>NW_028227270.1:101525638-102125638 GCF_978045245.1 Mus caroli | reverse complement strand
ACTGTGGAAAGGAGAGTCATTTCCTTTAGGAATGAAGCCACTGAGAGGCTACCCGTGTTTCTAGACCCATGTGTTGTAGATGGGCTCTAATGTTCTTTGTGTTAATTAAGCTCCCCCAAATCACACAGAAACCTCCATGTCTGCCTGTAAGATGCAGAAGGTCCCTACCCCAAGTTGGGTCTAGTTAGTAAACAGTTTCCAGCGGCCAGTGGCTGGACAGACAGGGAGACAGAGGTGGGACTTGCAGTTCCCAGGCAAGGAACCAGAAGAGAAAGGAAGAGGCAAGCCACCATATTGAAGAAACAGAAAGATCAGGCTTGAGAGCTGGGGAAGAGAGAATGTATAGCCACTTAAGAGCAAGGGAAGAGAGATTCCAAAGGTCCCCCTCCTGTTTGGGTCTAGGGTAGCAAAGATAGAATTTAGATTTTAGTAAGCAATAAGTCAGGAGTATTGGAGGGGAGGTGTTAGCAACATTGAAATTTGAGAGTGGCCAAGCCATGGAGCTGTTTAAAACATATTAAAATAAAAGTGTGTGTGTGTGTGTGTGTGTGTGTGTGTGTGTGTGTGCTTTTCCTTCGAGAATCTCCAACATTGGGGCAGTAGGGAGAAGCAAGCCTGCTGCCTCTGGCTGTGAGTTTATAGCAGATTAACTTACCACTGCTACACCCTTGCACACTCAGGCAGCACTAAGTGGATTTAGTGGATTTATGCAACAAAAAAGAGCACATCAAGTTGGGAAGGAAAAGTCATGCAGTGGGGGAGGGGAAGCATTGCAGCGGGAGGAAAGAGAAGTAGATTTGATCAAAACACAGTCAATACTTGTATGTAATTCTCCAACAACAAGAAAGGAAAAATAGCTTTTAAAAGGTAAAATAAATATGGCCACTAGTGAAGGCCCTGATCTATTCTGATTGATGCCATTGTAAAAAGACATTAGGACAAATAAAGGAACACACATAAACAAAGTTCATGTAAAGAGGCAGCAAGAAGGGGCTGTGTGCAAGCCAATGAGAGAGGAGCTTGAAGTGAAAATCTGGCAGTGCTGGAGTCTGAACTTTAACCTCTAACTGTTTAACCCAGGCTGAAGTACTCTAATGGGACCACCCGAATAATGTAGTGCTCCTGTTTCCCAGGCTGAAGAGCACAGTCCATGAACAAAAGGGCAGCATGGCTTCAATCCCTAAATAAAATCCTGATAAATCAACTACACTGTATTTTCAGACAATCATTTACCAAAATAAATTCATCGCAGGGAGAAAAGACTTCTCCAGCAATATACTTTAGAGGTAAGACTTATGTTTTTAGGTTGTTAGCATTTCTTTACCATCCCAGCTCTCAAATAACTATTCTTAACGGAAAGGGAGTGACTTGGCATGCAAACAACATTGGAAAGGAGACAACTCACATGGAGAGAGAGGCACAGTGTCAGCTTCTATTAGGTCACCCAGTGAGAGGAGTATCCAAGTTTCCATTCCTCTGGCATCTAAAAGGGGCTGTCAGCTTTGTGCTGTTCCTGCTTCTTAATGCCAGCACTGACGTATGGCCAACCCCTCATCATTTTTAGCCCTGAGATCCTACAGTCCAGTTCTACATACTCCATGCCCTTCTCAACAGACTTTGTTCTCAGCATCCCCATGAGTCCATGTTGACTTTACTTTAGACACTCCAGGGCTTTGTGGTTGATTTTAAAACTCTTACATAGATTTGCTTCTCCTATGTTATAGACCGTACCTCCCTTACTCTAAACCTCTTAAATATTACTAACTCAAACATTTTGACACCAGAAGTAGATATTCTACAATATGTTTTGTTTTGTGCACAAAAATGTTAAAAATATTATATGAATCACTTTTGTGCTATGTGAATCAGTTATATATGAAATAGAAATAAACTTTATTATCACATCTGGGTATTAGCCTCAAGATGCCAGATTATACTTATGCAAATATTTCACAGTGGAAAAAGCAACTGAAAACAAAGTATTTCCAATGCCAAGGGAATTGGATAAGGGCTACAGAAGCTATCGTCCCAAATGTCAGGCCAGAGACTATATGTCTGACCTGGCTAGTTTTGTGTCAACTTGACACAGCTGGAGTTATCACAGAGAAACGAGCTTCAGTTGAGGAAATGCCTCCATGAGATCCAACTGTAAGGCATTTTCTCAATTAGTGATCAAGGGGGAAAGACCCCTTGTAGGTGGGACCACTTCTGGGCTGGTAGTCTTGGTTCTATAAGAGAGCAGGCTAAGCAAGCCAGGGGAAGCAAGCCAGTAAAGAATATCCCTCCATGGCCTCTGCATCAGCTCCTGCTTTCTGACCTGCTTGAGTTCCAGTCCTGACTTCCTTTGATGATGAACAGCAGTATGGAAGTGTAAGCTGAATAAACCCTTTCCTCCCCAACTTGCTTCTTGGTCATGATGTTTGTGCAGGAATAGAAACCCTGACTAAGACATGGTCTCCTTGAGGAATCATGGAGATTCTATCTCTTAATCCCCATTGAAGCCCCATAGATGTAGATAGTAGTTCAAAGACACCAAAGACATGGGCTAGAAAACCTTTGAACTCTGCTTACTGCTCCTGATTTCATAGTTGCTTAATAATTTGGGGAGATATTTGGCCTCCATTGCATGATGACTTTTAAATGCTGGGATTTATTTCAACATACAAAAGGAACCACAAAACTGTTATGAAGAATATTTCTGGGGCATTATTTTATCATTGTAAAGCATTGGCAACTATACCCAAGAGTTTGTCGGCAAAGGAGTGGTCAGATCATGTAGATATGGTGGGCAATCAAGACTTACGGCAATAGCCTGTGGTGTTTTGGGATATTTGGGTGATTTTCAGACCAATATATACAGGTATTAAATTATTTTCAAATAATGGTCCAATTAAAAATATGTATGTCATTCAAATACTATTTGAGAATAAATGATTGAAATAAATGAATGAAAAAGTGATTTAGAAAAACTTAGGAAGATATTCCCCCTAAGCAGAGATTGGTTGATTCTTTCAAAACACTTATGTGTGTTCCTGGTGAACTATGCATCCTAATCATTCTTCCATCATCATTCATTCGTTCATTCATCACTTAATTTTTAATTTCCAGGTGTATAGTTCTAGGCCTGAAAAATACCTTTTAGAATTTCCTCTTCAGAAAATATATTTACATTTAGATAGATAAACATTAAAGTTAGATACATGCAATGCATTTAACAATTAGCTCCCCACATGATGTGAGTGTAGTTTAATGTACATCTACTGAAATCAGATTAATGGTTATGCTTATGTAAGAATGGTCAGCTAAGATGGAACTGAGACTTATGTATCTAAATTCTGTTTCTATCTAAATTTTCTCCCTTAGAAGCCATGCAGGCATACTCCATTGCATGGTTGGCTTCGTAGTTTATTCCTTTGGTTGCAGCATTCTAGAAATGGGACATACTAGTGATAGAAGCTACTCCTCTTTCCTTCCCAGCTCGTGTAACCACCTCAACGTTGTCTCAGCAGTTCCAACTAAGTCTCAATGTCACCTCACTCTTTAGGAGTGATCACCTGTTGCCTTGTTTCTGCTATTTTCACAGTGATAGAGCATAGTGAATCTTTCTCCCTATCTCTGCCTTTCCAGTAGATGATAAAGTATGTGTATGAGCCTGAGGTTCCATTTTGATGCTATTACATTATTATAAATTGCAACACCCAGTTTAATATCTGTTTTAAAATTAATTGCTTTAATTCGGAAAGGAAAACACAGAGCAATTAGCACCACCACACTCATCAAGTAGTTGATGGGCACAGCCTGACAACCATAATGACTTTCTCTTTGAACATCAGGGCTTCTTGGAAAGAATTGAAAATATTCCCACATTCTCGTGCTTAAGAGGATTAGCAAAGATTGCTCTGTGCTTGTCTTTAGTCTAAATCTGCCTCTCCACCCATGAGATGACCCTCCTTTTCCCACCTCAGCACCCACCCACTGCACTTGCGTCTCCTATGTCCTACGAGCTTCTCGGCACACGGCCTACTTCTTTGGGGGAAACTTCTGTCTTAGCTTGAACAGATAAAACCAGATTCCATACAAGGTGTGGATTAAACAAGAAACTCTTATTTCTCATGCAGAGAGGAGAAAGCCCTGGTAGCTTCTAGGTATAATGGTACCCAGCTTCCTAGTTGTCTCTGTGGCTTAAGTAAAATGAAGCATGTTGTAAACTTCAGGAAGTACAGTTGTGAAAACTGGAGATCCCCACTTGTTAGCAAGGCATAGTGGACTTCCTATCAGTTTCTCCATACACAATCCAGGACTTAACTGTGTATGCAAGCCTATTGTCAGTGAAGGCTGACTCTGCACACTGCCTAGATCCCTGGCTCATCATTCCACTAGGGACAGAGTGCGTCTGAGAACAAAAGGCTGCCTTGCTTTTAGAACATTTCTGTAAAAGCCAGTATCTTGTTTTCTACCTAAAAGTTAGATTTACATCTTTGTCCTTCATCAATATTCACCTCGTGTAATTAAGTTAGACAGGTGGTGTTGTGTTCTCATCACAGTCAACACTGGAGAAATGTGATGATGTACCTAACTGTGATTGCTGTAAGATGGATGCCTACAGGATCTGCCCACAGGCTGAATGACAAAATACTGATAGCTTGCCAAGTTTGACTCTTGTGCCTGCGGAGACCCAAGAAGGAAAGCACATGGATTATGTATTTAACAACATGAACCCAGAAAAGGCAAGTCCTCTCTGACTTCAGTTCTTTGTTAAATAAACTTTTCTTAAATTTAGAATTCTTGTATTTCTGCCTCATTCCCCAGGGAAAACCACAGAACAGGTTTTGAGTGCAGAAGGACCAACTAGAAGAGAAGCTGTGAGCATTTGCTTGCTTTCTCCATCCCAGTTGCTCCTTGCCTGGGGCTGACCTCTCCATCACTGAGTTCTCTGCATCTATGGAATGTCACAGGATTACCACCAAGCATGCACCAGCACCCTTGAAAACAGTTTCTTTCAACATGTGAAAATGATTTTATAGCTGATTGTTTTATGTCTCGGCCTACAAACCCCCATTTAAGAAAAATTCATCATGTTTTCCTCAGTCACCCTGTTACCTATTAAGCACCTTTCCCTTCACACTGCTCTTCTCTGTCTGTTGTCCAGTGCATTAAGCACAGCATTTACCTAAGTGTTTTCAATGATTCTTCAGATTGCGTCTGAGAAGAGTTTAGCTTTAGAAAGAACTCATGTGGTATAGAAAACTTCCAGTCATCTGAGTAAGCCAAGTCACAAACTTAAAAACAAACCCCTCTGTGCTGAACTAAATTGTCAAAAGCCAGCCTTCTCTACCAGTCAACCGTTTTTACCAGGTATACCCCACTTGCATTTATCATGTCTGGACTATGCACAAGCAGCCATCATCGGGCACCCCCACACCCTCACCTGTCCTTCACAGCCTCAACTGTGCTCTATGGAAGCCTTCGCAGGCCAGGGCCATCTGTTGTGGGCTCTTGCTGAATATACTTTCTCTCTGCATCTCACTCTTTACCCCATCAGGGATGTTGACAGAGAGGATGCTGATAATCCCCAAGGCACCCCACGATCTCCTTCAGTTTGCCTTCTTGAACAGTATGAGGATCTTTCTATTTTCTCCTTTTGTTTATTTTTCTTCATTGCACTAAACACTACTTGAAGTTATTTTTGTCATATATCAGAATATAAAAATTGCACACAGAAAAGAGCTCTGTAATGTTTGTAGCTATGTCCCATGATTTTAAAGAAGAGCCTAGCATGCAAGTATGGGTACAGCAATGCCTACCTCAGCTGTGTTTCTTTGTAGAATTGCAGGTGGGTTGAGGCAGTTGTGGCATAAAGGGCTATGCCATGTGTGTTTGTGCATCTTCCTTCTGCCCAGCTTTCTTTCTCTTGTTTGCTGTGACTACAGCTATCTCAGTCTCTGCATCCTTCTTGTATCCCACCTCTTTATGCAGCTTTTCTATACTGTCACATATCAAGGTATATTCCTTGTTTGGGTACTCTACTTTAACCCATATCTCCTTCCCATCTCATTTGATGACCTGCTGAGATCGACACCCTAGAAATAGAAGTCTCCTGAGTAATGCTTCTATCTCCTGTCTCCTTGACTTTCAGTCCTTACTCAGTAAATGTGCAAGCACTGGTTGTTTCCTAACACAGTATTCTGTAGCTCATCAAATTTCTAACAGAGTGAAGACAGACACAGCAAGTGAGAAAGCCACTATGCCAATCATATTGTATTGATTATGAGGAAAAAGTAAAGAAGGGAATAGAGGATGAAGGAGTAGAGGGAGGTGGAGAGAAGGTGCTTCTCTTTTACCTAAAATGCCCCCTTTCATCTCCTCCACCTCTGAATCATTCCTGTGCATTCCCACAAGGGCTATGACTCATTCCTTGTAGAAATCCTGCTCAGGTGCTTGCCAAGGCTGAGTGAGGCACTCCATGGAGCGATGCCCTAAGCCTGGTATGGGCCAGTCAATGGTGGGCTTTGCACATGCTACATTTTGGGATCTCCATCCAAAGACCAGGGCTGGTTTGTATTCATCTGTAATCATGCGTCTGCCTTGTGGGTTTTGCTACCCAGCAAGTGTTTAACCACAATAGAAATGAAGGAAGTAAAAGCCATGCAAAGCTCACATCTTTACTTCTGATAGTGTTTACATTAGGGAAGCCAGATCATGCCAGGAATCATGGTAAATGTTTTATTATTGACTAGGTATATTTTTAAAGCTTAAGTTTTGCCGAATATCATTTTGTGCAATTTCCAAAACATATGTAACATTTAGAGCATTTGGAAAACACTATAATTATGAGAACAATGGCAAATCCTGTAATTCAATCACTGCTGTTCATAACCTTTGGTAATGTATTTGCTTCATGGGCTTCAAATCCAAAAACCAATATCTATCTATTATCTATCTATCTATCTATCTATCTATCTATCTATCTATCTATCTATCTCATCTTACTCATTGCCCATCTATCTTCCTATTATCTATCACCTAGCTTCTAAAATTCTTTATATAATTTTCTTACAATTCTAACTTTTCTATAAAACGAAATACAAGTGAATGCCTCCCCCTGCGCTAGAAGATTATTTGTGTGTGTTTGCTAACTCCAGGACCCGAGGCTCCATCACTCAGTGTTGCATAAAATGAACTGCTTAGCTTGAGGCCGGCCTGTTGCCCACACAGATGGGAGGACCGTGCCGTCACTTTACACATAGTGAAGCCAGGCTGTGTTATCCACCCCCAAGTTTCATTCTGTTTCCCTAGGAGCAAAGTCAAAAGAGGCATTTTTTTTCCTGTGCTTCCCCTGGGAACAGAAACTGTTTTCATTCATCAGGACTCTGAAAATGTAATCTTCTAGAATGCCAGCCTTAGCTTGGAGTGAGGAGAAGAGCATACAGGGGCTATGGGGTGCTCCCCAGCTTGGGTTAGCCAGTGCTATCACTGCTCAGATCTATAAAGGCAGCTTCCCAAACAGTAAAAGCTGCCTTCATATGGAACTTCCTAGACCATTCTCATCGACCTGTAATTCCAGCTTTCTTGCCAGCCCGTTAATACATTGAAAAACTGCTAAGTATATGTCTTAGTCAGGGTTTCTATTCCTGCACAAACATCATGACCAAGAAGCAAGTTGGGGAGGAAAGGGTTTATTCAGCTTACACTTCCATACTGCTATTCACCATCAAGGAAGTGAGGACTGGAACTTAAGCAGGTCAAGAAGCAGGAGCTGATGCAGAGGCCATGGAGGGATGTTCCTTACTGCTTGCTTCTCCTGGCTTGCTCAGCCTGCTCTCTTATAGAACCCAAGACCACCAGGCCAGAGATGGTCCCACCCACAAGGGGCCTTTCCCCCTGGATCACTAATTGAGGAAATGCCTTACAGTTGGATCTCATGGAGGCATTTTCTCAACTGAAGCTCCTTTCTCTGTGATAATTCCAGCTGTATCAAGTTGACACAAAACTAGCCAGTACAGTATATATTTCTTTCTTCTTTTTTTTTCCTGAAAATTTTGGGTGGAGGTGACTTTTGATTTCTCTTTTACTGTGAGTTAAATAGTAATATCAGCAATCCCAATTTGAGAATATTTAGTTTGTCTCTAAGAATTTGTTATTATATTAAATTAATTAAAATAAGAATTCTTATAAAGATGTCTTTGATTAATTTCTGAGTGTGTCTATGAGAAGAAAACTGTTGGAACAATGAATGTACTCATTTCTAAGAAATTGAGAGATGCTTCCGAATTTTAACCCAGAATGCTTTACTCAAATTCTACACTGACATCAAAGGCTGTTTATTTATTTTTAAGTTTCTATACCTAGTGACTGCAAATTCTCCCGAAGGCTGTACATGAACACAGAGGAAAGCCTGGGGTGTCCTTGGAGCTATTGAATTCTCAGACTTACTCTGCTATTCCTGGACATTGGAGGCCATCAGAAGTCATGATTGACCCAAGTCTGAGGCCTAAATGTGGTGGCTAACAAGGCTTGGTATACACCTTGTTCATCTCCTCTTAGGAAGCCAGTGCCAACCCGATGGGTGAATTAAAGGGATAGGTAATGGATTGTAATATATCACAAATGGGCTTAGGCTAGCTCTGGAGGTTACTAATGCCTCCAGAACATTACAGAAACAGACCTTGTGAGACAGTTTAGTGATGCTTGAAGAATGCAAGCTATCTGTTTATAACATTGTTGTGGTGGTTAATATTCTCAGCAACTGTGGTGCAGCCATTGAGTAGTGTTCCAGTCTGTGGAGTCAGAGAAGGAGTCTCTAATTTTGGCACTCCCTATAGTGTCTTTCTCTAAACATCACCAGGCTTGTGTGTAAATCAGCTCAAGTTCAGGAATCTTATAGAAATCAAAGGCTGGAAGCACAGATGACCCTGTCAGCACTGCTGGAGGGTCAGGAGGGCAGTTTCAAGGGCTTTTGTCTGTGCTGTTGTCTGTTGTCCTGCTGGTGTGGCAAGCTTGTTTTTCAAACGGGGCTTCAGAACTTGCAGTAGATTAAATATGCACTTACATCGCACACTATTTAATGTCTATTCACATGGCTGGCTTGAATCCTTCCCACTCTCCTCTGAAAAACCACATTCTTCCAATATATAAAAATACGTCTGCATACACACTTTAAAACTGCAAATATGTGTTCTACACTAAGCCTGGGCTCACAATCGGGGCACAGAAATAGGGACAGAGACACAGTATTTTATTGGAACAAAGGAGGGGCCTCCAGGCAGTTGTGAAGGGCTTGACATGCCTGAGTTACTCAGTACTTGCTTTCTCCACGGGTCCACCAGAAGCTGAAGCCACTTCTTAGGAGTAACTGCACTGGATTAGTCCTAGGGCACAGTGACAGAAGAGAGGGGATTGGAGCCCTCCACGGTCTCGATGTACCCATTCTATGCAGTTGGTCTTATTAAATTGTTTGCTTGTCACCTTCATGATAAAAGAACAATGGAAGAGTGAGAAACTTCAGGTATCCTGGGCAGAGCTGGGCTCTGAAGCTGCTCCAAGGTTCACTTTCCCTTTTTTGAATTTGGTTTATGCAGAATTATTTACACACAGAAGTTAGTGTTGTGGAAGTATGTATCATAGTCATTTGAACTTCACCTGGAAAATTATAATATAGAGATTATAATATAGGGATTGGGATCCTGTGTAAGACAAGGTTAACAGACTCATTGTGGCTTCATGATTTCCCCTAAGAGAGAGAGGTGGCATCTGGCCAAAGCAAGATATCCAGTTATTAGCTCATCTGTTTGAGAGGTGACACACTTGACCATTAGATGTTATTTATGCTAGCCATTCTAATTAAGACAATGACTACTTGGGAATATGTTTATGTCAATGTCTAACAAATGTGAGCAATGCATGGTTCACCAGAATGATCTATGCATACCCACCGTGCTTGAATGCAGCCTGTGGATCTTGGTGGCCGCCCTCCTGAAAGTTCTGCTTCAGAAGTACAAGGATTCTCTAGACGAGGATCTGGGTCTGCGATATGGGAAGTCCTCAGGTACACTTGGTAGTGATCTGTTTAAGATGCTCGAAAATAAACCAAAACAATACATTCTGCTTCTCATTTTTTGAAACTTCAGACTGTTTATATATTAAGGTAGTCTGGTCATCCAGTGGCATAATTTAGATTCATGATGAACTTCATATTTTGTCTTTCCAACTAGTTTTGTGATCCTGTGGTTTGGCCCTTAATATTTGGAAAAAGTTTATCCCTCCCATGTTAACAAATCATTGCATTTGCAGGTATGCACACACGACAACATAAGGATGCATCCTTTTTAGTCTTATTCTTTCACACATTTGTTTCTCTGATGGTTGATTCAACTGACATGGTTTAGGAACAGCATGGGAACAAATCTCTGGACATGTCTGTGAGGGACTTTCATGAGGTAGGAGGACACGGTCTAAATGCAGACAACAGTATTGTGTGAGCTGGAGCTCCTCCACTAAATAAAGAGGAGAAAAGGAGCTGGGCAGCAGCATCCACTTCCCTCTGCGTCCTGACCTCAGATGCAATGTGGTCAGCTACTTCAGCCTGCCATCATGACCTCCCTACCACGATGGACTGTACCCTTGAACTATGAGCCAGAGTAAACCATTTCTTCCATCTGTTGATTTCACTGGGTATTTCCTCTCTGCAATGAGAAAACTTAACACTTCATAAGGTGTCTGCGCACGTGTGGTCATGTCCTCTCAACTTCTCTCCTTCATTCTCTACCCACCATCTCTACCCCCTCCCCCAAAACCACTTGGAGTTTTAGATCCATGGGCAAAATGTGGAGAGATTTCAGATTCTGGGCATCAGATTCTGGGCATCAGATTCTGGGCATCAGATTCTGGGCATCAGATTCTGGGCATCTCTGGATGATGTTTTTGTTATTTATTTCTACAAAGAGAGAGTTCTACAAAATGAAACCATCCTCTGCCAACTCTGGACATTTTCCAGAGTGTAATACAACATCATTGTTGCCTATTTTATGGCATCTACATCTTTGTTAGAGTCCTAATAAAAACTGAAGAAGGGAGAGAAAAGAGAAGTCCACTAACTTCTGTGTGATGAAAATCTTGCATTTACAGTTGTAGGTCAGAAGGAGCAATGATCACTCAAGGTTTTCCCTTTCTCTGAACAGAACTAACACACTACCTTGCTCACAGCTAAGAACTTAGTGGGTGTTTGGCTATTGACTCTTCCTTGGGTCTCCAATGAAGAAACCAGGATTGGCGCCATGATATTGGTACTATACCCTTCCTGTAAGCTATTGGAAGAAAGTGCATGTCTTACTTTGTGTAAAAATGTCTTCGTTTGGCATGCAGGGTCTCTCTAATTTATGGCTATGATTGCCTAGTGCTGCAATCCCCTGCTCGCACTCTGAGTTGCTTGAAAGATTCTTTCTGAAATCTAAAGCCAGATGCAGCTCATCTGCTTTCAGTTGTTATTTCCACATGAAGGAGCAGGGTCAGTCATCAAGGGATTTGAGCAAGCCAGAGATTATTTATCAGCTTGGATCACGGTGAGGGAAAACCTCACGCACGTTGCTGTTTCATTTATGTGGATACCATTAAACCTGAAATTTGAGGTTAATTTGTATATTCTGAACCAAAATGTAACTAACAGAATGATTCCTCTTCCTTTAGAGAGGTTTGCAGAAACATCTTTTTCTGAAATCTAAATGTAATGGTCTCATTAAAATGCAAATTGAACTACAACAAAACAGGCCTGAGTCAACTATTTACAACACTTAACACCATTTGGGAATTGTCAGCCTTCTGCTTTTAGAGAATGGGGAAACACTAAACAGAGGTTATATGTTCATTTAAGTAGCCAATATTCATGGTGCATTCTATGGCAGCTTCAAGACCACCAATTTCTGATTTCTTCCTGCATCTGCATAAAGTGTCCAGAACAATGACTTCAGTTCTTTGATTTACTAACGGCTCCACATGGCGTCAAATTTGTAATCAAGAGCAGGAATCTCAAACTTTGTGCACAGGCAATTTGCCTATAGATATTTACTTAAACTGTAAATTCTTCTTAGAGTATAGACAACTGGAGTCTCCAGTTACAGTGCAACTGATGCTTCTGGTTTGTGTGAGTGGCATCAGAGGAGGAAAGATGAAAGGAATGAAAGGACTCCTCAAATAAAGAATGCAGTAACACACTCACCAAAGCGACTTAGGCATTCACGGAAAAGCTCTGTCTTAGTTTCTTGTCCTTCTGGTATGGTAAGATACCATGTCCAAAGCAAGCAAAGGGGAAAAGTGGGGGTCACAGTTCAAGGGAGCCAATCAAAGTGGAACAGTCAAGGGTACAGGAGCTTGAAGCAACTGACCACACATTCCAGCCATAATCAGGAACACAGAGGACTGAATGCATGCTCCGAAGCAGCTCTCTTTCTCCTCTCAGTCTAGGATCCCAGACAGACAATGGTCCCACTAAAATGTGATGGATCTTCCCATCTGAGTGAACGTAATGGAGGTCACCCCCATAGGTACACCCAGAGCTATTTCCCAAATGATTCTGAATTTTGTCAGGTTAATAGTCAATCTTCCTACTAGGTGATAAGATTTGCATGTGTTCATCCTGATATTACAGGAATGAGACATCAGTATTCTCAATGCTCTGACTGATTAGATGTTAGTTATTGTAAGTTACAGTTTTAGCAGAAATGCAAGAATTGGAAGAAAAAGAACCAGTGTTTTCAAAAGCCAGTGTATCTAACTTCTGCACTGAAGATAAAGTATTTCTTTCTATTTCATCCCATGAGGTGTGCCATGAGTGTTCCTGGTGTCTCTGAGCCACCATCACTGGAGACTACAGTCTGAGTGGTTTTATTCCAGAAATCCAGCCAAGTCCTTAAGTTTTCTCTTTTGAGTTCTATTACTTATCTTCTGTTCTTAACAACCCAGTGTGCAATTTGATTTCCCATGGACACAGAATAAGAGCAACTTTGTTGTGATTTGCTGTGCTTGCCACTTACAAGGTGTTAAAGTCAAAAGTCCTGAGTGAGATCCCTTTTCTAAGAGGACAGGAGTACGTCATAAATCCCCTTTTATGATTTCTATTCTGTAAACTTGACTTCCAATGACTTGGAAATAGGACGTAGCATCATTCTTTATCCTGTTTCTGTTTCAAATATAGCTTTGACTAGTCTGCCTTTTTTAAACTTTTCCACACATAGTTTAGAGTTAACCTATTAGTTTCTTTACAATCACCTGGTTAGATTTTTGTTTTGTTTTGTTTTGATTGCCAAATAAGGAAAATTAACGTCTGAACCATGTTGTTGAGACTGTTGTGCAAACTCCTGTGCTAAAAGTTTTGAAGGCATTGGAGCATCATCTACCCTGAATTGGAGAGGCCTCCAATTGAAGGCTGAGAACTCCTATCAGATGCTCTTTATTGATAAACATCTATTATCAGTCTCTGGTCTATGATCCTGAAAATGTATGGGCTAGCAGGGATCACCATGGGACTAGAATGCTTAGACTTGCTTATCATGTGCAATGTTTTCTGGCTTGGTAGGTTTTGCTGCCTTCTTTTTAGATCATGTCTATGCTATGACAAAATGATGGTGCTTTTTTTCATAACGGAAGTACAATATTTGTAAATAGTAGTGGGATAATTCCACACATGTTTATCTCATATAATGATCTAATTGGAGGTAATTATCATTTCCATCTCTTTAAACCCTTGTCATTCATATGGGCATGGAATGTTTGGACATTTCAAATTATTTAGAAATGTGCAATGACTTGTTGTTCATTTTATCAGTGCTACAGAACATGAGAACTAATTCTTCCTAGCTAGTGTATTTTGGGACACCTTATCTAGCCTATATCCATCCCCACCACCCCTTCCTAATCAGTATGATTACTCTTCTACTTTCTATCCCCAGGCATCCATAAGGAGCAGCATCTCAGATACCAGTGTCTATGTTACTGCTCTGGCCAAGTGCCCTTGGGTAGGCTATACTCCTTGGTTGAACACAACTCTTTAAACAACCATGTGAAGGAAATGCGCTGAAAAGAGTGTGAGCCTGCATTAGGTACCTTTATCAGAGAAAGTCCATTTGTGGGTCAGTCTACGAGTGAGCTCTTTCCACACGAAAAGGAACTCCATTCAAATCTCAATTTGCATATTGCTTGTGGTGGATATTTTCTTCCTAATTATTATTTTGGATCAATAAATATTAAAAAATTAAAATGAACACAAAGTTGTGTTTGGGACATATATCTTATTGGAGCCCTCTGAGGTCTTCAGAAATTTTTGAGCCTTCACACTTGGGGTGTATGCCATGGCTTTTATGTGACCAGCCAAGGACTCGTGTAAGTGCTGGCACCTCTAATGGAGATTATGCTGAACAAAGAAGCTTTTTGCAAAAGATCTCTGATTTTGATCTAACCTTTTTCTCATTCATAATATGTCTAATAAGGTGGGAAGTAACAAGTTCCTGAAAGATTCCAGTTGGTTAAGAAGTGATGCAATAGGATGAAAGTTTGTTCTGAGATAACAGGTTTTTTGGCATCACTGGTGGCCAGACAACACTTGTAATGGTAGTCACACTGTTCTTAGCATCTATTTAACTTAATTAATTAGTAGATGTGTTGATTAATAAGAAAATAAGCCATTCCTTTGAATTATTTTAGTCTCTATAGTAAAGTCCAGTAGCAATAATGCTCATTTTTCTTGGGCCTAATCCATATTCCATGCCATTTCCAGCCCAGATGGTCTGGATTCAGAATCAAATATCTGAGTAGGCCCTTTGTAGACACTGGGTCTTCTGGTTTGAAGTGGCTCAGTCATTGGGGGATTCCATTGCTGCAGCTAGCTTCCCTCCTATGCTCCTTGAGATCCGCAGCAGTCGCCAGCCAGGTTCTGTCTGTAGCTTGAGCTGCCCGTGGGTCTCTTGATATCAGCAATGTTGCTGGCATGTTTGTGGTGCTTTGAGTTAGAAAACCCTCCAGATGTTTATTTGAGCTTCATGGAGAGAATTTCTGGTTAGTCATCCTCAAAAATCAAAGCTGGTCCAGTTTCCATGGTAACTCATTATCCCTGTAGTATTAGTCTGCACAATAGGAGGCTGAAGGAAGAACCTTAAAAATATGCTGAAGTTTTTGATGGCATTTTTCAGTGAGTCACTGAACTGTCCTGTAACTCTTTAATATTTGACTTTAAAGTAAAGTTATAGAATCAAGAAGAGATTTTTACCTTTCTTAAATATTTTCAGATTCTAGTTGGTAATTTTGCTTGTATTCTTCTTTAACTTTCCTGGAATTGAAGAAAGACAAAAACAGACCAACAGACCAACCAGCAGACAGACAGACAGGTTCTAATTCATATGTGGCTCTTACATAGTCTATAGTGTATTTGTTCATATGTATAGAGGTTAAAATGTAGAAAGGTGTGGAGGAGAGTGGAGTATTTGATGAGGAGGGAGGATAGGGGTGTGGAAAGGCATCCAAGGAGGAGGGTACAAAAGGGGAACATTGTTGGTGGGGAGCAGAACCACAAATATATTCTTTGTTCCAAACTATCATGGCAACATTTAACACATGACATGCTAATTAGAAAATCCATCCCAGAGTTGCTGTTTAGCCCATTTTAGTAAACAAAGAAACAGACTGAAAAGTTAAAGTCTTTGCTTGGACAACCCATCCTGCAAAAGTAGGGTCCAGTTTTGTGTGAGTTTTTACTTACTTCTTTTCACGGTACCTGGGAAGTCTCTTAAAACTTAAAGCAGTGTTTCTTCTTGTGATGAAAACCATGAACTTTTTCCTAGCATAAAGACAGAATATTAGCTGTGGTTCCAAGCCCTTCTTGGATTCTTGCACTCAATGCATCAATGTAAGACATACATCCCTGTGTAGAGAGAGAAGTCCTGGCCAGTCTCCATTCCTTAGGGAAGGTAGTTGTCCTGCCTTTTTGTTGAATTCTCTATTCAAGGGCTGCTGTATAGGTGTGCTTCCTCTTTTAGCTCTGTCTGTCGTCATCACGGAAGTACTGTTTAAGGTTTTGTCTGTTAGGGTATCAACAATTCTAATAACTAATATTTCTGAGCACTGATTGGCAATCATTAAAATAAACTTTTCCATGTGTTTCAACAGTGGATCCTCAGATGTCTACTCTCAGTGTTATTATGCCTAATTTCAGGTAAAAAAGAGTTTGATAGAAAAATATCTCAGCCTGATAGCAGGTCTGGGATGTGAATTGTGCGACTGGCATTAGTGTACTCTTTGCCAGACCTTAATGCTGTCTTGTGTCATACACCCCTTCCATGGGAGACATTGGCTGTTTCTTAAAAAACAAAACAACAAACAAACAAAAAGAAAAAAACTTCACAACCAGCATTAACATGCTGACACAGCATAGACCTGAACTACTCATTCCAAACAACTTCTCTGATCCAGCTTTAATTCTTTTACTTTAAAAATGTAGATTATTTTCTTTAAGGAAACCTAACCAATGGACAGAAGCTAGTGACCCCTCTGGGTGAATTAGGGAAAAGCTGGAAGAGGCTGAGGAGGAGGGCGATCCTATAGAAAGGCCAGCAGTCTCAACTAAATTGTTCCCCTGGATCTGTCAGACACTAGGCCATCAAAGAAGCAGCATACACCAGCTGATATGAGGCACCCAACATATATACAGCAGAGGACAGTCAGATCTTGACTCAGTCAGAGAAGAGGTACCTAACCCTGGATAGACTTGGGGACCCAGGGAGTGGGGAGGTCTGGTGGGGTGGAGGTGAAGGTGGGGGCATCCTCTTGGAGATAGGGCGGGGAGAGGTGTGGGATGTGGAACTGAGGGTAGACCAGGAGGGAGATAAAGGGATAAAGTCTGGACTGTAAAAAAAGATTAAAGAATTTTTAAAAAAGAAATAGTGAGGAGGCAAATTAAGAGAGAGAGAGAGAGAGAGAGAGAGAGAGAGAGAGAGAGAGAGAGAGAGAGAGAGAAAGTAAGTTAATGTGAATGGGGAAATAACCTAAGCTATCCGGAGGTTTCAGGCTCAGTAAAGCTCTGCCCTTGATCTGTTAGAGGGGTAAGAGTTGATGAGGTATAAGAGATAGAAGAGATTGTGATCAAATTGTGCATTGTAAGATAGAAACCTTGTAAGATGTCTGTCATGCCAGACAAGCTGTTTATGGCAGGACTCCATGCAGCATCCATGCTGTGTTGAAGGGAACATTATGAAAGGCTTTTGAATTGTGTCATGTAGGAGACAATTAATTACGTTCACGTGCATTCTTCACCTCGGTGTAAATTTACTTCATCTGTCCCTGTTGCCTGCAGATGTGGCATCTTTGACATCTGGAAATTTATCACAAATATTTATTTCCCGCATTCATCAGTGAGAAGGGCCTTCACAGAAGGTACGGTCTGTGAGGTGAAGAGTTTAGGGTGTAAGAAGCTCATGAAAGTGCATGCAGGGTTCTTTGGTTCCGTCAAAACACGTGGGACAAGTATTATAAGAAGGCTCTGCCTCAGAGCACCCAGGTTTCTCAAGAAAAAGAAGCTTGGTGAGCCCAAGCCTTACATCATGCGTCTGGTGGTGAGATTTCAGCTAGCCCTGCTGATGGTGGGGATTTTATCTTGACTTGATGGCACATATTAAGTACAGTTGTCGTTAGTGCTTTTCCAGGACTACCTTTTCGCTGCACTCATGAGCCCTGCTCTGTAATGCTGATCCCTGGTTATGATTATAGATCCCTGATCTATAATGCTGGTACAAGGAAGTGATGTCACTCTGGGTCTGAGTCTGGTAAGGACCTAGGGTTTCTGTCGCTCTGATAAAACACCATGAGAAAAAGCACAACTTCACACCACACCCCATCACGGAGGAAAGTCAGCATAGGAACTCTAACAAGGCACAAACCTAGTGGCGGGAGCTGTTGCAGAGGCCAGGGAGGAGTGCCGCTTGCTTACTGGCTTGCTCTTCATGGCTTGTTCAGCCTGCTTCCTTATAGCACCCAGGGCCACCTCCCTAGGGATGGTGGCAACCACAATGAGCTGGGACCTCCCACATCAGTCATCAATCAAGAAAATGCTTGCCCATAGTCCAATCTGGTAGAGACATTTTCTCAGTTGTGGTTCTGTCTTCCAAGATGACTTTTAGGCTGTGTCAAGCTGACGTAAAACCAGCTAGTACATCCTGTTACTAACAGAGGCTAATTGGAAGTTTTCTCCAAGTAAAAGTGAAGGGAACATATATTTTGTTTAACTTGCTTCCATTCTCACAATATATCTAAGTTGAAATAATAATTTGGACGCAATTGTAGTCAAATGGCTTCCATTTAAGAAGTCTATGAATCAAACGTTGTTGTATGACCATTCTAGATGTGGGTAGACTCTTAGGTAGAGGAAAAATATTGAATTTTGAGAGGAAGTATGGCTACCAGCCTGCCCTCCCTTCTCTGATGCAGCCTTCAGAGCATTAATATGCAGGGGATAGGAGCTGACATGGCCATTAGGCTGTCTACTTTGAATCTAGGCTGTTACACATTAGCTTCATGGCTCTCAACAACTCAGTGTTTCCAGTTTCCACATAGCACTCATGTGGCTTCATCAGTGAAAGAAGACAACCATAGTAACCGGGCTAGCTAGGTTGTGGGGAGGACTATGTGTATTCTAAACCTAAGGCCTTCAGAACTGTGCTTGATACAGTTCAGGTTTCCGGTGATGATAACTAACATATAAGAATAATTAAGTCAATGTGGAGCATTTTCAGGAGAGGAAGAATAACAAGAGCATGTTCTTCCTCCTCCAGGGACCCTTTCCATCTGTTTCCTACTCACAGGACAAGCATCCCTCTCACACCCCAGACAATTTGCCACTCCCAGTTGATATCTTAGAAAGGCTTTTATGGAGTTTTTCTTCTGCCTTCCTTAAAACTTGTGAAACAGTGTGTGATTTCAAATTGATAACTTATCTGGGTAAGGACAGTAATCAACCTTGTACAACTGACCCATGAATCTGTAAGGTGCAGCCAAGGATAGGTCTCCTCTGTGGTGCATTGACGAGTACAAACCCTTCCTGGGTGTCATGGCTGAATCTGTCCTCCAACAGCTTTGTTGCTGGGTACATTGCTATAAGTTCAGTAGGCATGAGATGTCTCTGGAACATCTGGCTAATGGAACATGGAAGACTTGCTTCCCTTGCTTAAAGAACATGAAGGCTAATTCAGGGCCATGGTGTTGTGTGTAGACTTGACATAAAACAGTGCTGTGACTTGGAAGGGCGCTGCTGGGGAAGGAAGACTGGTGTATCTCTCAGCCTCAGAAGATAATGAACAAACTTTCACTACAGACTGGTGTATATTGTACCCTAGTATGGATAGTTGGAAGTTTCAAGTTTATTTAAAGAAGTAGTTCTGAGCAAAGAACCAGCCCAGGGTGTGTTGGTGTGAATGAGAAATCTCCTCCCCACCCCCATGGACTCAGGCCTCAGAATACTTGGGTTGTTTTCAGAGAATAGAACCTTATTCCACTTCTAGTTTGTTTTCTGTGCTTCAAGTCTGTGCCTGAGGGTGTGACCTCTCAGCTTCCTGCTCTGGCCACTGTTGCCATGCCTTTCTACCACAATGGACTCTAACTCTCTGGAACTGTAAGCCGAAACAAACTCTTCCTTCTAGGCTGTTTTGGCCACAGTGCTTTATTTCAGAAACAGAAAAGTAACAGACACAGGAGAGGATAATCTCACAATCTAGTCATCTTTTCAAGACCAATATCAAGCTATCATTTTCTACTAAGTTTTTTTCCTTTCCTCTGCAGTGTCAGGGGACTATGTGTTCTCAACTTTAAAGGATTCTGGGTAGAAAAGTGTAAAATTATGAACTTGATACCTGATTAGAAAGCCATCATGAAAAAGCTACATTGCCTGGTGCTTACTCTGGCTACATATAAATTCCAGTCATTAACCTTAGCCATCTCACCAGTAGATAATATTTATATAATACTACATCCTTTTTATTTTGGTGAAGGTAGAAAGTGTGATAAGAAGGTACCTCATTACACAATGAAAAATAATTTAACTTTATAGTTCTCCCAATTGGCATACAGAGTCTGGCAAAATAGAAGCATGGGTCAACAGGTCATGAAAATTGTCTCCTTGTCACCTTCATTCACCATATATACATCCCTCTAAAGTGTCCAGGGGTCAGTCCTTCCAAGTTCTTTTAAGAATACATAACTCTGGTCTCAGTATCAAGCTAGGCACTAGCACCTGTCCTTGCCATCCCCACATAGCCTTCCTTCGGAAGTTCTTTGCCATCTGCATCCATTGCCCTTATCAACTTCTCCACTTCTGAATCACAAGACAGGTGTTGCTGCTGGGGCTCAGCCATCAGCAATGCTGGACCCTGCTTTGCTCTTTTCCTTTAATTAACAGAAGCCATTTCCATGGTAAAAGGAAGATTGCAATTTTTTTTCCCTCTGACTTCAAATGTCAAGTTTTTTTTTAATTTTTAATATTTTTTATTACATATTTTCCTCAATTACATTTCCAATGCTATCCCAAAAGTCCCCCATCGCGCCCCCCACTTCCCTACCGACCCATTCCCATTCTGTTGGCCCTGGCATTCCCCTATATTGGGGCATATAAAGTTTGCAAGTCCAATGGGCCTCTCTTTCCATTGATGGCCGACTAGGTCATCTTTCAATACATATGCAGCTAGAGACAAGAGCTCCGGGGTTCTGGTTAGTACATCATGTTGTTCCAACAATAGGGTTGCAGATCCCTTTAGCTCCTTGGGTACTTTCTCTAGCTTCTCCATTGGGAGCCCTGTGATACATCCAATAGCTGACTGTGAACATCCACTCCTGTGTTTGCTAGGCCCCGGCATCGTCTCACAAGAGACAGCTATATTTGGGTCCTTTCCGCAAAATCTTGCTAGTGTATGCAATGGTGTCAGCGTTTAGAAGCTGCTTATGGGATGGATCCCTGGATACGGCAGTCTCTAAGTGGTCCATCCTTTCATCACAGCTACGAACTTGTCTCTGTAACTCCTTCCCTGGGTGTTTTGTTCCCAATTCTAAGAAGGGGCACAGTGTCCACACTTTGGTCTTCATTCTTCTTGAGTTTCATGCATTTAGCAAATTGTATCTTATATCTTGGGTATCCTAAGTTTTGGGCTAATATCCACTTATCAGTGAATACATATTGTGTGAGTTCTTTTGTGATTGTGTTACTTCAGTCAAGATGATGCCCTCCAGGTCCATCCATTTGGCTAGGAATTTCATAAATTCATTCTTTTTAATAGCTGAGTAGTACTCCATTGTGTAAATGTACCATAATTTCTGTATCCATTCCTCTGTTGAGGGACATCTGGGTTCTTTCCAGCTTCTGGCTATTATAAATAGGGCTGCTAAGAACATAGTGGAGCATGTGTCCTTTTTACCGGTTGGGACATCTTCTGGATATATGCCCAGGAGAGGTATTGCTGGATCCTCCAGTAGTACTATGTCCAATTTTCTGAGGAACCACCAGACTGATTTCCAGAGTGGTTGTACAAGCTTGCAATCCCACCAACAATGGAGGAGGGTTCCTCTTTCTCCACATCCTCGCCAGCATCTGCTGTCACCTGAATTTTTGATCTTAGCCATTCTGACTGGTGTGAGGTGGAATCTCAGGGTTGTTTTGATTTGCATTTCCCTGATGATTAAGGATGTTGAACATTTTTTCAGGTGCTTCTCTGCCATTCGGTATTCCTCAGGTGAGAATTCTTTGTTCAGTTCTGAGCCCCATTTTTTAATGGGGTTATTTGACTTTCTGGAGTCCACCTTTTTGAGTTCTTTATATATATTGGATATTAGTCCCTTATCTGATTTAGGATAGGTGAAGATCCTTTCCCAATCTGTTGGTGTTTTTTTTTGTCTTATTGATGGTGTCTTTAGCCTTGCAGAAGCTTTGTAGTTTCATGAGGTCCCACTTGTCAATTCTCGATCTTACAGCACAAGCCATTGCTGTTCTATTCAAGAATTTTTCCCTGTGCCCATATCTTCAAGGCTTTTCCCCACTTTCTCCTCTATAAGTTTCAGTGTCTCTGGTTTTATGTGAAGTTCCTTGATCCACTTAGACTTGACCTTAGTACAAGGAGATAGGAATGGATCGATTTGCATTCTTCTACATGTTAACAACCAGTTGTGCCAGCACCATTTGTTGAAAATGCTGTCTTTCTTCCACTGGATGTTTTTAGCTCCCTTGTCGAAGATCAAGTGACCGTAGGTGTGTGGGTTCATTTCTGGGTCTTCAATTCTATTCCATTGGTCTATTTGTCTGTCACTATACCAGTACCATGCAGTTTTTATCACAATTGCTCTGTAGTAGAGCTTTAGGTCCGGCATGGTGATTCCACCAGAGGTTCTTTTATCCTTGAGAAGAGTTTTTGCTATCCTAGGTTTTTTGTTATTCCAGATGAATTTGCAGATTGCACTTTCTAATTCGTTGAAGAATTGAGTTGGAATTTTGATGGGGATTGCATTGAATCTGTAGATTGCTTTTGGCAAGATAGCCATTTTTACAATGTTGATCCTGCCAATCCATGAGCATGGGAGATCTTTCCATCTTCTGAGATCTTCTATAATTTCTTTCTTCAGAGACTTGAAGTTTTTATTATACAGATCTTTCACTTCCTTAGTTAGAGTCACGCCAAGATATTTTATATTATTTGTGACTATTGAGAAGGGTGTTGTTTCCCTAATTTCTTTCTCAGCCTGTTTATTCTTTGTGTAGAGAAAGGCCATTGATTTGTTTGAGTTAATTTTATATCCAGCTACTTCACCGAAGCTGTTTATCAGGCTTAGGAGTTCTCTGGTGGAATTTTTAGGGTCACTTATATATACTATCATATCATCTGCAAAAAGTGATATTTTGACTTCATCTTTTCCAATTTGTATCCCTTTGATCTCCTTTTGTTGTCGAATTGCTCTGGCTAGGACTTCAAGTACAATGTTGAATAGGTATGGAGAAAGTGGACAGCCTTGTCTAGTCCCTGATTTTAGAGGGATTGCTTCAAGCTTCTCACCATTTACTTTGATGTTGGCTACTGGTTTGCTGTAGATTGCTTTTATCATGTTTAGGTATGGGCCTTGAATTCCTGATCTTTCCAAGACTTTTATCATGAATGGGTGTTGGATCTTGTCAAATGCTTTTTCCGCATCTAACGAGATGACCATGTGGTATTTGTCTTTGAGTTTGTTTATATACTGGATTACGTTGATGGATTTCCGTATATTGAACCATCCCTGCATCCCTGGGATGAAACCTACTTGGTCAGGATGGATGATTGTTTTGATGTGTTCTTGGATTCGGTTAGCAAGAATTTTATTGAGGATTTTTGCATCAATATTCATAAGGGATATTGGTCTGAAGTTTTCTATCTTTGTTGGGTCTCTTTGTGGTTTAGGTATCAGAGTAATTGTGGCTTCATAGAATGAGTTGGGTAGAGTACCTTCTGTTTCTATTTTGTGGAATAGTTTGTGAAGAACTGGGATTAGATCTTCTTTGAAGGTCTGATAGAACTCTGCACTAAACCCATCTGGTCCTGGGCTTTTTTTGGTTGGGAGACTATTAATGACTGCTTCTATTTCTTTGGGGGATATAGGGCTGTTTAGATCATTAACCTGATCTTGATTCAAATTTGGTTCCTGGTATCTGTCTAGGAACTTCTCCATTTCATCCAGGTTCTCCAGTTTTGTTGAGTATAGCCTTTGGTAGAAGGATCTGATGGTGTTTTGGATGCCTTCAGGATCTGTTGTTATGTCTCCTTTTTCATTTCTGATTTTGTTAATTAGGATGCTTTCCCTGTGCCCTCTAGTGAGTCTGGCTAAGGGTTTATCTATCTTGTTGATTTTCTCAAAGAACCAGCTCCTTGATTGGTTGATTCTTTGAATAGTTTTTCTTGTTTCCACTTGGTTGATTTCGCCCCTGAGTTTGATTATTTCCTGCTGTCTACTCCTCTTGGGTGAATTTGCTTCCTTTTGTTCTAGTGCTTTTAGGTATGTTGTCAAGCTGCTAATGTGTGCTCTCTCTAGTTTCCTTTTGGAGGCACTCAGAGCTATGAGTTTTCCTCTTAGAAATGCTTTCATTGCTTCCCATAAGTTTGGGTATGTTGTGGCTTCATTTTCATTGAACTCTAAAAAGTCCTTAATTTCTTTCTTTATTCCTTCCTTGACCAAGGTATCATTGAGAAGAGTGTTGTTCAGTTTCCACGTAAAGGTTGGCTTTCTATTATTTATTTTGTTATTGAAGATTAGCCTTAGTCCATGGTGATCTGATAGGATGCATGGGACAATTTCAATATTTTTGTATCTGTTGAGGCCTGTTTTGTGACCAATTATGTGGTCAATTTTGGAGAAGGTACCATGAGGTGCTGAGAAGAAGGTATATCCTTTTGTTTTAGGATAGAATGTTCTGTAGATATCTGCCAGATCCATTTGATTCATAATTTCTCTTAGTTTCTCTGTGTCCCTGTTTAGTTTCTGTTTCCATGATCTGTCCATTGGTGAAAGTGGTGTGTTGAAGTCTCCCACTATTTTTGTATGAGGTGCAATGTGTGCTTTGAGATTTACTAAAGTTTCTTTAATGAATGTGGCTGCCTTTGTATTTGGAGCATAGATCTTCAGGATTGATAGTTCCTCTTGGAGGATTTTACCTTTGATGAGTATGAAGTGTCCCTCCCTGTCTTTTTTAATGACTTTGGGTTGGAAGTCAATCTTATCAGATATTAGAATGGCTACTCCAGCTTGTTTCTTCATACCATTTGCTTGGAAAATTGTTTTCCAGCCTTTCATTCTGAGGTAGTGTCTATCTTTTTCTCTGAGATGAGTTTCCTGAAAGCAGCAAAATGTTGGGTCTTGTTTGTGTAGCCAGTTTGTTAGTCTATGTCTTTTTATCGGGGAATTGAGTCCATTGATATTAAGAGATATTAAGGAAAAGTAATTGTTGTTTCCTGTTATTTTTGTTGTTAAAGTTGGCATTCTGTTCTTGTGGCTGTCTTCTTTTAGGTTTGTTGAGGGATTACCTTTTTGTTGTTTCTAGGGCGTGGTTCCTGTCCTTGTATTGGTTTTTTTCTGTTATTATCCTTTGAAGGGCTGGGTTCGTGGAGAGATAATGTGTGAATTTGGTTTTGTCGTGGAATACTTTGGTTTCTCCATCTATGTTAATTGAGAGTTTGGCTGGGTATAGTAGCCTGGGCTGGAATTTGTGTTCTTTTAGTGTCTGTATAACATCTGTCCAGGATCTTCTGGCTTTCATAGTCTCTGGTGAAAAATCTGGTGTAATTCTGATAGGCTTGCCTTTATATGTTATTTGGCCTTTTTCTCTTACTGCTTTTAGTATTCTATCTTTATTTAGAGCATTTGTTGTTCTGATTATTATGTGTCGGGAGGTATTTCTCTTCTGGTCCAGTCTATTTGGATTTCTGTAGGCTTCTTGTATGTTCATGGGCATCTCTTTCTTTAGATTTGGGAAGTTTTCTTCTATAATTTTGTTGAAGATGTTTGCTGGTCCTTTGAGTTGAAAATCTTCATTCTCATCCACTCCTATTATCCATAGGTTTGGTCTTCTCATTGTGTCCTGTATTTCTTGGATGTTTTGAGTTAGGATCTTTTTGCATTTTACATTTTCCTTGATTGTTGTGCCGATGTTCTCTATGGAATCTTCTGCACCTGAGATTCTCTCTTCCATCTCTTGTATTCTGTTGCTGATGCTGGTATCTATGGTTCCAGATTTCTTTCCTAGGGTTTCTATCTCCAGTGTTGCCTCATTTTGGGTTTTCTTTATTGTGTCTACTTCCCTTTTTAGGTCTAGTATGGTTTTGTTCATTTCCATCATCTGTTTGGATGTGTTTTCCTGTTTTTCTGTAAGGACTTCTACCTGTTTGATTAGGTTATCCTGTTTTTCTTTAAGGATTTGTAACTCTTTAGCAGTGTTCTCCTGCAATTCTTTAAGGGATTTTTGTGCTTCCTCTTTATTGTCTTCTACCTGTTTACCAGTGTTCCTTTGTATTTCTTTAAGTGTGTTATTAAAGTCCTTCTTGAAGTCCTCTACCATCATCAGGAGATATGCTTTTATATCCGTGTCTAGCCTTTCTGGCGTGTTGGGGTGCCCTGTACTGGGCGAAGTGGGAGTGCTGGGTTCTGATGATGGTGAATGGTCTTGGTTTCTGTTAGTAAGATTATTATGTTTACCTTTCGCCATCTGGTAATCTCTGGGGTTAGTTGTTGTCGTTGTCACTGTTTAAAGATTGGAGCAGAAGCTGTGTTCCACTCACCAGCAGTCTCAAAATCCTGTGGCGGGGGTCGTGGGTAGCTGGCAGTACCCTGGTGCTGGTCCAGCCGGAAGAGGCCTGTGGTCCTACTCAGGCCGGTTTTCTGCTTCCCTAACTAATGCAGTCTCAGGTCCCGCGCGCAATTGGATTGGAGCAGAAGCTGTGTTCCACTCTCCAGAAGTCTTAAGATCCTGTGGCGGGTGTTGTGGGTAGCTGGCGAGTGTCAGCCGACCCTGCGCCCTTGCTACCCTGGTGCTTTTCTGACCGGAAGAGGCTTGTGGCCCTATGTAGGCCGGATTTCTCCCTCCCCAACCAAAGCAGTCTCAGGTCCCGCATGATTGGACTGGAGCAGAAGCTGTGTTCCACTCACCAGCAGTCTCAAAATCCTGTGGCGGGGGTCGTGGGTAGCTGGAGGGTGTCAGCCGACCCTGTGCTCTAGCTACGCTGGTGCTGGTCTGGCAGGATGAGGCCTGTGGCCCTACTCAGGCCGGTTTCTGCTTCCCTAACTCAAGTTTTTTTTTGTTTTTTTTTTAAAGCTGCTAACTTACTGCTCCATTTCTAATTTAAAATATTAAACAGAACTGTCCAACCACAGCTGCAGTGAGTAGTGAATTTGCCTTCCACTTTGGGAACATAAACTTGATTAGAATTTTGCCTTTACACTATGGAGAAAGTGTGGAAACCACAATTCTAAATCCTTAGATAATGTGCCTGGCCACTTTATGCAGGAGTAATTTTCCTAGGAAAGAATATAAGTACCACACCACTGGGACAGTGCTTGCAACTCAGTCTCAAGAGATCCCTGCTGGAGAGGAAACAGCAGGGGCTTACCACAAAACACTCTGACTCCTCATGTTCTTGCTTTGCCTCTCCATTTGACTTTTAATTTGATTAGTTTAGAATTGGAACAGGCTCAGTGAGCCTGGGAGTAGCAATGCTGTCCTGGGGAGGAATGAAGAATTTCACTGACAGTACATGTTGGACTTTTAATCTATGATTTGTCATTTGAAAAACAAGAACAAGGGTTACTGATGAAAATGCCTTTGTTTTCAAATCGGAAAGTATCAATATGGAGGAAATTAAACTGCTAAACCCAAATGTTCTTATATAACCTAGGACAGACAGCCAAAGGATAGTATTATCCACAGTGAGCTGGGTCCTCCCTTACAAATTACTAATTAAGAAAATTCCTAACAGACTTGCTGTAGGTCAATCTTTTGGACACATTTTTCTTTCAGTTAACATTCTCTCTTTCCAAATATGTGTAGTTGACAAGACCCAACCATGACAGAAATAGATCTAAGCTGTAACTTGAACTATAATGAAAATTGTTTATTAATCCCTGTATTTTTCTTGATTTATTTAGTGACATGCGGAAATTGACAAGGGTATGGAGAATATGGGCTATTAAGAAGACCTGATCTTTGAAAGATAAGACAGATGCAACATGAACGAGAAATCCAATTGACAGGTGCTTTCAGAGCAAGGGCGTAGATAGGACCAGAATTCTCCTCTAAATAAGAATCTCCTCCCACAACCTTTGTGCTTTCTCACTGTTCTAGTCTCCTCACTACAGAGTTGGTAGTATATGCCATAAGGTTATCATGAGAACTAAAGGAATTAACTTGAAACACAGTAAAGCACAATCAAATGAGGAGGTATGACAGACATAACTAGAAGCCCATATGTGTACTTTTGTTATTATAGTAAACTGGAAGTAGTTAGTGGTGACAATTCCACTTGAACTGGGGAAGATCCATGGAGGATTTGGGAAGCATCGTGATTGAATGATAGGAGAGAAAATTTTGTAGGTTGATGATGTCATAAAATATCAAGGCAGGGATGAAGTGTTGTTCACTAAAGAAACACTAGAGATACAAAAATCCAGTTAGATCTTAAATTATAGGTGGCACATGTCCCCATCCCTAACCCTGAAGCTATCTATCTTCAATTGATAATTACCTGCCAATGAAAATTTAGTTTTCTCCAAGGGAGTCTTACTGGGGGCAAAGAGTATTTTTTAGGGTAGATAGGCAACAGAAAATGAACTTAATGGCATCTTTAGAGGTTCCTATCTCACAGTGCTGTGTCAGGGTCAAATTTTTAATTTTTAATATATATTAAAAATATCTATGCAATTTGTGCATATACTAGGATTTCCAGTTTTATATTTTTATGAGATTCCCGAGTTTGCAAATAAATGAGTTTCTGCATCTATATTCATTTCTTGTGCCTTTCCTTCTGTATAGTCCTAGTCTGATGTGACAGTTCTTTATTTTATTATTTTGTTTTATTGCTATTTCTTAGAAACCTGTTTGCTTTCTAATGAGAGACAGAAAAAGGGAATATCTGGATGGAAGTTAAAGAGGGGAGGAACTGTGAGAGACAGAAAGAGGAGAAACTATAGTCAGGATATATTATAAGAGAAAAATCTATTTTTTAATAAAATGAAAAATATTGATGGCACGCGTGTTTCTGTTCATACACAAATTGAAGACCTTTAATAACTGTTCTAAGGTAACATGTAGAGTGGGCCCTATGTTGTGATATGTCAGGATTTCCGAGGCATTACAATGTGACAGCCTGTATATCAAATATTTCTTCTTCTATCAATAGTGTCAGAGGCCATTGCAACTTTGCCATCCATCACAAAAATTCTCAGATTTGGTTCACAATGAATTAGGAATACAGAGTGGATCTCTACTGAGGGACCTTGGAAGAAAGACAAATAATTCAACACCTGCTATGGAGACCCCTCTTGGGAGCCTATTAAATCCGAAGCCTAGTCAAGTTTTTCCTTGATATTTCAGTATTGTTATTCTGTCTCCAACCTACAGTGTCAAAGCCCGGGATGATTCTACCATAGTGAATGGGTTCTGTTACTTACGAATGAAGTGATTTTGCACAGACATCTATTTTTTGTAAGTTTCAGTTTATCCATCTTTAGCTCAGGGATGAGTTATGCTGTTTTAAGGGTTAATTGAAAGAGAACACACCAAGTTTCAATGTGGCCAATGGAGTGAAAATTTTTCCTGGAAAGATTAGCTTTCTCACCCCTCCTCCTTTCCTAGCTCCCCTCTGTGGAGACAAAGGCAAAGGCAGCCAGCACTGCAAGACCAATACAACAATGAGTTCTACCCATTCTGTTATTCTCAATGACATGTCTCTGTGGAGACATGTCATGTTATTCTCGTGTTATTCTCAATGACATGTTATTCTCAATGTTAGTCTCAATGACATGTTATTCTCAATGTTAGTCTCATGTTATTCTCAATGACATGTTATTCTCAATGACATGTCTCTGTGGAGACAAAGGCAAAGGCAGCCAGCACTGCAAGACCAATACAACAATGAGTTCTACCCATTCTGTTATTCTCAATGACACTGTCAGGTTGGGAACTCTTTTTACACGTGGGGACAATTTCATGGTTGCTCTCTGGCCTTATCTCACTTATGTCATATCATTCAAGGAATGAAATTTCAGTGAGAGCTTTAAGAAGGAGCCCATGCACAATCTTCCCACTATTACAGTCATGCATCCCATAAGACATATTTCTTAAAATCCAGTGGCCTTAATAAAATTTGCCCATGAAAATAAGAATATTAGATTTATTGTGTGGGTCTTACCTGCTTCTTCTGAGACAAAAAAGCCCACACTGATTGTGACAAAGAAGCTGGACTGCAGAAAGCTGATTTTTCTAGAAGTTTCCAAGAGGTCACTTACACAGCAATGTGATTCCAATCCTTCAGGTGTCGCATGGTTAAAATAGGTGCCACACAAGACTGTCATGAGGACAAGAGTAAAGATAATTGCCAACTGTGATTTCAGGCTCACAGTGGGTATGCTATATATTTGTAGTATTCATTTCTTATGCTCAGGACAGAAGTTCTTATTCACTTTTCTAGGAGGTTGTAGAGTTGAGAATGTGGCACCTCCTATTGTTCAGAAGAGACAGGTAGCACCCCTTGCCTGCATGTTGTCAGTAGATGAGGTGTTAAAGGAGTCTTAGCCAGACCTATGATAAAGAGTATCTGAAGGGGACTTAGGTGTGTGGACTTTGAGAGCTAAGGGAATGCTGTGTGGTCCATGCCTGCTGCTTTCCCTCATCATCGTTAGATTTTGTGTGTCCATATGTGTGTCTGTAGATGTGTGGATGTTTGAGTAGTCAAAGGTAATTTGGTAGAATTCTCTTTAAACCATTTTTTAATGAAAAGACAAAAATGAATAAGGCACCAGTAAATGCCAAGAATCTCTTCCTTAAAATTGTGAGGTTTGGAAAGAAAACACAGGGGAAGACAGAGGCTGAGGCTTCCTTGGTTATTCAAGTTTGCCTCTGTGGCAAGTGTGGCCTCTGTGGCTTCTCTTTATCTCTGAGACGATAATAATAACAAAAGTAGTAGTTAAGACTCTGAGCTGGAACTGAGCTCCCCACAGGCGTTAACTCTGTGTGTCTTGATGAATGTGGATCTCTGTAGTAGAGTTCTTTTTTGTTAAATGGCATTTTATGATGCCACAGGATGTCATAAGGCAAATTTCTAGAAGGCAGTGTTTATAGAGTTTCCATGTCCTAGAGCAAGTCAGAGTTTAAAAAATGAGATATTAGGACACTTCAACATCAACTACCAAACTCTACTGGAGCACTCAGCTCTGTCTGCTTTATCTTCAGATGGCTTCTTATTTGTCTTTTAAAAATGCTTCCTTTGGCATCTTGTACTGTGCTCCAGACATAGTATTTCTTCTTGTGAATTTGCTTAGACTCCTTCGAGGCCTGGAACAAACTCTACTACATTTCTGTCCATTGGAGCCACTAACAGCAGATGAAAACCATCTCTACAGAATATTCTCTGAAGCCTTGAACTCTGCAGGATATTGTTACAATGCTCTATAACATCCTTGCACTGCATATAATACAGTCTCCAATTTGTTTTTGTAGATCTGCCTTATGAATTCTACTAGACTGTCAGATGTTTTCAGGATAAAAACTCCCTCCTGATGTATTTGTTTTATATTTCTGGGTAGCCAATGGTTATCATGGGCTTGTACAATAGTTCTATACCCATGGCCACTTGGATGCTTATTGAATTGGAGAGAGTATCAAAACATGTTCAGTAGAATTGAATGTCATCCCTAGAATTCATACTTTAGTCATAAAGCCTTGCTTCACTGAATCACACATATCTGGTTACTCATTATGCATCATGCGTTTTGGTAGCTTCTGGGAACAAAATGACAGGTAGAGCTTAGCTTAAAGTCTTAAAGTTGTGCACAGCTTCCTAAAGGAATGTATATGTAAGGAAACAAGTGGAAGGCTGCATGACCCTTGCTCAAAATCACACAGCCTGAAGTGGATGGATCTGTGACTAAAATTTAAGTCTATTTAGCTCCAAAGTCACCAAGCACATTCCCACAATAGGAAAGGTAGCAGTCCTGAGGGTGAATTCTGCTCAGAACCCTTGGTGAAAGACAATAGTCTTCACTGAACAGGTATTGGTCCTGCCCCATAATCACTGTTAAATCAACACATTTTGTTTCATTTACAAACTAGGTCCTCCAGAAGCTGGGGAAGGCTGACGAGACAAAAGATGAACAGTTTGAAGAATATGTCCAGAACTTCAAACGGCAGGAGGTGAGTCCAGTTCTTAAGTTTCTTCAGTAGGAAGAGTGATTTATGTTTTCATATATGGTATGTTTTGGATGATTCCCAAAGCTCATGTGTTGGAAGTTAATCTCCACTGTGTAGTCTTAAGGAGGTCCTTATTTAATCTACTACTAGAGTATTTATAGGCAAGGCCTTTCAGAAGTAGTTAGGATTATAAAAAGTCACTTGAGCTGCTTTAGAAGAGGGATATAAACCAGAGAGATACATGCTTTCTGACTCTTGATGATTCTTTATTTTTCTGTCTCTGAGCTGCCTCAGATCTCTGCAAGTAAGTCTTTCATTACCAGATGTACGCAAGAACTAAAATAAATCTCAAGTCTTTATGCTAAGTTGGGGATCCTGTGTCTTGGGTCTAGACTAACACAATGTGAATATATTTCTATATTCTGCAGGAGACAAGAAGACAGGTAGGGGTTGCAGACAGAGTGTTTGGAGCATAGTTTCAGGCTATTATGCACTGCTACCCCGAAACTTTGGAATGCTAACGACTAAGCTGAAGGATAGGTCTTGGAACTCCATGTCCTACAGAATCCTAGAACGGCTTTAAGCGTGTCTTTCAAATGATCTCCGTTAATACGGGCTTCAAGACCATGGACACTTTGGTTGGGGAGATGAAGCTACCAGTGCTAACCTCAGAAGCAAATGAATCTGAATCTGATCCTTATCACACATATCAAAATTCAGGACATGATAGTGCACATGGGTACTCCAGGGGTAGGGAGTCAGAATTATGAGAATCCTGTTTTGTTTTTTGTTTTTTCTTTTTTTTTTTGTCTACCCAGACCAACCTAACTGGTAAACCCCAGGCCAAAAAGAGATAAGTCTCAGAGGTCTTGAGTGGAATTTTTGAGCATAATGTCTCCTTGCCTCCATGTAAACAACACCCCTCCACATGTGTACATAACCCTTTCCACACACATAAAGAAAAGATTATGCACTATTCATAGAGATTGCATCTTTCCAAGATGTTAAAACCTATTCCCAGTGGGTAAAAAAGAACTAAACTTTTGATGCCTAAAGCACAAATAAAAATGCATTACATTCATAAATACATGACATATCTGTGCTACTGGAATTTCACAAGAGTGTATAATTAGAGAAATGATGTGCACCAAGATTCCTCCTCATAGGAGATGATAGGAAAAAGCAAGGTTGAGAAGTGATATTCGTTCCTTTTGTGGACACTTGTTTAACAGACACATGAATAAGTAAAGTACTTTTTTCAATGGCTGGTTCTAATTAATAAGGCTTAGATATTTGATATTTGACTCAAATATCACTCTCATAGTAGAAGGAAGGCAGGAAGAAAATGGGGACAGCAGACTCTGAAAAATGGGCTTGCACATGGGACCAATGTTAAGATGAACACTGCTGTTGGTGCTATCTGTGTCCAAGGCAATCTTGACCCAGGGAATGACAATCAACAATAAAATGTCATTGTGGTTATTTGGTCAACTTTGCCCTCTCTCTTAGAGGTTCTTTAGTCCCTGTTGCACCAGGCTTCTATTGTTTCCCTTAATGGGAGACACAACATTTCTTTTTCTTGCCAAAATGCTTTATAAAACTCAGAAGGTATAGAGCCATATAGACTAGTCTTCATTAAAATATATTCCTGAATGTTGCCAATTATATTCTAAAACTAAAGATCTGCATGTATATATAGGACTTGCAATAAACCATGGAAATCTTCTATTTAAAAAGTAAGAAGGGGTAGGAATTAGAGAATGAGTTAGTCAGGGCTCTCTAAAGGATGAGGACTAAGAGAACCTGAGATGTTTCAAATGGGCTCACAGGAACTGGATAATCTAACAGTGCCTGACTGTACACTTGCTGAGTATCTAGCAATTGTACAGTCTTATAGACTGCTTGTTTCTCAGTCCCAATCTGGCACTGTAGGCCTGAAATATTCCTTGAAACCTAATGGTGTTAAGTTTTCATGGGAATTGTCACAACATAGAGACAGTGAGTGAGACAAGCAGGCAGAAAAACAAAGCTTCCTTCTTCCATGTCCTTTGATCTGGGTGGCGAACAGAAGGTGTTGCCCATATTTAGGGTGAGTCTCCCTGCTTCAAATAATTTGATGAAGAAAACATTTCACAGGTATGCCCAGTAGCTTGTGTTTCCATTGGTTGCAGTCAAGATGACAACCAAGATTAGTCATCGTAGAGAACAAGGGAGCAGTAGCAGAAGACACCTTCAAATTACTGACTATTGCAGCGAACTTGGAATAATAAAATGGAGAAGAGACTCTAACAGATATGCTAGATATGGGCCCATTGAGTAAATTATGCTGAGTGTCTCCCAGGACAGCAAGTTTTATGTGTCAACATCTGTTTTCCTTTGTACTGGTCTCCCTCATCTCCTCAACTTGGATGGCACTCCACAAGAAAACTTGTCAATCATTTTTCTAGACGATCATCAATGTCTGCTTTCAGATGGTGGATTTAGATTGAAGAAGTGACTCAACCCTAGAGCCTTCCTTTCTTGAGGACTTTTGATCTACTCTTCAAAACTCAATCTTGCCTTGGGAATCCCTGTGGAGCCAATTAGCCTTTTGCCATTGGATTTTCTGTTTATACTTTCCTGGCCTTTTTAAGTTGCCCAGAAGCCTAGCTGGGAAAGAGTCCTGCTTTGTAATGCTTTCATGTCTAGGTGGCACTCTGTGGTTTTCAACTATCATTAAAATTGACCGTTATGGATTTTTTTTTCAACTGACCCAGCTTAAAATTTTTTTCTTGTCTAAGTACAGTAGAAACACATAGTTTGCTGTATTATTTACATTTACATCAGGCAATTAGTCTGTGCCTCTTGGAGAAAGGTCTGTGGTGGCTTCACTTTGCTGGTCCACCCCTGTTCTTATTACTGTGTACACCTGTAAAATGTTATGGGCTACTGTATGATAATCATCCTAGAAGGCCTGTACATTGGCTTACTCAAAAAGTTGGGAAAATGTGAAAATGTAACGATACTTTATAACGATGAAACATGTAGATTGGACAGTGACATAGAATTTCTCAAAGAGTCTTTGAGAATCCTACTGGCTTCATTTTGAAAATATGTTGACATCAAAATATAATAAATTTATTGCACATTTTCTTAGTGTTACCTATTGGAATCAGAAAGAGTTCTTTGCAGTCTTTATCACAGAGTATAGACAGAGTATGCATTGTTCTCTGTGTATTAAAGGCAAAGAGAGAAGGAAAGGGGGATGTGAGGGTGGTAAAGAGGGGGATTCATTAATTTTTCATGGAAAACATATTTGACACTGAGATCTAAATTTGGGGCCTGGAAAATTTTTGCTTTACAGAGAACAAGTTCTCTTTTACCTTTCAAATGTGTTGGTCATTGCAGTGGTTAATCTTAACTGTCAGCTTCATTGCCTTGGTAAGCACTTAGATTAGTAGAGCAAATCTCTGTTGGGGAGCTATTTCCTAAGAGATTAAGAAGGAAGGAAGCATCATGGATGTGAGGGAAAACAGAAAATTGATAGAAGCCCTAGAAGGAATGAAGGGAGGTGGAAGCTGTTATCTTCTGTGTTTCCTGATCTCCAGGAGGTTAGAAATCTTGTTTCTCCAACTGCTTCTACTCTGGTATTCGGGCTCATTACAGCCTAGAAATGCTAAGTCAGCCAGCCATGAACTGAAACCTTTGAAACAGAGAGCCTAAAGAAATCTTTACATAAAAATGTTTCCTCTCAAGTATTTGGTCACAATGGTTAAATATAATCTAACTAACCGAGCGACCAATTCACTCGGTTATTAGATTATAATTAACCGTTAAATATAATGCAACTAAAATAGATACAATTGATTTATATGCATATGCTGGAAAAGGTGTGATGTTTATGTGCAAATACTAACTTAGTAAGACTGACCTACCAAGGCAATGATCACCTCTACAACGTCTAGTATTATTAATGTTGTATCATGGTGTCTCATTGCTTGAAACAGAATCCCAAAGGTATTATTTAGCCTAGACAACTTAGAGTTCATGTTTTCCCAACAAATATGTTTTTTAATCCCCAATTAAGTGATTGACAGTATACTGTGAATTGAATTTTTGTTTACTATAGTCCTATGAGACTCCAAAGTTTAGTTGTTTTAAAATTCTACTTTTCTAAAATAGGCATCCTTGCTTGTGATTTCCTCACTAGTCTATGTTGGAATAAATGTAGCATGAGGTCTGTCCTTGAACTCTGATTTGGAGCGTAGATTTAATTTATTCCAACCCCACACTTTAAAAAAAAATCTTAAGTCTCTTTTCTTCAGAGATGGTTTGTGTGAAACTGATTGTATGTGAAGGATTTGTTTGCATGGCCCTATTAGTCTGTTGGATTTTCAACTGTAGTTTTTGTGACCCAGATTCCAACCTGATTAACTAGGATGAAGAAGAAATGAGAAATGAGAATAGAACAGCAAATAGGATCAGTGATGTCTCCTATGAAGAATTCAGAATTTTCCATGATGAGAGCTAATCCAGCAGGAAGCAACAAAATGTGATGTTAATCCTTACTCCCCAAATGTCCCTCTTGACCTTTTCTGATTTTTCTCTTTTATTAGAGCTTCTAATAAGCAGTAGAATTGATTGGTATGGGCACCAATTATTTTCAGTTCACCTGGCTTTCTGCTGACAGATCCCTTAATAAGTGGAAAAAGCTTCTGGATGGCGGACGCTTGGCCTTTCCTTTTCCTGCCTATCAAACTCAGCCGTCCTGCCAAGAAGCTCACCTTCGGTACATTGGCCAGCTATAATGAAAGGGCTGATGGGTTGGCTGGATTCAGAGCTGCAACTATCAGATCACATCTTGGTGTTAAATGATGTGAGCACTTTCATCCAGGCCAGATCCAACAAGAGTGATTCAAATACCGGAAGAGAGATCTGTGATTCATGTGTAGCCATCTCCTCTGCCAAGGGCCATGGCAGGGGTTCTTCCTGCTTCCTTCTCAGCACACTTCAGGGTGCCAATTTTGGTGAAATTCTTAGGACCAGATGTGTTTCGGATTCCCAAGACTTTTTTTAATTTGAGGAATATTTGTATAGATTTTACTTGTCAAACATCATTTACTTGAAAATCCAAAATCTTAATTGCTTCTGAACTCAAAACTTTTAAAGAGTTTCTGTTTCAGAGTCTTTCAGACTTTAGGTGTTCTGATTAGAGACACTCAACCTGTGGACACCAGGAAGAAAAGAAATCCTGGGACCTTACATTCTTTTCTGCAGAGGTTGAAGAGCGAGGGTCCCCTGGCAGCTCCTAGCTTTCCTGAGCCACAGATCTTGCTTTGCCACTTTTCTCTAAGGGACGTGAAGTCTTGCTCTGAAGTTGAATGAATGCTTGCTAATACTTGAATGTATTCCGAGAGGAGTTCTGAGATGAAGCCGATGTTTATTATGTGTATCAATGAAGACACTTGACAACATAGTCAAAGAACTTGGAGGGTGTATATCAGTGATTCTAAAGAAAAAATTAGGACATACAGTTTGAAAGGCACATGAATAAAAAGTATGTTGGCCTATGCAGTGACAATATGAATTGAAACTTACTGTTTTATTATAGTAAGGTGCACTTCTGTTCTGAAAGGATGGCAGTTTGGCTGAGGAGTTAGGCTTAGCACATCCCTTTGGAACATTATCCCAACAAAACCATCCATACTGTGAATATACAATCACCTTTTCTTAAATATGAAAGATGACCTGTTCTTCCTGAGCTAGCCACTCCCTGGAGTAAATGTGAGTACATCAGGTCTGCTCTGCATAAAGATCTGGCTCTAAATCTCAGCCTAGTCAGTGTCAGTCAGACAAAAATCCCCCTTTCAGGCCATGAGACCTTCTGGATTGGGAATAAGAAGCTCATTTGTTGAGTTGTATGCTTACTAGAGCCATGTGAGTCACAATTTAGCTTCTTCAGAATCATCCAGAAGGGCTTAATGCAGGATAGATCCCTGGGCTAAATCCTAGGAGACAACCTTAAGAGTCTGCATTTCTGACATGCCCCTAAGTAGCATCAGTGGTACTCGTCCAGGGACAGTACATGGAGAGTCTGTACATTGACACAACTGATGCATTACTCATGCAGAGTTTTCTGCTGTCTTCCCTGGTTAGTCCTTTAACCTTCTAACGTTATGGGCAGTGGCTACTTTTAGCATCTTGGCATATGGAAAGGGTTTGTTGGTCATGCTTTGTGTTATCTTCCCAGGATCACACAGTGGAAAGGACTTGTCTATAATGCACATGCTGCCAAGTTCAGAGATAGAGCCACACAAGGACGCGGTTGTCATGCCAACCTGCTAAAGTACAGATGCTCGAGTGCTTGCATTTTAGTGACAATTAATTTAATAAGAGGTTTTCTAGGTCCCATGGTTTAGAAAGGGAAATTTTAGTTAGCACTAGCACTCTAGATTTAGGCTACTGGAGTTAAAATGAAGAGTATATGTTTGGGGAGTGAGATGCATTATTAAACCTTAAAGATGGTAGGAAACATTTCTTTGCAAGCAGTTGGAGCCTTGCTGGAAGGGAAACTTATAAGACTGAATGCATACACCAGAACCAAGATACACCAGAACCAAGAAATATTCACAAATTAGTAATCTAGTTCTTACCTCAAGAAACTAGAAGTGCCAAATAAACCTGAAGCAGGGAAGACTAAGAACATCAAAAGGTTAAGAAGAGAAATCAATAATCCTGAGCGTCAGAAAGCAGTGGGATGGTACATGAAACAAAACGCTGGGTCTTAGAAACACGGATCAATAGAACTGATAAATCTCTCAGCAAGAGTAACAACAAGTAGACACAAATCACCAGTCTGAGAAGTGAAAGATTCTCAGTTTAGACCTTGTGGTCAGTTATTCTACAGTAAGAGAATGCTGCAGTCAACTCTGTATTTACACATTTACCAACCACAGTGGGCCAGTTTCCTCCCAGCCACAAACTACTAACACGGGATTGGCAACACAAATGTAAACATTAGAGAAAGTGAATTTGTGATTTAATGTTTGAGAAAGAAGCATGTAACCCCATGTTGTTCTGCTGAAGAGTCAAGACAGGGGAGAATTAACATCAACTTTACAAACTCTTGTAGAAAGCAGAAGGAAATGCTACAGTACCTCCTTTGAGAGTTGTTATCTAGTAATCTCTATGTAAATATTTCTTTGTACAGCTTTATTTCTGTAACAGTTTTTCTGACACTAGTGTATAGTAGTGCCTAGGTTTTGTGGGATGCTCACACATCATCCCTTCTTCTTCTTTCTACCCCCAAGGGCTACTGGCCACAAACCTGTAGCTACTCAGCTCACCAGCTGACAGTCCTCCTTGTCTGGGACAGTGTCTTCATTAACTCCCTCTAATGTTTACTTTTGGGTCTCTGATCCCATCTTAGTTCTCTTCACTCCTGCTAATGCTGGCTTTACAACAGGGAAATATATTGGTTATTAACTATTAACTACTTCAGTTTTATAATGAAGATTATAAAAACTGCCTGTGGTACAAAGTTTACCTATGACTACATTATATTGAATGTAAAAGTTTTATTATATACAGTTATACTGAATTGAAATTATTATTATTGTCTTAAAAGTTATTAGTTAATATGGTAATAGTTGAGCATGAAAGCTGTTAGTCACTTTTTTATACACTTGTGGTATACTATGAAGTGAACATCAGGACTTTGGCGACATGCCCTTTAAATGTTAACCACTGTGATTGAGGTAGTTGGCATTTGAACTTTGAAAGTTGGATGAATTAGTTAAAATGCAAGGTGTGTATTTATCCTCAACAGCGTTTCTCAACCTTCCTGATACTATGACCCTTTAACACAGCTCCTCATGTTGCGGTGATCCCCACCCATACCATTATTTTTGTTGCTACTTCATAACTGTAATTTTGTTGCTGTTATGAATTGTTGTGGAAAATATTTAAAAAGAATGGCAAGTTCCCGTGCTATGCCGTGCCTGGAGGGCCACATTGCTTCAGTGGGGTGTTCTCAACTCAGTGGTCTCTCTTGGTTTAGAACTTCCAAAATGTCTGTACCAGATAATGCTAAGTTCTCTTGGTGGGTCATTGCCATGCCAGCCCCATGCAACAACCACCCACCCTAAGGTCAATCACCACAACACCCAGCAGCCCAGTAGAAAGAAAACTCTACAAACTTATAATTAATCAGTCAGATTTACATATCAATACATTCTCAATTCACACGATGTCCATAATGAAATCTTTTTGGAGATAAATGTTTGCTGAAGTGGACAAAACCCACAGGTTGAGGACTGCTGCCTTACACAGTGAAATATTGGTTTTTAGGATTGAGATTCCTGCTTGAGATGTCTTTTATGTCTACAATGCAGTAACCCTAAAGATCCCAGAAAGCTAATTTATAACCAGTCACACCCATTTTTTAAAATTAAATTCCTCATAGAAGTGAAGCAGCAAATTCTACATGCTGGAGTTGATTGTAATTACCCTGTTCCATCATGATCAGTAAGAGAAATCAGAGTAGCAACCCAAGTGCTGGGACAAGGGCTCACTCAAGCAAGTCGAGCTCTTGTACAAATTACAGGTTTGTTATTTATAGAACATGCTTTGCTCTGTTCTCTACTTGGAGTACATTATTGCAGTAAGCATCAGTCCAGGTCATGTTGAGAAAAAGAAATAATTTGCTTACAGCCATAGGATGTAGAAAATAAAATATCTAAGTTATGCAAATATTGCATAGTGGGGCTCTGTCAAATCACAGCTGTCAACAGATGGGAAACAGCTTGCTACCAAATCTGTGATGTTTACTTAGCAGAATGCCACAAGGATGAAATAAAATGTCTGATGTTCTGGTTTGACCCTGTTGGTTGACAACCTCCAGCAACTCCCAGGTTTATACTGGATCCAGGTTATCTCTGTGCCCATATGCAATAGGGAAGGCTGATCAGTGTTTCGAATAGTATTACTGACCTCTGGTGACATTGCAACAAAGAATTCATAAGAAAAGTTTCTTCAGAAAGTTGTGGCCAAAGGACATCTCCCACACAGAACAAGTACTCAGTGGTTTGGGAAAACAATAAGAAACCATAGGGGTGTTGGCTTTTCATCTAAGGAAGGCTAGTAAAGAAAGACAGGTGGAGGAATGTGTTCTATTTACTTTGCACTTTTCTAGAATCCTCTTTACCAGAAATTTCTCTGTGTTTAAAAATATATGTCACTATCTGCATATATTTTAATCTCTCTTCTTATGTTGGTCCCTTGACCTCCTCCTAAATGTGTGTCTATGTGACTTGGAACAAATCTTACTTGTTTGATCTTGACTTCATTTGGACTCCTGCTCTGTTGGACACAAATTACTTGTCATTGGAATTAGTTTGGGTTTCCTTTTACATTCAGAACAGTAAAACTTTCTTTGGCCAAACTTAGAAATTAAATCACAGTTACCCTTCTAGTATTTGACAGAACTCAGCAGCCAAACAAATGCCTTTTCTCTTTAGGGATCATGATAGGGAGACATTTGACTCCAGACACTCTGCTGTAATCAAATGAGAAAAGGACTCTGGAGCAGTGAGCAGGGTTGTGGTCAGTGTGTCTGGAGGGTCCCTTGGGGACTGGACCACTTCTCTCCAAGTTCTTTCTACTATGCCCAGTGCACCTGACTCCTTGTGACTTCCTACTCTCCTCTGGTCCTCCACGTTCACATGGAAGTCCCACATTTTAAAAAGTCTGTTCCTAAGCTGCCATTGACCTGATGTTCCCCAGACTTTTCAGAGTGTGTTGCTCTGTTCACGTCACTAATATATTATTTTTTCACTTTTTGCATGACAGCTATTTTTCTGTGTATTAATGTCTGTTAGACTGTCATACTTCTAAAGAACGATTTTGAACCTCAGTCACTTAAAGAAACTCTCTGTTGCTGCCATCACATTCCAAGTACTTAACAAGTGCATCCCAGTTTTGACTCACCTCCTTGGAGCCTGTGTTTCTTGTTTTGCACATTATCCGTCAGTTCCTCTCTTTGCTGTCACTGTTTTCTTCCTTCATTCTAAGTTTTGTCATCAAAATACCCATAGGAGAATGTTTACATGGTTTGGGATCCAAATGGACACATGGGATCCAAAGCTACCTTACAACTATGGGTCCCAAAAAGATCTGCTGGCACACACTGTATTCCCTCTTCAAAGAGCCTTATATCTCAGTTATATATTTAATTAAGCTATTTTCTTTATGTCACATTTTTTCTCTTGTCAATGAGTTCTAGTTTTGTTCTTTACTTTCTAACATTAAAAAAAAAAATCATTGGGTAAGCAGTAGTCAATGCAGAGATACATAACTTTTCCAAATGATGAGAATAAGAGACTGAATTTTCATCTCTAAATCAGCTATCTCTATTATAATCACCCCCAACACCACCACTCAGGGAACATGGGAAAGAGGAGATGGAAGGTAAGTAAGGGCTAGAGGATGGGGTGTTGTGTGTAATTTTATAAACACACCACCTCTTTCCCCTGTGTCTCTGCCTTCATGCTGAACTTTTCTTTCTTTTTTTTTTTTTTAATGTTTCCTTTTTTTTTTTATTCAGAGAAGGATAAAATAGATATAGCATTGCTTCAAATGGTGGCACATATTAAGCCCAGGTAACTTTTAGGCAAAGAAAGTCAGACACACATTTGTTTATGCCATACTGCGCTATAGGCCAACAAAAAATACATTGTAATATTTCCATACAAAAAAAGTGTAACATGAATCTCAAACATGAAATAAAAATTATAGTTCCAGCACAGAGATTTTAATACAATAATGTGAAGGATTATGAACCAACAGAATCACTTCATATTATACATAATTAAGAGATTTAGAATGGAGTGGCAGTTCTTTCAACCATTGTATTTAATTTATAATCATAGTTTGATTTTTAAATAAAATTTAAACCACTATTCCTTTTTGAATGGGATTTATGTCTGAAGTCAAGACAGACATTCTTTTTTTTTTTTGATTTTTAATATTTTTATTACATATTTTCCTCAATTACATTTCCAATGCTATCCCAAAAGTCCCCCATAGCGCCCCCCACTTCCCTACCCACCCATTCCCATTCTTTTGGCCCTGGCATTCCCCTATATTGGGGCATATAAAGTTTCCCCTTGCTCCAACTTGATTGCAACCATCCTCCATCCCAGGACATCCAGGAGCTACTGACCGCACTCTACTGGCCCCTCTCAGCTAGCTTTGCCAAACCACCAGCCACTCTCCCACGTGTGCTCTTTCTCTGCCCATCTTTGCTCTGTGGATGGAAAACACTAGACAGTTTTATTTTAAAACTATCCAGATGGAATAATTTCTAGGCACTGAATCTCCTGATTTAATCCCATCAGCTATCAGCTAGCTCCCATCAATATCCTCCCCTCAGCCTCTGCCCATGGAGGCTGCAGGCTTCAGTTGCCCCAAGGCGTTACATGACTGTGTATCATTCTCATTCCAAAGCCTGTCCGAGATACCTCCTTTGCTGTGTCCCTTCTCTTCCTCTCAAGACCCAGAAGTCCCACCTTTTTCCTTTCGCTCAGCAATTGGCTTCTGCCGTCTTTATTGACACAATCAAGAACCAATTAGAGAACCAGATTTTAGTATCAGCTCCTCCCCCTAGATGGGGTGTGAGTGTGTGCGTGCTGTGGGATGTTTTTGGGCCATGGCATGGCTGTTGCATCCATGAGTTCACACAAGCTGTGGTAGCCAGCACAAATTCTGGAATAGGTGAAAGAAAGTCTTCTCTAGCCCCACTCCTTACAGAGAAGCTAATGGTAGTTGTTAATTGGCTGGGCAATTGAAAATCTTACTTTGTTGTTATTGTTAAGGTTTTTTGTTCGTTTTCCTTTCTCTCTCTCTCTCTCTCTCTCTCTCTCTCTCTCTCTCTCTCTCTCTCTCTCTCTCTCTCTCTCTCTCTCTCTCTCTCTCTCTCCCTCCCTTCTTTCCTTCCTTTCCTTCTTTCTTTTTTTATGTGACAACTGGTAGGTTTCCTGCATGATGTGTGATAGTCTCTCTCAACATATACCAATGCCACATGAACATATTGGCAGCATTTTTAAAGAACTTAGTAGATCATTAAAAAATTAAATGAAAAAGAAGATAGGAAGTTCTGAGGGAGGTCTTGGGGCAACTTAGAAAGAGGAAATACATGCCAGGTAGATATGATCGCATTTCATTACATATATATGTAAACTGATACACCATTCTGACATCATTCTTGCTTTGGCTAATCTTTGCTTTAGTTAACAGAAACCTTTCTTTTTAATACTTACATTTTAAAAACCCAGAAAAATAGATTCTTTAGACAGTGTTACTTATTTCTATCGTCATGATACATTTTTTTATTATTATTTCTTCAGTTTAGTGTAGGAGTAATATTCTTAGAAAAATAAATTACTTCTGTGCCTTCTTGTGACACCGTTCCCAATTGGACTCTCCAAGATGAGTGAGAATATAAGACATTTTACTGAAAAGGACAAATAATATACTAAGTGCCACGAAACTCACTGTTACTTGCTGTGATGGTGTTTATTTGTGATGTATTTATTATATAATAGTCACAGCAAAGAAAGTTGCTCGCTAAGTTCTGATCAAAGATTTTCTCTGCAGGGGTGGATGGACTTGCCAGAAAGAGTTCGTAGGACCAACATGATCTAAAGGAGATAAAAATGATGTGTTGAAAAGGGCCTGGAAAGGCAGGGGGGGACATGAGTTCTCTAGGTTTGCCACAGCAGTTTGTTTTGTAATCTAATGTGTGTCTGTGTATTTACATGTGCATGTATGCTTGTGTGTGTGTGTGTGTGTTTTCCTTACATAAAATTGATTTAAAGTTTTTAACATTATAAATCGTACAAGTTGTCAATCACTTTGGTTCCCTACGAGAGGTGACTGAGAGTGGATACATGTGGATATGGGTGGTTGACCTACTTCATATCCATTCTACAGTTGCTGTACATGGTGCCAGATGACAAAAGAAACTGGTCATATTTTTTAGATAACCTGAATATCTCTAATCTCCCTACTCATATGTGTCTACCTTATTAGCAACAGACTACCTCCATCCCCTTTCTGTCTTACATAAATCAGAAGCTTTATAATGAACTAAAATTTCTGTCAGTGGGGCTAAAGACATTTCTAGCATTGCTGCTATTGTTTCCTGTGGTGCTTGTTCCTGGTTGAAGAGATGGTTTCTGGAAGACACTCTTCATGTTATTCTCTAAAGACTTCTTTTGACATATCCTATTCTGCTACTTCTCTTTATCTTTGACCTACCTATAACAAGCATGGCAATGGTTGAGGATTGTCTCTCCTTCTTCGGTATCTAATAAAAGACTTATTACATAGATCTTCTCTTCTCTCTATGAGAAAAGTTCATTACCTATTTGAGAAACTTCTCTCTAAATGACTCCCATCCTAACTCTGTCATGCTGGAAGGGTATGCAGAGAATAGGTATCTTTCTCATGGATACCTAGGGAATGACCATCTCAGATGCTTGTAAATCTACACAAAGAAGCTGTCGTTTATTTCAGATTACAGCCATTTGGTTGTTTTATTTGGACTGTGTCTTTTATAAGTCACCCTATAATCCCATTCTAGTTCTTGCCATTAGAGAACCATTCTAAATGAGAGATATATTACTAGGAATCTCTTATGGCAATTGTCTGAAACCTGGAGCCAAGCATGTGTTTAAGTCTAGGGCTGTGGACTAGATGCAGCCAACATACCAAGTTACCGTACAATGATAGACGCAGTGAAGAATTGAAGAAGTGTCCAACAATCATCAGCTGGGGTCCTTTAAAATGCTGATTCCTGCATTCTCCTCTGGCCTTTCTGTTGAGTCATATATTTGAAATGTATTTAAAGAGTCATCCTATAATGGAATCATAGTCTGATTTTTCATAGTAACAGTAGATATAGTGGCTCCCTTAATGTATATGTATTTGAATTTGAACCCGGACCCCATTGTGTGTCCCCTAAGGAAGCTAGGGAATTTTAAGTTTACAACCCTATTGGATTATCGCTAAAAAAAATGAATGTGTTTGGTTTTGAAACATTCTTCAAGAAGAGCTTTCCAAATTATAAACTGCAACTACAGTATCTACTTGAATAACATAGTGACCCATGATTGCCATTTTGCTGTATATATGAGAAAACTAAAGCTATGTTACAAAACATTCATTCTTGGGTTAGCTTAACTGTTCTTCTGCTGCTAACAGTCATGCTTTTTAGTTTCCATGGTCTGTAAATTTTCAGATTAGTTTTTTGTTTCCCATATCTGTTGTTAAATTTTTCCCGTACACCTGTGTAAATTGCTCCTATGTGTCCCTGGGATCTTTATTACTGCAATAATCATAAAAAACTTTCTGAATAGCTTGACTATATATTTGGTACCCAGAAGTACAAATGAACAACAAGGACACATTATAAATTCCCAAAGAAGTTGTTTGGGAAGTCTGGTGTATTCATGTGAAGATACTCTTCCGCATCAAGACCTGAGCCCAGTGTAGGCATTTACTTGTTAATTATGGAGGACAGGTCCACAGTGACAGTGTGTGTATGGCAGTTCATGCCTTTCACCTTGATGAGGCTGGGTCTGTTGCTAAGCTTTCAACTCCTGGGTATTAGTCCTGCTGACTTGCAGGTGATTCTCTGGTCTCTCCCTCCTAGCCCATAATAGTCCTGGGATTATGGAGGAGTGGCACTGAGTCTGTGTAGATTCCAGGGCTCAAACTTGTGTTGGCAGGCTTGCCAGATTAGCGTTTTTAACACACCAAGCTATCTTAGTTCTATTACTCATTGAAACATTCTCTCTTGGCATGGTTGGACATTTGAAAAGCATGAAACAGGGTAGTGATAGTGCCATACAGCCTATATCTCGTGCATAAAACATTCCAGGCACATTCTACTGAGACTTCCATGGACCTCACTGCTCAGCCTTTGTTATTGTTCAAGGAAGTAAGTCCTGTGTTCACCTTCATTTTGGAGAATAAAATTAGAGAGGCTAAGTAACTTGCTCAAGATTGCATGGCTAAAAGGACAGAGATCATATTTTATGTATTTATGTTTACTTTTAAGAATGTTTGAGACTCTAATATAATTATAATTCTTCCTTCCTTTTCTTCTCTCTAAATCTTCCACTATATCCTTTCTTGCTCTTTTTCAAGTTCATGGCCTTGATATTGCATGCATATGTATATATACCTGTATATCTTAAATAGCCTTTGAAGTCTGTATGATGTTACTTGTATGTTTGTTTTCAGGCCTTCTCATTTGGTATTAGATAACCAATTAGAGTTTTCTATCCTGGAGAAGACTCTCCACTCTCAGTATTCTTTGGTTGCTATAGTTCTTTGTGTAAAGTTGTGGCCTCCTGGGCTTTTCCCCATCTACTTCAGCATTTCCATTGGTTTTTACCTTTGCTAAGCTCACATTTGTGTGTCATGTTGGGTAGACTTCATGGATGTAGCTTCTGACATTACTAGAAGGCACAATCTCTCAGAAAACTCAGTTACCTTTTGGTTTGTATAATCTCTCCTCCCCCTTCCCTTTGCCAATGTTTCCTGAGCCTTAGGTATGGGATTATTTTGTAAGGATATCTATTGGGACTTGTCTCCACAACTCTGCATTTTGATTGGTTCTGGTTTACTGTAATGGTTTCCATCTGTTGTCCTTATTGAGGAGTGAGGGGTACGCTTATCTGTGGGTACAAAAAAACAGGTGCTAAGACTGTTGTTGGGAAGAGTGATTTTTTTATGCGCCCCCCCCCCCGTGAAGACTAGCAGCCATGGTTCCCAGAAACACTATGCAAACTTCCCAAAGAAAGAACCAACCAAATGTCCTTCCCAGCTATGATTCCTATGAACCAGAGCTCATGTTTTAAACCCAGACCATGGGATCAAAGCACCTTGTCATGATGCTATACAAATTATGTCAAGTAAACTTATGAGCTTTTGAAAAAAAAAACCAATTACTCAATTTTGGCATCTTGAATTATAATTGAGGACTGCACAGGAGCAGAGGAAATGGTGCCTTTGATTATGTTTTCCTCATTGATCAACTGTTGACTCTTTCTGGGTGGTCTCTTGCTTCATTGTTGTCACCCATGTCTTCACACCCTGTAGCACAGAGCTGGTAGAGAGCCAGAGTTCAACACTCACACCACACAGGACTACCTAAAGTCAAACCAGAAATTTCTGTTGGGGCAAGTTTTCTGCCTCTGTGCTTAGTTTCTCATTTGTAAAAGGGGGGAAAAATCTCTATTTCTAAAACTCTAAAACTCCACAGCTGTCTTCTGTAATTGTTGGGAAATAGCAGAGCTGTGATATTTGGGACAGTTCTGGTAATATTGAACAACCCAGTAACGTCAGACTTTGTAAGTATTTTACCATATTAATGTCTTCTCTTGAGGACTTTGTTGAGTCATGATTTGAAATTTGTTTTCCCCAATTCCATATGTTGATGTTACCCTTCAGGACCTAGGGATGTGCCTGTATTTTGGGATGATATCTTTACAGTATCGATTAGGTAAAATGAGGTCATGCGGGTGAGTCCTAAACCAATATTGCCAGTGGTATTAAGACAAGAGGCAGAGCCTGCAGGAGGACATGCACATGGCTAGAATACCCTAAGAGTGACTTTTTCTAAACCAATGAGAGACCAAACATATAATAGCTTGGGATCACTACATTCTTAGAGACCTGTGAGGAACTACATTTCTGTTGGTTAGGATCCTATGCTATGGTAATTTTTAATAGAAACCCTGGGAAAATAGCTTACAATTCAGACTCTGTAAGCGGTGGCTGCACGAACATTTTTGATATTCTGTTGTGACTGGAGTAATGACAGTCAAGGCATTAACTCCCCCTCATTAATGCATTTCCTTACCTTGACACAGCAGTTGTTTTTATAGAGCCTTCAAGTCTGTTCAGTTTAGTCATGAAAGAATATGATAGCTAGAGCTGCCATTCATGAACACAGTGAAGGCCACTGAGCAGGAAGTAAGGTGAGCTACTGCTGGGGTGGGGTTCCTGCTGAGTTTTCTTTAATTTCATCCACTCCTTTCCTGGTATCTTCACTATTGTGCTTTAGATATTTAAGAAGTGATGAAAAGATATTTAAATAATGGCCTAGTTTGCCATAAAAGTCAAGTCTCCCACTCTCTTTCCCCAAACGTGTGTGCATACTAAACCAAGGGTCATAACTTATAAACTCAACAACCTTAAGACAGCTTATTTCAGTGGCAGCTAGGATGACTTCTTTGGTTAGCTTTTGTGCAAGTTCTTAATACACATGGTTATAGACTCAAGTTAATTGGTCTAACAGAAATTAATGGAGAAATCACATAAATGATTCTTAATTAATTTTCTATGTTTTGCCAAAAGATACAAAAAGTGTTTAATTTTACCTCTGATTTTTTTGTGTTTTTAAGCTCATGGCTGGTGAAACTAGAAATTAGGCCACAAATAATAGATACAGTTACAAAAGCAAGCTATTTTCTTTGCTGTCTCATTCTGTTCCATGATCATCCTTGCCTCCCCATAGATCCAGAACTATGATTTCTAATGCCACTCACTCTGGCTTCTTGTCTGCCTTGTATACTCTGCATTAATATTAGTATTTACTAAATACTAACCTCTTCTCTAATTATTATTGTTACCCATGTAAGCAGATATGCATATGTACCTGACACTGAGCCATTTTAACCTTGCTCATGTATATGTATATAGGGATGATCACTTTGGATTGTGAGAGCTTGTCTCTGAAGAAAACTGATACTCGCTCTCACAATAGCCATGACCAAATGTAGGTTATTACTGTTGTTATTATAATTATCACTCATGTTTTATGTACATGAGCGTTTTGCCTGTATGAAGGCTTTTGTATCTCTTGTGCACCTGGTGTCTGGTGGAGGATGTCAGATCTGGACTGTGGTTACAGAGAATTGTGAGCTACCATTTAGGTAATGTGAATCAAACCTGGGTCCTCTGGAGAAGCAGCTAGTAGTCTTAACCACTGTGCTATCTCTCCAGTCTTTAGGCTATGGTGTTTTTTTGTTTGTTTGTTTGTTTGTTTGTTTTTAAAGATTTATTTATTATATGTAAGTACACTGTAGCTGTCTTCAGACACTCCAGAAGAGGGAGTCAGATCTCGTTACGGATGGTTGTGAGCCACCATGTGGTTGCTGGGACTTGAACTCCGGACCTTCGGAAGAACAGTCGGGTGCTCTTACCCACTGAGCCATCTCCCCAGCCCCTAGGCTATGGTTTTTAATGATGACTTCTGTTGCTTTGTAGTGCTCAGTGCGAGGTGCAAGAAATATGTCAGAGTTGTATCATTTCTTTTACCTTTGCAGTGTTCTCATAAACTTTAGCAGCGCCCAAAATGATCTTCGGGAAGATTTCATTTCTAGCTTCCTGAAGGTGCTTGCCATGTTCAGCAGCCTAGCGTATTTCATCACATGTGGATTCAGATATCATTATTTGTTAACCACATATTAGTAAAGCTACTGATTATGGCCTCATGAAGTCTCAATTCCTCATTAATGTAATATCATTTTACTTATGTCTAAAAATGATAAGCACTTTTTATTAACATTGCTTTTATTATTGAGTTACCCTTCCTGACCTCTGATAAATCATACCCAGTTCTAATGTTGATGAATAACTTTGACCATTTTCAGGAGAGAAATGTCAGAAAAGGGCAAGAATAATAAGGTTAATGATGGGAATTCATGTAGGCTCATCCTGCATGAGAAATGGATTTTAATCTTCTGAAGTCACTGTACTGGCTAGTTTTGTGTCAACTTGACACAGCTGAAGTTATCACAGAGAAAGGAGCTTCAGTTGAGGAAATGCCTCCATGAGATCCAGCTGTAAGACATTTTCTCTATTAGTGATCAAGGGAGAAAGGCTCCTTATGGGTGGGAACAACTCTGGGCTGGTAGCCTTGGGTTCTATAAGAGAGCAGGCTGAGAAAGCCAGGGGAAGCAAGCCAGTAAAGAACATCCCTCCATGGCTTCTGTATCAGCTCCTGCTTCCTGACCTGCTTGAGTTCCAGTCTTGACTTCCTTTGGTGATGAACAGCAGTATGGAAGTGTAAGCCGAATAAACCCTTTTCTCCCCAACTTGCTTCTTGGTCATGATGTTTGCGCAGGAATAGAAACCCTGAGTAAGACAGTCACATTGTGAAGTTTTGTTTTCTGAGATCCAGGTGTTATGTATTTGTTATTACTATGGGCTTCAAACACAGGCCCTTTTCTAAATGTGAGTTTACAGATTCTTAGAGAGGTGACTTAGTGACACCTAATTTTCTGTATGTGAAGAATATCTATGAACTTGTACACACCATAAATAGTTTCAGTAGCACCACAGTGAGGTTGTTTTGTTTTGTTTGTTTGTTTGTCTGTTTTGGGGTTGACTTGGGCAGAATCTTCTGAGCACTGAAGACTACACGCTTCCCACTGAACTTTTTTTCCAATTTACCATGGCTGGATTTGGACTTTCTGGAATAATTTTGGTTGAGAAACTGGTACAAACATTGTGAGAACTTCCAACCACCCACAACGTGTTTCCTCACCCAAGGTGAGGCTGAGCTCCCCTAGCCGTGCCTTGAGATCTGAGTTCATCTCCAGCTCAAGCAGTGCTCAAGGAGTGCTCAAGTCATACTTGTCTGGCTTCTTGTCTTAGACCTCACAATATTGGTCCCCGAGATAAACATGGCCTTGTTCTTCTGGAGGGTCTATTTAGAAACAGATGTTTCTACTTTTGTAGCAAAAGTTACCTGAATAGAGAAATCAGTTATTACATTACCACATTTAAAATGTTAATTCTATATACTGTATTTTAAACAGTTATCAAGTCCCTGCTACCTTAAGGTAACTTCCTGACTCAAATAACCTCACTAATAGCATCTGTTGTGTCTGATTTTCTCCTCCTCCTCCTCCTCCTCTTCTCCTTCCCCTCTCCTTCTCTCTCTATGTCCAGTTTTCTAATGTTAGTAAGGAATAAATGACTCACATCCTCTGCCCATGTGTGTCATGCCCAATGCACAATGGAGTATGTAAAAATAGTTCGCAAAATTCACTAGCACTGACTAGCTGACTAGTGTTCTACAGTATCATTAACTATGCATTTTGTTCATAATCCTATTAAATCAATACCTAAAATATAGCTTCTTCTTTTTTTTCTGAAAAGATCTAACTGAGATAAAAACAAGCTAATAAAATTGTCTTTGTTGACTCCTGGAATATTTACTATGATTTAGTTCTTGGGTATTTTAAATTCTTTAGTGTTAATTTTCAAATGCTATTTATTATACCTTAGTGGAGACCTGGTTCTGAAGCCAAAGACCTAGAAGTCTTTCAAAGTGAATGGCAGTTCCTGTCATCCTCTCTTCATTGAAAGCCCACCTGTCACTGACAGCGTATATCATGGCATTTTCCTTCAGTGTCATTTATTCATGCTTATTTGATACTTCATAGACAATGTCTTTTACTGTTTCGGGAGCTTTACCATTGCTTGTCAGGTACTTAGATGATGATGTCATAGACAATGCTTCCTGGACAGTGGCGGCTGTCCAAGGTTCTGAAAACTCTTACAGATGAAAGTGTTTTGAAGATTGGCTTATCTGGTTACCACTCACTGCACACAATTCTGCACCCCCTCACAGATTATTAATGCACTTTTGTTACTCTGAATTAACATGGTAAACAGCAACTTGAAAACACAATAAGATAATCATGAAATGTGACTTCTTTGTACTCATAAAGATCTCTGAAATATCTATTGTGAATGTGCAGTGTATCTCTCTTAATTTCATTTTTAACTTCAAACTGATCTTTGGAGGGGGTGTTGATGAAAGCTGTACACGGGAGAAAGAACCAGGATGCCATAAGTCTCAGCAAGGCAGAGATTTTTTGAGCCATACCTACTTTGTGTGTGCCTGCTAATTTTTGCAACCTCTATTATGAAATCTTCACGGTTTCCAGGAGATCTAAGGAGAAGGCAATTTATGGGAGTGCCCCCTTCTTCCCTATGCTAGAAGAGTGTGAGAGCCCCTGAGGAGAGTGAGTGAGAGAGTTTTAATGTGGAAGAAAAAGGACTCTAACTCCCTTAGGCTGTATATGTGGGAAAGTGCAATCTAGGGGACCAACTGGGCTTGAGAAATATCAGGCAGCTACTGACAAACTGATAAATGATTCAATTGACAGAAGAAAAGACCTTTTGACCAACATTGGAACGGTGCTGCAATACTATAGTGTTTGGCAGGATAAGGGACTTTGTAAGTAGCAAATCCTTCTTGGCTCTTGTCTGAAGAAGTATTTTTACTAAGAAATTCATATGAGTTAATTATAATAGATTTCATTGATCCCTAAAGAGACTGTGATCAGAAGGTGAAATAATAACTTAATACCATTTGTTAGTTAGGAAAAGTAAAGGCATATAGTACCACAGGTGTGAGGAGGATTTGAATATGTTTTCTACACACATAGAATACAAAATTCATGATTGAGTTTAGTAACAATTCTAAGAGGAATTCAGACTGGCTTCAGAGTCAATGAAATCTGAGTAGTTGGAAAAGACTTTTTCAACTTAAATTGAAGACAGCTTGTATTGAGGTCTGGGTTCTGTGGAGATACAGCGGTAACATTGGAGAAAGCGGAGAAATCATTAGAAATGAATGAGAAAAACATACACCAGAAAACCACAGTGCATTGGAAACAAATCAAGGGAAAGTATTCTCTAGAGGGTAGGTGTTGCTGTGTTACAGGAAACACAAATGTGGTCAAGGGGCATTCAGAGAAGGAGAGTGGGGGAGGAAGGCCACTGGCCAAACTATTAGAGAACAGGACAGGACCACAGGAAAGGGGCTATGACTCTCTGTGCTTTTCTACTATAAGCCACCAACAACCAAGCCTTAGAAACATCAGACAATTCTGCTAGATCACACACATCATCAGTGACAGGGATCCTGGCATATGTTACAGATGAATATGAAGTGAGCACACATACATATATTAAGAATTTATTATAATCATCTATGGTTCACCCACCGTGATGGGGGGAAATTTCAACATGCAAAAGAAGCTTGCCCCATCCCATGCTGGAGGTGAAGAATTTTCCTGGAAAGCCTTTTACATTTTGGAATCAGGTAGAATTTTATATGGAGCTCAATGGGGTTATTACCAAAAGATTTGCATGCCCTTGTGGGGAAAATTAAACATTTTAATAACTGGGAAAGAAGAAAGTCATTTAAATTAGCTCCATTTTCTGCTTAAATTGAACTCATTTATTTAAGCTAGTATGATGCAGCCTGAACTTTTCCTCACTGTTACATTAAAAACTCATCTCTTCCTAGAATCTCATTTCATTAAAAAAATTATTCTTTCTTGTTGACAGGATGAATTCAGTATATGGAGTTTAGCATGAATAATTTAATATCTTTGTTGTTTTCAAAGGAAAGACAGTGGTTTAACTGTGGACTTTACCTGGCACACTGTTGTGTGAATGCTTGGAGGGTCAGTGTTCTCTCCTGCTATGCTACTTGTGCCAATAAGCTGAACCATCTTGGTAACTCATGGCCACCCATTTTCGCAGGTGACTCTGCATATGATTCTCATGAGATGCTGAGGGCAAAACATCTTTCTTGATGTAAAGTGAGGCTTCCCTTATCTTTGTGACCCTGGGCTGTTGCAAAGAACCAAGACGAGCACAGGCAGGCTCTAAAAGCCAAAGGTATCTCTGAGAGTCTGATGTAAGGGCAAGGGCTGCAGCATGTTTTATTTCTGTATGTGCTCTGGAGAAGCCACTGGCAACGGCCCAGATTCTCTGGGTTGCTGGTTTGAGATGTGTGGCATTGAGGAATTCAAATCCTCCTAAACTGCACCTTTTAGAACCTTTTGCTTGAGGTTGTTGGAAATCTAAATCTTTCCAGGAGAATAGACTGTCTGAATTCAGATTTGATTCTGTAAATCTCCCAATCTCTGGATTAGGGATGGGAAACCTGACTTCTCTGGAAGGACAATCCCATCTTTTTCTGTTGTTGAAGCAGCCATTATCTTTTAACCATCTGCTTTATCCTTAACATTTCCACTTTGTTTTCTTTGCTGGATTTCTTCAAATTCCAACAATGCTTTTCTGCTTAGCAGCTCCACTGGATCTTTTGTTATTATGTGTCTGCCTTCTCTACCTGTAAGCCCTCTCAGTGTACTCTGTGACTTATTTAGTTGGGCACTTTGTCCCACATCCCACTGATGTTAAACTATTGTCATGGCTTTCTACAGAAACAGTTCTAACTTTTGGAAATGCAAAAATTTAGCTGTATTGCATGTTTTTCTCTCTCTGGGACCCAAGGCAAGCAAGCAGCTCTCCCACCCCCACCTGACATGCTACACTGTGGATTTGAAAGCAAAGCAAAGACATGTAAGGGCTGTACTGGCTCCCACCTGAGTGCTTCATGCCACTTCTAATCACATTCCACAGCCCAAGAGAAGTTCTATAGCCAAGTCTGATGTTTTAAACTGGAAGTCAAATTCCTATCACAGTAATTACGAGAGATTGAAAATAACATAATCTTCCAAATTCATATTTTACATCTTTTACATATAATACTTTTTTTTCCTGAGGATAATACAGGCCAATTTTTCTGAAGCAACAAATTAAATCAAATCTGTATATATTGTTTATCCCATAACGCACACCTGTAATCTACATGTTTATAGATGAGACATGGTAGAAAATTAACAACAATAATGTTTCATAGTTCCTAAGGTCATGTAATTTCATTAGACTACTTTTCTTCTTTGTAATGTCCAGAACTCTCACCTTGTCATTCTATGTAGAACTTATGGATTCTCTTCTGGTCCAGTCTATTTGGAGTTCTGTAGGCTTCTTGTATGTTCATGGGCATCTCTTTCTTTAGATTTGGGAAGTTTTCTTCTATAATTTTGTTGAAGATGTTTGCTGGTCCTTTGAGTTGAAAATCTTCATTCTGAACTTACGGATTCTCCCTGGCTTATCTAAACTACCACAACGAGTGCTCCCACTCTCAGGACCCATTAGAATATAATGGTGTTTTGTTTTGTTTTGTTTTGTTTTGTTTTGTTTTGTTTTGTTTTGTTTTAAACACAAGGATAGTGACCAAAGGATCTGAAGCACATACAACATGGATGCCTTCATCAAACATAGGGTTTGTATTCCTGTGAGGGAGAGATCCAGGCATGACTTTACACAGTGCACAAGTTAAAATTTAGGATTGTTTATGGAATTTTCCATTAAGTGTTTTGGACCAGGGTTGATTGTGAGCTATGGCCTCTGTAGAAAGGGGTAATAAGGCAGGGGATGATCTACTATATATAGACTTAGATTTTAGCGGGGAAAGTCCTTTTTCCAAGATTTTTCCTTAGCAGTCCTGAGGGCTGTGGTGTCTCAGGAAGCTCTTCACCCTCCTCTCTGTGGAGTGCTTTGATACTGTATTCTCTTGCTTTAGAATTTCACCGCCATCTCCTATCCTTTTGCAGTTTTCTTCACTGTGGTTCTAAATGGCTCATCAAGTCAAGAGAACCCTAGAATGTTTGTTTTACACCATGTCTATACACTAAGAGAGCAGCCACTGATATAAAACTCGACAATTTCCTTCTCCCATCCTGAATGGAACTACTCCTGATTAAAACGTATGTGTTCAAGTAAATACAATAAACTTCAGCCCTTGTCTGATGTTAACAGTATACAAATTTACAAAACTAGTCTAAGATTAATTCATGGAAACTTTATCACACTCTCTGTACTCCATTGCTACTCTGTAGGATGCACCTTGAGTCCAATACCCTCTTCAGGTAAATCATTCTTGTCAGTGTTTCTTTGTATTGGTCCCTGTCTGTATTTAATAGTAATTTTTATGTTTTTATGATATTTCATAGTTTCATGTCTGCGAGTATTGTGAATGAGTGTCCAGGGCTAACTGCCATTTGTGCATGATACATAGTTTCTGTTCAGATACATTAGGCTTTGTGCTGGATGATGACTTGGATAATCGTGTGCATAATCATTGCATTAATTTGTTAAGCAGTTGCCACAATTGTGCCCATTAAACACCAGGTGGAAAAGTTCACTTTTGCAAATTGGTAGCATTATCACAAGAGCAAGACATGTGTAGAGCATTGTGCTTCAGCATTTGCCTTCCGACTGGCTACAACAGCCAGCAGCATGGTAAACAGAGGTGATCAAATCTGTATCAGTATTCCCAGGTATCTAAATTAAAGGAAGCACTGACTTGTAAGTGCATAGGGGTTTGCCTGCTGGATCCCATTTTCTACTCTTAGCCAAGTCTTATTTGCCTTTTTCCTCTGATTAGCACCTTTATAAGTACCAAGATGGATGGGCATGTTTTCTTGTTCAGATTGTACTTACATATTTATATTTCTTTCAATAATAAGGTTCTGGCAATGATCACTGAATCTTATTGCTTCCTACATATTTGTATGCCAAATAAAGACAAGATGCTTAGCATCTCTGTACTTGTGTGTTTTTCAGGCAGAGGGTACCAGACTTCAGCGAGAACTCCGGGGATATTTAGCAGCAATCAAAGGTAATGTGTATGTGTGTTGTTTACTGCTTGCTTCCAAGCACAAGTTGTTCTTGGAATTTGTAGGAAGCAGGAGTGAGTGTTAATGAGGAAGCCACTTGGCTTTCTGGCAAGTAGGGTACTTGAACACAGGTGTTTTACTCCACCCACCTCCAATTTCCATTGAAATGATAATCAGAATATACAAGGACAAATATATACCTGCCCTTCTGCTGCAAACTAAGAATAAATGCCACCCACATGCCAGAGATTTCTAGGAAGGCTTGTTAGACAGAGTGTGTTGGAGAGTTTATTGAAGCAAAGCTGCAGCTGGCTTCCCTTCTGAGGGAGTTAGGTCCCAAGAGTACAATACTCACAGATCTACTTGAGATCTCGCAATATGGGGAGAAAGAAGTTGCAGCCGAAGCAGGTGGAGGTTGGGCAGAAAGCACAAGCCTGTGACTTGCAAAGAACCAAATCAAACCAACAACAAAGCAATACCCCCCAATACCCCCCCCCACACACACTATTTATAAAGTCCTGCCAATGGGCTAGGATTAATTCTTAGATGGGAACTGCTAGGCCTCTGCATTGGTTTCTGATCTTTGTCATGCAAGCTAAGAGACTAGTGGAAGAAGAAGAGAAGAAAATGGGTGGTGGGTGTGCTCAGATAAGCTACTCTGCTCAGCTAAGCTGCTCTCCATTGATCTCCAGTCCTTCTCTAAGACAGAGCCAAGAGTATCAGCAGATTAGACCTCAAGATGTGTGGAGGTAGGATGAAACAGCTTATAAAGAGTGTTCGGGAGACTCTCCAAACATTGAAGGCCCAATTTTACATTTCACTACTTCCTAATTCAAATAAACAGTTATTTATATGCAAAAAGTTTCAAAACTAGATTAAAACACAAAGTATTTATTTTTGGGTGAATGAGGTATTAACAGGATGCCCCAAAGCATATAAGCCAAGCACAAGAGATTTGATTATGTAACCGTGAATTTAAAATTACCATAATTTTGACAAATTATTCAATGCAATTGAACTAAGATATAAAGGACTTAGGCAGTAAACTAACCAGGAAAAGGTTTATTTTTTTTTAATGAACAAAATGTTTGAGAAAAAATAGCTAGAGAAAAATTAAACAGGGGAAGCTGAGGCAGAAAGATCATAAGTTCAAAGCTACCCTGATCAGCTTAGCGAAAGTGTTTCAAAATGAAAATGTAAACAGGCGTTAAGGTGATATAGTTTTGGGGTGGACCATCCATTGCTAGGTCCGGTACCAAGCACTGCAAAATCAGAAAGTAACAAGGAACTTCTGAGGGCTGTGACATGAAAATGCCTATCTTCAGGACTCACCAAAGAATGGTGAAGATGGCAATGACACAGGACATATCAGAATATACCCAGGGGTGCCATCCTGGCCCATATTCAACAAGAGGAGAAAGTTTTCTGTTAAGACAACTTTCCTGTAAAGCAATTCGGAAGAAGCTTTGAAATCAGTGGTTTTTACCTTTGACACAACACTTCACTCCTAAGATGATATTCTAATAGTTCAGAGTAAGTGTGGAAAATTGAATATAAACATATCAATAAATAATGAAATACTAATAATGTTAATCCTAAAAAGTTAATTGTAATGATTAGTAAAATTGATTTTTAAACTGAAATGTATGCAAGATTTTTACTTGCTAGGCAAACACTTTCAATCTTCATGACAGCTCGGTGAGGCAGACACTTCTATTGCCGCATTTTAAAGATATTTTATTCGTGTATTTGTAATCATGTGTTTGCCTATGTTTCTCTGTGGGAGTGTATACACATGAATGGTGATGTTCCAGAGGCAAGAGGCATCACAGCCTTTTGAAGCTGGAGGTACACTGAGGTGGTTGCAAGTCACCCAAAGTAGGTGCTACTCTCTGGGAACCAAACTTGGGTCCTCTGCACAAGTAGTATGAGTTCTTAACTACTGAGCCATCTACCCAGCCCTATATATACTATATATTTTGTCAATGACATAAAAGAAAACACCTAAGTTTAGCTAGTCCATGTACCATGCTCAGTAGACTCTCTCTCTCTCTCTCTCTCTCTCTCTCTCTCTATATATATATATATATATATATATATATATATATATATATATATATATATAAACGGACCCTGTCCATTTTTGTGTTTCCAACCCTTTTGTTTTATCTACTTTCTGACATGGCTCCTAAATTCATGAGTAATGGCGAACATCAGTTTCACTGATGCTCATCTCTGCAAAACTTTTACTTAACGTTGTGTGTGTGTCTGTGTGTGTGTATCAGATGAAAACATTCTGGAGTTAGTTCTCTCCTTCCTTCACATGGGTTCAAGTGATCAGGTCACTAGGTTGGTGGCAAGAGTTTTTACCAGCTGACCCATCTCTCAGGCCCTCCTACTCTTATTTCTTAAATAAGACTTTCTGTGTGCTGGACTCCGTGCTAAGCACTTTACACATCTTTCTTGTTTACACTCTTCCAAGCAAATATATGATAAATGCCATAAACTGTGTTTCATTTTCTAAAAAATAATTCCCAGTGTTTAACCACTAACTCCTTTAAAATTTAAGTACTATTTGTAACAATTATATTAAAATGTAAATATCTGTGTGTGTGTGTGTGTGCATGTATAATTGATTTAAGCTATGAAGACAGGAAGTCATATTATTTCTAGATTGGAGCTTTTTTCTGTGTTAGCTGATATTTTTCTGTGGATATATTTGTTGAATGAACAAGTTCTTCTATAGCAGTTGGTCTCTTCTTTCTCGTTAATATAGAGAATGCTGCAGGAAAAGACTGACATAATTCTTTTCTTTAGTATGATATAGAAAAGAAGTCCCCTTAAATGAGTCATTAGTTCCAGTGAGAAACTGGATGCTTCACAAAAGCAGCACCTGCTTGCTTCTCGGGACCACATCTCTCTGAAGGAGAAGGGATCATATGAGCTTGCCCCTCCTTGGTTTCTGCTGATTGGATGGTATTAGCTAGCTATGTTCCACAAACAGTGTTCTGTGTTGAAGCTACTTTGGCCACAGATGGTTAACATGAATGTTTAAGCAGATGCCTGGCGATCTTCCCAGAGTGCTTCTCAGAGCTGCCTATGGTACTGTGTCCTGGAGAGATGCTGTGGTGTAGGCAGGATAACCCAGGTGGCTTCTCTTCTCAGTGTTAAGAAGAATAAGCCATGCTCATTGGAACACATTTTGGATTGGGAAATACACTTAAACACAAGGTGCATGCATGTATTACAAAGGTCACAATTAGCCTTTGTGAAAGGCTAATTCCCAGATGTGCCAGCTGGGAATTATTTTCTTGTGGCCATTTATTCTCTGCATTTTGACCATCTTTGGATCTCTGCAGCAGCCTCTGTCCATTGCATAGAATAAGCTTCTTTGATGAGTGATAACACACTGTAGGTATAAGGATAAGACTTTAGAGCATAGTTAGAAACCTATTGATTTAGAAACTTGACAGTTTTAGGGTTTTCATCCTCTAGGGTCCATTACTCCTCCAGCCACTGGTAGCTTGCTAGGTTTATAGTCCTAAGCATGAATTTCTTCCCATTGAGCAGCCTTAAGTCCAATTAGATAGCAGTTGGTAGCCCCTATGGTAAAAGTGCTACTACTCTTCCCCTGGGGATATCTTATCTTGCTTGTCATTACTGGGATTTGTAAGCTTTATATTTCGAGAGGACTATTGATTGCTTTTCTCCCTTGGCTGCTTGAATAGCACTTTGAATACTGTAAGAGCTAGTTAGTCCTCAGGGAGGAGGCTCCCAGGTCAGCTCTAGCTTGATTCCTCTGAGTCCAGTGTCTGGAGTGTGTGGTGTGTCTTCAGAAATAGAATTTTACCTTCAAGTTCTGGAAGGTACCCAGTAAAAATGGCAGCAGCCTATATATTGTTTTAGCTGTTCTGAACACCCTGACCAACAATACGAAGGGAGGTTTCTTTGCCTGGGTCTGGGGTTTCTGTTATGTAGACTGTGCCTTTGCAGGGAGGACTGTTTCCAATGTAGTGTGACTCCAGTGACAATATTCTACAGGCTTATTGAAGTGGTTGCTTATTGTTCTATATAAGCTATATTATTTTTAACTAAAACATCTACCTCAAGGCTATGCAAACAAAGAATACTCATATTGGAGTGCAATATCTACCATTCTTCATATTGGAGTGCAATATCTACCATTCTTCTTAGAGGATAAAAATAAGCTCATGAAGTTGGCTTCAAATGGAAATCTATTTTACTAAATACTTTGGAAAAAGCCCAAAATTTTGAATAGAGGCTCCTATCTAATATAAACTGAGTATTCTTCCTATATATGGTACTGTGTAGTTTATATACAAGCTTATAAATTACTAATCCTATATCATGTAATAGATATTAACTGCCAACAGTAGGTTTCAGCATGAATTCAGCATTAATTACTTTGTAGGGAAACTGGACTTTACATGTTTGCTCTTCTTCGTTTATGTTTTTGTTTTTGTTTTTTGAGACAGGGTTTCTCTGTGTAGCCCTGACTGTCCTGGAACTCACTCTGTAGACCAGGCTGGCCTCGAACTCAGAAATCCACCTGCCTCAGCCTCCCAAGTGCTGGGATTAAAGACATGCACCCTTATGCCTGGTTTATTGCTCTTTTATATTATATTCTGTTATCATAGTAAGTTCTTTGTTTTAGTTTGGTTTTGTGCTTTGGGGTAATTTTTAAAGAATAGAAACTGAATTGGCTCATCTGGAGATGCAAAGTCCCACATCTGGAAAGTTTCTCTGCCACACCACAGCATAACCATTTCCTGAGCCAAGGAGAGAGAAGTGAAGAACTCATTCTTTAGAAGACTCTGCCCTCTTGATGAGCCTACTTGCTCAATCGTTGCATTAATCCATTCTTGAGGGTATTCTGACAGTCTCTGCTTGAAGACTTCGCTTCCTAACACTGACGTACTGAGAATTACATTTCTAAAACATAAACTTTAAGAGACACATTTAAATGGAAATATTTCTCAGCTGTTAAAATTTCCCAAAGTCTTTGTGCACTTTAAAAGGAAGGCTCACCCTTCTTCACTTGGGTCTCAACCGACCTGTTACCTATGGCATCAGTTTTTTGGAAGCCATTTCTATGTTAAGATGGCTTCTTTCCAAATTCTCTGTGTATATGCCCTGTAATGGACAGTCACTAAGAGAAACATGACTGTAATATTGCGGTTTTTAGCATTAATGAGTAAAATTTTACATAATTTTGTTTGAGGCCAGTTTCATTTTTCACTGCAAAGATCATTTGATGGACAGTGGCATACCCCAACTTGTCTAGAACCTGTATTCTTAGCTATGTATAATTTTAATCAGACTTCGACAGAGACTTAATGAAAATACCAGGAGCCCTTGTTGTCGGGATTATAGAAATACATAGTATTTGTTTGTCACAAAATGGAGGAGTATATTTCTTTACATGTAGCCAGGTCAGGGTGAATATGATATATGTGATGGTGTAGTTTTCACATCATTGGTGGCTTTATCATGAGAGAATATATCTTCACTTGCTTGAATACAGGGGTGGATATGGGTTCGGTGTCACCTTTGTCTTGTCCATACTTGTAAGCCTCTGCTTCCTCCAACTCCACAGGGGCTTGAATCCTCACTGACTCTCTCTGCCTTTGCTCCAGCATGCCCATGCAAGTCTCTTCAGACACATGGGGTTCAAACCTCATTATCAAGGGCATCTTGAACCTGCTTAGTAGTGCACTCTTCATTACAGGATTCCTCAGTTCCTATGTTGCGAGGTACACCCAACCTCAGGGGTATGAGGACCGTTGGTTATGTAGACTTGCCAGGGAGATAGGGAAAACCTAAGGTTCCATGTCAATTACATGCTGGCTTTCACACACTCTTCATGTATGCATTCTATCATCTCAGACCTCTTTTATGTTGTCCATTTAGGCTCCTTGCTGAACCCAGAACTGTTCACTGTCTGTCTAAAGGTCATGTGACTGTTTTCAGTTTACAAATGATTTCAATCTCTGCTTCACTGCATTAATCTCTATCAACCTCCTAGTGATAACGGCTTAGACATTAATGTGACCAGGTGGGGCCTTCTGGCTACTGTTTGCCTATCATTCTGGTGTCATTCACAAGCGCCTCCATGTAGACCCAGCATTTGCATCTTATCCTCTATGCTTTGCTGAGTCTGACCATGTCAGGAGGAAGAAAGTGGATAGCGTCGGCAAAGCCCCAGAGGTGCTTTATACCTCTGCTGCTCAAAGAAGCTTCACAGCATGACGATTATTAATAAGCGTGTTTGCCACCTACCAATGTGCAAGGAAAATTTAGACCCATAGGCTGATGAAGCCAAAGCTTTCTGGAAGGTCTTATTCAAAACTATATTTAGTTTTGAGAGATAAATACATTTTACTTGTCACCTTAAGAAGAAAGTTCCTTTTGAATTGTAACCACTTTCAACAATTTTACTAGCTAAATCACTAAGCCACTTACATCTGATCCATACAAAAGTCATATTTATACTCTTTCTACCTGTTTCAAAAGTACTTTATTTCTGTACAGTGATCCGAGATTAATTTTGCTTTTAGAATTTTGTAGCTTTGTCTACTATTTTTGTGTTCTAAAGATTTGCTAGGTTCCCTTTAACAGGCGACTAGAGCACACTGTTGTTGCAGTTTTCAGATGAATGACACTGTTAACGTTTCCTGAGACCCAGTGGTTTGCTGCCATTGTGTAAGTAACTGAGAAGGTATAGCATGAGAGTGAATGTAAGGCTCAGAGTCTCTCAAGGAAAGATATAGCTGTGCCTTCACAGTTGTTTCTGTGCCACTTAGCAAAGCAGTGGAAAAAAAAAGCAATGCCTCCCTATTCCATGCAACTGTTTTTCTCCAATGCCAGGTATGCAGGAGGCCTCAATGAAGCTCACTGAATCTCTACATGAAGTCTACGAGCCAGACTGGTATGGACGGGAAGATGTAAAGATGGTTGGTGAGGTAAGAGCTGGATGGCAACTTCTAGGAGGCCCCGTGTGGCTTCCAGAAGTCAAGTGCTCCGTCCACATTCCACTTCTCCACCTCAGAGCATGAATCGCAAACCAAGATGAGATACTAAAAATGCAGCCTAGAGTTCTAGTACCTAAGCCATCCCCAACTTGTAGTGTGAGGGAAAGTGATTCTGAAACCATTTGAACTTTGGGTTAAAGATTGCTTTTCTTAAAAATAACCATAGCTCTTTTCTATTACACACTAGAGGTTGTAACAGCTATTTGTGGCTGAGCCTTTTATCAACTTGATTTCCATGCAGTGATTTCATTCCCCTCCCCACTTCTCCCTTTTAGTCAGCCTGCCTGGAATGCAGAAACAAAATCTCAGAAGCTCACCCATCCCTCTGTAGCACAGCTAGTCCAGTCACTAAACTCAGCTGAACTTTATGGCAGCCTTGGACTTAGAAATACCCTCACACCTGAATTAAAGACGACAGCTCTAGGTCACTCAGCCCTCAAGACGTGAGCACATGAGCATCACCACTTTGTGAAAAGTGGAGCAGAACAGACAGCAAGAAGGGCCACGTCACCTCAGGCAGCTCTTTTATCTTCTTGGAATTCCCATGTACAAGATGGAAATAATGCCAATTATACTAACAGAAATCACATTTGAAGCCTTTGTGTGAAGGTCCTCTCATCAGTGCTCAGAACATGTCCTTGTCACTGATGGGAGAGAGCTTCTAGGCCGCAGTTATCCCCCCTCCAAGATTTTTGGTGAAAAGAAGAGCAATTGTTTGTCATGTCGTCATGTCAGGTGGGTCAATAGAGCTCCTCTAGAAACAGAAGATCTGAGTTAGATGATGGAGTCAAAGCCCAAGGGAAGGTTAATTCAGGAGCTTCTGCAGGGGTTCACAGTGAGTCTCTGGCTGCTGCGTGGCAGTGCTGATACCCCGATATTGATCTTCATCGTATCATTAGAACTGAAATGAAAATGGGTTTATCTATGGGAGTGGGTCTTGTTAGATATATTCTATCTTCCAAAATCTTTCAGGATGTGAATTTGGCAAAGCTGTTCCCACATACCACTTTTAAATGCAGTTACCAAGTGTTTTTGTCGTCTTACATTTTCCCTATATGAAAACATCATATTTCAACAACATGTTTTTAAATGCTTATCTGTCTTTGTACATTTCTGACTAATAAAGTATTCTCAAAACTCATCAGAAGCAAGGAAAATGTAAAGAGTTATGGAAAGCTGTGTTCCCATCCTCAGACCATTGTAGGATTACATTTTGTCCACCGCAATGCTCCTATCGACACTGGTTCTTTAATGAAATGGCTGCTATGCTACACTAGCCCCTGTGGATTCCAGGACATCTGAACCCTCAGCTCCAGTTTCAAACATCATCCTTTGGACCATAGAGCAATTGATCATTACATGTTCAGAGTGTCTACTCACAACAGATGATGAGCCTTTTTTAATTGATGAATTTAATAATTTTGTTTGAGCATTATAACTAGGATTTAGTTTTTGAAGGTCAAAACAGGAAACAAAATGCAAATAAAACTTCTTTTTCTTGTAAATGATATCAGGTAGCCTAAACTGGGCTCAAACCCACTGTCCAGCTATGGCTGGCCTTGATCTTCTTGGCTCTATTTCCCAAGTGCAGACATTAGAGATGTGGGCCACTGTCTCCACCTTTAGATTAGTTTTGTATTGTTTTGATTTTTAAACAAGATCAAGATTTACTGCTTACTTAAAGAAATTTGGAAGTAACAGCCCGAGTATGATATGATGAACTGACAAGTACTGGAGACATTTTTTTTTAAATTCACTGTATACCTCATGGTCAATAAGGTATAATACATTTTCTCTTCATTGTGTACATAATATTTCAGCTGTGTTTTGTTGTTTGTTTCTCTCTGGGTTGGCTCTAATTTCATCAACTGCTGTAGGTAAGTTAGCTGTCTCACAGGAATTCTCAATCTTTTCACTCCAATGGCCATTTATTGTAACTTGGGAATCTGATAAACCCTCTGCATTCCTCGGTATCTCAGAATCAGTGATATACTTTAAACAAGCCAAGCTCCTAGCTTGTATTGTTAACTAGAACACTGACCACATGGCCTTGAAGTTTGATTGCATCCTAATTAGGTCATAGTTCATATTGCCTCTTCTAATATCTCAGGAAGTATTGCTTACTATGTGTTTTGATTTTAGATGTTTTAGCAGTTTGATGAAATGTGTCTGGGCTTACGGAGTCACTATCTCTCTGTTTCTCCTTTAGAAGTGTGATGTGCTGTGGGAAGACTTCCATCAAAAGCTAGTGGATGGCTCCTTGCTGACACTGGACACCTACCTGGGCCAGTTTCCTGACATAAAGGTATTTCATTCTCCACGTGTGAAGGAAATAATTGAATGGTCTCATGCAGTTATTAAAATCAGGGCAACAGAGGGGGATTTAAAGTTCTCAAGCTGAAATGGAAGACATTTGTAACTTTTCATTTATTTAAGTATGTATTTTAAATCTATTATCGTGAAATAAAATCCAGCTACAGAAATCAAAGTGGCCTCTTAGTGAACACTTCAATGCTTCTTTCTTTACAGAAGTCTTTTCAAACCTGTAGATACAAAATCAGAACTCAAATACCTAAAATCTATTCCAACCTTTTTATATGTAGTATGAGGTGATTTTCTTTAAAATAAATGACGGTCACAGGGAGTGGGGAAACTGAACTGTAAATGTAAGGAGAAATCTGATATTTCACTGTTCACTGTTAGTTTCACATGCAGTCACAGTGCACCTGTGTGTTTTGCTGTCCTTAAATTTTTCTGATTAAAATCGAAATATGAGCCTTTTAGGATGTGAAAAAATTATGTTTAAAACAATAGCATTGGCTCTTAACGCCCCTACCAGGGTAAATAAAGAGGTGAATGGTTGAATGTCGTAGATCTGGAACTGCCACTGTAGCTAAAGCTGGGTTTGAAAAAAACATCTGTATGCAACAGATGTGCAGCAGTAGCCCCTTTGCTTCTGTGCTCAAAATGGAGTCAGGGTATGTTGGCCTTCTAGCAGGGTGAGGAGGTTATGAACCAGCACCAGTGGACATCTGGGGCATCTCCTTTTACAAATCCACTGTCACCTGGCCTTCTGTGTAGTCAAGAACAAATACCAGGAAGCCTCCTATAGGGAATGCACTGGTTTTGGCTACACGGTGAAATGAAATGGCTTCTCCACATCACCACTCAGAGGGAGGACGAGTTTTTCTGCTCCTACAGACTGAATAAAGAGCCTTTGGTGACTTCTGGGCAAGAATGTAAGTGATCTCTCCAAATATATTCCTCTTGGTGGCCACATGTCAACAAAACAAATCTGAATGATGGATTCCCCGTGTTAACATTATCACTAGAGATTTCTTCCCTGTGTCCTCGTTTTCCTAGAGTCTCTGTGTAGGCATTGATACATTAGACAGAACAGCCACCTGACTATCAGCAAACATTAAAGTCTAGAAGGCAACCACGAGAGTTTACTAGATCCTTACGATTAAGAATAAGGAGTTTGATGAGGGACTCGGGATTGTGATAGACACAGACTGTGTATTGATAAACGGAGTCTCAGTAGTTGTGCTTTCAGACAGGCTGGGAACTTAACTGTGCACAGTAATGTGCCTGTTTATTCTAATGTGCTTGCTCTATTTCGTGTCCTCCTTGGTTCTGTAGAGTTTCTGACCCCCACTGTCACTGGTTTCTGATGCGCTCCTCTTGATGGTCTCCTCTTGGACTGATCCTAATAGTCATCCCAGTTACATTTTGAGAAACCTGTCAGTCTTTCTGTAGTACAACCCACCTCCTGTTCTTTTAAAAATAAACTTTATTTTTTTAAGAGAAAAATCCTTGCTAATGAGTAAGAATACTACGCGTCAAAGTTAACAAGACCCAAAGTCTATACAGCTTAGTAAACTTATCTACACTAAACGTTAGCCTTCGAAAAGGAAGCTGTGAAGCTTCACATCAGATTCCATGTTGTTTTGGTTGAATATATTTTGTATGCTTATCCAAGTCCATCTGCTCTGGGAAATCTCAAACTATCTAGAGAGAGCTAGACCCCATCAGTGCTGAGGGCAAAGCTCCTACCACAGGGCTAAAAATGGGGCCACTACACAATTGTTGAACTTTTTCTTTCCTAAGGAGAAGGAGTCTGGACATTTAAAAAGCTAGGCTTGTACTGAGCTTCGAGAGACAGTGATGGTGACTCATTCTGTTGCAGATTCGAGTGTCACCCAGGATCGCACTGGCTTCCCAGTTTGTTGAATATTTATTGGCCCAAGGGAGCCACCCTAGGGATACCATACCAAAGTTCATTGTCAGATAGAAGTTCTGAGAGTCTGTACTCAGGTAGGAGCTGGGAGTCAGGGCATAGCAGCCATATGCCCTGGGCTATGCCAGGCAATGGCACTATGTCAACTGACTGTAGGCTTATAGAGTGTCTGCCAACCATGGCTTTTAATTGTCCTTGCTGCTTATGCAAGAAGCCTTTCACCTAATTTCTGTCTTTCACAAGAGAATTGATTTGTAGTTTGAATCAGTGCATCCAGGAGAGAAACAGAAACTAGGCTTCACTGCTCGATCTTCTGATGTTACCTCTCTTGCATGACAGTTTAATCTCCATTCCTCCAAGATCTGGAAGTCAGACAAGAATAAGGAAAATAGTATTCTTGTCCTATTAATTATAATTGATTGTACTGGTTGTTCATTTCAGTTTATTTGAAGTCAACATGATGTAATACTCAGTAGAACTTTTACCACGGAGCCCCTTTCTTGAGGTACATAGTTGAAGTCACGCACAGAGTGATCCTGCAGTTGCAGCATACGTAGGTATTTCGTAATAGCAGGATTCAGGGCTTCCTCGTGCTACTCTGAAGGCAGAGTAGCCTTCAGATGTGCTTTAAGGTTTAACTCGTGTCATGTGAAGAGGCTGAATCAATCTCTCCTCTCCTTGTTTCCTTTACTCTTAAGCTATGTTGACAAAATTGTCATCCAAGGCAGAGGATTGGAAAACCTACAACATGACAAATAATTAAGGGTATCTCAGGAAAGAGAAAACTTGGAGACTGAAGAATAGCTACATTGAAGTTTTATATTTTTCAATGAGTCCAATTTAGAATTAGGAAAAGACTCCCTATGGTCATCAAATGATGATTAGTGGCTATGTAATGAAGGGGTTTCTGATGGAAAGAACACTATGAGTAAGATGAACTGAGTGGAAAAATTTGATATTTGGCATAGACCAAAACTGACTTCCTTGACTCCCATTACAATCAACAGGCCACATGCATTTAAAACCTCAGGCAAATTCCCAAGCATTTACTATAGCCTATCACAGAAGACTCAAGTACCATTCGTGAGGATGATGTTTGACTTTTGAGCTGTGACTGGCAGGGCAGTCCATGTTGTGATTCCCATTGTGTAGTGCTGACATCTAAATTCAATATTAAAATAAGAACCCACATGTCACCAACCCCGGTGGGCTTATAGCTGTGAGGAATTACTATAAAATATAGTTTAGATTCCAAGTTGGCACCCATGCATGAATAACTAAGCATATATTTTGGGCACACTTCAGTGTGCCCAAATGAATTCCAAATTGGGGTTGTCAGAGAATTTTAAAAATTGTAATGAATTATTTTCTAAACTACAGAAATTTAAGCTGATGAGGAATTTCAATTAAGTTTTTTATCATTACTTAAATTGACTTACTTAAGTTTAGTATTGGATGCCTAATTAGAATCGGGTTGTATGAAAAAATTACTGAGTTAACTCTGTTCTTATTAATCTTTGAGTATTTATTTATTTATTGCTCCAAACTTCCAAAATATCATATACGAAAAAATAGGATTGATTTACTTTTATAGCACAGAACTATCTGTGTCAAGTGAATGACAGATCTTAAAATATTTACTTTCACCCTAGTAAGCTACTTCCTGTGAGGGCCTTGCCACTTCTAGAGGGAAATGTTTCACAAGATGCACTGCACTCACTTTTCAAACAAAAGCCACATTCCAACTGTACTCTTCCACCTCACCCTGATCATGGTAACGACTGCATTTCAGCTCTTTTCAAAGACCAATGCAATCTTCAAAAGCTAATGATTTGCTATTTGTAAGATATTAAAGATGTCTCTGGGGCTGAGGCACATCCATACAAAAGAGCTCTGAGGGGCTGCTTGCTACACAAGCTTCTGTCCCATAGAAAGAAACAGATGCTTGTTAAAAATAATGGGCATTATCACTTTTCTGACAAAAATGGTCCTCTAGCCTTGCAGAAGGGATTCCCTCTCCCCCACGTAGGCTAGCTCAGTGACCATCACGAAGGTACTCTGTGTATGTCTTGAAGCATTTCGTGGCCATGAGGAAATGGTAGCGACAGAAAAACATATCACTGGAATGAATATAAAGATCTGAAGCTGCTCAGTTTAAATACGCTTCTGAATCTACATGTCACACGTGTCGGCGGGCTGTGGAGAAGTTATCCTGAATAGTCAGCAGAGTCTGTGGAGGCACTGGGAGGGGCATTGTTAACGGAATTCCAGGAGCAGGGAAAGACTGACAGGAAGTTAGACAGGAGAGAGCCCGGAAGGTGCACATTGGAAGAAGGCTGCCTCTGGCAGGTGCTCAAGGCGCTCGCCCTCCCCGCCCTCCCACTCTGGAGGGTCAGTTGTTACCTTGTGTGAAGCTTCTCTCACCTCATCTACTCCTGTTGCCAGTTAGGCTCAGAGATGGTGAACAGTTCTAGGCAAATTCCAGGTCTCTCTGAGTAAAATGGAAATAGCTCTTACCATATCCATACTGTAGGATGCTGAGCAGATTCATGGGTGACTACTGTGTTATATAAAAACATAAATATCTTATTAACATTGTTTTTCCTCTTATTAGCATATTCATTTTAAGAGGTTTTTATTAAATGAAATGGTGCTTATTATTAGTCCAGCAGGGTGCAACTAGAAAGTTGCAGAGACATAAAGCACATGGATGTCAAATCTCTCAGGCTAATTAACTCAGAATCTGAATTTAGATCTGAAAATTCAGCATATTTTACCTTATTTGTTTAGTGGTTCCAACCTTTTGACTAAGCATTTTAGTGATTACCATCCACTTTTACACATACATTTTCCACTGTCATATTTAGCTGCATTTGATTTAAACCACATGCGACATCTTCTGCAAGCCTAGTGATACACTCTAGACCTCTTGACTCCTCTTTGTGCTCTATCTACCTACATTACCTTCACATGTGTTGTAAGCTTCAGAATACATTGCTTCTGGTTTTTTTTTTCTGTCTGTTTTCTTTTTGTTCTGAATGGCTAGTAATGCTTTCATGCAATTAACAGTAAAGGCAGGCAGTTGTATATATTTGCCTTGATTTTTGTCCTTTATAGTAATTACGGCTTCATGCAGTTCCACCTAAGAGATCAAAAGCATTATGTTGGCAATGAATTCCCTGTTTTCGTTTGATTGAAAAAGATTTCTTTCACTTTAATTTCTAGGAGGATTTTTTTTTTTTTTTGGCAGAGTCTTACTTGGAATTTTTTTTTTTTTTTTTTTTTTTTACTTTTAAGTATTTTACAGTTGGTCCATTGTTTTGTACTTGGTTTGGTTATTAAAGTTTAGCACACTGTGGTTCTTATGGTTGTACTTTAGTTACACTGCTTTTAAATTACTTCTTAGGTTAGCATATATACATAGTGTAGTGTGGGATTATGTTCTCTCATTTTTATATGTGTATCAGTGTGCTCTGCTCATGTTCCCTTCATTCGCACAGCCTTTGTTTTTTGTTATTAGTGATCTTAAGACCCGACTCTGACAGGACTAGGTGTCTACAAGTCAGAACTTCTTCCCTTCTAGGTTTATAGTTTCCCGGATCTATGCTTTGGTCACTGAGCACTTAGGCTCACAAACTCGATGCTCAGATGCCCTGTGTTTTTAAAGGAACAAGGAAGAAGGAATTGATAAAATGATTTTATGAACAGTTTGTGCATCACTGTAAAGAGGGGACGGGCTTCAATCTTTGCTAAGGTGGTGATAAAACCTTCTAGAGTACAAGACACAAAAGCCAGGAAGTATGTGTGAGTTGGTTTAGCTGTAGGGTGAGGTGCTGAAGCTGTGTGAAATCTCTTCCCATGAGATCAATTCCTCCTTTGGCTAGTGCTAGGGCTTTAGCTGTCCCTCTCCATATGTAGGCTAAATTTTAATACTTTTGGGTCTATTGTCTCAATAGTTTGACCTCTGAAAGGATGGAACACAAATCTTAAGATATCACTTTACCTGCCAGAGTTTCAGCCTTGAATCATGGTTACAGTCTTCTCTGTCTCTCTGTCTCTCTCTGTCTCTCTCTGTCTCTCTCTGTCTCTCTCTCTCTCTCTCTCTCTCTCTCTGTGTGTGTGTGTGTGTGTGTGTATGTGTGTTTATTCAATCTTGAGAGAGACACCTTGATAGGATACAAATACAAGCTAAAGTTAGAGGACAGTCAGTGTAAGGCCAGTGTAAGTTTAGTGCATAGGAACCACTAACGTGCTATACTCAGATTTACCGACTTTTGCAAAGGCTGGAACAATGACTGCTTGAGCTTGTGGAGGTCTCAGTCCTGAAAAAGTCCTTGTATGGTTAGAATGAGCTTATGTTTGGGCTGCTTCCTGGAGAAAGGAAAAGAGCCCATGTTGGCTGTTCCTCATTTCTGGGCACTTAATATTGGCCACTGTGCACATAATTACTATCTACATGATCCCTATGCAAGTAGGGGTCATGCAAATGAAAATGGTCCTGGTTGATCAAAGTTCAGTCCTGATCAAAATCTTGGTCAATACCTAGTGGTCTGTGATTTCTGGACCAAGGCTGTGAAAATTCCTTAATGAGGTGGCCATGGGAATGAGCTAGCAGTGTCCCTGTGTTCTGAACACAAGCATTTTCAAAGTGGTACATTAGCTCTAGAGATTCGAATACATAAAGGACCATGATATACTGAGAAGAGATTTCTCAGGCAGTAAATCTGTCTTAGGGAACTGCTATTATAATCATATTATATCATAATCATAAACTGCTATAAGCAAAACCTAGTGTAGCTTCCTATCTGCAGACTACAACACATTAAGAATAAGTGGAGAGGCCCACACTGATCCATCTGCCATCCTTGGATATGCAGTAAGAAAGATCTCTCTCTCTCTCTCTCTCTCTCTCTCTCTCTCTCTCTCTCTCTCTCTCCCCTCTTCCTTTGCAAAAGAATGTGTGGAAGATGAGAAGATGGTAGTATTGGAGAAACAGACTGAGGTTGACTTAAACCCCATACTTCACTTGGCTTCCTTACTGGGGTGAACCTCTGGCCACAAATTGGTTTCAGGGGCTAGAGCATCTCCTAAGCACACTCCTTGAAAGGTTAGAAAATTGACAAAATCCAAGAATGCCACCAACAATTGCCAATTTCATTTCTTTGCCAGAACCAAAAATTTGGCAGCTCTCAAAATTGAATGTATTCGGAACCTCTTGAAAAGTAAAACTTTGAAAATGAAAAGCCAATGATAGCCATTTACAAGAATCTTTTGATTATGTACAAATGTGTTAAGAGGAAAATAAAAAAATCCTTTGGAGTCATTGCTAAGCTTAAAATATCGATGTTGTAAGGATACCTGTAGCTTATTACACATGTTTAAATTTCCTTAGACCAGAGTGTTAGGTTCAGTTTTGATACTTCTAAGTCTGTAATAACTAAGTAGTTTTTACTGCATACTTTTCAAAATATATCCTCTTTGACAATAGTAAAAAAAAAAAAAGAAAAGAAAAAAGAAAAAGAATAAGTGGAGATTCTAACAGATAGTCCAGTTTGCTTGCTCCCCTAAAGCAACTCCAGGATTTTCTGGGTCTTTGATGGAAATGTGCTGTTAGCGGTTCATGATTGGCCTCATTATTATCAGAACAGGCACTGTTTAAAGCACAATGGTCTAGAAGCTTTCTTCTGATTTCTAGCTGTCTTCTACCTACTCTTATACCTGCTCACCTCTATCTCCTGTTAAAATCTTCACCTTCCATGCCAGTAAAATGGATCAGCATGGAGGGGTGCTTGCCACCAAGCCTGATAACCCCTGTGAGTTCAATCTCAGAAGCCCTCATGCTAGAAGGAGAGAACAGACACTTGTAGTTTGTTCTCTAACTGTGCTCACACAGGCACATACATACATCCGTAAGTACAATGATTCTTTTACAGTCCTCAGCTACTTTCATCAGAGAAAGCATTTGACCTTTGACTTTTGGCAGTCAGAGACTGTCACGACCTCTCCAGTTCATGTGTTTTCCATGTTGGCAGAATCGCATCGCTAAGCGCAGCAGGAAGCTCGTGGATTATGATAGTGCGCGCCATCATCTGGAGGCTCTGCAGAGTTCCAAGCGGAAGGATGAGAGTCGGATCTCTAAGGTAGGGATGGATGCAGTGGGGGAACATCAGTCTCGGAATCTTAAGGCATGCAGCAGCCCTGGTTTTAAAAATTGGATGGTCCCCTTTTAAAGAAAGACTTCAATCAGGACAGAATTCAAGCTGAATTATAATTCTCTACGTCACTTTAATTAAAAAATACGTTTTTTTCTTTGTTATTAGAAGTGAGATCACAGAAGTGAGCCTTACTAACACATTGTGACCAGAATAACTTTGAGCCTTTTGCAGTGTTGCAAGACCAAAGAATCCAGGAGTGTTTCTGCACTTCTTTCTATATGTTCAGAAAATACTGGTAAAATACAGATTCACGTGAGATGCCAACACTGTAACTGCCAGAGAAAAATTTAGTTACTTTTTACATGCTGTGAAAAAACACCATGCCTAGGCAATGTGTAGAAGAAAGGCTTGTTTGAGGCTTAGCATTTTGGAGGGTTTTAAGTCCATCACTATCACAAGGTGGAATTGTAGCAGCAGGCAGGGATGGCAATTGGATCAGGAATTTGGGAGTGCATACCTTAATTCACAAGCAGGAGACATAGAGATCAAACAGAAAATTGAGCAAGGCTTTAAGTTCTCAAAGTCTACCCCAATGACACACTTCCTCCGTCAAGCCTACACCATCCAAGCCTCCTTGGAGATCATCACTAACTGGGGACCAAGTAATCTGAGACTATGGGGTCATCTCATTCAGGCCACGACAGTCGTGTATGTCAGCAATTTGCAGATGCCAACTAAATGAGGCCAGCATCCACTATCTCCTTGAATTCCAGACTTAGTTTGTCCTTCCTGTCATACATCACTGCTAAATCACCTTCCAGCATGGCATCTCTAGACCAGGTTCCCTATTGCTTGCCTCTTTTAATGGATCCCACTGGGAAAAATTTCTAAATCCCCTAGCATGACATACGAGACTTTCACAGCTTGATTATAGCTTATTTGTCAAGCTTTCCAACTTTCAAGTTCTTTCCATTGCCCATTTAATTACAAAATGGTGTGGATTTCAACAAATATCTCTCCTCAAAAATCTTCTCAGGATGCCATGAGGTTCTTTCTCTTTAATATGAAGTGATGCTTTTCTGTGCAGAAATGTGCTCCCCTGTGCGTAAATGTGTTGTGTGTCCTTTCTAGGCAGAAGAGGAGTTTCAGAAAGCACAGAAGGTGTTTGAAGAGTTCAATGTTGACTTACAAGAAGAGTTACCGTCATTGTGGTCAAGGTAAACATGTTTCGGCTCCAGTTTGCACCCATTAGCAGTTTAGGAGGAGTGGCTTTTCTTTAGGTCACTTTTCTTGTCTGTGGCTTTCTTCTGGGTCTCTGCTATTTCTGTCATGTTCAACAGTTCTATACTTAAGCTTTCCAATATGGAAGCCACTTGCCACATATGCCTGCTGAGTACTTGACGTCTGACTGTGGAGACTGAGGAAAATTATTTTGTTGTATCTCATTTTAATTAAGTAGCCATGTGAGTCTCACAGTTTTTTGGACATTGGTAAGTGAAGACTTTAAACTCTAACCAGAGTCACTAGGAGAATTTCTCCTGTCATAAAACTTACAGCAAGTCCCCTGCAGCGCTTAGTTGGGTTTCCAGTATTCTCAGCCCGCATCTTACCTTCTGACCTCATTTCTTGGACTTTTAACTTGAGTTACAGCACTATTTCAGGCATCAAATGCTGCTCGTATTAACAGGCATTCTACCAGTCTCGTGATATTGAGATTTATGTAGTTTATTCAGTTTTCCCTATTCTGTGCTCTGGAAGCAGTGATGCCTTATGGTCCTCGGTCCTCACTAGCAGTTCCATGTCATGAGCCCTTCAAACATAACTGCCTGAAATACTGCATTACTTTTAGTCAATCTCCTCCCCTACTTCCAAATAGCTGGTGGCCCCAAAGAGATCAAACACATCTGCAGGCTTAATTTCCTGCTGCCTGTATCTAAGCCTCTCTTTAACTTAAATTGCACACACTCATGATTTTCACAAGTACATAGTTCTTTTCCCATTTACATTGCTCAAGCCTGAAATCGCAGTAAGCACTTTTAATCTTCAGTGTCTCCTGTGGGGAAATGCACAGGATTGGACATGCAGCAGGGAGCATGGACTCAATGATGGATGCTTGAATTCCTGCATCAAACTCATCTTAGTCATTCAGAATTATTCGTTGTGTCCAGGTGTGCTATAGTGTTCATCAGGTCCTCTCTTCTCTGTTTGCTACCTAATTTATCAATGAAGCTGAGATTTTGACAGCCACTATTTTCAGGTCCATTTTTCTCTTCAGTTCTGGCAGCTTTGAAAATACATATATTTTACTCATTCTTTTAGATGTGCATATTATTGAGGATATTATCTCTATAAAATGTCCCATGTTTTTGTTTGCTTACTTTGAGATGGAGCCTCATGTAGCTCAGGCTGTCCTTTTACCCACTTTGTAGCAAAGGATTATCTTGAATTCCCAATCCTCTTGCTGTTTGTTACCTCCCAATCTTTGAGATTATAGTTGTGCACAGCACATTGAGTATCCTCTCTTATTTCTCTTAATAAGTGTCTCTCTGAAACCTGCCCCAGATCCCTGTTGCTTACATGATACACTCTTTTCCACTCACCCTGTTTGCATCTTTGAATCTAAAGAGTGGATGGTATTAACCTTGATGCTTGTGTTTAGTTTGTTCTTTGCCTCTTTGGTTCTTTTACTATCTATTGTTTCCATGCGATGAAAATCATTTCAAACCTTTAGATGCAGAAAGAAGTATAGTAAGGTCTAGGGAGATTACTCAGTCAGTGAGGTGCTTTCCAAGCAAGCATGAGAACCCGATGTCAGATCTTCAGTGCCAAATAGAGCTAGGTGTGGTGGCATGCCTCTGACAAGAAGCCTGAGAGCCAGAGACAGAGTGATCCAGATGGCTCACTTGAGCTCAGCAGCCATATAGTCTAGCCAACTGGTGAGCTGCATGTTCAGTGAGAGATTTGTCTTAAAGAATGAGGTGAGGACACCAGTCAGAATGCTTAAGATAAAAAATTCAGGTGATAGCAGATGCTGGAGAGGATGTGGAGAAAGAGAGACACTCCTCCACTGTTGGTAGGATTGCAAGCTGGTACAACCACTCTGGAAATCAGTCTGGCAGTTCCTCAGAAAAATTGGACATAGTACTACCGGAAGATCCAGCAATTCCTCTCCTGGGCATATACCCAAAATATATTCCAACTTGTCATAAGGACACATGCTCCACTATGTTCATAACAGCCTTATTTATAATAGCCAGAAGCTGGAAAGAACCCAGATGTCCCTCAACAGAGGAATGGATACAGAAAATGTGGTACATTTACACAATGGAGTACTACTCAGCTATTAAAAACAATGAATTCATGAAATTCTTAGGCAAATCTATGCATCTGGAGGATATCATCCTGAGTGAGGTAATTTAATCACAAAAGAACACACATGGTATGTACTCACTGATAAGTGGAAATTAGCCCAGAAACTTAGAATACCCAAGATACAATTTGCAAAACACATGAAACTCAAGAAGAAGGAAGACCAAAGTGTGGATACTTCACTCCTTCTTAGAATGGGGAACAAAATACCCATGGAAGGAGTTACAGAGACAAAGTTCAGAGCTAAGACGGAAGGAAAGACCATCCAGAGACTGCCCCACTCGGGAATCCATCCCATATACAACCACCAAACCCAGACACTATTGCATATGCAAGAAAGATTTTGTTGACAGGACCCTGACATAGCTCTCTCTTGTGAGTCTATGCCAATGCCTGGCAAATACAGAAGTGGATGCTCACAGTCATCTATTGGATGGAACACAGTCATCTATTGGAAAGTACCCAAGGAGCTAAAGGGGTCTGTAACCCTATAGGAGGAACAACGATATGAACTAACCAGTACCCCCCAGAGCTGTGTCTCTAGTTGCATATGTAGCAAAGGATGGCCTAGTCAGCCATCAGTGGGAGGGGAGGCCCTTGGTATTGTGAAGATCATATACCCCAGTACAGGGGAATGCCAGGGCCAGGAAGCGGGAGTGGATGGGTTAGGGGGCAGGGCTGGGGGAGGGTATAGGGGTTTGGGGGATAGCATTTGAAATGTAAATGAAGAAAATATCAATTAAAAACAGTTAATAAAATTTAAAAAAAGATTAACATTTTTCAATCTTAAAAAAAAGAAAAGAATGAGGTGAGGAATCTACCTCTGGTCAGCCCCTGCACACATGCACACATATACACATGCACACATACATATGAACAGTGAAAGAAATAATTACTGCCTAGAAGAAGGTATAGATTGTGGAAACTGTAAGCATTATTTATTTTCTAAGCTTTGGGAATTGCTCCCCAACCCACCCTCTCCCATTTCTGGTCCTGGCATTCCCTATACTGGGGCCTAGAGCCTTCACAGGACCAAGGGCCTCTCTTCCCATTGATGACCGACTAGGCCATCCTCTGCTACATATATAGCTAGAGCCACAAGTTCCACCATGTGTTTTCTTTGATTGGTGGTATAGTTCCAAGGAGCTCTGAGGGTACTGGTTAGTGCATATTGATGTTCCTCCTTTGGGGCTTCAGACCCCTTCAGCTCCCTTGGCATACATACTTATTTAGTTATTTAAAATATAGTGATTCTAGAACTGCACCAATTACTTCTTTCTATAAACACTGATATAACAAATGCTGTGACAGAGAAACAAAAATTAAACATGAAAATGTAGCGTCTTAGTTGCTATTACTGCAATACAAACCAAGGCAAAAGCAACTTAAGTGAAAAGGTATATTTGGCTCACAGGTCAGGACACAGTCCCCTGTGGCAATGAAGTCAGTGTCAGAAGCTTGAGGGTGCAGGCCATACTACATCCCCAGCCTTGAGAAGTCAGCCCCAGCTGTATGCATGCCAGTACTCAGCTTGTTCTTTCCACCCTAACACACTTCAGGATTTCCTGCTTAGGGAATGGTGTCACCCACAATGGGTAGATCGTCTCACCTCAATTAACATAAACAAAAGAATCCCCTGCAGACATACCTAGAGACTCATCTCATCTGCTTCTAACATCTATAAAATTGAAAATTTCATACCAAGTATCACAAATACTTATTAGTTTTTCTTTTATGATAATTGGATGAATGACTTAATATATTTAATGTAACAGCCTTCATCAATGGATAGTAAAAATACACTAAAAATATGCCTAACTGAAACAATAGGGAGATTAATACATGAAAAAGTTTATCCTTAACTAAAGGAATCATAAATTTTAACTTGATGGGTACAATGTTGTCACTGGCAAATTTATGAAAGTTATATATAAGACAATATTCAAAATTAAGAAGGAAAATGGCTCAGCCAATAGAAACAGTCTGACAGCGATCATCAAACTTTCTTATCAAAACTTTACACTAGATTTTGCATACAAGAAATGTAGGGAAATATTGATCCAGACATAAAATTAATTTATTGATCTTCTCTGGAATTTTGTTATAGTAAAAGGTAAACTCAAAACAAAACTCACTGTCATGTTTGAATGAAAACTATCCCTCATAGTGTTCAGCATTTGAGCATTTGGTCCAGAGTAGACATTGCTGTTTAGAGAGGTTTAAGTGGTGAGGCCTTGCTAGAGGAAGAATGTCACCAGGGTGGTTTATAAGAGCATGTGGCCTCAACTTACAGCCAGTTTCTCTGTTTCATGTTTGCTGTTTAAGATGTGGTCTCACAGATTACTATTGCTGCTGCCATGCTGTCTCCAACATTATGGTTTCTTATCATTTTGGAATTATTAGCCAAAATAAACTGATTCTTGTCCTTGTCATGGTGTTTTTATCAAAGCAAAAGACAAGTAAATGAAGCTCTCACAGATCAACTTTAATGACCTCTGTACCCATCTTCAAGTTAAATTTGGCCCATCCTCTTGGCCAGCCTATGTGTGTCCTGTCAAGCAGATGTTTGCAGCTGGGTTCTGTTAGCTGTTAGTGCTCCATTTTTTTTTTTTATTTAATCAAGTATGGACTACTGTGGCATCTTAACATTCACATGTGGGTTTATAATTTGCTTTTATAATTTCATTTAAATACAATGGTGGGAATGCTCAGTAATTAAGCCCCTGATCTTAGTTCTTACTATGTCCCAAAGAGTCTATGCCAGAGTTTTTATAACTGCATTTCTGTATGTGTAACTATATGTCCATGTGTAAATAAATATACTTGTCCCCCCTGTATGTGTGGATAATCAGTTTTCAGAATCCCTAAAGGAAGCAAAACCATGTAATATAAAGTGACATAGTATTTGTGTATCACCTCCTCACATCTTCCCATGCACTTTCAATCATCTCTAGATTCCTTAGAAGACAACATTATGCAAATAGCTGTTTTGTTGTAAACTGCTCAAAGAAGAAGATGGTGAGAGGATACTGTCTCTCTCTTCAGTGCAAATGCCCTTTGTTTTCTGATGGTTTTGACCCATGGATGGTTGAACTACAGTACACAGAACCATGGACATAAAGAACCATCAGCAGTCCCGTACATGTAAAATATACAATTTGAAATCAGTTACAAAAAAATTGGGTGAAATCGGGGTCTCAGGGTTGCTGTGGGTAGAGGAAACAAATGTAATGCAGCAGGGATTTAAGGTACAAGGTAAGCCATAGGAAAATGGTGCCTTATTTATGGGACAGACTTAAACCATTTAATTATCACTTCATTTCAGAGTTCTTACCTTTGGCTCCAAGTTTTTCCTATTTTAGCTAAAATTTAAAATCACCTAATTTAAGCCCAACTTGCTGATATGGAAGTAACAGAAGTCATGGTTAAAAATTTCTTGTGAAGTATTCTATGATATTTTAAGATTACATTTCTCTCTTTTGGCGTTAACTTTATTGGTTTCTCTACCTGTGAACTGCATGAACCTAGACAGTTAATCCCCATTTACTTTTGGTGGGCATTAAATGAAGTAAGAAATAAAAGCAACTCGTTGACTCCTGGTTCCACTAACCCTCGAGTTTTCTTCGTTTCCTCTCATTGGAATCCTATGCACTGCAAGGCTCAGTTTAAGCAAAAGACGATCATTAAGTTTCCTGTTGTCCAGGATCTTACTTAGGTTTTTTTTTAATTAATTTATTTTTCACAATCCATATTCCATTCTCCGCCCCCCCCAATCCACCCTCCAACTGCTCCACATCTCACACCTCCTCCCCACCTCACTGTCTCCACGTGGATGCCTTCACCCCACCCCCACCCCACCTGACCTCTAATCTCCCTGAGGCTTTCAGTCTCTTGAGGGTTAGGTGCATCATCTCTGAATGAACACAGACCCGGAAGTCCTCTACTGTATGTGTGTTGGGGGCCTCATATTAGCTGATGTATGCTGTCTGTTTGGTGGTCCAGTGTTTGAGAGATCTCGGGGGCTCAGATTAATTGAGACTGCTGGTCCTCCTACAGCTTCTCCTCAGCTTCTTTCAGCCTTCCCTAGTTCAACAGGGGTCAGCCACTTCTGTCCACTGGCTGAGTGCAAATATCTGCATCTGACTCTTTCAGCTGCTTGTTGGGTCTTTTGGAGGGCAGTCATGATAGATCCTTTCTTGTGAGAGCTCCACAGCTTCAGTAATAGTGTCAGGCCTTGGGACCTCCCCTTGAGCTGGATCCCACTTTAGGCCTGTCGCTGGACTTCCTTTTCCTCAGGCTCCTCTCCATTTCCATCCCTGTAACTCTTTCAGACAGGAACAATTATATATTAGAGATGTGACTGTGGGAAGGCAACCTCATCCCTCACTTGAAGTCTTCCTGCTGGGGTGGGCTCTATAAGTTCCCTCTCCCTACTGTTGGCTGTTTCATCTAAGGTCCCTCCCTTTGATTCCTGAGAGTCTCTTACCTGCCAGGTCTCTGGTGTATTCTGGAGGGTCCCCCAACCCCTTATTTCCTGAGGTTGCCTATTTCCATTTTTTTCTGCTGGCTCTCAGAGCTTCAGTCCTTTTCTCTCACCCAATACCAGATCAGATTCCCCTCTCCCCTCACTTTCACCCCCTCCACTTTCCCAGATCACTCCCTCTCTCCCCACTTGTGATTGCTTTCTTCTCTCTCCCAAGTGGGACTGAAGCATCCTCACTTGGGCACTTCAGCTTGTTGACCTTTTTGAGTTCTGTGGACAACATCTTGGGTATTCTGTACTTTGGGGGGGGGGGCGCTGATATCTACTTATTAGTGAGTATAGGGTCTGAGTTAGCTCACTCAGGATTATATTTTCTAATTCCATCTATTTGCTTGCAAAACTCAGGATGTCCTCGATCTTAATAGCTGAGTAGTACTCCATTGTGTAAACTAACCACATTTTCTGTGTCCATTCTTCTGTTGTGAGACATCAGGGTTGTTTCCAGCTTCTGGCTATCACAAATAAAGCCGCTAAGAACAGAGTGGAATGCATGCCCCTGTGGCATGGTGGGACATCTTTTGAGTATATTCCCAAGAGTGGTATAGCTGGGTAGTTTTTTATTGAGAGTTAAGATATAGATAATTAGGACTCCAGTCATTTTTGAGAATGCCATTGAAACAAATGAATTAAAGTTGTTGTTAGCCAATTAAATGAAAAAGAATAAAGTAACATAATGGTCAGATACTCTTCCTTTGGAGAAAAATATCATCCTGGAGGTAGCAGGCTAAATCTCAGTTTGGCTTTTGTGCTTACTCTTAGGGAACTGAAATAAAGATGGATGGATGTCCTAGTGCCCTCCCTATAACTTCCCCTTACAAATGTGTTTGAGATGTTGCCAATAAGCAGCTTGTGAGATCAACGAGAACAGTCAGATTTATTCTAAGATGTTATTTAATTCAATATTTTTCAAAGTTATATATTGGAAACATAGTCTTTATTTGTTTCATTGCAATTAAAAACCACTTTTGCTAACAGGTCTCTCTTTTATTTGTGTTTCCCCTTGGTAGTCGAGTTGGCTTTTACGTCAATACTTTCAAAAATGTCTCCAGCCTTGAGGCCAAGTTTCATAAGGAAATCGCAGTGGTGAGTAATGGCGACTGTTGCTGTTATGGAAAGCAATGGAAAGGAAGCACAGGGCATTGCATAGATTACCAACTAGTCTGCCGCTGTACATACATGGATACTGTAGTTCTGTGTACTACTCTCTCTCTGCACTATTTGCACTGGTTTTGAAGATTTTACCTCAGCTGCACTATTTTGTTTCCTCCTCTGTTGGTTGAAAAGTTGGATTTTCCAGTAATGTTCTAAATTAGTGAGAACACTTCTCTCAAGTTATTTACATAAGCAGGAGCCGCGGTGTTCTCTATTGTCTTCTTAGTTTGTCAGGACGGCCATAGGACTATTTTTAATAGAATACATGATAATCAACTTGTCATTTCTGCTTCATGTACTATTGAATGCACATTTGATTGATTTAGCAGATTTTTTCCCCACTAAATTATTCACTAAATAAAGTTATTTCAGCTTAGGTGCAGATTTTAAATTTGGTATGTGGAATTGCAAGTAGTCTGAGACCAATCTAATTCTTAGAGGAGTTGGAGCGTCTCATTAAACAAGTTCGTTCTTGGGGAGAATAGCATGGGTGGACACTGGGATGTCCTGTGGTTAACAGACCTCTGTCCCTTTAGCTTTGCCACAAGCTCTATGAAGTGATGACGAAACTCGGTGATCAGCATGCTGACAAGGCCTTCAGCATTCAAGGAGCTCCCAGGTAGGCCACTGGTCCTCTGAGGTGCATGTGCAAGTGATGTGCAATGTGTTGAACTTTCTGGAACCTGGAGACCACCTTATACTATTCTATTCACCGTGTAAAAACTCTAAAAGGAGCCCTTCCGCCTGAAGAGTGATCCCACCTCAGATTTTCAGCTCTTACATTTCCTTCCTGCCTTCACTCACCTCCAGAGGCTCCTGATCACAGCAGAAGTAAGTGGCTGCCGTTCTGATTTACATGGGACCAGAGAGCAGCAGTGCAGGGCAGTCATCATTTCTACTTGTTACTTTATCTACAATAGAAAACAAACAAACAAACAAAAAAAAACCCTTAAGTTTTGTACTGATTTGTAGCTACTGGAGAAAGGAGAGAAGTGGAAGAAATCTCACCATCCACCCTCTCTCCAGCACTGCTTTGCCATTTGCCCTGCAACAGGCTTTCTTAGCGCTCCATTGCATGTTATTATGATTGAGTCAGTAAGAGAATGAGGGCCCAGTGGCTCAGCTGAGCTGTTTCCCTTGGTTCGACTGCATGGCCACTTTCCCCTATGATTTTAAAATCAGTTTGATCTCATCCACCAAGCAGTCAGAAGCTCCAGGTTTCAGTTACATGCCTCTGGGGTCATTTTGCTTTGTTTTCCTTATTGAAGTCCAATACCCTTTGTAGTTAAAGAGCCCATTTAAACATCTATAGGAAAAGTAGGTTTCAATGGAACGAAATTTTATCTAAGGTGATGTTCTGTTCTGAGACTCTACACTTGTAGTTTTAATTCCAATCACTATAAACACTCGTAGGAATGTATGTGCAGAATCATCCATTGACATGTAGTTTGCAACCTTCCCACGTGTCAGTGTCTGAAGATTATTATTTTGATCATGCACTGCTTCTTAGAGTGCCCATGACTATAAACCCTGCTATAGCTGCCAGAGCAGCAAGTGCACCTTTTCTCTCCAAGAGAGGGAAATGAACTAAAAGAATCCAAGCTAAAAAAAAAAAACAGAATTAAGACTTCAATATTGTTCTTCTACATTATTGAGCTAGGACTAAGAGAAGACTAAGAATATCAAACTGCTTTTTGGATATTATAAAAGTTAAGAGTGGCTAAGAGCATGATAAGAGTGGCTCCCAGATATGGGAATGAAGTTAACAGAAGCATTTGGAAATATCAGTTTCATAATCAGCTAAAACAAGAAGTGGGGTTACAGCCACTTAACAAATGTCTCTTATTTTTATTCCTTTTAAAAACATTCCTCTGCAGAGCGAGGTGGTGAGTTAGCTCTGTGGGCAATCTCTAGACTAGAGCATAGACCGGGCTGTTTCTAGTCAGAGGTCATGATTGCTGGCCCAGAGCCCCAATCATGTACAGTGTCTCTAAAGGAACGCAGCTCCCTTAGCTTCTGGCTGTGTAGCTCATGCTGCTGTGTCTGCACTCTTATTTAGGTCACAGACTCTGTCCCTTCTGCTGTTGTCTTTAGATGTTCTTAGAGAGTAGGATGTGCCATCTTAGTCATCATGTTAAGCTGTTCCCAAGCATCTGGCAAGGTGCCTAGAACATGGTGGTTCTTAGGAAGTTGTGGAATCTCACCTGTCACGTGGTCTGCTGGCACACTGAAGGTGTCTGAGTTAGTCATTGTTTCATAAAGTGTAAAAAGAAGTATTTGGTAACGCTCCAAACATAATTCAAAAAGTACCCCCCAAAATGATTTATTAACTCTCTCCCAAGATGCTTTTGAAATGAAAAAGTCACAGCTTTCTGGGTAGCTTTCTATAGACCGTGCCATGGCACGACTCTGCTGTCTATCAAAAGTGAGCTGGTTTTCTTCCTATGCCTTATGTGGACGTGGAGGAGCTTGTTTGCCATGCGGTGAGAACAAGACTTTTATACTAAGATCTAAATGCAAACGTAGTAAAACACTGAGTGTCTTTTTTTTTCTTTGTTTTTAACCTATTTACACTCCACTCTTTTCATATCTAAAGTGGGGTCAATATCGCATGTTACTGTGAAACAGAGAGACCATGCATGGTTGGTTCCGGTTTACAGGGAGCAATACATGCTGCCAGTTATCCATTACTATTACTAACAACTAGAATTAAGCTGGACGTGGGGGATGAAATAACAGTGAGATTAAGCTTCAGGATGTCTCTGGGCTAAAGAATCTTGGGTTTTAGGAACCCTGCTTCTCATAAGGCTTCTTGCTCCATCCTCTGTGTCTATCCAGTGACTCGGGTCCTCTTCGCATTGCAAAGACACCATCACCCCCAGAGGAGCCTTCACCCCTGCCCAGCCCCACGGCTAGTCCCAACCACACATTAGCACCTGCATCTCCTGCCCCAGTGCGACCCAGATCACCTTCACAGGTATGGTGTGTATACCAGGGATGTGGGAGAACTCATGGGGAGGTGACTTTCTCTGGGATCCTCCTGTGGTGACCAAGCACTATAGAAAGTTTCTATGGTGAGACTAAGGCATAAGACAGTGGATATTATTATTGCCATTGTGGAGTCAGTCTGCTTTGCTATTCAATTTTTGTGTTTTCCTCTTGTACTCAGTGTTTGATTCCTTTGGCTTTTCTAGCCCCATCCCCACCTTCTTCTGCTGGACTGTATTCATCTTTACCTTCCCTTGCTCCTAGACTCCTGCCTTTCAGAGGCTGGGGGAATCTACTCAGTGATGGAGCCTTTGCCTGGGATGCCCCATGCTCTGAGCAGCTATTACCTTTGAATAAGAAAAAGCGTATCTTCCATTCATTCTACATTCCTCCTGAACTGAACCTCCTTTCCAGTGCTCCACTGGAGTCAATGACTGCCCAGAACTGGGGTATTGTGAGGTATCCCATCACCTGCATTGTGACCAGCCTGGAACAAGTTTAAAGAAACTATAAGGACCAGGCAAAGGGAACTAAAGACAAAACAAAACAAAACAAAACAACAAAACAAAAACAAACAAAAAATACCACTTTTTATTTCCTTGCATTGTGTGAACACATTTCTGTAGCTACATTTAATATTCATGCTCCAGTATAAGCTTTCATGACTATGGCTGAAGCTGCAAAGTTGTAAGAAGATATGTGTAGTAGATTTGAAAGTTTCAAAATCCTGGTGTGGAAAGTGAAGTGGAAGCTGTCTCTGATTGATCTCATGGATTCAATCTGGGGAAACAAACAAACAAACAAACAAATATAAAAAACAAGAAAGCAAAACAAAACAAAAACAACTGGCTTGATTTTTGTTTTGAAATTCCATTATTTTTCTTATGAGAGAAATCACTGGTAGTTGGGCTGAGAGAAGAATGGCTGCCAGGTGACATCATAGGTCCTGCAGGTCTGGGCAGTGTTCAAATTGAGATGAATGGACTCTCATCTCGTGACCTGACTTCTTCCAATTAGACCACTGCCTGTCAGTGTTCAGAGAGGCACCCAAGTGGACAGCATTCTTAACTTGAATCAAGTACGTTGCACCTCTGTCTAGATCAGTTTCAGACAGATGTCAGGCTTCTTCCATAGCTGTGCTCATCTGACACTTCCTCAAAGGCTACCATGTTTCTATTTGATGCTTCCTAGACAAGGAAAGGGCCACCTGTCCCACCTTTGCCTAAAGTCACCCCAACAAAGGAACTGAAACAGGAGAACATCATCAATTTCTTTGAGGACAACTTTGTACCAGAAATCAATGTGACAACACCTTCCCAGGTGAGTGATCAGGGCAGCTGGGGTGACTATCAAGATGCCATAGATGCCATGGTGGGAGGGACTCTCAGGTCAGCTGTAGAGAAAGTACTAGGTATCTGAGCCATTAATAAAACTTTGTCACTTGTGCTTGTTTCATTGCTTTGTGTAATCAAAGATTATTAAATGCAAGATGTATAGGATTTGAAAATTCTAACATTTATTGAATATATATGTATATATATGAGAAAGTATACTGAAAAAATATAAAATGAATAGGAGTCGCTGTCATCCTACCACTGTGACATAACCTTGTGTGCACTCTGACCTGTTTTCTTTCAATTTTTCTACCACCCTCTTGAGCATTTATCAGTTTCACATTTTAAAATTCAAGGTGTGTAGTTATGCAGTCTTAATGTAGCAACTTCATTTCCCTGGTCATTTTTATGTCGCACTCTTGTCTTTGCAAAAGTACTGAACATGACTATCATACCGGTTGGATGTACTGACGCCCGACTCTTAGCTAAATTTTAATGTGTAGATTGTATCAGTCTGCACCTTTTCTGCTAGCCAGAATGGTTTTCCAGTTTTATTTCCACATTAACATTTGCACTGAAGGTGTTTAAGCATGACTTGCCCTTGGTCAGTTGCTTTAACCTGTGTCCATGAATAGCATCCTCCGAGTTCCATCACAAGTAGGGACTTTAGTCCTCAGAAGCCTGTGTACTTAGCTGAGGACACCTGTAAAGGAGATGAGACTATTTAAGTGGCAGGAAGGTGGCACACAGAGCAGGTCTGAAGCAAAGATGAGGTCCAGAAGTATTCTTTCTTTTTAAGTGTTTTTATTTGAAGTTTTCTGGCTCGGTTACAAGGACCCTCATGGTGGGGTGAGGGAGAAATGAGGTACTTTTGAAAATTACAGATGCCAGGAGAGTCTTTAAGTACTTAACTCTCCTTGCTACTGTTGAGTGGAAGGGAAAGAAAACAATGAGCTAGAGGAAGGATAGGGAGTACTTCAGGGTGGAAGCCTCAGAGCTTACAGGTAGAGCTGCTCAACTGGGCTATGTACCACTTTCTGTAGGACCTCATGAAACTGCTCTACTGGAGCCTGCAGTAACCGATGTAAATGTGACACATTTGTCAGTCTGTCAGCTGAATTGGCAATTACTACCTGCCAGAGACATATGGCAGTCCATTGGTGGAGGGGGACATTCCTTGTCATCTAATCTGTTTTTATTTTAAAAGGGAGAAAGAAGAGGAGTTCTGGTTTTGCTCATTTGTTTGTTATTTATTTTGTTTGTGATGTGTTGTGTCACTTTTTTTTTTTTTTACCTGAGAGATACACAGCCTCCAATAGCTGGATCACAGAGTGTGAAATACAATGCTTCTAATTCACCAAATGTTCCCTGTTTCACACCAAGATGTGCAGAGAAATGAAATGGGACTTAGATTTTTGTTTGTCATTTTGGGTTATTGAGTGGGGGGGGGGGGAATCTAGTTTTATTTTAAATAGGCAAAAACTGCATTTTCTGCAGTCCTTTAACAATTTCCTCAGTTGCTTGTCCTTCTGCAGCTACAAGCAGCTTGTGTGTCACTTTAACATATCTCGAGCAGTCCCTAGTGTTGGGACCTCACTCTGAGAACTACTATTTTGATCAGTTGGAAGTCTACATGGTCAAATCAGTGATGGTAAACTGGCTGCCACGGTGAATTAACAGCTTCTGTTTGTGGAGCTGTCCAGCCAATCCAAGTCTGTGAAATGATGGCCCATTTATAACTGCCCCACTTAAAACAGTCTAATCGCAAATGTTTCATATAGAATTTTTGGACACATGCATGTTATGTGCTTATGATATTAGATGCATTGAACAGACTGTATATTGGGACATATACTATAATCTAATGGATTACAAAATCTGAGTAATAAAATGTTTTGGGCAATGTACAGATGAATGGATAAGAGAGGAAAGATAACAAATTCTTGATGAGAAATGAAATAGTGATTGAAAGTATTGAAAACTGGAAAGCTGAGAATTATCTGAACGATTTCCCCCTACATTACTGCAGAATGATCCTTTCAGTGTTGCCTTGGATTTTTGCTAAGTGAGTCATCCAACACTTAGAAGATTGTTTATGGCCACAGATGGCTATTTTTATAATGCACTTAATGAGAAAGAAAAACACTTGCGTTAATCCTGGCCAGATGCTGCAAATGTAAGAAGCACAACCTATTCTATCTGATGGGGAAATCACCTCAGCAGCAACACTCCCAGCTGTGTCCTTGGAACTGAAAACCGAAGTCCACTAAGCCTGCAGAGCCCTCTAATGGCCCAAACCTTAACTATATATAGCCCAGAATTTTCTGTGGGAAATGCTTCTTGCACGCTCACAGGCATACCATGGCTTGTGGAAACGCTTATGCTTTTCTGACGTTTTGTTCACAAACATAAACTGCTGAAGGAAAAGTTCACTCTTCCCTACTATTTCCTCCCAAGAACTTACAATCCTGTGCATAAATCCTCTATTATGTTTTAATGTTTTATAAATTCTTTGAGAATTTCATGATGTATATTTTGATAATATTCACCCTTCCCTAATTCCTCCAAGATCTACACCCTTCGTTATCTACCTAAGTCACTGACGACAACTTCTCTTTCTTTTTGTTCTTCTTCTCCTCCTCCTCCTCCTCCTTCCCCTCCTCCTTCTCTCCCTCCTCCTTCTCTCCCTCCTCCTCCTCTCCCTCCTCCTCTCCCTCTTCCTCCTCCTCCTCCTCCTTCTCCTCTTCCTACTCCTTCTTCCTAATTAGACTCAGTATGTACTGTCCATATATTCTTAGGCATGTATCCTTCCACCAAAGTGTGGCTAATCTACCAAATAAATCAATAAAGAAAACTGATACTCTCTCTACAAAGCTGTAGCTATCAATTGCAGGTAGCACCTCAAGTAATGGGTGGGACTTTGTGCACACCTCCGCTTTCCATGCTGAAATTTTCCTACAGGTCCTCTGCATGCTGTCATACTACTGTGCGTTCATTGTGAAACTGCCCAGTTGTGTCCAGAAAACAGTTTTCTTGTAGTCTCCCACCCACCCTGGCTCTCATAACCTGTCTGTTCACCTCTTCCACAATGATCCCCATTGGAAAAAAGAGGCTGTAATATAGATGCCCTACTAGAGTTGAGTATTACACAGTTAGTTTCTAATTCTCTGTACTTTAACCAGTGTGAGTCTCCGTGTTAGATACCATCTGCCACAAAAAGATGTTTCTCTGATGAGAGCTGAGAGATGCCTCAGTATGGAGACCTAATAATGTCACCAGGACTTGATTTAATCTTTACCCATTTAGAACAATAATAGTAGTAGCTTTTCCCACCTTGCCTCTCTGACCTGTCTATTCTCAGGATCTTGGTCCAACAGTGCCAGGAATGGGTTTTTACCTTACCTTAAATCCAATCAGAAAGGGATTCTTTATGTCCATGATATTCACACCACTATTGTACCAGTGGCCATGTCTTGGTAAGCAGATTGTTAATACCGATTTCAGGGTTCACAGCTGGGTGGATTGGTCGTTACATTTCTCCTCTGGTAGCTTGTAGCACACCTCAACAAGAGTCAAAATGAACAAAAACAAACAAAAACTAATAAGACAAAAAATAAAACAAAATGTCCCTGCTCACCCCTACACACAAACACAAAACATGGAATCTGTTTTGTGTTTCCCAAATACTTATGAGCACGGGCCTTTGAATAGAGTTGTTGATACAGCCAGTGACACGCCATTAGAGAAAACCCATTTTCTCTTTCCCAGCAGGCATCAATCATAGAAAGCTTTGTTAGAGGTGATTTTTGCCTCTCTATCCTCTTCTCAGTGATGGAACCTATCTGGTTTAAACCATCCTGCGCACTCCGTCATAGTCTCTGAGTTCACGTGTGTGTAAGTCCTGTTGTGCCTAGAAGATACTGTTTTCTTGTGATCACTTCTGGCGTTTTCAATCTTTTGCCTTCTCTTCCTCCCAGTTATGTGCCTGAGCCTTGAGGAGGGGTTAGATAAAGACATTCCATTTATGATTGAGTGCTCCAAAGTTCCTTACTCTCTATCCATTGCCCACTTGTGGGTCTATGTTAATTGCAATCGCTGCAGGAAAAAGAATCTCTGATGAGGGTTGAATGAGACGCTTAGCTAAGGGTTTGCCAATATGCCATTAAGAAGCATTTAATTGTGTTTCTTTGGCTGAATAATAGTAGTATCTTTGCCCCATAGGGCCCATGAACTATTGAGCCTCAGATTCTTGGCCACTTTAGCATTGTTATGATGGTTTTCATCTCAAAGAGTGGGCCTTAAGTCCAGCTTTTAAAACGTGGTTAGTTATTTCCATAACATTTGTGCCAAGTCAATATTGCTCCAGTATCTGTGGCTATTTTGAATAGAATAACAATGTGCATTCTTGAAATAGACTAATCTCATGCTGTGAAAATAGGGGCTCAGGTGGGGGAGGGGGTAAGATGAGATGAGGAGTGTCTTCATCCAGTTTCTCTTTGTAATAGCTCATGCTAGCGTGCTCAAAGTTCTGAGAAACGCTACAACAAAATGCCCCAATTTACCTTTCTGTAAGCAACCTTCTCTAATGGTTCTAGACCTTGTTCCTGATAAATAGGTTTGGTGATGTATTTTACGAAATGAAGATTTAAATGATATATCCCTGGGAAACCATTCCATGCATATAGTAAGATTTTAATAGTTCATCACAAAAATAAAGCAATCGAGTAGATACATAGAATATTTAGGGACACTCATATAGGATTCTAGCCCTCTCTCCCTCATTTATCTTCAGATAATGATTTAAACTGTGTTCTAATTTACCTTGAGAACATGACTTCAAATCCATTCTTATCTGTCACCAGAGACTTCCTTAGAGATTCTTGGGCCAGAGCAAGCTTTTTCTATTTGTTTATTTTTTTATTGGTTGGCTTGTTTCCCACACACAATGTTTAATTTCTTGAAATGTACATGTCAGTGACGTTCTGATGTCAAGCTTCATGGGGTTACATCAGTTAAATGTCATGTTAGTCAGGGAGCGATTTGCTCAGCAGCCACCTTCGCATACTAAGACCTCATCACACTAGCAGTTTAGCTCTCTGTCAATCCACTGGTCCTCACAGAAGGTCATTCTAAGCAAAGCAGCCATCCATCTTCCTTGCCCTCTCTATTCCTGTTGGCTTTCACACTTAGTCATAGCATATTAAAGATCCTGCCTCAATGCCATTATGCCGAGCTCAGAGGGACTTTGTTTAACTGGCTTTAGAGAAAACAAAAACAACATAATTAGGGAATTGGTTGTATAGAATGTTGGACTCATTGTGTGCCAACTTATCAGGACACTGCAGGCTTCCTAAGTGTAGCAAATGTGTAAATAGGAGGAAGATGGTCAGTCCGTTTATAGATAAAAAGGGCCGGGGTTTTGTTATTCTTTAAAATCTTTCCATAATAAATGTTGTAGGGAGAGCACCTGACAACATTGCTTGTTTTTAATGAGTAAAATTTTCTCCATGATGAGCTTGTGAATACTTAAATCCTGTCAGTGTGCTGTAGTTAGTGCCAATGTCTAGGTTGACTGCAGTACATCTGCAACACTCTCCTCATGTTTCCAGTTTTGAAATTAGATTTCCCCAGCCACGCTTCCTCGTGGGTATTGATAAAACACTACAAGTTTACTCATTGATAGAAATTATCGACTGCTTTGTTAAGTTTCAGCTATCTATATTTCATACAAAATTGCTCCTAACTGGCCTTGCTCCTGGAAGCTTTATCTCCTCTTCCTTCAGCTTCCCATTTGACATTCTCTGACTCATTAAAAAGTTCTGGAGGCAAGAAAATACCTGGAATATAGTAAATATTCTTAAAATGTGTTGAAAGAACAAAAGAGGACAATAAATGATCTCTAGAAGAAGTAATACCAATGCCCTCATTGGTCTGTCTTATTAAAGCACTATGTTGTGATTCAACACTGTGTGTGCATGTATGTGCACATATGAAGTTCTGAGGCCTAGATTTGAAGTACATGTTTTGTATCTACATGCAATATTGCTTTAGCTGTAAATTGCAATATATGCTACCTCATATAACTTCAAAGGCTTTACATACTGAAAATGATATATGATTAACATAAACATTTCTAAAATAAAACAAAGAACAAGGTAAAAATTAGAAAATATAATTCAATTTCCCAGAAATAATATTTTAGCCATTCTGTTATATCATACTATTCTCTTTAAATAGTGGAACAAAATATAGTATTAAAAATTTAAAGTTTTGTAATCTGTTGAATATTTTACTATAAATATAAAATGATGATCTTATGTCAGGTTGACTTGATCCCATTGTGAGAAACAACAGGATGCTTGCACTGTAAGGCTGTGTCATGGCACATGTAACTCTTCCTACTTGTGCTTCTTCATTAGTCAGTATACTGTGCGTTAAAACACAGTAAGGTGCACATATTTAAAATATACAAACTACTGAGTTTTGTCCTGTGTATACACCTAAGAAACCACCAGTACACAATGAATAAGAGTTGCTCTCCTGGTACTGCCTAACTCTCCCATTATATTCGCTTCTAGGTCTGATTAACAAGTGTCCAATGTTGCCTATTTTTTTTCTAATAAACTGTTTATTGTGTTGGAAACATGATACTTTTGTAGGCAAATAGTTTCCAAATTTCGGTATGGGGCATTTTTAGAATTGTGAAGTGTATATTATCTATTCCTTTTCACACATTTGTATAACATATTCTGATGATATTCATCTTCCACATTCCCTCTTCAACTCTTTCTAGACTCCTCCTACCACTTCCACCTTCCAGCTGCATGTCCCCTCTTTACAACGAACATGTTATCAGTATTAGGATTCAAATTTTGAATGAAACAAGTGTTTTTGGAATAACAATGTTTGCAAAATTTAAAAGCATATTATGAGGAAGAGTCATGCTGAAAAATAGAAAACTAAAGACTAATATTGAAGCATATATATATATATATCCCAAGAAGAAGCAATAGTGGCATATATTATATGAAATTAAGGGACAAACAAAATTGTCTAGAAAAAGAAAGCAGACTAGAAAGGAATGAGAGAAAGAATAAGGTGTTTGGAGTAAATATGGTCAAAGCATGATTGACTTAAAACATGATTATGAAAACCTTCACTCCAAACAATGAACATACATCATTAAAAAACAGCAACAGGAACACATAGTAAAGTAAAAAAATGTTTTTAAAGTTTTTCTTAATGGAAAATTCTTACATTTAAAAATAATGTACACCAATATAATAAAAATGTCCTTAATATTAAAAATAACAATAAATGTAAAGTTTTAACCTGGATTATAGGAATGCATTATTCATCTGACAAGGGAGCCCAGAGCCTGACACACATGCAGCTTCCTACACACTGAGTGTGGGATGTTAAAATATTACCTGTTGTAGCCTCGTGGCTGTTTTTGAATTTCTGTGTTCAGAAGTTTGTTTCTTTGACCAATAATGAAAACAATTCCTGTCCTTCAAAATCTTTCTTCAAACACCTCAATTTTGTGTAGTGTATTACCCATTGATATAACCTTTCAATTTCTAAACAACAAAATGTTCAGAAATGAAACATACCAAATATCAAAAACATATTATTTGGCTGTGGGACACTGCCCTCATTCCCGTCACTGTGCTATAATTTATGGAGACCTTGTCTCAGCTCTGCCCTTTACTTTGTAGCTTGAGCTCAGGTTAAACCAACTTCAAGTCCATGCTATTTCCGTGTACCATTGTGGCTGGTGCCCAGATGTCAATGTTTAACACAATCTTATAGTATTATGGTAGACGTTCATTCTGTGTCGCAGTTGCTTACCTGCTTTACAACTAAAGGTTGGAAGGGTCATGTTGTAGGAAATATTGACTGGCACAGAACACTCTCTGTTTTCTCCCCTTTTACCATTTTACACACACACACACATACACACACACACACACACACACACACACAGAGTGGTGGAATGGATAATACAATAATGAAATCAAGGAATGGAGTGTTCATTCCTGATGAAAACCACCCTGACTTCAGGGTGCATTTCAACTTGTTGTTTGATGGTCAGTTCATCGTGATATGGATGGAATGGTAGCTGGTCACATTGAGACCACAATTAGGAAGAGAGGATAGGAGGGGTATAGACTATAGAATGTCAAAATTTCCTTGTAACACTTCCACATAAAGTTCCCATAATCCTATTTTAAAAAATACTAGCAGGTAGGGACCATATACTCACACAGAAGTACATCTGAGGCACATTTCATACTCAGTGCAGAGTATGAAATGGAGACCATGGGGAGAATGAGGGATGAATGTGAGATGGGCAGCATCATGCATCAGTTCCTTCCTGAGTTTTAGCATCATTGAGGTACACCGTTGCAAATCTTAGCACCTTTTTTCTTAACTTTTATAGTCATATGTAATGTTTTGATTTACTTAATTTTCTGATTTACATTGTTTAAGATAACCAAAGGGAGATTCCTTTTATCTGTGTGGCATTCCAATACTTGGAATCTAACCAAGTGTGTGGTCCTGGGATATGAGTTGTGTGTGGCTAGACTCTATCACTGCATTGGATGAAGTGCTGGCATGGCCGGGCATCTCAGTGAGACATTCTACCTGGCTCTTTCCACGAACTCATATTCATCTGTTTTAACAGAACGAAGTCTTGGAGGTGAAGAAGGAAGAGACTTTGCTGGATTTGGACTTTGACCCTTTCAAGCCTGATGTGGCTCCGGCAGGTTCTGCTGCAGCGACCCACTCTCCCATGTCTCAGGTATCAAGTGAGCTCACATGGTTAGGGGTGATAAACATTAAGGAATATGCTTAGTAAGTTTACAGGAGACCTCTGTGTCTTTCAACGGATGGTTAGCTACTTTTCTGATTGGTTAACAAATAGTTCCTATTTTTAAGATATAGGAAAAAAAAGCTTTATTAGTACCAACTATCTTACACTTCTCCGTGCCATTAGCCTTCTCTTGCCGCTGAGCTGTTTGCCTCAGAACGGTGTCTTTCAGAGTTGTTATCAGTGCCTCACATGCTCTCAGAGTGTAGGTTCTGATAATACACCTCATGGCTTCCCTTTATTAATAGAGTTCTTTTAGCTTCAAGTTTCCTACTTATTTCCTCATGTTTTGGAAGTTCGGGAGTATTTAGATAACTACCAGACCATGTCCCCATAGACATGTACTTGCAGTCTGGATGGTTCTGAGCTGGAAACTACACTTGCATCCACCCTGCAGAGCAATGCTCTGGTGCTGAGCACAGGTGGATGTGGAGTGCCTTGCTTCTTATGCTTATTCTTGCTCATCTCTTCCTCACTCTTTCCCCCCCTTTTGGTACTCACTGTCATAAGATTCTCTTAGGAGACCTGTATTAGGTGTACACCTGCGGAGGTAGGGATGATGCTTTTGGCATAGTTAGTGTATAATCGTTGATTTTAATGGAAGAAAGTCAACACAAAATTTGAGGAAACATTTGAAATGTGGTGGTTCATACCTGTAATCCCACTCACTACTCAAGAAGATCGGGAGGAAGATGGAAAGTCAGCCAGCCTGGCTTAAAGAGACTCAAAACAAATCACAAGTCAGTACTATTAGCATTAAGTGCATGGGGTGGGGGGTGGGGCAGGAGGCACACTCACACTTAACTAAAATCCAAGGTTCTAAAATATAGAGCAAATTAAAACTGAAGTGTATTAAAAAATTCAAATGGAAATTAAGAATTGACTTGAATTTCTAGTCCTGATGACTTGAATCATTATAGCTAACTCTTGAGGAGTGCAAACTGCTCTGTGTAGACAGTTTTCTTGCTAGTCTGTGCTTTGTTAGGCTGACATGGCTTCTGAAGGCCTGCTCTTTGTAAATGGGATAAGTAATCTAATAACCAAATACAATTAGTTTTACTGGTGCTTTGTAAATAAAGAGGATCTCTTAGTAGGCTGTCTCTAAACTCTTCTTGGAGATTCATACTGTACATAAATCACCACAATTAGGACAGGCTGTATAAAGCTGTGGTCTTCCTTCCTGCCAAGGAGGAAGCAATTCTGGTTTTCTGGTGGTCCTGTAGTCTCTCCCCTCTAAAGAAGAAGGCAGGTTGAAGGAGACTACATGAGTTTGTTGGGTTCCAAGATGCCCTTTCCCCTTCCCTCAAAGCCACTGGGTCCTTGTCAACTGTCAGGGTCCTCCTTAACTCATGATCTCTGCAGTGCTCACACAAGCTCTCAGAGCCTTTCCTTTTTCCAAGAAGAGATGAACACAGTGTTTAGCATTGCTTCCTCCTTTGAAAAAAAATGCTGCTGTAGTCTGCACCATACAGAGACTTGTATTATGTCATTTAGAGAGACCATCAGGATAGTCAAAAAAATCTGAAAATGCATTTCAGACACAGAAGCATCTGTGGATCCAAATAAGTGTGATTTTTTTCAAAGCAGCCTTTCTTCCCTATCTTCCCTGTTCTTTGGTGCTAATCAAAAGGCTATCTAAGCTACATAGAGATGAAGTTAGAAGGCCAGATGGCGTGGGGAACATCAGTCATTACCACAGGACCTGACTCTCTTTGGTACAGAATCTATAGAAAGTAGATGTCACCCTAGAAACTCATTTGAAATGAATGTCTTTCTAGTATTCTACTTACCTTTACATAATCAAAGCAAGTGGGTGAATGCAGCCTGGGTCACTGAGGCACAAGTATAAAACAATGTGGCTTTAGCAGCGATTCTCAGTCTCAGGGAGAAAGGAAGGTCTCTCACACTGTCCTCACTCTCAGTGCAAGTTGCTGTAACGGTTCAAAATCCTTCATAGATCAGTGAGCTTCACAATTAAAATATCAGCAATGAATGTCAGGCATGCTGTTAGTAGGCTTTAATGGGTACCTATTAATGTGAATGACTGCCAATTAATCTGTGTGTTCTCTAATCCAGCATGTTGGAGAATGGCAGTTTAAAGGATCTATTTGCTATCAAAGTGGTCATAATATATGTTCTTGAGGTAGTAGGGAGAGGCAAGCACATTAGTTAAGGATTAAGGCCTGCAGTTGCTCAGTGATATGATAACTCTAGTGCTAGAAAACATTCTTACTTTAATGACATGTGTGTATTGAAATAACACATTCATTGTACACAATCAAGACCAAGCAAGCGCTTCTAAAGAACCAAAGGCCAATAGATTAGATCCCTGCTGCTCTCACAGTATCTACATGTGGATAAGCTATATAAAATTTAAATTTTGATTCTGTTAGACTAGCACATTTCAAGTTCTCAATAGCCACATGTGATGCATGTCCACCAAAATTGGTAACAGAAGTGGAATGTTTCTATACCCAAGAGTGGAGCTATGGAAGAGAGCTGCTACCCATAGCCTCTTTATATTTATTACGAATGGTATGGACTTTCATTTATAGTGTTTCTTTTTGTTTGCTTACAGACATTGCCCTGGGACTTATGGACGGTAAGGCATCTGAGAACTAATTTCCCATATTTTAATCTATAAAAATTTGAAACCTTAATATACTTTTGCACTTGTGAGGAAAAAGAGAACCCATACATTCAATGATAATATATTCCCCTAGGAAAAAATACTTGAAAGTTTGGAGCATTTCCCAAATCTAAGAACTTAGTAGAGAAATGTGTGTCAGTGGCCCACATTGCTGAACTAATAGTGATCGAGACAATGGCATTGTGCTCTTTGTGCATTCCTGTGGGGACTGACACTCTAAAGAGCCATCGTAGTGGAAGGCATGCACGCATATGGTACTCTTAAACTGAATCAAAACACAGCCAGGGCTACACAGAAAAGCCCTGTCTCAAAAAACAAACAAACAAACAAACAAACAAACAAAAACCACAGAGTGTGGATGAAAAAAAATAAAAGGTGATGGGAACATTTTTATCATTATATTTAAATAAATTCCGTTGAAACATTTATAAAATTTGAACTAGAAAGATGTGGAGTTGAGTTCGTACCCTAATATTTATAATCTTTGTAAATTTGATCAATTTCTAAAATTCTCTAATTCAACTTTTCACATCTATAAAACAAAGGTGATGACATATACTTCAGAGGGTTTGTTCAGGCTTGAATGAGATATGTGCCTGGTATTTATCTCAGTATATAGTATGTATCAACAAAAGGTACCAATGATTATGGTGTTACTTTATATAGCTGACCTGGTGTGCAAGGCTGAATATTTTCAGAATTTAGACTTGGAAGAGAGGGGGGAGACAGGAGGGGGAGGGAGAGAGAGGGGGAAGGGGGGAGGGGGAGAGAGAGGCACTTTGTTGTATTCATCTGCATTGCAAAATTAGAAGACTGATAACACCCATGTAAAGCCTAGCATTCATTAGTGCAGGGTCTCAGTCTTTATATACTTCCCTAGAGTTTATATTCCACTTTGTAGGATCCTTGAAAGAGACCAAGAACATAACTACTTGTGTTTTTAGAAGCTACACATGACTAAGACATATTTACACTGAATTCATAATTTACACTGAATTAGTTTGATTTGTGCATTTGTAAAACGGTGAGGATGGATTGATACTCAGGGCACTAGAATCCTAACCTCAACTTTGCATTCCTTTTATTATTGATTATGGAAACAATACTAATCTTAGTTATCCCTGAATTTTGTAACTTTATTTATAGCAATAGCACATTTTTTCCCTCTCTAAAAGGACTGTGGTAAGGGCAAAGATATCTTCTAGAAGGAACTTTTCTTTGCTTCAGAGGACAGATTTGTTAGGAAAACAGACAACAAAAATGTACGAAATATCAGCTTTCTGGACATACTGCCCGTGACTCATAGTCCAGTCCACTGTACAGGGCCTTTTTCTTGTGGGCAGAAATCGGCTTCTAGGTTGAGGGTGGGCTGCCAGGAGACACTCAAGCTAGTTAGTGTAGTTAATACAAAGTCATTCTCCATCCAGAAATCCCTAGTGAAATAGAGCCGAGTGAAGAACGAGTGTGGGAAGGTTCTTCTTTGATGCTCTTACAGAGCATGCAGCATGGAGGCATTTCTTGTCCTCTATGCTTGATAGCATCTTGGTATTCTCAGACTCACACACTCATTTGAATAAGCATTTTCATTTCTTGGTTTCCTAAGGGAGAAATTGTAAACTAGCCATGATACATCCTCATTATTAGAAAATGACGCGGGTTCTTTCTGTTTCATTTGTGCCTCCACCTCAAATGTCTTAAATAATTTTTTTTAGAACAAAATGATTCCAATAACAAAACAAGTTGTAAAATGTAATTCCTGGACAGTAAACGCCACAGCATTCTGAAGAATGTTGTCTCTGGATAATGTGAGACTTCAACAGTACACTGAAGTGTCTTCTTATTCTTTTGTCTTTTCTCTCCTCCCCATCTTACAGACAAGCACGGATTTGGTACAACCAGTAAGTAGATTTTCATAACTTTCTATATCTTGAAGATATTTAATATCATTGTACCTATGATATTTTTTTGTTGAATGACTTTTCCCCCATGACATTGCTAGTCCTAGAATTGACTGTAAACTGATGAACTTAAATACTTTCTGGTTTTATTTAACTGATACTACACTAATGAAGACCTGTATGTTTCTCATCAAATATCTCATGGTCTATTCCATTTTTTCCTCTTTGCTTTTCTGCATACTTTAAAGACTGACTCTTCAAAAAGTCTTTCTATGTGTAACCTCATCATGGAGGAAACTCCTGACAGTGGTTTGGCTGAAGAGATTCAAAGATATGAAACTGACATAGGTGCATTCACTTGGGGGCCTCATGCTAGGACAGACAGTGTCAGCCAGGAGATGACGTCAAGTGGGTCCCGAGAAGACATGCTCTGTCTCTCTGAAGCAGAGCAAGACATGAGATTATCTACTGCAATGCTTTCTTCTGCTGACTGTTCTACTGTAGCTGGTCAGGGTGAGGATGCCCCTCCAGCTAGAAATGAGCAGCTGTCCTCAGAGCCTGTTCCTGAGGCTGAAGTTGCTATTACTACGTGCATGGAGATGGACCAGCCATATGCATTACTTGACTCAGAGAGACCAGCCATCGGAAAAGCTGACCTGTTCAAAGAAGGTCACGAAGAAGCTAAAATATCAGATGGAGAAATAAAACAGACACAGAAGTTAGAAGATCCTATGTGGGTATGTGTGGAGACATACCAAAGGGTAGACACTGGAGCTATTGGTATCAAGGCAATAGAAGGTACTGAGGGATTTGAAGAGAAAGTATGTGACAGTCTAGAGAATACAACACTAAATCATCTCAAAAAACCAGCAGAGAAAGGCCAGGAGAAACTTAAAAGTAGTGAAGTGGATAGTTGGAATGATCTAAAGATGATATGTAAAGAAAGACTAAAAACCTATGAAAATTATTTTGAGGAAGCTGATCTATTGGAAAAAGACATGGGAAGAGTATACGTGACAGATAAATTTGATGATAGAATCCAAGAGTTATTTGATGAGACTCAAGTAACAATTTATCAAAAAAAGGCAGAAGGCCCTGGAGCTTCACCTGCTAATCACACAGGGTTCAGTAACCTGCCTATGCAGATTGCCTCCGTGTCTATTATTAAAGATTCAAGCACTGGGGAATCGGATTTAACTAAAAAAGAAATGATTGGAAATTTTGGTCATTTCATTACATTGCCAAAAGCTGAAAAACCTGATTCTTGGGGAACAGATCCAGGTCAAGTCTGGCAGTCAGACTTGAAGTCAGGAATCAATGATGTAGATATAGTAAAAGTCTCTAATATTCCAGATGGCCACACAAGCACATTTGCTGAGTGGCAGGAATCTAATAGCCACTGGCATATCAGAGATAAAGAAGGTTTACATAGATGCTGGGAGCATTTGGTAGAAAATGAGAAAGGACTGGAGGAGAACTTACGAGCAGATGTATGTGGTAAACATACCAGTGCTAACAGTTCAGATCAAAGCCAGGAGACACCTAGACCACTGGGTCAGGGAACCTCCTCGAACACTAGCATGGAGAGCCCTGATAGTTCCCAAGACAATGACATCAACAACTCAGATTTATCTGAAGATGAAATTGCTAACCAGAGATATGGATTATTGTACCAAGACATAGAGGCTGATAAAGATGAGGTACTTACCCTAGAATGTAGCTTAGACTAGCCAGATTTCCTTAGACTCTGCTTTTCCTTATGTCTCTCACCAACTTCATTTTCCATCATTGATCTCCTTGACAGATGTACCTCTTGATACCTATGTAAGCCAAACACAAACAGGTTGACAAAAAAAAAAAAAAAATCTAAATAATGATTGTGCTGGTAATCAGTAGAGTCCTTCTTACCATCCCATTTACCAAGTTTCTCTCTCTCTCTCTCTCTCTCTCTCTCTCTCTCTCTCTCTCTCTCTCTCCTTTTTTTTTCATGTAACACACTAAAATGTGCTAAACCATGAGCAACAGAAATTTACTTACTGTCACTAATGTGGCTCCACTCCAATAAAAACTCATGAAATGTTTTACTCAGTCTCACGAAAACTGTAGAATCACTGTTGCTGTTCATTAAAGTGATTCATATCAGTGACTGAAAAGAGATATTAGCCCCCATACTTCTTGCTAGAATGACCTCATCATTATTGAGAAAGTCCGTGTTGGTGAACACTGAAGCACGCGCATCTTTCCCCTTTTTTTTGTCAGCCTATTTATAATAATACAGCACGGGCTCTTTGTCGTTCCTGAGCACTTTCCAACAAAGCAACCTGTTGTATTATTTTTCAATTGTGTGTGGTAGTAGTGTCTCTTCAGCCTGCCTAATGGCTATTCATTCATCCTATGAAGTTGTTGAAAAAGTCATACCTGGTTTCCATTTCTTTTAGGCTTCTGGGGGTTCATTTAATGATTTCACCCAGGTAAGAAGATGGTTTTCTTATGAGAGCTCCCAGCTGAGAATGTTGTACTTTGTTTCTGTGTGGGTTTTGTGTCACTGATCCAACAAAATGATTGAGAGAATCAGTACAAAATTTGCCCTCCCTGCTTACAACTTGAGTAATGGAAATAACATTGTTGTGATGAAATGAGCCACGCATGCAGTGCACTTTACCCAGGATCCAGCACATTAAGTGCCCCGTGATGCTCTACCAATTTTTCTACTAGTTCTTAGAGGTGACTCCAACCCAAAATATCCTCTAGACTCAGCTGTTGGAAAAGAGGAGATAAGGTTCTTAGAGATGATGGTTTTTAAGACCTCCTTCTAAAATGTCATGGTGAGCCACATTACATACAGTAATACACTTAGTGATTCTCCAGGGGGTGGGGAGGGGAAGCCATCTAACGATCAGAAACCATACTCAGGCTGTCTTCAAGAAAGTGGTGTTTCCTGGGCAGTCTGCTAGTACAGACCTATATTTAGAAAAGCTCATGTTAACACTTACTTGTGTTGTTTTTTAAAATAATTTAAAGGGAACTTTCAAAAAACATTAAAATGTATCGATACAACTGGTGGTAACTAGTTTAGATGGATTTTTTTAATGGCCTGTTTTCTTTCAATTTTCAGGCCCAGGACACTTCATTATTCACCATGCAGACAGATCAGAATATGGTAGGTGGCTTGGTAAGTTGATGTGACCATATTTGGGACAGTTGTCATCATGGAACAGTTGAAAGTTAGTTGGCTACACTAGCCTATCTGAACTTTAATATGCATAGTATGATTTTTATAGCTTCCCCCTTTTTTCAGAAAAGTGGGAAGAAATCATCTGTAAAATCTGACTCTGAACTTGTTTGTTTCTGGCACAGTGACACCAGCAGGAACCAGCTTCCTGTGATACTTATGACCCTCAGTGGAACACAATAAATCCATCAAAGCCACAGGTCTCTATGTGACTGTAGCTTAAGCTACAGGACTAAAAATGAATTTGCCCCAAGAATTTATGTTTTAACTAATATATCACTGCCTTTTTCCTTGAGCCTAGAGCTACTAATTTCTCATCTCATCCCTTCATTTTAAACGTTCTAGAGAGAAGCACTTACAGGCCAGCTAATGAAGAGACTAACATCATGGACTAAGTAGGAAAGAGTTCCTCTGGAGACTAGAGGAGATGCTTGGGAGGTGGGAAGGACAGTTTCCATGGGAAGCCTTTCAGCAGCTTCCTCATCAAGCCGATTGAAGAGACCCTGAGAGCTGTCACTGTGTATTTACCCTACTGCAGAAGAGAGGGCTTGTGCTTGCTGAGGGTCGCAGAGGTTGTTAACATTGCTCTTCCCTGGCCAGCTGAGTCTGTGCTATGAAGGACTTTTGAAGAGGAGCCAAGAGGAGGTTTGACATGTAATTCATATGAAAATATTGAGCATTTTAAAAATGCAAACATAACTGACATTAAAGAACAATGTTTGGATCATTGGCTTACATTTCTAGAAATCTGGACCAATTCTGAAGCTTTATTTAAATATAAACAATGAGGGCGGCTTTACACATGAGTCTAACAATAGTTCCTTGTTAAAATCAAAAAGTGTACCTATCCTATGGAATGAAACAGACATTGGATTGGCATTTTCTCACAAGATACACATTTACTTTGAAATAAGACATTCTGAAAAATTTGTCCAAAAATTAATTTTGGTAACATTCTGGTATTTTGTCAATGTATTATTATGTCTTTGTGCATTTTGTGCAAGTAGTGGAGAACAGAAGTGCTGGCTTTTTTTTAATGGGTATGGTATTAATAACTAAGCCAGAGAGGCTTGTTATGCCCCTTCTCATAGTGGTTATTCTCAGCCTTGATGATATAATTTGGATGATGAGGTTTTTTTTTTAATTATCAATTGTGAACAGTTATGGAAAACTCAGAAATTCAGGAAGAGAAGAAAAACGATTGGACATGCTTAAACTCATAGCACTACACTAACACAGAAAGTCCAAGCTCAGAACCATGACCTTTCAGTGCCACGAGAATCTCTCCACACTCTAGTGTTGGTCATGTGACCTTTCTTGCTTTCTCTCTAGTCCTCTCCTCATGTATTCTCCTGAGCAGAATTCTCTGCTGAGGAGCACAGCTTGTCCTGCCCAGCATTGCAAATGCAACTAACGTTCTTGCTACAGGCAGTAGGCAATCACCATGCACTGGAGCTATAAACTGTAACTATCATGTAACTATCAACTATGTTGATACTGTGTGACATCTCAGGAACAGCAGAAGCCACAACGTTGGGCCCATTGACTGAGCTGGGCAAAGGGGAATGAAGCTGGCATTCAGCTGCATATTTCCTGATTCATGTCTCATGGCCCTCAGAATATAACTATGTACCAGTTAAAGCCATTTTACATCTTCAGACCTTGTTCCTTAGTTGCCCACCAATCCTCTGAGTTTGTACTAAATAACCCTTCTAAGCCTGAAAAAGCAGTAGTGGAAGGCAAGTTCCACACTGGCTTATAGACTCTTGACTCTCCCAGCTCTTCTCTGTCTCTGTACTGATATGGCTTATTCTCATCACTGAGCGTTTTCAGAATATGTGCTCCAGAACAACATAGCCAGCTTTATTCTGACAAATTTTCATTCTGAAAGAAGAATTGCTTCTAGAGCCCACAATTAGACATAGCATGTTACTGGTCCATTAACATCTGTCAAGACAGATACCTTGTAGGAACAACAGCAAAAACAGTTGAAGCAGAGCCCAATTCACATAATAAAACTTCAGATTTCCCCATAAGATATTGCTTAAAAATTGAACTTCATTGGTATATAGTAAGAAAATATTAATATTTTCGTATCTCAGAAGGAATAAAAGAGTGGTCCATAAGACTAATTTCAGTAATGGGATTTATACAGAGTGTTTCATGCTTGCTCATTACTAGTAAGCTGCATTTGTCCCCTAGAACTTAAGTCGCAGCCACAATTGTTAGAACTCAGTGAACATGTGTGCTTGTGAGAAAATTCCAATCCTGTTCATTCCATGCTATAGCTGTGCTTTTTGATTTTAACAAGGAAATACAGTTAGACTCATGTCTAAAGCCACCCTCATTGATCTTACTTAAATAAAGATCCAGAATTTCCCCAGCTTTCTAGAAATGTAAGGCAATGATCCAAACATTGTTCTGTATTTTCAGTTATCTTTGCATTTTTAAAATGCATGATAATTTTTATATTTTATATGAGTTGTGCATCAAATCTTCTCTTGGCTTCTTGGCAGCTTTAGAACAGTTTCCCTATTACTTTTATGTAAAATTCATTATGTGCTGCATTAATTAAGTGTACAGGAAAAACAGAAGGTTTTGAGTTAAAATGCTAGAGACCTGATTCAGTGTGTAAGGATTATCATAGGCTGACTATATGTAGCAGTCTCATGGGGCCAACAGCATCTTATTTTGCCCCTATGGTATAAAGAGTCTGAGACCATGGAGAAGGCTGCCTTATAATTCTTCAAGCAACCGGTTTTTGATTGCTACAGAATTGTTCTGGGTGATCAAAAAGAAGGGAGTGACCCAGAAGCTCCAACTTTCTGCAGTTTCTGGAGCAGCCAGGTTGCCGAGCCTGCTCTCCCTGCTTTGGAAGAGATACATTGCATCAAATAAATATTTTTAATTTGTATACTGGAATGACCCTTCCATTTTTGGTGTAATATATATATATATATATATATATATTTATACACCTAAGATCACAGGACTATATGATCTTTAGATTCTTTCTGACTCCTTTCACCTGGCCAATGTTGGACCTTCTAAAAACATTCTCTTTGATATTCTCTGTCTCCCTCTCCATCTCCCTCTCCCTCTCCCCCCTCCCCCTCCCCTCCCCGTCCCCCCCCCCCTTTCTCCTTCTCTTTCTCCTCCTCCTCCTCTTTCTGTTTCTCCTCCTCCTCCTCCTCCTCCTCTTTCTCTTTCTCTTTCTCTTTCTCTTTCTCTTTCTCTTTCTCTTTCTCTTTCTCTTTCTCTTTCTCTTTCTCTTTCTCTTTCTCATCTTTCTCTTTCTCTCTCCATACAACAGAAGAGTCATTTCAGGTTCTCTCATACAGTTTATAGTAGCATGAAGACAAACTGTTACAGGTGAATACAGTGGCAGGTCTTTGCCCACTTTGAAGGAAACCATTCTGGATCCTGTTCAGGAGAAGCTCAACACAATTACACACTACGACTTTTCAGTTCTACAAGACCCAATGACACTAGATGAGAGAACTCATTTTTCTAGAATGAATTAGGTGAAACTGGCTGCCTGTTCAGAATGATGCTGAGATTCTGGATTGTCCAGAATCCTGCAATGTCATCTATTCACATGTTGAGGTTTCTTTTCTTCTTACCCCCAAATAACTCAAGGCTGAAACTGAGCAGGCTCTACCTACAGAGCCCCAAGCCGAGGAGCCTCCTGCCACTGCTGCTGCACCTACTGCTGGGCTGGACCTTGGGCTAGAGATGGAGGAGCCAAAGGAGGAGGCTGTGGTGAGCACTGTCCCCTAACGCTTCCATTCAGTCCACTGCTTCCTTCAGTCTTCACCCATGAGCCTATGTGTCACTTCCTATCCAGGTTTTAGCTGCCCTGGATTTTTCTCTGACATCATCATCATCGAGAATATACCAAATAATCAATCTTATGCATTAGGGAAACTGCCATGTAGCCATGGTGTGGCTCTTTAAAACTATCCCATGATTGTTCTGTTGTCAATGGAGAGAGTCAGACCTATTTCTGTGATCCACCTGAGATAGTTGGAAACGTCCTGTAATTAGAGATCAAGTAGCCCATGATAACTTTGTTGTTCATGCTCTGTGCTTCTGGCAGTCAGGGATGCACAGAGTATTTCCAGGCCCGTGGCCTCTTATCCAAAGCAATAGAACGTGAGGTCTCATACGGACCTGTCCCAAGCTACCGTTCTCACCGGCAAGAACACACTCGGACAACCAGATTCTTCTGCGGCAAAAAGCTTTATTGCTTCTTCAAGAGGGAAGACCCTGACCCCGGAAAATGGCGTTGCTTATATAGCCCTCAGCCATGGAGTTTCAGCACCTGATGTGGTGTGTCAGCTCCTGATTCGTTGCTCGCCCATCACCCCGTTACTACGCCCTGAGATAGGCAGTGACTAGGCGTGAGTTCACTCTCGCACCTGTGTACAAGGCTTGTTTACTAGTTAGGCACAGCGGAGGCCAGCACCATCTTATAATGGCGATTGCTTGCGGCACGGCTCTCCACACGGACCTGCAAACAAAACAAGATAAATTAATTTGCAGCAAAGTGATAGTTCAGATTAAAGAGAGATACACTGACAGGACTGAGAGCAGGACACATGAGGGAATATTATGCCTATGCATAAGTTGTCATTCATATGATTAAAACCAGATGCATTATGGGAAAGGACATGCATAGTAGAGCAATGGCATAATCTAATCAATCAGACCATAAGATGGACCCTAAAAGAGGATGCTTTTGTCTTACTACATATGCAACAAAAACTAGTTCCAGCCGGACTGGCCATTCTAGTCTTCATACCTAACTAGGTTTGGAATTCACTTGAATAATAGATGTATGATTTGTTACCAGGGGTGGGGAAGCCTATACCATTGTTCAGAAGTGGAAACACATGGAGCCTGGTGCATATGGGAGTATAAGGAGGTTATGACCTTTCAGTGCATTGTTTGGATAAGAGTGCTTATACATAGTATGTGCAGGTGATGAAACGAGGCTGCCATGTAGAGTATTACAAATTGGGGGATGGAGCTGTATAACTCAAAGCCAAATGTATGTCCATGGTCACTATCCTGTCTCCTATGTCTTTCTGACATTTATATATTGATTCCTTATGATTTTACTTTCATAAGTTGGTAATGGCCCAATACCGAACCAATAGTATATATTTTAGACCAATGAATCTATAAATATTTATTATCTAAAAATAGTTTTTCAAAATCTAGTCTCTGCAGGCTTTGAAGCTCTGAGGGAATTTATGGATATCTTCTGGCTGGGTTGGAGATCCACCCTACTGCTCAGATACTTTGTTTTTTTTACCTTGATGCACAAGGAAAACCTGTGGGGATTCTGTCCCTGTGCTAACAACTGAGAGGAGATAAGGACTGAATCAGGTGCAGTGGTCAGAGGGATCTTTCAGCAATTGACTTCTTTAAACGGGGTTCACAGAACAAAGACAAATTAAGGATTATTGAGCAAGTACCGACTACATCATTTTTAAACATGTGTTTGGTTTTTCATTACATACTCATGGTTATAAGTTCAGTCACAATTAGAAAGTACAAATAGAGCAAATTTTATTTTTATTGTTGCTTTTATAACTCCAATTCAATAAATATAAATAATGTGTCCACTAAAGCAGAAGTTTATTATATAGTTTGCTTTTAGACTGGTATTATTTGAAGTTTTAAAGCACTCCAGGCAAACTTCAAATAGGTGAATTGGTCTTTTTATGAATAGCAAATGCTAAGACTTACCACCTTTGACTATACTGTTTCATCATCAGCCTTATAAAGCAGGAAAAGCTGTTTTAGTTGATTGCTTCTATTTACTGAGCGCTTTCCTCCAGGTGTGTACTCTGTAAGATCCCCAATCTTTAAAGTACAGTTTCAGAGAGCTCTAAGCATATTATAAAAAGCAGTCATGAATCTGTTACCATTTCTCCTGGCCAGTGAGAGTTTGTCAAGTATCTCTATGTTTATCCCGTCCCATTCATACTGTTTCAGTTTGCTTGGGGGAAGATATCCTGAGAAGATTCCTAGAATCGTAGCCTCATCTGTGCTTATCACAGTCTCCAGGGCATGAAGATGACTTCCAAGTAGGGCCAGATAAAGTTATTTCCCTAAAAGCAGAAGAGATAGTAATTTCATGACTTTTCAAAAAGGACTCAGACATAATTTTCTTAGGAAGAGACATAAAATGAATCATAATGCAGAATGCCCCCCAAAATGCAGCACACAGAGACCAAAACATAAAAGTGAGAGTTGACAGTGATAACAGCATTTGGCTCAGCGTTGCTGGAACTATGTCAAACCTCTGTGCTGGCTTTATAGCTTTCGCCATTTCCAGTGGATATGGCTGTGCCAGAGACCCACACTGCAAACAGAGATAATGTCAACATTAAGCAAGCTCATGGATAACAAAATGTATAAAGTGCTGGTGTGCAATATGAGGAAGGCAAATGGACTAAGAGTCCCACCCCTGGACCAATGCAGCAGCAGGAGAAGCCCTGCTCAGGAATAGCAGGTTACCAGCCTGGTTCCCAGAGACAGGAAGGAAGGGCCTAGCAGCCTCCATTTGGACCTGGGGAAACCCATGCAATCCTGGGCAGAAAAGAACCAAAAAAAAAAAAAAAATAACTGGCAGCATGGAGTCCTACAAAGGTGGCGTGTGGGAAGGAAAGGATGGGAGAACAGGGAAGAGTTCAGCGAATTCAGAAAATGGGACAGCCCCTCTGGCACTTATTCTTGCAGAAACTTTTAACGCCACAAAGTGTCATTAATACATACTATGTCCTGTGCTTAGAGCCAAATTAACAACAACAAAAATAAATGCATTAGCTTTGTCATCTCTGCAGGAAGATGTGGAGCTAATTCTAACAGTTGTTGCCATGGCAACAGTGTAGCAATTGGTTGAGTTGGACTAGAACCCAGCTCCTTAGGGATTCTGATGGGACTGCAGGAAGGACTAGAGTAACAGGTTGAAAGCTGAGTGAGATGCAGAGGAAGAAGGGAAAATCTGGTAACTCTCTTTGGAAGAAAATGCATGAATGTGTGAGTCAGATTTGCAGTACCAGGTACTGCTTCAAGAGAAACTCCCATAGGATGTGAGCTTCTAGGACAGCACTCTTCCTTTGATCTTGCTGGAGGGAGACTGTGGTGGGCAGTGTTTTAAATATCATTTTGTGAAGACATGTATCAACTGCCATCCTATGCCAAAGTACCGGTATCTTCTCTATGAAATTATAATAGTCTCTTGAAGACCCAAGTTGCCTTATGACTTTCTCTTTAAAATAGACTTTGATGAAAACATTCACTCCTTAATTTTAGTTCTTTAAAATTAAAATTTAAAATTCATAAAATGCCATATTTTTCAGCCTGTTAAGAGCTCTGGCTACAGCCTCATTTAGGGGCAGTAAGGTAAAGGCAGTGATGGTCTGTGGTTGGGACTCCCACTGCTTCAATCCCTTTACTAATTTCCTCTGTAAGTTTACACAGCCAGCTCCAAAGAGAACTAGCCATACACCTCCAACCCTACCTTCAGCACTCCTTTGTTCCATCCCATTTCTTCATCTGGACAATGAGAACACAGAGCTCCAGGGGACTTCCACCTTTGGGATGACATTAATTCTTAGCTAGTGAACATAACTGAAACATTCTTGTTTGTATTGCAATGGAGAAATCCCACAAAGATCCGAAGGCCTTTTGCACTTTCCTTTTCTCTGCATAACTTTCTAAAGAGAGAAATCTAGAAGGTAATTGCCAAAAGTGATGTAGGAAAGTTCTACCCAACTGTTCTAGTTTCATTCTATTGTGACCACAGTGACCTGAGGAAGAAAAGGATTTATTTGACTCAGCTTTCCATGTCCCACTTTGTCATTGAGGGAAGTCAGAGCAGGAGCTAAAGGCAAAACCTGGAGGGCGAAACCATGGAGGACCACTGCCTGCTGGCCTGTTTGTTCAACTTTATGCTTAGTTACCTTTCTTATGCAGTCCGTTACCATCTGTTTAGGGAATGGTGCTGCCAACAGTAGACTCATTCCTCCTTCATTGATTAACAATCAAGACAGTGCCTCCACAGACATGTCAAAAAACCAATTTGATCCAGGCACTTCTTCAATTATGGCTTTCCTCTAAGCTGTGTCAAGTTGACAATCAAAACTAATTAGGACACCAACTAACCTCTTCGTGATTTCTGTTTGTTGCAAAATTTGCTGTTGATGAGGAGAGACTTTGTGATATGATTGATTGCTAGTTCCCAAATAGTACAGAAAATAAGAAAAGTTACGTAAATGATGGTATTCCAAGTATATAAGGGATGACCTTATGTCACAATAGTAGCATGTCTGACTCCAAGTGCTAAGGATACATATCAATTGTTTGAAAGCATACTTAAAGACTTCTTCAGACATTGCTGACTTGAGGTCTAGTACAACCACAGGCTGTGCTCAAATTCTAAGGATTGCTAGAGAACTCTCTAATTTAGATGTTTATCTTCTTTGGTACAGATTGGTTTGACAAAAGCACAGAAGTTGGACAGACAGTTCCAAACCTGTTCCCTACTTGAGAAGTTTCCTTGAGCTCTTTTCATCTTAGTTAACTCCCAGGAAATGGAAATAAGCTATAATAGAGATGTTAACAGAGTAATATGCAATAAACACAAACCTTCTGTGACAGCATATGGAGAATGGTGCATTCGCAGTCAAAGCCAGCTTCTGACCCAAGCTGCAGGATGGACATATAATAAAAATGACAGCAGTAGTCTTTCTGTGCACCAGAATTATTATTCTTTAGAATCAGAATAAACTAGAAAGCCTAGAACTCGGTAGTCTTTCTATCAATTGTCTTTATAAAGCAAACATCAGGAATATTGCCATGTTCTGACTCCAGCATAAGCCATCCTGCAGTTATCAGAATGTGTCAATTATTTAAAATGTGTAATGTGTACTTCTTGTAACCTTCACTTGTCATTATGTCATTTATGCCAGAGGTAGTGTAGATAAAATAATTGCATACATGAAGATGGAATGAGCAAACTAAAATCACTAAAACATGATAAAAAAGACAAAGTTAACTTGTATTAGTTCTATTGTAATCAGCATTGATGATGCAAAAGAATTTTGGTAACAGTTAAGTTTCTAGAGTGCTGTATTTTAGAAATTTCAGCTACAACCAGGAGGATGTTCCACAAGTGAAAGCTTAGAGTGACTGAAGCATTGCCTGAGCCTACAATGCAGATGATGCTTGAGCACTGAGGTGCCTTCCTACAGCACCCATGCCTTGACACTGTGCTATTGGGAACATGCTTTGACACACATTTAGGACATTCAAAGTATGTGATTATATGCATCTGTTTGATTTCAGACACCAGGACAAGAGTCTGAGGCTTTGGTAATTAACATATCAAACCACCCTGGTCTCCAAGTTCTCCCAGCATCCCTCAGTTCCTACCAGGCATACCCCAGCTCTGAACTTCCAGCCCAGGGGCTGAGCTGCCCTTCCCCAGGGGCTTTTTCCCTATATAATACAGGCATTTTCCTTTTTTTTTTTTTTGTGAGCATACCCCCTTCTCTCTTTCTTTCTTCCCACTCCTTCCTCATGGTGACTTCCCTGACTGTGGTCCTTGGGGCCAGTGAACTTGTCCACTGGAGAGCAGCCTCCCAATAAACCTGCCTTTAGTCTAATCTAATCTGGTTTAAATTAGCTCAATTCACTGATGGAGGAGAAATGGCCTATCAGCAACAACTTGATAAATTCCAGCTTTGGATGGTTTCTACTGCTGTGATAAACACCATAGCCAAAGCATCCTGGGGAAAGGGGGTTTATTTGATTTACATATCACAATCACAGTCCATCCTTGAGGGAAGTCAAGGCAGGACCTCAATTAGGGCAGGGACCTGCAGGCAGAAACTAAAGCAGAGGCCACAGAAGAATGCTGCTTACTTGCTTGCTTCCTATGACTTGCTCAGTTTGATTTCTTTCATAACCTAGAACCACCACCCAGAGTGTTCTTGGCATTCCTATATCAGTCATTAATCAAGAAAATAACCTGAAAGGGCACCTGGAATTCTCCAGATGGGATGCAAAATGGAGAACAACAACAACAACAAAATCAACCAAACAAACAAACAAATAAGAAAAATAAAAAAACATTTCTAACATTCAGGAGGTATTGAGACATCACTGAATTTGAAGTAACTAATTAAGATAGAAACAGTTTGAAAGCTACATAGGACATATAAACCAACACAAAAGAAGAAAGGGATTGCTTACAAGATAATGTTTCATTTTAGATAACAGATTACAAAAGTATTCTTCAAAATGTAGGGAGAAAAGTTTTAAGCTGTCTTCTAGCAGTGCAATTCAAGACGACATCGCTGAGAGGAAAAGAGTCATTATATGTTAGGTGGAAGAGATGGAAAAATGGGCTTTAAGGGAAGAAAATGCAAAGTTAGAATTAAGATTTGAGTGGTACAGAGGAGGAGAAATTTTGTAGAGAAGTGATTAAGCAGGCACTGAGGATCTCCCATCACAGAAAGGAAGTTTAGCGAAGTTAACAAATTGGAAGGCCAAAAGGAAAGGTCCAACTCCTGGACCGTTGCTGATGCTCAAGATGAGGCTTGTCATGTTGAATGGAAGTTTCCTAATTGAAAGAATCCTTTCTGAGGTTATATCCTTTCTTAGATTATAAGAAATCACAATCAGCAAGAGACAATTTGTCTCACGTGGATGTGTGTAAGATTATTTATGTGATAAGTATATTGTTTGTAGATCTGAAAATGAAGACATGAAACTATTTAGAGAAAGAAAAGGGAATAAAGGAAATAGGGGAGAATAGGAAGGCAAATATGGTCCAAATAATGATATACCAATAAAAAAATCCATGAGACTCATTACTATGTACAATGAATATATTCTATCAAAACATCATACAACTGCAAACCTAGTGACAATAATATCTAAATATATTGTTAAAATTTAATTCAAAGCTTTAAAAGTCCTGCAAGTAAATCACAGTGAGGCCTGTTTCACACTCACCCTTCTCTAAACAAGGTCAGCAGTTACTCAAACAGTCCCGCGCTTCCATGCATACTGTAACATCACCTCAAGTCAGTAACTGACCAATCTGAAGAGAGCAGAAGGCATTATCAAAACATAGCGACATGAAATATCCAGAAGAACTGGGAACACGCTTATGAAAACATATTGCCACTCCTCTCACATGGGCCATATAAACATGCATGAGTGAATAAATAACTTACTTGCAAGGTAGATATTTGATGTCTACTGTACAGTTCTTTTCAGTTTTCTATTTGAAAGTTTTCATAATGAAAACCAGGCTTTCCGATCTCACCAGAGATATCATAAATAAAAAGAGCAGCTTAGAATTTAAACAAATAGTGTTTATGGTTACTCACAAGCCCAACAGATCTTTCTTACAGTGTATAATATTAAAACTAGAAACCTTCAAGTAGTCAGTGTTATCAGAATTGCTGAATAAATTGTTAAATACAAAAGCAATAAAAGTTTTACAAACCTTTGATGCAATTTTTTAAATGAGCATGATTGATCTTTTACTTAAAAAACAAAGTCCTTGGGTGATTATAAAATTAAGAAAAATAAATAAGTCAAAATTCTACTCTAACATACTTTCATTAGTTTTTGGCTCATGGCATCTTCTTTAAATAAGATGTGTGTGTGTTTAACACATACATACACACACACACACACACACACACACACACAGATCTATACTTAGTTGAAGAAGCATTAAATTATCAAATTATGTCCACATCTACAGTTATTAAAATTATTACTACATCTACAAATGATAAATAATTGGTAAGCTGCTTATCAGGTATTGTTTGGAGTTATTGTTACTGAATAGAGGAGTAAATGATAAAAATAATGGCCTAGCTTCACTGATTACAAAGTCTCCTGCAGCTTCCACCTTGGGGGATCTCAGCTTTTGCCAACCTGGTTCCGTGACTTCATTGTGTTTCCCCTCTTTCAAGACTTGAGAAGTCTGTGCTTTCTATATTATATTCCTGTAATTCTACTCCCAAGTTTTGCTAACATGGCTACTAGTATTTAGAAGATTCTGAGAGAAATGTCATAACTTTTCCTCCAACACAGAATATAAGATGATAAAGCAGATAAGGAAGAAGTGTTTCTGGTGTAATTGGTGGCTGCAGCTCACCACCTCCAAGAAGGCTTCTACACTGTCAGTGTGTCATGCCTATGATGGCTAGCAGCATTAGTTATTATAGCTTGTGGACCTCATTATCAAAGAATCAACAGGTGCCTGAGGACAGGGGAGAACTCTTTCAGCTTTTGATTTTTGGTTTTGTTGTTGTTGTTGTTTTGTTTTGTTTTGTTTTTAAATTAGATCCTCTCCATCAGGAAAAATAAAACACCTTAGACAATGAATAGTCTGGTCCTGGCACGATGTAGTACTGTAGTTCATCTGAACACAGCACAGTTCCTTCAGCAGTTTCTGTGATCCAGTCTTCCTGGATAATGCTGTTAAAAAGCAATGCTTTGTGCAATGAGCTATAATATCCACTGCAGCAATCAAAGCATAGCACAGGATTGTCTTTTTGTATCTACAAAAAAGCTAACCAAATGAGATGAATAAAAAGAGTGAAAGAGGAATAATATTAGAGTCAAAACCTTTCCAGACCTTCCTTGATTTAGTCTAGTACTAACAACAACTTTGATTAGGTTCCTAATTTTTCTTGTGCTTTTGTGTTGTTCTATTACAGTAAATATGGAATAGGAAAATTTTGTTAAGAGGAAAAATCTGAAGAGCAGTGATTTTAGTACTTTAAAGTATAAAATCAAAATGTTAATTGAATATGGCTAGAGAATTGAAAATCCATTCCTAATCTTGCAAAGAATTGAAAAGAATTGTTTTACTTTCATTTTCTGAGTAGGTCACTCTGCTTCTGCATGTCTTCTTCCTCGGAAGTCAGAATTAGCATCCTTCTTCAGCACTGTTCACTCCAGGGTCTGGGTGACTTATATTTTTCACCATCTTACCAGCCCTTTCCTACACATTAGGTTCCTTTCATGTGACAGAGCCATCTGCTGGTATCTGGTGTCACTGCAGTGTTGGAGTCAACCAGAAGATTCTGTCAACATCTGTTCACATTGCTTAGCCAAAGAAGAGCTATGATGTGTATATTGTGTGATAGTAAAATAGGATACAGCCTACATAGAGACATACAGAAAATGATCATGCATAAACTAAAGATTCTGTTTGCATCAAATGAGTTTTAAAACTACCTTTGGTGTTTCTGTTGAGAAAGCTAAGTGGCCCAGAGTGCTTGCTGTCTTCCCCGAGGACTCAAGTGCAGTTTCCAGCACCCAGCTGGGTGCTTCCTATCCACCTGTAATTCCAGCTCCAGGAGATTTGATGTCCTTTTTCTGACCTCCACAGAAATCTGCATGCATGTGTACATAAAGACACAATCACACACACACACACACACACATGCGTATTGTTAAATTACCTTTAGCAATACCTTCAATATGCCATAAAGAAGTCACATCAGTTCACTTAAAATAGTACCAATTACTAATGACTGATATGTGCTGCTCAAAACATATATGCATGAAAGAGTTTATGTAAGAAGATTCATCTATAGCAGTGTGGGGGTGGGGGCTGCCATTCTGTCTGGATGTATTTAGAGTCTATTTTGTTCAAAGATATTGAACTATGGAAACCATTTGGTTGGTCATAGGTATAGTTCTTTTCAAGACAGATGAAAAGCAAAACTAGATTTATGACTAAACAGTTTGTCTTCCTCATTCAAGTAACTTTATACATATCATATGTGTGAATAGTTCCACGTGTGGAAGAAAACGTGATAGGTCTTTAATATTCTAGAGAAAGACTACTCCCTGCCTTGCCTTTACTCCTTCCTTCCTTCCTTCCTTCCTTCCTTCCTTCCTTCCTTCCTTCCTTCCTTCCATTACAATATCTGGCACTAAAACTAGGGTGTTAGCTGGGGGCTCTGTACCACTGAGCTCCATCCCAGCCTAAAATTGCTGATTTCATCAATAAATAGGTCAATGAACAATTGCTTACTATTCTACTCGGGATTGAAATGCTTTCCTAAGTTGTTACAAAATTATACTTCTCTTGGCAACAGTGACAATAACACCTATAAAGATCATTGTTTACTTAAAATGAGAAATGGGATTCTCTTACATTTTTTGTTGTTGTCCGTCTTTTCAGTTATTCACTGAAACACAGATCTTCATATAACTTTAACTCATTTCAATTAAGTATCAGCATCTAAAATCCATTTCAATTAGTATCAGCTGCAGTTCCCACAAGAGGATCACTTTTCTGAATCCATGTATTTAATAACAGAGTAAGAATAAAGGAATAAGGTCAGTGTCTGCATTTGCATAATAGGAGATTCTCACAGGAGCAGGGACATTTCTATGAATATGAGTGACAGTTCACAATGTGTCAAATGATATAGCTTTTATCCCAAGGTAAAAATAATGACATTTAGAAAAAGTGCTTCATAGAAGATCTTTTTATAATTTTTTATTTATTTTTATGTGCTTTAGTGTTTTTCCTGCTTGTATGTCTTTATGAGGGTCTCAGATCTTGCAGCTAAAGGCAGTTGTGGGCTCCCATTTGGGTGCTGGGAATTGAATCTGAGTCTTCTAGAAGAGCAGTCTCCTAACTGATAAGCCATCTCTCCAGCCACATATGGAAGATTATTTTAAGAAATATAGTAGCTTTGACTTTGAGGCAGAGGAGAGGCCTTAGAGAATACCATGCTGAGTGCCTGTGTGAGGTCACATTCCCATGCCACATTCGTGATGCCCATGAACGTTGCTATTCTCCACCACCTACTTCAGAAGTCAGGGCTGGAGAGCCAATGCTTGCAAGGGTATGACTCTCCTGACTTAATACAGTGAACAGTGCAGAGCTGATTCAGTAAAGGAAAGCACCAGGTGATGCTAACACCATCAGAAAGCTAGACCAAGTTATGTGTCCTGGGTATACTATATAAACTCAGACTTAACATTCTTTCTCAGTAGTCCTTTTTATTCTACCTTCTCAAATCAGGTATCCTATGCTGATATAACTAGAGTCCTATTAAAGGTTAGACTCTAAACAGTATGTCCAAATTTAAAACTTGTGGTGGTGCCCCCTTTATCTCATCAGCACACGTTTTAAATACTACTGAAAACTTTCTCAATTTTGCTTCCCTTCCTAAAGACTCAAAGTCTGATTGTGCCATTCCCCTAGCCAGCAGATGGCTCCACGGAGATTTATATATTGCTGATCCCCTCATCCTCTAGTGTTCTTTTTGGAGGAACCCAACCTTCACTCCCGTTCCCTGAAGGTGATTCTGTAAGACCCCCAAGCTGGGCCTCTGCTCAAGTCCCAGGATGAGCTGGCCAGCACCCCAGTGACCTGAGAGTGCAAGAGGTTTTATTATCAGCTAGCTGAGGACGAAGTCCATCCACCGTGCAGGGCAGGGGAGTTTGACCCTGAGCGGTGACAGTAAGGGGATTTTAACAGCTAGCTGAGGAATTGGGAGGAGTTGGGAGGAGAGTTGGGAGGAGTTGGGAGGAGAGTTCTTCTCTTCCAGGTGTCCTTGGTGAAATCTACAAGGCAGGAGTGGGGAGTGAGTTCTTTATGAATTTTTATCTTGGTGTCCTCTGCACAGGAAGGCAGGCATCTCTGGTCGTACAGTATAGAAACAAAAAAGGTCTTTTACTGGCTATAGAGAACAAAGAGCTTCTTTCTAGCTGTATTTTTAAAGATCAGGGAAAACAAGCTTGGGGAACGTCCAGGGGCTTTACCTTCCAGGGAGAAACGCTATAAGTCGGGGTCCCACAATTCAGGTGTGAAGCCTTATCCTCATAGATGTGGCGAACATCACGAAGTACAGCCATCCTGATTGTGACTACATGATGGGATGTCATCACACTGTGGTCTTTCTCCATGAGCCAGGCCTCACAGGAACCCAGTTCCCTTCAGTGTTGTAACAGGTGCACCCTAAAGCTCAACCCACTGCAATCTGCTTTCATGCAAAAGAAGCAGCAGCAGCAGCAACAACAACAACAACAACAAACACAATAGCTTATTGAGGAAGATCCACCCACCAATTACCAATATCCTCTAAAGAATGGTATATGTCTCCTGTTTCAATGCCATCCACCATACGTGGCTGCAGGGAAAACCAAGGGATGCAGAATCCATATCATTGGATGCTCTGAGGAAGAGTGAGCTCTGAGTAAGCAGTTTCCATTTGCCCTGACTCCTGGAATTTTGTTTATGGCAAAGCAGCTCAGTGCTAGGGCTTTAGCAGTTAGGGAAGAATGATGGAGTGGGCCTGAGGCCTTGTGAAGGTTGTGGGGACACAGGCATAGTGACTTCCCTCTACCTTACAGATCCCTCCCGCAACGGATACTGGCGAGACTGTGGAAACTGCAGTGCCAACTGAGCGTGCCCCAGTGGAGGAAGCAGAGGCAGAGAAGGCAGCACTCCCTGCTGGAGAAGGAGAAAGTCCAGAGGGAGCCAAAATTGACAGTGAAAGCAAGGAGCTTACAGTCAGTGAGAGCCCTCAACCAGCGGAGCCTGAAGCGGGTGCTCCTCAGGTAAGGGTTCCTTGAGGAACTTGAGTGCTCCTTGAGAGCACTGTTTCGTGGGGTCTTTCCTACTAGGCTGGCAGTAGCTGCCTGTGTGTGGAATGGACTTCCTACACCTGTGACTGAAACACAGAAGGAGAGAGAAGCTTCAGTCATGATAGAGGGAATAAAGCACAGATGAGTGTAGCCATCGGTGGCTGTGGATGAACTGGGTTACCTGGAAGGGGGGCTGGAAATGAAAAGGGACAGGGTAAGCCAAGTTCTGATTAAGGCTCAGATTCAGCACTGTGTTTATATAGGGAAAGCCCACAGACCTTCCCTCCCATCCTTTGTTTCAGCTGGATTGAGTTGCAAAACAAGCTCAGCAGGTGGTCTACTCCTCACACACCCCCCCCCCTGTAGAAATTGCAAATGCAGTGAGGCCAGATGACTGCAGCTTGGTTGTAAAACATTTGTGGGTTTGTTTAGCCTACTCAAGGCTGGGGGAAGGGCACAGATAAAGAGTGTCTTTGGGTTTCTATTGCTGTGAACAGACACCATGACCACAGCTACTCTTATAAAGGAAAACATTTAATTGGGGCTGGCTTATTGTTCTGAAGTTTAGTCCATTACAGCTGTCGTGGGAAGTGTGGTGCCATGCGACAGGAAAGGTGCTGGGGAAGGAGCTGAGAGTTCTACTTCTGGGTCCACAGGCAGCAGAGATAGTGTGCCACTATGCCTGGCTTGAGCTTCTGAAACCCCTAAGTCCACCTCCCACCATAGTGACACATCTCCTCCAAAGGTCACATGATGCCACTCTTTATGAGTCCATGGGGGCCATTTTTATTCAGACCACCACAATGAGAAAACCCATAATGGAGAGGGGAAGGAGGAGGGTGATAAAAATGATAGAGCTATTTGAGTGATAAATACCCCCCAAAGCCTTTGCTGGGAACTCAGTATAAGTAGTGTCTCTGAATTACTATTATCACTACTTTATGTTTATCATTATTAGAGCATCTCAGATTCCCTAGAGGGCCTCTCTCATAGAAACTTATCCCAGTTTTCAAGGAAACAGTCAGATGAGCACACACAGGAAGTTCGAGGTGATTCTGACTCCTCCTGTTGCCCTGCGGCAATCAAAGTCAGTATGTGCCAGGTCACACGGGCGGTCATGAACAGCCATGGCAAACCCTCGTAGGACCCTCCCATTTTCCAGGAGTGTGTCTGCTCAAGGATCAAGATAGATAGGATTCCCACCAATTGTTTAGTACTCAAGAGAGACAGTGAAAAAGTCAGGACAAACACAAGGTGTAGGTCTAAGGTCTGCAAACTTAGTGGGCTTGGAACTGTGGGTTAGTGGGACAGATAACGTGGTTGGCAGGGAGAAAATACTGACCTAGGAGCAAGTGCACCTATCATTTTCCAGGCCATGACCCTGTCCACTTCTCCACCCACCAGGTCATCCCTTCTGTTGTCATTGAGCCAGCCTCCAACCATGAAGGGGAAGGAGAACACCAAGAAACTGCTACGGGTACTGAACCGAGGGAGGCAGCTGAGGATGTGGCTGCCCAGGGCTCAGCGGGTGAGAAGCAGGAAGTGGCTACAGAGCCCACGCCTCTGGATTCTCAGGCTGCTATGCCTGCATCTGCAGGTGCTGTGGATGCCTCACTGTCTGCAGGGGATGCCACTCAGGAACTGCCTCCTGGCTTTCTCTACAAGGTCTTTGTATTGTCACTTCAGGGTCATTGTCATTTGAGTTCTCTTTGCACCTCGTTCTGGTTTTCCAGTGTGTGGGTTCTGTTGTCTTCGTTGTTGTTTTGTGTATTTTTTTTTCAAATTTGCTTTCCCTTTACCCTGACTTCTCCTGGGAAAATGACCCCAAGTCCGTGTTTTGGGAAAGCAAGATCTATGATAGTACTTTTCCATGCCTCCTTCAGAGCTGTGTCTGTTTAGCCTGACTCAGACCAGGCCTTTTGAGTCACAGTATGTTTCATAAGAAGTTGTCAAACAGGCAGGACACAGAGTCATCCAGTCCAAATGCATAATGAGGGATCAACAAATAGTCCAAAACCAAGTGTCTAAAGGTACTACGGGCCTTCTGTGAAAAGGAAGAAAAAAAGCAAGCAAGCCTCCATTTCTGTAAGAAACATTTTCTGGCCTTGGACTAAAGCCTCCTTATCCCTCAATAAAACAACCATAGTAATTGCCCAGAAATGCCAGTTACAGCCAGCCCAGTGGTGTGGCAGATAAGGTCCCCAGAAGAATCTGATTAGAAATTGTAAGCATTGTATAATTTGATACTACATTTCAAAACACAGCCCTTGTTTTGCTTGGTTGGTTCTTTGTTTTGCTGTCCTGATAGCAAACTCAGTGCCTTGTGCATGCTAAGCACACAAACACTCAGCTGCTTGGCTTCAAACCTTTGTCCTTTTAAATTTAGAGGCAGGGCCTTGCTCATTTTGATAGGCAGGTCTTCACCGTGTGACCTTCTGCTTTAGTCTCCCAGACATCTGGGCGATGGGCACAGACCACTGAGCCTGGATGCCTATTTTTCTTTTAAATGTATATAAAATTTGTGTTCATAAGAATGGGATTGAATATTCTATTCATTCTTTCTGTCTCTTCTTTAGAAGGAAACTGCTACTTTGCACTGGAAGGCATGGGTATAATAAAGGGATTAATGTATGCAAAATAATTGAAAGTACAGGTTAATGTTAGGGCTACAAACCTGGTTAGTAGTTTAAGCAGTGCACATAAAACCCAGGAAATTTGTGCTAGGCAAGACAGGGGCACAAAGGGCCCATGCTTAACCTGCCAGTCACTGCAGTGTGACCCAACGTGCACTTCTCAGCCCTTTCCTGGACTTCTGCTCTCATGAATTAATTTTTGAATAATAGTCAGTTATAACTCTGATAGTTTTTATTCTACACAGAAAATACATATTTTAAAGGTAGGCTGCTTCATTTTGAATGTGCAGGTGTTTGTAAGGAATCAACCCAGGAGAAATAAAATTGGCCAGGACTAGAGAGTACCTCATGCTGACAGATGGGTATTACATGTGTTAGCCTTCCTGCTTTTCCCATAATGTAAATCTTAAAAAAAAAATTAAGTGCAAAGGAAAAGCATGATGCTATAGGATAATTAATGTGATAAGATAGAAAAGGGTGAAAATATATTTTTTAAAAGCCATTTGTTTAATTAAATACTAATTCTTATATAGTATACAAGTGGTGGTTTGCCTGATTTTTCATTATTTAACAAAATAGCTTTTTAGCTTAGCATGTTTAGCTCAACTTAAACAGTCATCAGTTACAATATATAGCTAATGAAAACTAACAAGCTAAAGTTTCAGCTATTGTGTCAATTTGAATTGAATTAATAAATATAGATACAAATGGCCTTGTACAAGTCAGTAAGAAGCAAGGGTGTTAAGCAAATAGAAAGTATTTCCAAGTGTTATGAAGCCTTCTCATCACCTTGGGGATTGTATTAACCTGTTTCATGATTTTAAATTTATATTATGATACAAAAATGCAGGATTCTAGGTCTTTAGAAAGACAAGTGATCTATTTAGCCTACAATGGGAAGCTCAGAGGGCACTGTCAGTGGCTCTGCTCTGGCTGCGTGCTGATGCAATCTCGTGAGAAGGAAAGGTCACATGACACAGAAAGCCAGAGTAAGGAAAAGCTCCCTCTCTGGTTTTCTTCTTGGAGAATAACCAGGGTCCTCTGAGAAACCTGCTAATTCTTTTGAGGACATCACCTCAGTGGCCTGGCACTACAGTCCTTGTCTTGATGTTCTCCATGCCTCTTACTACCCACTCCCACAAATGAACCTCTGCTGCAGACCACACCCCATCCATGGCAGGATTGCAATAAGTATCTTCATCCTGTGTACTCAGAGAAGCTTCTAGCAATGTCTGTGTAATCTTATTCAGAAATATGATGTTCTCCTTTCCTTCCTTCCTTCCTTCCTTCCTTCCTTCCTTCCTTCCTTCCTTCCTTCCTTCCTTTCCTTTGCTTCTTTCTTTTATTTTGAGGCAGAGTCTCACTGTGTAGCCTACAGCCCTTGCTTGTCTGGAGCTCACTAGTTAGCTCAAGCTGGCTTGCAGTCATGGCTAGTGTCCTGCCTCAGACTTCTGGGTGCAGGGGTTACAGGTAGAGTCAACACACTCAGCCTCTTTTTAAAATTACCAGATTCCTTTTCACTATGTTGCAGGTGGAAACCCTGCATGATTTCGAGGCAGCGAACTCTGATGAACTTACCCTACAAAGGGGTGACGTGGTACTCGTGGTGCCTTCAGACTCAGAAGCCGACCAGGTAATGTAAGGACTGGAGGGTGCATTGGGCCATATTGGATTTTTCCAGGGTCAACTGGACAAGTGATTTCCTGAAGCATTTCTGTTTTCTAACATGCTGCTACCCAACTCTAAAAAGATGCTAAGAACTTGCACATTCAGGACTCCATCAGCTGGTCTTTCGGGATACCCATTTCGAATGCCATTGACTGTCGCTTTCCATACAATTAGATGAGATGACCTTTTCTTAAGATATCTTGCTGGGGATGCTGTACTTCTGACTTCAGGTTTTAGGAAATGTTGATGCTAGCAGGCATGAGCTAAACATTCTTTTCAGAAGGGGCTGGCTCTGGTATGGTAACCCATGGAAAGAACCTGGAAAACTTTAAAGGGATGTAGAAATGTTTTGCATCTTGATGGGGGTCACACCCATGTAGCCTTAGTTAAGTCTTATTAAACTTTACAATCAACGGCTCTGCCTTTATACGACACAGAATTTAAATTATACAATTGGGAAACATATCTCTTATCAGAATGATTGGATAATAAGGTGCTAGGAACTCCAAGATTGCTCTTATTCACAAGTTGGGAGCTCTTGAAACAGTATGGAAAGCCTGTGTCAACAAGCCTATGAGCATGTACTTTACAGGAAAGAGCTATCACTCCCAGAGCAATTTTAAAGAAATAGATGTATAGGTTTTCCACTAAAAATAAAGTTTAAATGCACAGCTTTCAAAGTTAACATTTCTATGCCACCACTTTGCCCCTTCTTTTGGTAATAGATTTAGCAATATAAATCAGCTAATGGCTAAACACCCAGATGCTATGCCTTTATAAGTTAATTTAAAAAATAAAGCTCCAAGTATTTTTTTAAATTAAAGACAGATTTTTAAGTGATATATTTATCAAATAAATAATGAAGTGAAAAATATTTCATACTATAGCTGGAGAGAAGGCTCAACAATTAAGAACACTAGCTGCTCTTCCACAGACTCAAATTTGATTCCTGGAACACATATAGTGGCTCACAATTGTATCTCTAATATCAAAGAATCTAATACCCTCTTTTGGCCTGCAGAGATTGTGCACATATGGTGGATGCATAGGCATGCAGACAGGCATAACACCCTTATACATAATAATAAATAAATAAATGAAATTTGACATGTAATTCAATATAAAGTGAAAACAAGGAAATGATAAAAAGATAAATTTACAAATAAATGCAACCAATAGCACTCAATAGCCAAGAGTTATGGTCCATGTCTGTATCCCAGCACTCAGGAGACAGATACTGATAGGGTGGCTGAGCAGTAGAGACTATTCTAAGCTACATAGAAAAATCCATTCTCAAAACATGTACACACAGAGAGATACATTGACACATACACACACTCACACACACACACACAAATCCCAAAAAAGAGAAAAATGCACAACAAGCAAAACCCTACAATTAACAATAGTTAATAAGCCCTAAATTGATTCTTCGAATGGGCTAATAAAATTGTTATGTAATTATTAAACTATTTGTGAGCAAAAACTGATAAAGCAGAGAGTGACAATATAGGCAGATCCAGAAACATCTCTATTTAACTTAAAGTATTAACACTCTGTTTAATTAGTGACTTTTCTCATTGCTGTGACTTGACAAGAAGCAACTCAAGCAAGGAGGGGCTTTTTGGGAATTGCAGCTCATGGTGGATGGCAGAGAAGGTGGCTCCATGGCAGTAGGCATGTCATCTGGGCCTCCTCGCTTCTTGGCAGACAAAGAGCAAAGAAAGAACATGTCAGGACTTTACCAGATTTCTCAGTTTCCCTTTTTATTTAATTTAGATAACAACCATGGGACGGTGCTCTGTGCATTTGGGACCGGTTTTATGCCCTTGGTTAACACTTGCACTCATAGAAAAGTCCTAAAGCATGTCTCATGAAATGCTCTAGGCATTTATTAATTAATCTAATCAAGTTGGCAATGGTAAGTAGCCATGGCAAGTATATTCCTTGTCAAATTGATAACCAAAACCATTGCAAAAGACAGTGTCTCACTCTTGATCCCTTTACCTCACAATGCAAATGCATTCAGTCCATTTCCAACATCCCCAAAGTCTGAACAATTCTAACATTGTTCAAAAGTCTCAGTTTGGACTCTCAACTGAGACTTGACAATCTCTTAACCATAATGCCTATGAGATCAAATAAGGAAGGAAAGAAGGAAGGTAGGAAGGAAGGTAGGAAGGAGAGAGAGAGAGAGAGAGAGAGAGGGAGAGAAGGACGGAAGGAAAGGAGGGAGGGAGGAAGGAACAAAGGAAGGAAGGAAGGAAGGAAGGAAGGACGGAAGGAAGGGAAGATAGAAAGAAGGAAGGAAGGAGGGAGGGAGGGAGGGAGGAAGGAAGAATGAAAGACAACCATATTCATACTCACATCCCCGGGAAGAAGGAATGGGAGAAGAGCAAAGAAATAATGTAGCACAGCTGGGTAGAATCCCATCAGACTCAGGGCACAGTCCTGTGACCCCATGTGTGGCATCTCAGCACGTGGAGTTATCCTCGGTGCTCTAGTACACTTGGCTGCCCCCAAGTCCTCCAGCATGACTTCCTCCAGCACCGTGCCCTCACCTTTCTGTAATCTTCAGAAATGTAAATGAATGAAGCTTTTCTTGGCAGGCATCTTTTGCCTTACCAACATCCCATGAGATATTGCAACTTTGTCTTCACCTTCACAGCTGTCTGCATTGCCCTCTTAGAGCACCATGCAGCAAATCTGATGCTGCTGCACATTGGTAGACTCTGGCTTCTTGGAACCTGTCAGTTCACGGTGTAGCCTTACTCCCTTGAACCACAAGCACAGTAGGATCTTTGTGTCTGCAAAGCTGAATCTAGGAAACCATTAGGTGGTCCTTATTTGTCAGGATGCCCTGGATGCTGTCTTCATTCAATTATTATATAAAAATGAAAAGTTCAAATAATTTTGCAGTTTTACAAGCTGGAGTCTAATGACCCCAGCAGTTCTTCTACTTCCCAGTAAAAAGTTCTGGGTCTTAACATTAATTATGCAAAACTTTTTAACAAACATAGCTGCTTTGTCCTTCTTTGTTATATTTATACCCATAACTGGTTCAAGCTTTTTGCCTTGGGTTATTATTTGCCTTGGGTCTTGATATTATGATGTCTTAAAATGCCCTCTGCCAAATAACTTAGTCCATTGATTTTCAATTTTTATTTCAATCCCACTCATACTTTCAGGTCACAAGAAAAACACAGTCTGGTTCTTTGTCAAAATAAAACAAGAGAGTCCCATTAGAGTCCTTGTTCCTCACTGCAGCTTCATGGATACAAACACTCTTCATCTTCCACATTTTATCAGCATTCTAGTTTCCCAAAATCCCATCAGAATAGCCCATTAGGCTGTGTGTACAGCATCCAAAGGCCTTTCTCACCCACTCATCCAAACTCTTCCACAGCTCTTCCAGAAAATAGTTCCAAACATCTAGAAACTACACGGCCAGGTTGTCCCAGTCATACGGTCAGCCCACAGCAACAGTTTTCTGTATTAATTACCGTCTTCATCTCTGTGGCCAAGTATCAAATAAGAACCAGGTTAAGAGAGGGAACGGCTTATTGGGTGTCTTAGTTTCCATTGTCACGAACAGATACCATGACCATGGCAACTCTTATCAAGGACAGCATTTAATTGGGGTTGGCTTACAGATTCAGAGGTTTAGTCCATTATCATTGTGGTGGGAAGCATGGCAGTGTCCAAGCATACATGGTGCTGGAAAAGGAGCTGAGAGTTCTACATCTTAAACCACAGGTAGCAAGAAGTGCTCACATAAGATCTTAAAGGCTGCCTCCACAGTGACACATTTCCTCAAACAAGGCCACCTCTACTGTGATAAGGCCACACCTCCTAATAGTGTCACTCCCTATGAGCTAAGAATGCAAATACATGAGTTGGGGGGGCACCCCTATTCAAACCACCATGTTTGGGTTCATTGTTGCAGAGAAGGCATAGTGGCAGGTGGCTCTATTTTGATGTGATTTGTGAGTCTGAGCTTTCTCTCCCATTCATGTCTCATAAAAGGAATTTCTAATTCTATTATGTTCAAGGTTAACACCTAACAGCCTGACTTTTTAAATTGATATATATTTCACTGTGATATTCAGGTTGGGGAATTTATAAGGATTCCTCTGTGGCTCTGTGTTTGTTAAGTGTATGCAGCCATCCCAATACCATGTCTCTGCCATCCTTCTATTTAGTCTCCATTTCCTTGCTGAAATTTCCCCTATACTGTCTCATAATCACTGTCTTTCAACTTAGATACTTAACAAACTTATAATAACTAATTCAGTATTTCTAACTAATTCAGTATTTCTAACTAACTGATTCAGTATTTCTAGCTGATTCCAAATATTTGGAAATGTGTACAACATCAGGGCATATTTCTATCCATTGCCTTTTGTTCATAGGACATATTTTACTAATTTTGTCCTCGATCTGGTAACATTTTTATTTATACTGGACATAGCAAGTGCACAGTACACTATAGGGAGCTGTATTCTGTTTTCTATAACTGAAGGTTATTTTTTTTCCAATAGGCACTTAAATTACTAACTTATTACCCTAAATTTGTGGAAGACTGTTCTGCATTTACTTAGAATATTTGCCTATAGACTTTTCATAAATCCTTATCCTTATTTCTACCTCTAAACCATAAGGTTTAGATTCCTAGAACTCACTTTGTAGACCATGCTGGCCTCAAACTAGGAGAATCGAATTAGGGGAATCATCTATAGAAAGCCTGTAGTGTAGTGTTTTGTCTATTCTCCTAACTTGGTTTGCAATTTTTTTAAAAAAAATTATTGGATATTTTCTAAAATACATTAATTTCAAATGTTTTTCCCTTTCCAGGTCTCCCCATCAGAAGCCCCCTGTCCCATTCCCCCCTCCCTGCCTCTATGAGAGTGCTCTCCTACCCACTCACCCACTCCTGTCTTCCCGCCCTGGCATTCCCCTTCACTGATGCATTGTTTTTTAATACTCATTTTTATTTTAAACTTTATGTATACCTATGTGCCTGTGTGGGGATGTGTGCACATGATGCAGGTACCTAGGTGAACTGAGTGTCAAATGTCCTGGCCTGAATTACAGGTGGTTGTGGGATGTCTGATGTGGGTTCTAAGAACCAAACTCAGGTACTTGGACCTGAACTCTGGTGTTTACAAGTGTTCACCTTCTTAACCGCTGAGTCACCTTTCTAGCCCCACTCAGGAGATAAACTCCACACTCTCCCTTTATTGGCAGTGCTAAAACTCTCTTGCTGTTCCCAGATATTTTACTATTGTTTCTCCCCTAGTTCTTGAAATCTCATTTATAGATGCAACCCAGGACTTAAGGAAAGTGTCTCTATATACTTGGGGACTTCCCTCCTCCCAGAACTTCCTTGTCCACTAGTATACAGCTGTTCTTGTAGCCTCAAATTCTGTACCCCTGCAGCGTACAGAATGAGGACAATCCTTGGGGGAAGGCTCTATTAACCTGTTCTCATGCACAGTGATTCCCTACGCGCAAGGGTTAAATATTCTGTTTTCTTTTTTGTCTTGGTGCCCTCAGCTCGCTCTGCACATGATTTATGTCCATCCCACTATATATAGGCTTCATTTTATAATTATGTTTTATCACAAACAGTTGCTGATGATTCATATATATGCACACACACATGCATAGCTAGTACTTAGTCTGGGCAGAAGCATGTATTTAATACAAACTCTTCCACCACAATCAAAACTGGAAATTCTTATCTATCACATATTTTAGGCAGTTAAAGTTTAATTTTCCTTAGCTAAAGATTTATATTGTCTAATATCCTTCACTTTACAGTTAAGGTTGTATTTCAGAGGAATGTGTTAGAATACATCTTCATTATGGCTCTGTGGATGTCGCTTCTTATCTTTCTGTTCTCTATTGAAATGATTTAAAACTGCCTAGCTCTATTTGGTCTCATTAGATTTTGGCTCACTGTAAATAGAATCCAATATAGGCTTGTGGGAGGGGAACTGACCTTTCTTGGGCACACTAGAGGCTTGGGGAACGTTTACCTATCATCTCTTACTTTAGATATAATTGTCCTTCACATATGTGACATCGTAATTTGAAGGATCAAATTTTCCTCATCAGCCAGACTATTATCAGTCAGTTTATTGGGGCATTTTTTCCTTTGCTATTTTTGGGGGGTGTTTTTTCCTCTCTCTCTAAAAATTGGCCTGTCTAGGTGCTCATATTTCTTCTCTTTTTAGAAGCACCAATTTATAGTCCCTGATGATATCAAAGGGAATATATCCAGCCCTTTATTTAATTTCTGAGACCTCTTTTTTATCAGATGTACTTGAGCTTCATGGAGGACTGGCTCAGATTAAATCTGACCATCCATTTTTATAATCGGCTGCCTTCCCTGCCTTAGTTAACATAATAAAGATAGACATTTCTCACTGTTATCCGTGTAGTACATGTCTGTGCATGTTACCCCCTTCCAGAGCACAAAGAGCAGCCTGTAATTCTCAGTTATTACAGTAGTCTTCCATTGTATAGGTGGTCATCTAAGGCATCCATAGTTCTCTGACCTTCCTATGGCTAAATGTCTTTATTTGCATGGTGGTACCTGTGAGAGAAACAAGGCTCCTTTAGAAAGAACAGGTATCTCTAGCAAGAACACCACATGGACGAGAAACACCAGGTATCAACATCAGCAGCCACAGCAGTGTCAGGCAGCACTTGTCCAGCATTCAGTAGTGGTGAGCCCTGTATTGGGTACTTTGTTGGAGCTGTGTGGTATGAGCTGTAGGGCAGTGCTTTCCTATAAGAAAGGGGCACCAGACATTTGGTGGACGCGTCAGCATTATTTTCTAACTTAACAAGTTTAAAATGTTTGACCCTCCCTGCCACCAAGGAACATTTCCTTACTTAGTCCACTGTGAACCGCAAGACAGGTGGCTGGATTCCTTGCATACCATAATTTCACGTGAAACAACTTATAACTCTGGTAATGCTAACTCAAAAGGCCGTATACAAAATTAGAAGGTTAACATTTACCTTCAGTTAAGGATGTACAATAATACATAACTTAAATTAGTAATTTTAAAAATAATGTTTAATTTATGGAGATTTACAGTGTTTTGTAGTAGTGTGGCATCCTGAGGTCCCATTACTAGCTGAATGGGTTATTGTGTAAGTTATTGGCACTGTGCGCTCTCAAGTTTGCTGGACTCTGAAACACTGCTCTTGTCTTGCAGGATGCAGGCTGGTTGGTGGGGGTGAAGGAGTCAGACTGGCTTCAGTACAGAGACCTGGCCACATACAAAGGCCTCTTTCCAGAGAACTTCACACGGCGCCTGGAGTAGGGCTGCGGAGGCTGCAAATGGGTCACGTGACTGGGTTCTTACCCCTTCACGGAATGCAGAGGAGTTCACTTTTGCTACTACACTCTTAATGATTGACAGACTGGTGCCAGATGAGGCTTGGGAAAACTGATCAATACAGCATGTATGCAAAAACTATCAGAAGAGGGGAAATAGCAAATTAAGGAGAGAGTCCTTACTCTGTTTCCTGTGTTCATAGCGGTCTGTCTGTGCTTTGTCTAACGGTGAACACTGGTACTTGATTCTCCTCCCACCAAGTCTAAAGTAGCCTTCTCCAGACCAGACTTTGACTTCTTTGCATCAAGTGTGTGGTGTCGAGTGGTTGCCCTGCAGATGTGATGAGTTATCTTGTAGTGAGACATCATCTTACTCCCTTGCCCGATTTGTGAGCTCCTGCTCTCTTTCCCTTTCAAGTTTACTGCGTTTAAAACTGAACAGCTGCAAACGTTCTTGACAGTCTTTTCCAATCACCTCTATATACATATGTACGGACACACAGTCGCACAAGCTAGTTCCCATGCCTGCTGGACCTATGTGTATGCAGATGGCTACATATACATAGCTGATCCCTTCCCTTTCCACTGTAGCTCTTCTCTTCTAAGTGTCATTGATACACGCATTGCTCTTATTTGTCGGCATTACAGCTGCAGTTTTGCCTTGGGGCAAAACCACTCATCCCATTGCCAAAACAGTTGACAGTGTCTGTGTGTGTTGTGTGCAGTTTTCAGGATGATATAACAGATAGTGGCGTCCACGCTGCTGCCCCTTTGGAAAGAGCAGGGCCTGGTTATGTAGCTGCCCAGCTGCTCAGTCCAGATAAATACATGGACCAGCAACTATGCAGTCATCATTCCTGCCTTTACATGATTGGCTGGACGAGGGGGCAAAAGAACCTATTTATAAAAGCTCCTATATACTTCCACGTTCTATTTATGCAACTCATCTTCACAGATCATTCTAAAATGAACAAGGTGATGTATGCTGTATCAGAAACCATCTGTAACAGTTGTGTTCTCAGTGCTGTGTCATTCCAAATAAACCTTTGGTAATCTCCAAGTTACACGGGTTCTTTTTCAAGAGTGTTTTTTTTTTTCTTTTTGAAGCCTTGTTCCAGTTGGACAAGCTTCTTGAAGCAATTTATATTGGAGTTGTTATTTGTGCAGATGTGTACTCGTTCCACCTCTGGGTTGTGCTCTGTGGCCCTGCCTCACTTCCCCATCACTCCATCCAGTCATTGCTGGTCACCAGTACTTCCTGGAAGCCAGCAATTACTAGAGCGCAAATAACAGCTGTGGGAGACTGCCTTCTATTGCTGGCTGTGGACACTCAGTCTGTGAATCACTGGCAACCATAGATGTACAATCAGCCTCACGGCAGCTTCATCTTTAGTCACTTTTCTTTCTGGCATTTTTATGTTCATAAGGACATAAAGAAGTAGCTCTGACAGCACAGAAAAGTCAGTTCCCAGAGCCATTGTCATGAGAGGAGATCATATCATACAAGCATGTGTCATCTTGAGAAATGTCTACTAATATACTTCTGTATCCAGTGATACAGTGTAAGCCAATCAAGACTGTGCATGAATGCATTTCTTATTTGTGTTTCAAATTCTCCTGATGAGTCACAGGGTTTTAGGTTTCTTAAAGCAGTAATAGGGAAATTTCTATTCACCACTGTTTCCACGAGGGCTACTTTAAAAGAAGGCTTAGTCATTGTGAATGATAGTCTACTGAAAAAATAAAATGCCACTGTCCAGCAGCTTGCCAGGGAACTAAGCAAAGTGCAGTGAGGTGACCCTTATTAAAGGAACTCACTCCTGACATGAGAGCAAATGGGCTGTTGAAAAGTGACTGAACCCATCAGGGCCTTTGGTAGTGGTAGTGTTTGCAGTGTTTGGTATTAAACTCTACCCTTGCAAATGCTTGACAGTATATCTACATCCCAGTACCCCAAATGGTTTTAATAATAAGGTGTGCCTAAACTGTGCAAAGCTAATTGCCACATCTCCAGGAGCAGTTACTCTGAAATTCCACTGCGATCCTCCCCACAGGACACAGTGAGACAGAAGGAGGTGGCTCGAGGGAATTTCACCCTGAACTTCCTAGATGAATGTACTTAGGTGACCTACTAAGCTCATCCAAGACAACATGCTTTTAATCATTTAGTCCTATTTTTAAAATACTGTCTTGGTTTTGAAATACTAAATACAAGTAATCGGATTGTTTTGGGAACTGGAAAGATCCAAGAATTGCCAGTGTCCTGAAGAGGAATGAGTTGGAGACCGTGGCCCACTTCCATGCTACAGAACCTGCTCTTACAGTGGACAGCCTTTTTTTTTAATGGGCCTTCTAAGAGGTTTGTAATGCCTTCAGAGCTTTCATGGCTACTGCTGTGGTAAAGGCATCCTGTTCACATCCTATGGATATAAACGACTTGGTTTGTAACTATGTTTTATCCCACATGGCCTGGGTCAAGAAAGCTGTGTCTGAACCACTTGCTCCTTTACTTCCTCTTTTGAAACCAATGGCACGCTGATGTTCACATCTTTAAGAATCAGATAAAGAAAGTCTCTGGCTCTCATAAAACAGACACCTACTGGGCCCTCTGTGTGGTGTGGACCCTTGCTCAGGTAAAGATCCATGCACTATTCTACTCTACAATTATGAACAAGATTCTTCTTGTCAAAGCTAGGGAGGCTTTGAAGTAAGTCAACAAGAAACCAACAATGATGGCATCTGTTGGACCAAGTATGAAGACTCCTTGTTCTGATGCTCCTTAAAAACATAGAGAAGCCATGGATTGGCTCATTGGAAAAATCTCATTGTAATTCTGCATTCCATTCAGATGGCCCAGTAAAGAAAGCACCTTACCTTGGGGAAATGCCAAACACATGAGAACTGAAGAATTGATGACGACTAAGGGCCAGTGCTTTATTCCACACAAAAGGCATGACTGCACATCTTGAAGCTTTGGAAACACACCAGTTCACAGAATGACCATCCTAAGACTCTACTACTGTTTTCTGAAAAGCTCAACTAAAATCTGCCTTCTGGTTTTTACTTAGAGCTGAGAGAAAATTCTTACAAACACCATGTGCCAGACCTTGGTACAAGGTGCATCATTCTGTTCCACTGTTGCACGTGTGGTAGTTGCTACTGTCTTCCCAGAACGGAACTTCTACCTGGACCTCAAGTAAATAGATGTTTAGAAGCTTCACAAAGAAGAGAGTGGTAGTCTCTTGACAAAGTTAGACAACTGAGAGCCATGTGACTCTGTTCAGCTTGGAGACACTCTCTTTCCTGACTCAGCCATTATTTGAGATTTTTCTTAACCTACAACATTAAGCTGAAACCAGTTTGGCTGAGACCAGATTGTATCCTAGCAAACAGCAAGGGGACTGAGCAGATTCAAAAGCACTGAACGTTCAAATGTATGAAAAACCTGAGTAGTATCCCCCAAAATTTTGTGAGTCATTAGTTATACTTTCTCAAGATTGCTTAGTGATTGATTGTGATACAACTCTTAAGTCTATGCAAACTGAAAGATCTTAAAGCTTTTCAAAGGAGACTTAAATTGTATTAGTTTCCAAAATCCAAATAGTCCCAAGACCCTTACGATCTCAGGTCAAACACTCAGGTTGTCTGATTCTTGAAGGTCACATGGAGTTGTAAGCTCACTTTTGCCTCTCTGCAGCATCTATGGATGTGTATGTCCTTAGCTCTTGAGAAATACATCCTTGTACATCACAGAGCTGTATAAAGTCAGTCCTCTGTGAGGGAACCTTGTCCTTAAGCACTTATCCACAGGGATGACTCTTCTACCCTCTCTTCCAGTCAGTAAATGTTATAGAACTCTCACGTTGCCGTGTTTTTCCCTTTAGTGACCACTGTGTGATTTCTGTGGCATTCAGGAACACTATACAACATTTTCATACTCTCCCTAAGATCCAGGATACAAATTCCCCGTGCTTTCCGACTCCTCTGACTATTCTTTCTTGTTTTCTGTGCTTGTTTTCCTTCTTTCTGAGGGAGCTGGAGTGGGATACTAAATAGGGAGATAGCAATATCCTTCTATTTGTACTTCTGCTGTCCAAAGACTGTCCCTGAAGAGGGTCCTGTGGCTGCTTCCAAGTCCACATATCTGCATGTTCATTAAACAGTTGTTAATCGTATTCTCAGTGTGAATTCCTATAACTTCTGCAGAGCGATTCTACAAGGCATCTCCCTGGTACCCAGCACATGGCTGAATCCTGGACCTGCTGAATTTGGAGTTTCCCCTTGTGCTTCATTTCACAGGAACACACACCCACTGTTGTCTCTTCCCTCCAAAATGTCTTAGTGTCCTGCATTATAGTGTCTATTCCCACGCCCTGGAGACATGTCCCCACAGCCACAGGTGATTTTGCAACTCTCCTCAACTCATTTTGTGTATATTAGCACCAATGCCAGCACATTAGCACCCCTTCCTACCATTGCTTTTTGTACCATGTGACAGCGATGAGTGTCTTTTGGATACTGTATGTCACTGGAGTCACAATGCCACTTACTTGGCCCTCAAAGGCTCCCATCTTCCCCAGCATGTCCCTTCAGTGTCCCTCATATGAGTCTCCTTACTTCCCCACCCTGTAAAACCAACACATTTTCTAGCTTTGCTCCCTCTGCTACAACCTCTTAGAATGCCAAATGCCCTTTTTCTGATTGCCTATACTCTTCCCCTGCCACCCCAGAGCACAGGTTATGTCTCACTCTGAATTAAAGGGCTCTCCTCTTGTTCACTCCCACAATGTCACCCACTCAGACTGAGTGTGCATGTGTGCCCTCAGCCTTTTATTTCCCACACTAAGGGATACAGTCTCACCTCAACTTCATATTCCCCATCCACCTGTTGTTCATGTGTGAGCGAACAGGAGGCACAGCACCAACAAACTCCTGCCCAACAGTGCAGAGACATCCCGAGTACAGCACTCCAGAAGTATCAAGTAACCCTGTCACAATGCAGAGTTTTATTTTAAATAAAACTCCAAAGCGTATCAAGTGTATAGCCAAAACAAATGAAAAGGTTTGGCTAAAAGGTTTAATAAAACAATGCAGACGGCTGAGTGGCTGTATGTGGTTGTTATGTCTGAAACTCACAAAGGATTGACAGATAACACACAAAATACACATCCAAGAAGGAATTTCAGAAATTATCCTTGCGATAATTTATTTCTAGAGATTCTTGCTTAGATTTGTTTATGCATGTATTTTTGATTAATTGGCAAGATTAATGTATATGATGTTTGCTTATGTCAGACTCTCTAAAAGTTCTATGTTTGAAATCACTTGGACATCACAAAATCATGTTGTCATCATTAAGATCACTCCTCAAAAACAGGAAAATTGAGCATGGTCATTCAGTTGGTAAACAGCAGTACCAGGCTAAGTGTACCCTCAGGGGATTGTCTCCTTCTCTAACCCTCTGCTCTGGAACTGCCTTCCTGTGTGTACATATGTGTATGTTCTCCCTAGCCAGCAACTCTAGGACTGAGTTCCCAGGAATTGCAGACCTTCTGTAAGAAGGCCCATGACAGTCACATCATAGCATGGGTAGCAACAGCCAAGACCTTAACCTGGGAAGCTGCATAAATCATACCCAGCTGTACCAGTTGTGGAACAAGAGATGCCAACATCACCTCCAGTGGGAAGAGCGTACTGCTCATGGAGGTAAAATACAAGACCCACAAAGCACTGTGGCACTTTCACAGCTAACAGAGGCTCTAAGGACATACATCAAATGTATTAGAGTGGGCTCACAGGAAGAGAGAGGAATGGAGGAGGGAAAACAAGGACAACAGTTAACCGATAAGTTAAATTATGCCATATTGCTGGCATGGATTAGAAATAAAAGCAGAGCATCATTCAGAAATATAATAGAAAAACGGGAGATCTATAACCTAAAACAACACCAGCAACGCCACAAGATTTCAATGACTAATTTCTGGACACCTGACTCCAAACCTTATATTTTAAAAAAACTTTTAACCTTTTTGAGTAATTGAGATTGAAATCAGGCATGCTAGGCAATACTCAACCACTCAGATGCTGCCTAGCCTAGCCTCTATTTTTACAATTATTTTTATTTTGTGGAATCTTTTTTTCTTTTACTGAATATTTACTTTATTTACATTTCAAATGTTATCCCCTTTCCTTGTTTCCCCTGCAAAAAACATCCTCCCACTATCCCATCACCCCCCTCACCAACCCACCCACTCTTGCTTCCTGACACTGGCATTCCCCCACACTTGGGCATAGAGCCTTCATAGGACCAAGGGCTTTTCCTTGAATTGATGACTGACTAAGCCATCCTCTGCTACATATGCAGCTGAGCTATGATTCCCACCATGTGTGCTCTTTGGTTGGTGGTTTAGTCCCTGGGAGCTCTGGGGGTACTGGCTAGTTCATATTGTTGTTCCTCCTATGGGGCTGCAAACCCCTTCAGTTCCTTGGGTCCTTTCTCTAGCTCCTTAATTGGGGATCCTATGCTCAGTCCAATGGTTGGCTGCAAGCATCCACCTCTGTATTTGTGAGGCACTGGCAGAGCCTCTCAGGAGAGAGCTATATCAGGCTCCTGTCAGCAAGCACTTGTTGGCATCCACAACAGTGCCCCGGGGTGGTGATTGTAAATGGGATGGATTCCCAGGTGAGTCAGTCTCTAGATGGTCATTTCTTCAGTCGCAACTCCACACTTTGTCTCTGTAACTCCTTCTATGGGTGTTTTGTTTACCCCTTCTAAGATGGATAAAAGTATTCACAGTGTGGTCTTCCTTTCTCTTGAGTTTCATGTGATTTGTGAATTGTATCTTGGGTATTCCAAACTTCTGGGCTTCTGGGCTAATATCCACTTATCAGTGAATTCAACATCCTTAGTCATCAGGGAAATGCAAATCAAAACAACCCTGAGATTCCACCTCACACCAGTCAGAATGGCTAAGATCAAAAACTCAGGTGACAGCAGATGCTGGAGAGGATGTGGAGAAAGAGAAACACTCCTCCATTGCTGGTGGGATTGCAAGCTTGTACAACCACTCTGGAAATCAGTTTGATGGTTCCTCAGAAAGTTGGACATAGTACTACCTGAGGACCCAGAAATACCACCCCCCTAGGCATAAACTCAAAAGATGTTTCAACTAGTAATAAGGAAACATGCTCAACTATGTTCATAACAGCCTTATTTATACTAGCCAGAAGCTGGAAAGAACCCAGATGCCCCTCAACAGAGGAATGAATACAGAAAATGTGGTACATTTACACAATGGCGTACTACTCAGCTATTAAAAACAATGAATTTATGAAATTCATAGGCAAATGGATGGATCTGGAGTATATCTTCGTGAGTGAAGTAACCCTATCACACACACACACACACACACACACACACAAACCCACACATGATATTTTGTGGAATCTTAAGTTGCACGTGGTTGACTTAAACTCAGTGTCAAAATCAGGCAGGCCTTGGAATTAACATCCTCCTACCTCAGCCTCCCAAATAGCTGGACCCTCAGGTGTGCCCCCCCCCCATGCCTTATCATTAAGTCTTGAGACTTAGACAACCCGCAATCCTCAGCCACAGAGAGTGGACTCAGCTCACAGACTGAGACCAGGGAGAAAGAAATTGTTCTTTTTTTCTTTGTAGAAAGCACGACTTTCTCCTTTCTCAGGGAAAATCTGTATCCAATAGCTATCAGGGACCACTTAAGTGGCCCTGACCACTGCACACTCATCTTGGGGATTTGTCTCCCTTCTCTTTTCTAAGATGATTGAAGCAACCTGGAACGGTAACAGTTAAGGGCACTGGATTTGGGCAATGACCAGAGCCTTTCATAGCTCAGTCGTATGAACATGAGAGAAATGATAAAGACTTGCTTTTAGAAGACAAGACCTTACTCAAGTCATAGGCAGCCTCCATGCCTTCCAGTTACAGGATGCTGTGAGTCTCAGCTGATAGCCTTGCTGCTTCTTAAAACTGGATCATTAAAGTGTTTAAGATGGTAAACAAGGTTGAATTCCCGAGACGGTGCCAACACATGACCCATTCTGAATATTCCAAGCCAGTTCCACATTTTTTGTGAGAGATCTTCTTGTTCAGTTTCTAGGCAGGCTTGAACCAAACACCAGGAAGAGTCAGCATCCCTCAGCTTCTCCAGTTGTGTCTGTGTATATTCGTGGGTGGGCCCAAGTATGTCCACAAGCATTCGGGTTACCACTGCAAAGCTCAAGAGTCTGCTCTTTCCTCGGGCCATTTTGAGCATTGCCGTTCTATTGGTCTAAACCAAGTCTGTAGGGATTGTCTACCTTAGGCAGAGACCAGGCTAGGTGGCTAGACCACCATCTATCCAGACATTCCATTTTCTTAACAATCCTACTCTCTGTCTAATCAAGAGGATAAAAGCAATATACATTATTGTTGAATCAAAATTAAAATTAAAACTCTTCCCCTTTTCATCTCAACACACCTTTTTCCTTAATTCAATTCAAACCAAAGTCACAAAATACTAAATTTAGAAGAAAACCAACTCATCAGCCACTTCTCTCACTTTTGAAGTTCACAAAGTAGAGATTGCAAAGGGGACTGTCTCAACTGAGCCCATGGCATGCACCAAGGGAAGATTGGGACCTGCCTTGCTTCTCAGCCTTTTCCAGTCCTTACTGAGGATTGCTGTTAGAACTGGTCATTTTCTGGAACCTCAAAATAACCACGCAGTGTGTTGCTATACTGATCATGGCCAGAAGATGGCGCTAGAAAACAGTGGAAAAATAAAGGATCTTTTAAGGAGGAAGCATTCAGTTGAAGACTTAGAAAAAAGTAGATCACCATCCTGTTTCCTTGTTTGAAATGTGACATTCTAGCAAAGATAATAAGTTCTGAGTCATAACCTGCCAAGTGGTTTGCTCAGAGCACAGGCTCAGTGAACTAAGTGGCTCCTTCAAATTCTTTTTTGTTTTTAATGTTTTAAATTTGGTGTGTGTGTGTGTGTGTGTGTGTGTGTGTGTGTGTGTATGCGTGTGCACGCGAGCGTGTGATATGCATGTGATGAGTTTGTGAGTTTGTATGCCTGTGCATGTTTGTGTGTGAAAGCATGAACACATGCTTGCCACAGTGTGCGGCAAGTCAATGACAATCTTCAGTGTTGATCCTTCCACCTTGTTTGAGAAATCCCGTTGTTGCTCCCCTTCACATACACCAGGCTAACCGGCCTCCAAGCGTTTGAAGATTCCGTCTCTACCTCCGCTCTTGCTGTGTCAGCACTGGAGTTCTGGGTACAACGCATGCTGCACCCGGCTTCACTGGGGGGCTGGGGATTCAAACTCACGTGTGGCTAGCGATTTACCACCGAGTCATCTCTCCAAGCCCCTTTTCAAGTTCTTACTGTATTCTCTGAGAGCTATAGGACATAAATGACTTCCTTCATTTTTCTAAGCTGGAATTTCATCAGAAAAATTGGAACAAGTGATACATACCCTACTCTTCGTAGGAAAAGGATAAATATGTCCTACAAGGTGTTTGTTATCATTTAATACATCAAGAATTAGCTTTTTAAAAAGTTCCATTAATGATTGAAGTGCTGGGGAAAATGTCTTCCATGTTTTTCTGCCCCCATAATCTGCTAAATGACAGAAAAACACCCTGCATCCTTTAGTGACATCTGAGTGTTATTCTTTTAGCTTCTGAAATTTTCTTCACATTATTCCCTTTCACTGTCTACTCTGGGATAGATGTTTTGTCTACACAAAACTCCTGAAGTGGCAGTGGCTTCTGCTGGGGACTTTCCGGGCTTGTTTAGTCCACGCCTCCTCGTGTCTAAAGTGACCTTGAGCAGGTAAGGCTTCTTAAATTCCAATTCTCCTGCCCGTCAAATGCAGTTTTTATCTCCCTTGAAGAATTATTATTGAGATTAAAAGGTTATAAAATTTTAAGTTGTCCTTAAAACTAACCTATTTCCCCACTAATGTGTTGTTGCAGTTCTCTGCACATCACAGTGGGACACACGAGGAAAATGTTATTATTGCCTGTGGCAGTGACCTTCCCAAAGACACACTTGGCTTGACTGGTCATCCCGCCCTTTTCAAAGCTATGCTGTTCAAAGTTGTAGGCTCCCAGCCAGGCGCTCTAAAGGTGCCCTCCCAGGAGTTTCATCTTGAGAAGTCCCTCTGCCCACTGTACTATGTGCATGGATCATACTTCGGCTGTGCTTTCTAGATGAGCCCCTCAGGCTGGCTGTGTAGTATGACAGACAGTCGTGTACCTGAGGCAGGGTTTTTGTGGGATCCAACATGACCTTCGAAGGACAAAATGACAGGGTTCCTGTCCCTGCAACCATGCCAGTGGATGTCAGCCTCCAAGAGTGTTGATGGCTGCCCTGGGCCCAAGGTTTGATTGTATAATAATGTACATATTTCACACTATGTCCATATTACACATTTCATAGGAATGGCCTCTCTGTTAATGTTAATGACTACATGATAATCTGTGAAAAGGTGTGGTTAATGTCTCAGCAAATCATGGTATATACTGGGACCTTCAGGACAGCCCTTAAGGCTGTGGAAAAGAACTCTAAAAACATGAATTCAAAAATATATAATTTCTCAATTATGCAAAGAATAAGGATGCAATATGAACTATATGAGGGGCTTCATGAATCTAAAGTAGCAAAGGCAGCCACAGTAATGAGCCTGCTTCTCAGAAAGATACAAAGTCAGGCAGATTCCTGAGTTCAGGGTCAGCCTAGGACACAGCAAAGTTAGATCCAGGTGTGGTAGAAATGGTAATTTCAGGACAGGGTCCCACGCAGCTAGCTCACCATCTGTGCTTAACAGGCAAGCAAACCTCTGAATTCCTTTGCAATGTTTAAAGAGAATATGTGCTTACTGTCTCCTAGGAATTAAGGGGCTGGGATCACGGGATGCTGATTCATAGGATACTCAAAGGAAACCTGAGTAAATAACTGAACTGATGCGTAAAGTAAAAGACTGGGCTTATGGCCTGCAGGAGATGAGCTATCCAGAGAATATTTTAGAATAGCAAGAGAGACCTGATTAGAGAACTGTCTCAAGCAGAACACAGAGAGAAAGTCTGGAGGTCTCCAGAGAAATCAGATCAGAGAGAAAGAAAGCAGAACAGAGAGAAAGCGAGCTGGAGAGCTATCTCCAGCAGAACATAGGCTGCCAGATTGGACACAAGTCCTTCCCTCCCCCCTCCCCACCGCTGTTCCCAGACAGCCCTTCCTCAGAACCGCCCCCCCCCGCCCCCGCTCCAGGCTGACGCCATCCTTGGAAGCTTCCTGACAGCCTCATGCACATATGTGTCCAGGATACACTCAGTTTCCCTGGACATGGCGCCTAGCCCAGACTCCCGACATTGGTGAGAGATACTTCTGCAGCCTGAGAACCTGCAGGTAGTAAGAGCTGCACAGGCACATGGACATGAAAAGGCATCCTCTGTTTACCTCCTCGGAGCCCTGTCTCCTCTGCTATTAACTCCTGATTCAGCCTTCTAGGTCAGTAATGGTTTTAGAGTCACTGTTGCTGTCCATGACCCATCCCAGGCTGGCAGGATGAAAAGTCTATTAATGCTAGTTTCTTTTAATCTTCTATAGTGATAACATACAATTTAGCTTCATTGACACCCTTAGAATAATCTCCTAATATAATCCTAAAGTAGATTTTGATGGCACACCCCCCCCTGTACATACATACCAAATGTCTGTGATGTTTCAGACTCCGTGGTGAGTGCTCTTAATCCTGATGTATTGTGGTCCCAGGAGATAGCTACAAACATTAATGGCCTCACTATGCCTAAAACATAATACAGGGAGATCAGACACCTACTTACAAGTCAGGAAACCATGGGGAATGCAGTAATTATAATAAATCATGGTAAATAGACTAATTTCTGTATCATTGCTAGGTAGCATCTCATAGGGATTGAAATAGAAATAGGAAATTGATGTGTTTTCTATAACTTGCACTTGTTGCAATTCTATAATGACAGGGATTCGGGTCTGTTGATATATGGCCTGCACAATTACCAGGAAAGGCAGAAGACATCTGTTTTGAAGCCATATCTATTTCCTTAAGCCAGACTTGAACCAAAAAGAGGTCAGGGTCACCATTTAACAATCTGCTGGTGGTCCTGTCTGAATCCCTGTAAAATAATCACAAGCAAAATGTATACTCAGCAAGTCAATTAGATGCACAGAAAACCTCGGTGCCTACAAGCAGCATCAGTCAACAGAAAGGGCCCAATTCTGCACAGCACCAGTAAAAAACACTCATTGCACAGCCAATGCTTCAAACGCTGAAAGAACCGAATTACAATTGCCACGTCCTGCCACATTCTCCTGACTTCTAAATAACCAACAACCACTTCCTCAACCATCTAGACATTCTGTCAGGAGAGTGGTTCCACAACCAGCAAGATGCAAGGAGTGTTTTCAGCCCATCAGTTCTAAAGGGCAGACTGTTACACTACAGAAATAAACATTTATTTCTCATTGGCAAAACCATGCTAATGGTAATGGTTTTTATTTTGATTAATAAAGATGTGCTTAGCCTGGCGTGGTGGCGCACGCCTTTAATCCCAGCACTTGGGAGGCAGAGGCAGGCAGATTTCTGACTTCGAGGCCAGTCTGGTCTACAGAGTGAGTTCCAGGACAGCCAGGGCTACACAGAGAAACCCTGTCTTGAAAAAACCAAAAATAAAATAAAATAAAATAAAATAAAATAAAATAAAATAAAATAAAATAAAATAAAGATGTGCTTAAGCCTAGTTATACAAACTGAAAATTCACAGACCAAAATGACAATTTCTGTTGCACCAATTTAGAAGAAGTCTTGAATCTGAAGATTCTGAAGAAGGAAGAGTTGACAAGAAGGAAAGTAGAAGCCAATGCAATTGGCATCTATGCCTTTGGCATGATCTCAGTGTTCTGAGGGCTTCTTTGATCTCAGGTAACTAGATGCTCTAGTTTTGTCTTGTACACTGGTGTCCCAGTCTCAGAGTCGCTCATTTCTAACTGTTAGAAGTTTTAGTGAGAAATATTTTTTGAATACTTCAGTGTAAATGCTAGAAGCCAGCATGACTACAGGACTGTTATTACTTCCCAGGTGCTTCACCCCACCCTGTCGATAGCTAAAAATAAGTATTGAAAGAAATTTAATGTAAATTATATTTTATCTATTTTTACTAGAATAGCTATATTTAGTATTTGTATTTTTTTTTTTTTTTTGGTTTTTCGAGACAGGGTTTTTCTGTGTAGCCCTGGCTGTCCTGGCACTCACTTTGTAGACCAGGCTGGCCTTGAACTCAGAAATCCGCCTGCCTCTGCCTCCCGAGTGCTGGGATTAAAGGCGTGCTCCACCACGCCCGGCAGTATTTGTATTTTTAATATCCCCTTTTTCTTTCTTCTTTCCAAACACTCCCTTATGCCTCCTCCTTTCTCCCTCAAATGTATGACCTCTTTTCTAATCGATCACCAACTTCACTACCTCTGTGTAGTTGGCTGCATTTCTAGTACCTGGCATGATTTCTCTCTTGTTGAGTGGGTCTTAAGTCCAATTAAAGTTGTTGGCACCACCAGGGCATGAACACCACCACTTTATCCTTAGGTATTGTACCATACTGGTCATTGCTCTGGTTCATAGGCATCATAGCTGAGTAGGACTGCTTGTTCTTTTGTTGGAAGCTTTTATGAAGACTTCTGAAACTATTCCTCAGGGAGAAAGCTTTCAGGTCAGTTCCTGATCAGTGACCTCTCAACCCTGCATTCGAAGTTGCATAGGTCTTCGGCAATACCAAGTTGCTATCCACCTTTGGAGAAGCCAACCAAAAGCAACGACAACAGCTTATAATGCTTAGGGAGTCTCTTGAACAACCCCAAGCAACAAGTCAAAAGAAGGTTTCTTGTGCCTGGTCTTAGAGTTTTGGTTACAGGGTCTTTAGCTCTTGGAGGGAGAGTAACCACCCTAGATGAATTTCATTTACACTATGTGTGTACACAGATATAGTATTGTAAAGTGATCTTTTTGTTTGTTTGTTTCTTTTTGTTTATTTGTTGGTTGGTTTAGGTAGATGACTGACATTATGACTCTATAACTTTTCAGACATCCCTTCATTAAACTCTTGATTCTTACCCACGGAAACTAAAGTGCATAAGAAACAAACATGATGGTATTAAAATGACTCCTAATAATATTCTGCTCTACTCATATCCAGCCATCACCAGAGAAGCTCCCTCCTGCAGCAGATGGGGCCAAATACAGAGACCCACAGCCAGATAATATGCAAAGAGTGAGGAACCTTTTTTATTTTATTTTCAGCTCCCTATAATTTTATTATGTGGTGAATGAACACTCTCTTTTCATGCCTTTACAACTCCATAGTACCCTTGGTTCCTCTATCCAATTTTACCTCTTTCTTTTCTAAGTTTTATTTAATTGTTGACAATTTTATATATGTATCCAATATATGAGGTCATTTCTGCAACCCATAGCCTTGTCTTAGAGCATTCCTAAAGCTATTTAACTCCTTCTTCATCTAAAAATGTCTTCCTTCTATTTCCATGACTTCTTCTCTTGTTTGAGATCCATTGAGTTTAAGTAGGTTTTCTTTCATGAGCACGAGTCAGGAGTTATTTAGTAGAACATGGCTCAGTTACCAATAGTTACATCATTTAAAGCAAGTCTCACTGTCTCCTATTAACCTAAGTGCCAATAGCTCCTTTTGAGTAATGTGTCTCCTGAGTTCCTCTTCTATACATAGATAGACTATTTCTGGGCCTATCTAGTGTAGATCTTGTGCAGGAAATCACAACTGCTGTAAATGCATGAGTGCAATGACCATGTCATGTCCAGAGAACAACATTTCACAGTAGTCTCTTCCACCTGGCTCTTACATTCTGCATGCTTCCTCTTTTAGCACAAAATGTTTTGGAGGAAGTGATATCAACATCCTGTTTGTGGCCATGTCCTCAAATGTCATTTATTTTCATCACTTTGACAAGTTATCTGCATTAACCCTCACACACTGCACACAGAGCCTGTTTAAACAATTATGAGAGCAGCACTAATCTGTAAATGTAAGTATGTAGACAACAATATGACACCATACCTATTTAGCAATTCCCTGCTAGGGCCTGTGATCACCCTAGCTAAGGATTTCAGACCAGGATTACAGTTCTTCTGACTTAGTCTGAATTACTATTGCTATGATGAAGCATCATGACCAAAAGCAAATTGTGGAGAAAGGACTTATTTGACTTATGCTTCCACATCATAGTCTATCATTGAAGGAAGTCAGGTCAGAAATTAAAGTGGAGTAGGAATCTGAAGACAAGAGCTGATACAGGGACTATAGATAGGTGCTGGCTACTGGCTTGTTCAGCATGCTTTCTTATAGCACCTAAGACCATCAACTCAGGGATGGCACTACCACAATGAGCTAGGGCTTCTCCCATCAGCCACTAATTTAAAAATGCCCTACAACTTACATATAGACATTTTCTGAACTGAGGCTTCCTCCTCTTCCATGACTGTAGCTGTAGCAAAAATTGACATAGACTAGCCACCACAGATACCAACCATTAATTAATTCCCATCTATGAATCAAAACTTACATCCAATCAGAAAGTGGTTAGTTATCACCGTATCAGCTATGTCATTATTGTGACAGTGCATATGTTTTGCCTTAAAAGTCACTATTTTAACTCACAAGATTCACAACTGGAGACTATTGTAATGGTTTGAATGATATTTCCCTGTAGTCTTGGGCATTTAAATATTTGGAACCCAGTCAGTGTAGCAATACAAGATAGAAGCTCTTATTTAAGCTCCATTTGTCAGTCTTCCTCTGCCATCATGGGCTCTTATCCTCCTGGAACCACAAATTCAAATAAAGTCTTCTGTAAGTCACTTTGGTCATAGTATTAGACAACTAAATAACATAGAAGTTAAGATGGAGAGTGGACTAGTGTTGTAACAAAACTAATCATACAGGTATTTAAAGAAATGTTGAAGACTTTGGAAACTTGGACTAGAAAAGCACATGAACCCTATAAGTGGAGGTTAATGGGTAATCTTAATTGCAGCTTGGAAGACAATAATGCTGAGGACTATGTGGAACATAGAGGCTCATGTCAAGAGGTTTCAGAGGGGGAAAATATTGGCAGCTGGACTAGAAAATGTTGGTACAATGATTCGGTTAAATATGTGGCTGTTTTCTGTCCATGTGCTAAGAACTTACTTCAGCCTACATTTAAAAGTAATAGACTAATTTCATTTGACAGAGTAGATTTCATGACAGCTTAATATTGATTCTACACGTGGTTGTTATTAATCAACTATTTGGAGGTCTACAAAGGAAATGAGCAATTTGAACCAAAAGAAATTCAAAGTATGCAGTATGAAGGGATAAGGTTATTGTCTCAGACAAGGTTCATGTAAGAAGAGAGGCTGCCAGTGCTAAGGAGATTAGGGCTATTATGGAAAGATCTAATCTGTACAAGAGTAAAGACGAGGAGCTAGAGAAAGTACCCAAGGAGCTAAAGGGAACTGCAACCTTATAGGTGGAACAACATTATGAACTAACCAGTACCCCCCCCCCGAGCTCGTGTCTCTAGCTGCATATGTATCAAAAGATGGCCTATTCGGCCATCACTGGAAAGAGAGGCCCATTGGACTTGCAAACTTTATATGCCCCAGTACAGGGGAACACCAGGGCCAAAAAGTGGGAGTGGGTGGGTAGGGGAGTGGGTGGGGGGAGTGTATTGGGGACTTTTTGGATAGCATTGGAAATGTAAATGAGGAAAATACGTAATAAAAATATTAAAAATATTTTTTTAAAAAAGAGTAAAGAAGAAACACTCTCAGGGAAAGACCCTGCCCAGATAAACATTTAACTTGCGAAAGGAAAAAAAAATTTTATTGTTTCCTTTCCAGCTTCTGAAAGCAACAACAAACAAAACCTACTGTAAATGTGGTTCAATGGGTAAATATCTACTGGCAGCCAAATTTGGGAGTATTATCCATGAAAGAAGGATGCATGAGCGAAAGGGTCATGAGATCTTCCTTTGTGGCTTCAGAGAGCTGCTGAGATCAGGCAACATGTTGCAGGGGAGTCCCTCCATGCAGGCTATGAGAGGAAATGATGTAAGGCTGTGGAATGGAAGCCTGAATTGTGTTAGAGACTTCCAAAGTATGTGATGTCTTCATAAAAAGCATCTTATGATCTATTTAAGGTGAATAAATAAGAGCAATGACAGTGTGCTATACTGTATGGGACATTGGGGACTCCCTGATGAGTAACACAGAGAGGTACCACACATTTTGTATGAGGATTTTCAGTTAATACCATATGACTTCTAAGAATAGCATTACCCATTCAAGCAACATACCACTATTCAATATCTTTTAAATAACTCTGCTATTTTGGATGAACATTTTTGTCCTTCATATATTCTTGTTGTAAATCCTCTGTCTGACATGTAGGTGGCAAAAAATTATTCTCATTGTGCAGGTTACCTCTTCATTCAATTAACATTGAACAGTCCCTACTGGTGTCTTTATCTTGAAATGTATTCTCTACTTTTTGCTCAAAAGTTCAAAGCTTTAATCTTATAGTGAGGTCCTTGATCTATTTGAAGTTGATTTTCAAAGTGAGAGATAATAATCAAGTTTCATTATTCTAGATGTCATCTGTCATTATCCTTTCTTGGAACTATTTGCTAAGTTAGGGTTAGGGTTAGGGTTTGTATATGTGGATATCTGAGGTTTTTATATAAGCATAATTATAGCAATAGTGCCAATAATAATAAATGACAAAAATAAATACTTCTGGTTGTAAATGTGTTACACTTATCATGTGTTGATTTAATCATGATTTTAAAAAAATCCCATTAGTGGATATGTTCCTTCTGGTTTGCACCTATGCCTGGGAGTGGAGCCTGTGTTTCAACATTCCCCATACCCACACACACCCAGAGAAATCTCGACACCCCCCCCCCCCAGGATTCTGACAAACCTAGGATCTCAAGAGCAGACCCTGTGCTCTGGCTCTCCACACACTCTGCCCACATCCAGAGGCAGGTTAACCCCCCAGGATTTCTGACATAACACAGGCTCTGAGATCACAGGCTCACAGAAAGGACAGGCTCCAGTCAGAGACAGCAAGGCCAATTAACACCAGAGATAAGGAGATGGTGAGAGGCAAACACAAGAACATAAGCAACAGAAGCCAATGTTGTTTGGCAACATCAGAAACCGGAACTCTCACAACAAGCATCTTTGGTTACCCCATCAAATCTGAAAAGCATGATTCAGACCTAAAATCCCATCTCATTAAGATGAAAGAGGACTTTGAGAATGACATAAATAACTCCCTTAAAGAAATACAGAACACAGTTAAACAAGTAGAAGTCCTTAAAGAGGAAGCACATAAATCTCTTAAAGAAATACAGGAAAACACAATCAAACAGGTGAAGGAAATGAAGAAAACCATCCAGGATCTAAAAATGGAAATAGAAACATTAGCAAAAACACAAAAGGAGACAACCCTGGAGATGTAAAACTAAGAAAGAGAACAGGAACAACAGATGCAAGTATCACCAACAGAATACAAGAGATAGAAGAGAGAATCTCAGGCATAGAAGATACCATAGAAGACACTGATACAACAGTCAAAGAAGATACAAAAAGCAAAAAGCTCCTATCTCAAAACATTGAAGAAATTCAGGACACGATGAAAAGACCAAGCCTAAGAATAATAGGTATAGAAGAGAGTGAAGATTCACAACTCAAAGGGCAAGAAAACATCTTCAACAAAATAATAGAAGAGTTCCATCTGCACCTGGGAGCTAAGGCTGTTCCACAGCTTTCCACACACAAATCCCGCCAGGAGAGAACTGGTCTCCCAGGAGTGCTCTCACTCCTAAGCTCAGAGGTGAGATCACCACTTTCACTCCAATAATTGTCCAAAGCAGACCAGCCAGGAGCCCACACAGTACAGGAATAGTGGAGCAGCTGTGGACAGGATCCTTCCAGTCTCTATCTGCACCCAGGAGCTAAGACTGTTTCACAGCCCTCCACACACAAATCCTACCAAGAGAGAGCTGGTCACCCCAGAAGTGCTGACACACCTCAGATCACAGGCTTACAGGCCCACAGGAAGGACGAGAGAGAGAGAGAGAGAGAGAGAGAGAGAGAGAGAGAGAGAGAGAGAGAGACCAATTACCACCATAGATAACCAGATGGCAAGAGGCAACCTTGCCAACAGAAACCTTAGTGTCACCAGAACCCGGTTCTCCCACACAGCAAGTTCTAGATAACCCCAACACAGTGAATAGGTAAGATTCAGAATTAGAATCACATCTCATGGGGATGATAGAGGACTTTAAGAAGGTCATAAATAGCCTTGAAGATATAGGCACGGGGGAAAACTCCTAAACAGAATAGCAATGGCTTGTGCTGTAAGATCAAAAATCGACAAATGGGACTTCATAAAATTGCAAAGCTTCTGTAAGGCAAAGGACACTGTCAATAAAACAAAAAGGCCACCAACAGATTGGGAAAAGATCTTTACCAATCCTAAATCTGATAGGGGGCTAAAATCCAACATATACATACACACACACACACACACACACACATATGTGTGTGTGTGTGTGTGTTGTATCCAACATATATATATATATATATATATATATATATATATATATATATATATGTATCCAACATGTGTGTGTATATATATATACTCGAGAAGTTGGACTCCAGAAAACCAAATAACCCTATTAAAAATTGGGGACAGAGCTAAACAAAGAATTCTCAACTGAGAAATACTGAATGACTGAGAAGCACCTAAAAAATGTTCAATAATCTTAATCATCAGGGAAATGCAAATCAAAACAACCCTGAGATTCCACCTCACACAGTCAGAGTGGCTAAGATAAAAAACTCAAGTGACAGCATCAGATGCTGGCAAACATGTAGAGAAAGAGGAACACTCCTCCATTGCTGGTGGGATTGCAAGCTGGTACAACCACTCTAGAAATCAGTTTGGCGGTTCCTTAGTAAATTGGACATAGTACTACCATAAGATCCAGCTATACCACTCCTGGGCATATACCCAGAAGATGCTTCAACTTGTAATAGGGACACATGCTCAACTATGTTCATAGTAGACTTATTTATAATAGCCAGAAACTGGAAAGAACTCAGATGTCCCTCAACAGAGGAATAGATATAGAAAATGTGGTACATCTATACAATAGAATACTACTCAGCCATTAAAAACAATGAATTCATGAAATTCTTAGACAAATGGATGGATCTGGAGGATATTATCCTAAGTGAGGTAACCCAATCACAAAAGAACACACATGATATATACTCACTGATAAGTGGATATTAGTCCTGAAGCTCAGAATACCCAACATCCAGTTTGCAAACACATGAAACTCAAGAAGAAGGAAGACCAAAGTGTGGACACTTTGAGCCTTCTCAGAAGAGGGAAAATACCCATGGAAGGAGTTACAGAGACAAAGTTCAAAGCAGAGACTGAAGGAATGAACAAACAGAAACTGCCCCACATGGGGATCCATCCCATAAACAACTACCAAACCCAGACACTATTGCAGATGCCAATAAGAGCTTGCTGACAGGAGCCTGATATATCTGTCTCCTGCAAGGCTCTCCAGTGCCTGAATAATACAGAAGTGGGTGCTCACAGTCATTCATTAGATGGAGCACAGGGTCCCTAATGAAGCAGCTAGAGAACATACCCAAGGAGCTGAGGGGGCGTTGTAGTCCCCTAGGAGGAACACCAATATGAACTAACCAGTAACCCTACAGTTCCCTGGGACTAAACCACCAGTTAAAGAAAACTGGTGGGACTCATGGCTCTAGCTGCATATGTAGCAGAAGATGGCCTAGTCTGTCATCAGTGGGAGGAGAGGCCCTTGGTCCTGTGAAGGTTCTATGCCCCTGTATAGGGGAATGCCTGGGCCAGGAAGCATGAGTGAGTGGATTGGGGAGCAGCAGGAGGGGAGAGAGGATAGAAGATTTTTGGAGGGGAAAATAGGAAAGGAAATAACATTTGAAATGTAAAGAAAGAAAATATTTAATAAAAAAAGAAAGTCATAAATAACTCCCCTAAAGAAACACAGGAGAACACAGGTAAACAACTAGAGGCCTTTAAAGAGGAAACACAAAAATCCCTTAAAGAATTAGAGGAAAACAACCAAACAGGTGAAGGGATTGAACAAAACCATCCAGGATCTAAAACTGGAAATATAAACAATAAAGAAATCAAAAACAGAGACGACTCTGGAGATAGAAAACCTAATAAAAAGATCAGGAGTAATAGATACAAGCATCACCAACAGAATGCAAGAGATAGAAGAGAGAATCTCAGTGCAGAAGATACCATAGAAAACATTGACAGAACAAAGAAAATGCAAAAGGCAAAAATCTCCTAACCAAAACATCCAGGAAATCCAGGACACAATGAAAAAAACCAAAGGATAATAGGTATAGAAGAAAGTGAAGATTCCAAACTTAAAGGGCCAGTAAATATCAACAAAATTGTAGAAGAAAACTTCCCTAACCTAAAGAAAGAGATGCCCATGAACATACAAGAACTCCAAATAGAACGGGCAAGAAAAGAAATTCCTCCCATCACATCATAGTCAAAATAACAAATGTACAAAACAAAGAATATTAAAAGCAGTAAGGGAAAAAGATCAAGTAATATATAAAGGCAGACCTATCAGGATTACACCAGACTTTTCTCCAGAGACTATAAAGGCCAGAAGGTCCTAGGTAGATGGCATAAAGGCCCTAAGAGAACACAAATGCCAGTACAGGCTACTATACACAGCAAAACTCTCAATTACCATAGATGTAGGAACCAAGATATTCCATGACAAAAAAAATTTAAACCATATCCTTGCAGAAATCCAGCCCTACAAATGATATTAAATCGAAAACTCCAACACAAGGAGGGAAACTACACTGTAGAAAAAGGAAGAAAATAATCTTTCAACAAACCAAAAAGAAGATAGCTACATAAACATAATTCCGCATCTAACAACAAAAATAATAGGAAGAAACAATCACATTTACTTAATATCTCTTAATATCAACAAACTCAACTCCCCAATAAAAAGACGTAGACTAACAGACTGGATATGTAAACAAGACCCAGCATTTTGCTGCATACAGGAAACCCACCTCATTGACACAGACAGACACTACCTCAGAGTAAAAGGCTGGAAAACAATTTTCCAAACAAATGGTCCCAAGAAATAAAGTGGAGAAGCCATTCTAATATCAAATAAAATCGACTTTCAACCTAAAGTTATCAAAAAATATAAGGAGGGACACTTCATAGTCATCAACAGTAAAATCTACCAAGATGAACTCTAAATTCTAAATATCTATGCTCCAAATGCAGGGGCACTCATAGCGTGCATAAAAGAAACGCTACTAAAGCTCAAAAGCACATATTGCACTTCACACAATAATAGTGGAAGACTTCAACACCCAACTCTCACCAATGGACAGATCATGAAAACACAAATAGAGACACGTTGAAACTAACAGTTTATGGACCAAGTGAATTTAACAGATATCTATAGAACTTTTAATCCTAAAACAAAAGAATATAAATTCTTCTCAGCACCTCATGGTACCTTCTCCAAAACTGACCATATAATCAGTCACAAATAGGCCTCAACAGATACAAGAAGATTGAAATAATCCCATGCATTCTATCAGATCACCATGGACTAAAGCTGGTCTTCAAGAACAACAACAACAAAAAAAAACCCAGAAAGCCCATATATACATGGAACTTGAACAATGCTCTACTCAATAATAACTTGGTCAAGGGAGAAATAAAAAAAGAAATTAAAGACTATTTAAAATTTAATGAAAATGAAGAATGGCATGTCCAAACTTATGGCACACAATGAAAGCAGTGCTGAGAGGAAAACTCATAGCTCTGAGTGCATCCAAAAAGAAACTGGAGAGAGCATACACTAGCAACTTGACAGCACATCAGAAAGTTAGAGAGCAAAAGAAACAACTACAACCAAGAGGAATAGATTCCAGGAAATAATCAAACTCCAGGATGAAATCTACCAACTAGAAACAGAAAGAACTATACAAAGAATCAATAAAAGCAGAAGTTGGTTCTTTGAGAAAATCAATCAGATAAACAAATCCTTAGCCAGACTAACCAGAGGGTACAGAGACAGTATCCTAACTAACAAAATCAGAAATGGAAAGGGAGACATAACAATAGAAACTGAGGAAATCCAAAAAGATTATCAGATCCTTCTAGAAAAGCCCATACTCAACAAAACTGAAAAATCTGGATGAAATGAACAATTTTCTAGTCTGTTACCAGGTATCAAAATTTAATCAGGATCAGATTAATGATCTAAACAGACCTATAACACCTAAAGAAATAGAAGCTGTCACAACCAAAAAAAAAAAAAAAAAAAAAGCCCAGGATGGGTTTAGTGCAAAGTTCTATCAGACCTTCAAAGAACACCTAATATTCTCCACAAACTATTCCACAAAATAAAAACAGAAGGAACACTATCCAATTCATTCTATGAAGTCACAATATGCTGGCTTATACCTAAACCACACAAAGACCCAACAAAGAAAGACAACTTCAGATCATTTCCCTTATAAATATTGATGTAAAAATACTCAATAAAACTCTCACAAACCAAATCTAAGAACACATCAAAACAATCATCGATCATGATCAAATAGGCTTCATTCCAGGAATGCAGGGATGGTTCAATATACAGAAATACATCAATGCAATCCACTATATAAACAAACTCAAAGAAAAAAATCACATGATCATTTCATTAGTTGCTGAGAAAGCATTTGACAAAATTCAACATCCCTTCATGATAAAATTTTGGAAAGAACAGGAATTCAAGGCCCATACCTAAACATAGTAAAAGCAATATACAGCAAACCATTAGACAACATCAAACTAAATGGGGAGACACCTGAAGCAACCACACTAAAATCAGGGACTGGAAAAGGCTGCCTACTCTCTTCCTACCGATTCAATATAGTACTCAAAGTCGTAGCCAGAGCAATTAGACAACATAGGAAGGTCAAAGGGGATACTAATTGGAAAGGAAGAAGTCAACATATCACTATTTGCAGATGATATGACAGTATCCTTAAGTGACCCCAAAAATTCCACCATAGAACTCCTAAACCTGATAAACAACTTTAGTAAAATGGCTTGATATTAAATTAACTCAAACAAATCAGTGGCCTTCCTCTACTCAAAGGATAAACAAGCTGAGAAAGAAATTAGGGAAACAACACACTTCACAATAGTCACAAATAGTATAACGTGCCTTGGTGTGACTCTAATCAAGCAAGAGTAAGATCTGTATGAGAGGAACTTCAGGTCTCTGAAGAAAGAAATTCAAGAAGATCTCAGAAGATGGAAAGATCTCCCATGCTCATGATTGGCAAGATTAATATAGCAAAAATGGCAGTATTGCTGAAAGTAATCTACAGATTCAATGCAATTTCCATCAAAATTCCAACTCAGTTCTTCATAGAGTTAGAAAGAGCAATTCTCAAATTCATTTGGAATATCAAAAAGCCTAGAATAGTGAAAATTATTCTCACCAATAAAAATCCTTCTTGAGAATCACCATCCCAGACCTCAAGATATACTATAGAACAATAGTCACAAAAACTCCATTGTATTAAAACAGGCAAGTAGATCAATGGAATAGAATTGAAGACCCAGAAATGAACCCACACACCTATGGTCACTTGATCTTTGACAGGGTAGCTAAAACCATTCAGTGGGAAAATGTCAGCATTTTCAACAAATGGTGCTGCTTCAGCAGTCAGCATGTAGAAAAATACAAATTGATCCATTTCTATCTTTTTGTATAAAGGTCAAGTCCAAGTGGATTAACGGCCTCCCCATAAAACCAGATACTCTGAATCTAATAGAAGAAAAAGTGGAGAAGAGCCTCAAATACTTGGGCACAGGAGAAAACTTCCTGAACAAAATAGTAATGGTCTATGCTTTAAGAGCAACAATTGACAAATGGGACCTCAGAAAATTGAAAAGCAAAGGGCCCTATCAATAGTACAAACTGGAAATCCACAGATTGAGAAAAGATATTTATAAACTATTCATCCGATAAAGGGCTAATATCCAAAATATATGAAGAATCCAAGAAGGTAGACTCCTGAGCACCAAATAACCCTATTTAAAAACGGAGTACAGACCTAAATAGAGAATTCTCAACCGAGGATTCTCTAATGGCTGAGAAACATTTACAGAAATGTTCAACAACCTTAATCATCAGGGAAATGCATATCAAAATGACCCTGAGATTCCACCTCACAACAGTCAGAATGGCTATGATTAAAAACTCAGGTGACAGCAGATGCTGGTGAGGATGTTAGAGAAAGAGGAACACTGCTTCATTGCTGGTGGGACTGCAATCTAGTAAAACCACTTTGGAAATCAGTCAGACGGTTCCTAAGAAAATTAGAAATAATTCTACCTGAACACCCATCTGCACTTCTCCTGGGCATATACCCCAAAGATGGTTCATCATATAACAGGGACACGTGCTCAACTATGTTCATAATGAATGGGTGCAGGCAGCCTGCCTCTGAGCTTTCTGGACATTCACAGAGCTTCCCCTCCCCACTTCCTCTTTTTCACTGCTCACATGGAGCTCTCCCTCCACCCCCCTGCTTTTCAGAGAGGGCTAGGTCTGGCGCTGAAATAATGCTATTCCCGTTTTCATAGTGGCACACCCTAACAACCCTCCCCTCCCTACTGGGCGACAGATGCAGGCTTGAAAATAGACAAATGGCAATATCTCTTAGCCCCATGTTGCTGAGGCTGGCACACTCTCACGGATAGATGGCTAAGCACTTCCCAGTGCAACTGGCACCTATCCTTGGGAAGAGTGAAGACCAAACATCTTCGAAGAGATAAATGTCCCAGGTTTGGAGCATGAGAGGAGGGCAATCAAGCACCCACAGACAGCTGTGGCTCGTTGTAAAAGCACACTAGTTCCTGATAGCACCATTAAGTTACTTCCCAGGTCAGAAGCGTCCCCCTCTCCCAGTTGTGCGATTCTGCCCTGCTGCCTAAACAAATGACATCATGTTTGAAAGATGACTTCCCTTGTCACCTCCCCCTGTCACCCTAAAATCCAAAGAATCCCTGATTATGCTTGTGTAAAAATGTCAAGCTCTTAGGTGCGGGGTCCCACTCCTGTCCTGTACTGTGGGAAGGTTTTTGATCTTAGTCTGACTTGAATAAATAAATAGTCTCTTGTTTCACTACATCGGGTCCAAGATTCTTAGAGTTCGCCTGGGGTATCCTGCTGTAACCTGGACACAACAATAGCAGCTTTATTTATAATAGCCAGAAGCTGGAAACAATCCAGATGTCTCTCATCAGAAGAATGGATACTGAAAATGTGGTACACTTACACAATGAAGTACTACTCAACTGTTAAAAACAATGACCTCATGAAATTTACAGGCAAATGGATGGAACTAGAAAATATCACTGTGAGTATGAGATAACCCAGACACAAAAGAACACACATGGTATGTACTCACTAATAAGTGGATACTAGTCCAAAAGCTCACAATGTCCATGTTGCAACCATATGGAGAGTAGAAGGAATGAAGATTGGGGGAGGGGTGAGTACTCCTGTCCTGCATTGAGGGGGAACAAGACAATTGTGGGAGGTGGATGGGGAGGGGGACAAGGGAGGGTAAACGGAGCAGAAAGAAATAAGGGTGGCAGTATCAGAGACAAAAGGTCAAGAAATCTAACAAAAATATGTCACAGGGGGGATGAGAAACTGGGGATAGCCACTGGAGTATTCCAGACACTAGAGAAACGTGAGGCTCCCTGGATACAATGGGACTGACTTTAGCTGTAATGAACAGAGACGGAGAAGATAGAATCTGTGGAGACCATCTCTAGTAGATAGGCATGGTCCCTGGTTGAGGGATGGGGCCACCCACCCATTTCAACGATTTTTTAACCCAGAAATATTCCTGTCTGAAGGGAGAACAGGGAAAAAAACGGAACAGAGACTGAAAGAAGGGCCAACAAGGGACACCCTCACCCGAGGATATATCATATCTGCAGACACCAAACCCAATGCCGTGGTCAAGAGGCACTTGCTGACAGGAACCTAGTGTGGCAGTTCCTTAGTCCAGCCAGCAACTGACCAATGGAGATGAGGATGTTTGGAGCTGACCATCATACTGAACCCAGTGAACCTGGTGGGGGAGCTGGCAGAAGGACTGGAGGAGCAGAGGGGGATTGCAACCCTATTGGAAGAACAACACAGGCTGGCCTGACTACCCAGTTCTCCCAAAGTCTAGACCACCAACCAAAGAGTGTATCTGGAGGGATTCATGGCTCCAGATACATATGAAGCAGAGGATGGCCTTGCCTGACAGCAATGGGAGGGGAGGCCCCTGGTCACATAGAGGTTTGATGCCTTAGAGTATAGGGATGCTGGAGAAGTGGGAGGATGAGTGTGGGTGGGTGGGGGAGCACTCCGCACAGGCAAAAGGGAGGGAGATTGCAACCCCATTGGAAGAACAACATAGGCTGTCCTGAATACCCAGTTTTCCCAAAGTCTAGACCACCAACTAAGGAGTGTATGATGGAGGACGGGTGGAGGGGGTAACTGGGAAGTAGGATATCATTTGAAATATAAATGAATGGAATGATTAATAAAAATAAAAAATAGCATAAAAAACAGTTGGCAAATAGGACCTCATAAAATTTAAAAGCTTCTGTAAGGCAAAAGACACTGTCAATAAGACAAAACAGCAACCCACAGATTGGGAAATATATTTATGAACCCTACATTGGATAAAGGACTGGAGTTCAAAATATACAAAGAACTTAAGGAAGTAGACTCCAGAGATCCAGATTACCCTATTAAAAACGGGGTACAGAGCTAAACAGAATTCTCAACTGAGAAATCTTGAATGGCTGAGAAACACTTAAGGAAATGTTCAACATCCTTAGTTATCAGGAAACTGCAAACCAAAACGACCCAGAAATTCCACCTCTCACCAATCAGAATGGCTAAGATAAAAAACTCAAGTGACAACAGATGCTGGTGCAGATGTGGAGAAAAAGGAACACTCCTTCATTGCTGATGGGACTGCAAGCTAGTAAAATCACTTTGGAAATTGTACTGGCTAGTTTTGTGTCAACTTGACACAGCTGGAGTTATCACAGAGAAAGGAGCTTCAGTTGAGGAGATGCCTCCATGAGATCCAACTGTAAGGCATTTTCTCAATTAGTGATTAAGGGGGAAAGGCCCCTTGTGGATGGGACGATCTCTGGGCTGGTAGTCTTGGGTTCTATAAGAGAGCAGGCTGAGCAAGCCAGGGGAAGCAAGCCAGTAAAGAACATCCCTCCATGGCTTCTGCATCAGCTCCTGCTTTCTGACCTGATTGAGTTCCAGTCCTGACTTCCTTGGTGATGAACAGCAGTATGGAAGTGTAAGCCGAATAAACACTTTCCTCCCCAACTTGCTTCTTGGTCATGATGTTTGTGCAGGAATAGAAACCCTGACTAAGACAGAAGTCAATCTGGTGGTTCATCAGAAAGTTGAAAATAGTTCTGTTTGAATACCCAGCTATACCACTACTGGCATATACCCAAAAGATGCTCCAACATATAGCAAGGACACATGCTCCACTATGTTTATAGCAGCCTTATTTATAATAGCCAGAAGCTGGAAACAATCCAGATGTTCCTCAAGAGAAAAATGGACACTGAAAATGTGGTACATATACACAATTGAGTATTACTTAGCTCTTTAAAACAACAACTTTATGAAGTTCACAGGCAAATTTATGGAATTAGAAAATGAGGTAACCAAGACAAAAAAACATACATGGTAAACATTCACTGACAAGAAATATCAGTTCATGGAACTAGAAAATATCACTGTGGATGAGGTAACCAAGACAAAAAAAAAAAAAAACATACATGATAAGTACTCACTGACAAGTGCATATTAGCCCAAAAGCTCAGAATACCCAAGATACAATCACAAACCATATGGAGCTTAAGAAGGAAGACCAAAATGTGGATGCTTCAAATCTACATAGAAGGGTGAACAAAATAATCACAGGGTGTAGAGGAAAGGAGAGGCCTGAGAGGAAGAGAGGAGAAGGAGAGAAAAGGGGGGGGGGTCAGGATCAGGTATTGGAAGGGACAGGAGAGAAGTACAGAGGGCCAAGATATTGAATAGAAATATGTAGCAGGGGTAATGGGGAACTGGTTGTGGCCACTACAAAGTCCCAGAAGCCAGCGAAGTGAAAGGCTCCCAAGACCCAACAGGGATGACTTTATCAGAAATACCCAACAAAGGCGATATAGAACCTGTAGAGCCACCAACAGTAGATAGACACTGCCCCCAGTTGAGGGATGAGGCCATTCACCCATCTCAAAAATATTAACACAGAATTGTTCCTCCGAAGGGAAGACAGGGTCCAAAAATGGAACAGAGACTTAAGGAAAGGCCATTCAGAGACTGTCCCACCTAGGGATACATTCCATCTGCAGACACCAAATTCCCACACTATTACTGATGCCAAGAAGTGCTTGCTGACAGGAACCTGGTATGGCTAGTCCTTGAGAGGTTCTACCAGCACCTGACCAATACAGATGCAGATACAGCCAAGCATAGGACTGAGCCCAGGGACCCCAATGAAAGAGCTAGGGGAAGGATTGAAGAAGCTGAAGGGAACTGCAACCCCACAGGAAGAACATTATCAACTAACTGGTCCACCCAGGGCTCACAGGGACTAAACCACCAACCAGTGAGTATACATGGAGGGATCTTTGGCTCCAGATACATATGTAGCAGAGGATGGCCTTGTCTGACATCAGTGGGAGGGGAGGACCTTGGTCCTGTGGAGGCTTGATGCCCCAGTATAGGATAATTCTGGAGGGGTGAGGTGTCAGTGGGTGAGTGGGTAAAGGAGCACCCTCATAGAGGCAAAGGGGAGGGGGTAAGAAGAGGGATGGGATGGGAGGGTTGTGCAGGAGTAACCGGAAAGGATATAATTTGAAATGTAAATGAAAAATATGGTTATTAATAGAATAATTCCCTTAGGGAAGCCAGCTATAATGGCACATATCTTCCAGCACTCAGGAGGAAGAAGTAAGCAGATCTTTGAGGCCAGCCTGGTCTACAAAGTGAGTTCCAGGATAGTCAGGGCTATACAGAGAAACTTTGTCTCAAAAAACCACAAAGCAACACAAAAACAAACAGGAGTTGAGGATTCAAAAACTACTGAATTTAGCACATGAGAAACTGAGGCAGTGAGAGATTACTTGACTTGTCCAATGCTAGGGAAATTAAAGTGGAAGAAATTAGAAGCCCAGCATTCTACAAAATGGGAAACTTACTTGGAAAATTTGTGTCTCTAATGAGATCTCATGTTATTTGACAGTTTGTTGATCACATATATTTCTTCTTTACTCAACTGACTTTTCGTATGCTTTTCAGGATTTTTGTGGGATATTCATGGTTCACAGGTCTATAAGGTCTTTTTATCCTTTACTTCTGAGCTATTCCTCATTATCAATGGGTCAAAAGACTCAGTTTTGATGATTCTTTTTGCCAACCTTGAGGGATAGAAATTATAACATTACTTTTAATACAAACTTTTTTCTTTCAGATTCCATTTTTTTTGTTTTAGAGATCTGATCTTTAGTTATTCACTTATTTTTTCTGTGATTTCTACATATCAGAGAAAACATGTCTGATTTTTGCTTCTGATGTCAGCAATAGAAAGGGTCCATCTGGTAATGTATTTGGAACTTGTCAGTGTAAAATTCTAATGTTCTGTGCTTTCAACTTTATTATATTAAACATTTTTGTACAAGTTAAGGTAGAGACTTAACAATATATTTCCCCAAAAGATCACTGAATACATGAGCAGTATTTTCTTGCTGATCTGAATAACCACAAGTGTATCAATGAATTACTTTATGGATTTCTCATTGTGTTCCGTTGACTCTGGCATTGGCCTTCCTCCATTGCCGTTGGTTTTATGGTTCTAGTGGAATGGGCTTCTTTTCTGACTTTTTAAAAACTTTATTTTATGAGTAGCACAGTCTGCATAAAGAGAAGACACACAGTGGTGGCAATGACCTTTAGTGATGACTCATAATTATTCCTTCAGTCATTGAAACAGTTGCCTGAAAACTGCTTCTCAAAACCTGATAATCCCACTTTGGCACTTCTAACCTGGAAGGATTTATCTTATTCATTTCACTTTTTATTTGTTCTTTGTGAAATTCACATCATGCACCCCAATTCCACATATCTTTTTTTTCTTTAGTATCCACCCTCTGCCCTTGCAACTTGTCCACAAAAGAAAATGAAAATATTGTTGTGGAAGCTGTGGTGTGTCACAGTGTATCACACAGTATACACTTTGTCCACATCTCTTCATTTGTTCATTGCAGTGAGATGGGTTTGAGGCCTCTGGCTTCTGCTACCCTATGAATCCTCACTGGAACTTCTCTCAGATATCCTCTGTTGTCATGGAGATTCTAAGCTTTGGAACTGCAGGACCAGTCCCTTCACTCACTCTCAAAGCTCCAGATCTGGGCCTGGGTGGTTTCTGAGCTGATCAACCTGCCAGCTCTCCATCCATGCCCACGCCACCAGGACTGGCTCTGTTGTGCTGCCCAGGTGAGGTGCAGGGCCCACTTTCTTATGCTGCAACAGGCAAGGGCCTGGGACAACTCTCCTACTTTCATGACCAGTTCTGCCAGCCACAGGAGGTGGTGGCAACAACTCTCTCATGCCCACACCAACTCGAGGCAGGAGAGTGACAAGTGGCTGGCTAGCTCTTCTACTCTCAAATCCTCAGCACTGGCTCACCTGCAACTCCCACAACCAAGGCTAACTCTGCCACGCTTCGTGGGAAGGGTGTGGGCTGCTCTCCTGAGTGCTGCAGCTAGCAAGGGGCAGGGCAGATCTCCTGCTCTTGTGCCTTCAGGACCAGTTCTCCTTCGATGCCCAGGTGAAGAGTGAGGCCAGTTCTGCCCAGCCCTCAGACATTAGCATGCTCCCAGACAGCAGCAGAGATGTCTGCTTGGCCTTTGGTGGTAACACATCTCTGCTGCTTCAGGGCCATAGACTCAGATGTGGCCCTTGGTGGCAGCGTGGGTCAGGACCTCACCATGGCCTTAGGTGGCATTACTCAAATGAGGCCGTTCCTCACTACCCTTGAGTCTCCAAATCCATCTCTCCTCGTTGTGCACATACCCTTCTACTTCCCTTTCTCTTCCACCTTTCCACCTTCCCCGTGCTCTTCCTGGTAGTTCCAGGGCCTCTTGGTGTCTGGGGTCATCTCAGAAGTGCTATGAGTCTCCAGTGTGGCAATGGGCAAAGATCATCACAGGCTTGCTGCCTGCCCCTCCCCTGGGCTGCATGACATGGCACCTGGCTCAGAATCATCTCTGGCTTGCTCTGCTCTCCTGGGCTATGTGGTAAAGAAAATTTCTTTCACTCTGATTGATAGGAATTTCCCCTCCCTTAGTTTTAACTCTGAGCCTTCTACCCTAGCAAGGCCCTTTCAGGCTCCAAGACAGTAGAACTTGTAAGAGCCTGAAAAGTTATCCTGTGTATGTACTCCCACTCCCAGCCAAGGCCTCTGATTTCAGAAATGCTTCTAGGGCAGCTTCCCATCCTTGCACTTTGAGATTTGTGGCAAGAAGCAAAACAACTGGCCACAAGCGTTCTGATTGGCTACTTTCCATTGTACTAGAAAGTGAATTACCTAATAGAGGCCAAGAAGTGACTAGAATAGACATTGTCCTACATTTAATCATAATCTTTTAAAATATTTACTTTATGTGATGTCTGTGTTTGTGTGCACAAGTGTATGCACAAGTGCACAAGGGGGTGCCAAATACACACAGATGATCAGAGAGGGGTGGCTGTTCCCAGACATCCACCCCTCCCATTGGACAGCTGGTTGATTCAATGAGTGTGCTTTAGCTTATATCTCTCTGTCTGTCACTCAGGCATGTGTAGCATATTGTGAAAGAGCCTGCATTTTATTCTCTGTAACTGGAGGTAACTGGAGTTACAGATAGATGTGAGCTACCACGCAGGGGCTGCGAGTCTAACTTGGTTCCTCTGCAAGAATAGGAGGTGATCTTAACCACTGAGCTATTTCTCTGGCTCCATAAGACTTTTACCTTTTTGGTCAGTTCTGGTGTTGAATTGTGTTTCTTTTGAGACAGTATCTAATTAGGTTGTCTAGAATGACCTTGAATTTACTATGTGTCCCAAGCTTGGGAAACATCTGTATCAGCCTTCTTGGAAGTAGGATTACCATCATACTCACCAATCTCAGCAAAAGGTTTTTAGCAAGTTGATTTATGTACATGTGTTCTCTCTCTGTCTCTCTCTGTCTCTCTCTCTCTCTGTCTCTCTCTCTCTCTCTCTGTGTCTGTTTCTCTCTGTCTCTCTCTGTCTCTCTCTGTCTCTCTGTCTCTGTCTCTGTCTCTCTCTCTCTCTGTCTCTGTCTCTCTCTCTCTCTCTCTCTCACACACACACACACACACACACACACACACACACACACACCTATTCCTTTAGGAGGGTGTCAGATGCAGCCATCAATATTAGTCCTAGTTTCTTTTAATATATTAGATTCAAGTCTTAACAGGTTTGCTACAGGCACTTGCTCCAAACTCCACTCACATGTGTAACTGAAGTTGGTTCAGGAAAACCACAAAGAAGACTTCTCAGGACAAGACCAGAGCAACGTTCACATATGGAGACTCCGAGTTGCAGGAATTTCCCACACAGTAGGGCAGGCAGTGTCATCCATAGAGCATTGTCTCCAAATGTTCCTGTACTGAGCTTGCTCCAGTTTCTCCCCACTTGCTCACTTCTCTGAGTAGTGTCTGCTCTCAGTCACCTCAAGGGGGTGCCAAATACACACAGATGATCAGAGAGGGGTGGTTGTTCCCAGACATCCACCCCTCCCATTGGACAGTTGGTTGATTCAGCTCCCATTGGACAGCTGGTTGAGTGTGCTTTAGCTTATATCTTTCTGTCTGTCACTCAGCAAGAGCAGCTTTGAAGCACAAGTTTAGGGATTAGTGTCAAGGAGGGTAATTGGGTTGTTTTGTCTTGTCTTGTCTTGCTGCACCTAGCCTTAGGCAGTTCTTACAGCACAAGGCATGCTGTGGGCTCTAGCCCTACTTCTAGCTTTCTTGCCTGCTGGTAAGTACATGGCATAGATACTCATGGCATTTCATTTATCAGTGGGAAGCCATGCTGATGAGTTGCTAACCTACCATTCTCTGTTGCTGGTACCACTGCAGGCAGACAAACATCCTCCAACTTGGAAGAAAGAATAACGTCAGTCACCAAGCTAGAGGGGTCCTCTGCTATAATGACTTGTGATATTCACGGAACAGGCACTTACATCCACTGGTACCGATTCCAGAAAGGGAGGGCCCCAGAGCACCTTCTCTACTATAACTTTGTCAGTTCCACAACTGTGGTGGATTCCAGATTCAATTCGGAGAAATATCATGTTTATGAAGGCCCGGACAAGAGGTATAAATTTGTGCTTCGGAATGTGGAGGAGTCCGATTCTGCTCTGTATTACTGTGCCACCTGGGCTGGCACAATGACTCAGCCCTGCCCTCATCTGTACTGAAAGTTTAGCTTGCAGCCGTTCCTAGTGCAGACCAACTCCTACCTCATATCTTTAACTCAGACCTCCTCTACTCTGAAAAGGAGATTCTGGATCTGAGGCCTTATCTTTGTGACAATCCAATATCCCTCTGGCCAGCTATACCCTCACCCCTAACATTACCACTGGGAATTTCAAACTTCTATCTGTAAACCTTGACAAAGAGCCCTGGCTGACACCAAAACCAGACACTACTGCATATGCCAGCAAGATCTTGCTGAAAGAACCCTGATATAGCTGTCTCTTGTGAGGCTATGCCAGTGCCTGGCAAATATAGAAGTGGATGCTCACAGTCAGCTATTGGATGGAACACAGGGCCCCCAAAGGAGGAGCTAGATAGAGTACCCAAGGAGCTGAAGGGATCTGCAACCCTATAGATGGAACAACAATGTGAACTAACCAGTACCCCCAGAGCTCATGTCTCTAGCTGCATATGGAGCAGAAGATGGCCTAGTCGGCCATCATTGGGAAGAGAGGCCCCTTGGTCTTGCGAACATTATATGCTCCAGTACAGAGGAATGCCAGGGCAAGTGGGAGTGGGTGGGTAGGGGAGCAGGGCATGGGGAGGGTATAGGGAACTTTCGGGATAGTATTTGAAATGTAAATAAAGAAAATATCTAATAAAAAAAACTAAAAAAAAAAAAAAAAAAAAAGAACCCTGACTGAAAATATACTTCCAACTCTCCTAGTGGCTGCAGTTGGCAGCTTACAATCTAGAAGTTTGCTTAGGATTGATATTTGTCACAAGATATTTACTTAAGAGAGCAGTTTGGGAAAACTGGTTACAGTGATTCGTGTATGTAAACGTGGTATAGAGAAAATGGCATGGTCAGTAACTTTTCATTACTTAGAGTATAAGAAATGGTAGAGAAAAACTTTGGGCTTCCTGATGCCTCAATGTTGATGTACACTCATTGTCCTTTGAACAAACTGATTTTTCCTTCAAGATAATACCCATAATATTATTTGTTTTGATGATAAAGGAATTTTTGCAAGTAAATATGCCAACTATTGTATCTACTTAAAGAATATAACTCTAGCACACTAAATTTCAAAGATTAATAAAAACATTAAATATAAATATAGAAGATATTTATTGTTGTTCTCATTGTCTCAATTTTCTAGAGGTTTTGGAGTTAACAATTTGAGTTCTTCTGCCACTTGGTAACTGGTACTTGAGCCCAGTTTGAACTGAAAATTTCATTGCTTTGATTGCAAAGTGATGAACAAAGGCAAATGAATAAACTAAGCCCCAAATCCTCCTGCAAACACTTTAGGGTGAAATAGATAATGTTTGTACATCTTATGATTTGTTTCATTATCTGCTTGCTACTTTGGGCTGTGCTCTTCCAAGTGAGATGGGATCATACAAATGAACTTGAATATAGTACTTATGTAGCAATTATCTATAGAAAGCTTTATTATACACTAAGACTCTAAGAACTATAGTTTTAAACTCTTTTTTTTCCTCAAATGAAAGAAAGACACAGTAAGAACACTGCTTTTTTTTTTACCAACAGCCGAGCATCAAGGCAGGTCACTAAGATATGTCTGAGAGTGCCATCTTTGGTGCTGTTCCTTCGCTCTCATTCCTCTGGATGCACAGAAACATTGAAGGCAGATAGAAATCAGGCTCAGAGTTTAACTAGACCACACTATTGCCTAAGATGACTACCCTGTGCAAATTTTGCACATGGCCATGCAAGGAAGACCTGGCATGGGCTAAGTGGGTATCAGAAACATACATTCCTCCTCTTATGTACATAAAATCATATTATTGCCTGTGTATGCGTGTGTGTTTGCACATTTATATGTGTGTGAACATACATGCACTTGTGTGTGATCACTCTTGACACATAGCTTCATTGAAATTGTAAGGAAAGTTAATGTTATGTAGATATGTTGTCAAATTCTCAAATACTCAAATGAAATGTGTGGGAAAATGACATTCTAAACTTTCAAATCTTATTTATGTATCTTTTATTTTTAAATGCAGTTTTGTATTAATTATTTTTGCCACCTCCTTCATTTGAGGAGAAACAGTACATTGAAACCATTTCTACCCCTACAATCTTTGCTGAGGTCTAGTGTGAGGGTGTCTTTAGAAGAGAATGGACTTGGCCAACCTCAGAACCTTGACCATGACATAACACACCCTAAGCATCTATCAGGACTGAACATTCCACAGTATCTTTTCCCAGTCAAGATGCTACCAATAACACTTGAGCCGAAAGCTAAGGTCATACCACAAACCTACATCAGGTATACCCACAATAGCTGTGAGCTGTTGTTCTTCAACAGGAGGCATAGGAGATAGGAAGGAGGAATATATATGATGTGAACACTGAATTATGAGTTGCTGTGTACTGCTAGTCCTCTTCCATGACCAGAGGCTAAAGCGTAGACATTTTTATTCAGTTTTCAAGGTCAGGCCACATCTGAGAAACAGGACACAGTCATTTCACGCTCCCTTCTGTACATCATATGACTTGGTATGAAGGAAACAGGTCTGAGAGTCATCATTGCCTCTGGGATTGTCTTTCTGCTTGATTTCATCAGTCAGGAAATCAACATAGAGAAAACGTTTGGGAACTTTTAAACAACCAAACAAGAAATTGTGGTTTTAATTTTAACATTGTTATTTGTTATTCCAATATGATCCATAAAAAGAATTATGCATGACTCAGAATAAACATGAAGAACTCAGTAGAAGAAACAAATTCTACTTGATTCCACAGAAGTCTTTAAGCATCTCTAACATAGCCCAGCATAGCAAAAAGTTGGGTAAGAATATGAAACTAATAGGAAAGAGCTGGTCCATAGGCATCAGTGCTATACACTAAGTGATTTCATTATTGTGCAACCTCTTCTCAATGAAAGAGGCAGGGTCAAGATTGAAGGATATTATTGGTGAGAGGGAAATTTTACATGCTGGTTGTTTGTTGGGAGTCTCATTTTGTCCCCATCTCAGCTAAGACTTCAGGACAATTATGCTTGCATGTACCTTTTCCTAAACACATGGCTAAAACAGTGGTTCTCAGCTGGAAGTCATCGCCTCTAGGAGACACTGGCAATGTTTCAGACATTTTAAGTTGTCATTCATTGGGTAATGGCCACAACTCAGGTAAGTTCAGAGCATAGCTCTCTCCTCATATCTCAGGACTAGAAGCCACAACCAAGAGGTTAGCAGTTCCAGCCCAAGAAACTCCGGACCATACATATGTCCCAAAGACTTAGTAATCACTGAAACCAATAAAATAATAATATTGATGAAGGACCCATGCTTAAACTTTCTAAGACCAGACAAGGTAAGAATATTTGTAATATCTGTCTTAATAAATGTTTGGTGTCATAGAGAACTGGGCAAACTGATCAGCAGTTAGCACTCTTGGAACTGGCTTTCCTGGGAGTATCTATTTTCTCCCTAAACCCTATAGCATATAACTCCTGTCCCTTCATCCTAATTTGTCACCTTATCCTGCATCTACCCTAGCTCCCCCTGCGTCTCCTTTGACACGGAGCCCATGCAAGTGTCCATTTGCTTTTCAGTCAGCGAGTTTGTTCCTCTATTTCTAAGATTGGTTGAAGGATACTTTTAAGTGATGTTTGGTGGTTTGGTAATTTGTGTACTTCTCATAACTCTATTCTTTTATTTGAAGTAGAAATTGAATACAAGTGAACTGAGTGAACACACTACATTGCAGAAAGGATGCCTGTATTTTCTCTGCAGGTTATCTACTATCCAAGGTCATCTACTATCCAAGGTCATCTACTATCCAAGGTCGTCATTTACAGGTAAAGAGCAACAAAAAGGGTGAGGCATTTAAAACTCTCTCTCCCTTCTTTGGTCCTTAATAAAAATTTCATGGAAAAACAAGACGTGATGACATGCTGGTCCTAGAAACCTACCGTGATTAGAGTTATAGTAATGAGCACACACACACTCAGCATGTCTGCAACCACTTCCTTCCTGACAAAGAGCAGCCTAGTCCAGTCCTGAGCCCTGCTCAACCTCAGCCCCCACCTGCAGCACTTCTAACAAGGGAAACCAGAAAGGGAGTCTGATGCTTATCAACTGTGCCCCACAGAATCCAGGAACTGTGGCCCCAACTTTCTGGGTCAAAGTAATTTCCTGTTTGTTGACTTCATTTAGACATTAAATGTATTAAGTGTTGTCTGACTATCTTGGTGAAAGAGCAAGATCCAGTGTTTCAGTTCCCATGGGTTTCCAGTAATGCTGGCTCTTGGTAGAGGTGCTGAGATGGAACATGGGCAACACACATATTTTCAGCTTCCATCAGCTCTCACAATATACAGTGCATTGTCTATCTTCTTAGAGTCTAACTTGATTGACAGATCAATATAGTCAGACAACCCTCAGAAACCTATGTACTTTTGATCTGTTGTACCACAGAAGAAATTAAAGTTTGGACAATTGGAGCAAATAAGCAAAGACAAAAAAAAAATCCCTGTTTTTTGAACTAGACCATAAGGCCACATGTAGAAATGTAAGAACTGCAATTTTGGAAGTGAATGTTAGGATATTTGCAGCATGTTACAATGGAAGAAGAATCTTTAACTGGTAGTTGGAGTAGGAAAATCTTTCAGGATGCTGTCATCAAAAGATAACTGGAACCACATCATCCATTGGTGAACCCATACCCTTGCATGCTTCTCAAAGACAAGAGAGAACTTGTGAGAGGATAGCTAATCCTATGTGTAGGTCTCTACTGGTATTCTCAATCCTTTGCATATATCAGTTTGTTAAAGCTAAACCACCTGCATATTTATTCTTCTTTTCTTGTCAAATGTATCAGACTCAAAAAATAAGTGACACATTAATCAGTCCAGGCATTTATCCAGGCAAAGGTCCATGACAGATCAGGGTAGATTCAGCTAATGTGACTCTTTTTGCCTACTATTATAAACTGTTTCATTTCTGGGGGCATAAAATAATCAAATAATTTTTTCTGCTCCATAGAGGAGACATACCAAAGTGTAAGATATATTATTGATATTTTATTTTATTTATTGATATTATCACTGCATGTCAAAGCAATGCTCAGGATTTGAACAATTATGTGGTTTTATAAAATAAATATTATGCCAACAAATCCTAAATTAAATTTTTTCATATGAAACAACTCAGAATCCTTGGTGGGTTTGTTGTTGTTGTTGTTGTTGTTGTTTAACAATAGTGTATGTAGTAGTCTTCAGGAAGTAACATGACTTTGATTTCTATACCTACTTTTCATCTTAATTAATCTTCAAATTTACATCAACATGTTCATTCTTGCTCTTCCTTGTGTCAAGGGTGCATAGTTTGTTGGTTTATTTGAGGCATGTTTGGGGGAGTGGCAAGGAATTTGCAAGGTAGGCAAACACAGCAAAAATGTTTCATAGACATATAACATATGATTAAACCTAGGACATAAACATAGACATACGATTCATCCATTCTCACCTATCTCTACTTATAGAGTAATTATTTCTAAAGAAATAGGTGTTTTAAGTTCTATATATATTTTCATAATTTTACTTGTTCTTAAATAAGGTATTGTAGTTTTGCAAAAAAAATGATCAATAATGTAATCTTCTGTTGTTTAATAAGAGTTAATGACATCGTTGTAGACTACAATGCATAGGGCAAACATATCTGAACATTTAATGCAATGTATGACACAGCATTATAAATCTAACATTTCCAAAAATAGATAGAGAGGAAAGGTACATACGTAAAAATCAAAGCAGAGAAAGCTAGTTTTCTGCAAGATTGTGATCTATAGGAGGGCATTTAACTGCCATTGGTTCTTAAAAATGATGTTCATATAAATATAAAGATGGGAGCTATTCCACACAATGGGAAAATCAAAATGAAATTTAAAGTCAATTGTGTGTATCATGTTTAAAGTCATGTGTATACATATACAAATATGAATGACACCAAACAGCCTTATTACTATTAATGAATAGTAAATGAGTACAAAATATTTAAACTATTTTAATGATATTATTTGTCAAACAGAGATGCTCATAAGACCTACCCTGAACGTCTAGAAATATAAAAGAGTATACTTAAATAATACAAGATACTAAACTAATCATAAAGCTCTCAATACATATTGAAGTTAATACTGATTTAAAAGTACAGCTGCTCTGACATTTGCTCATGGAAAGTTCCATTCTTCAGAGAAAAATCTGATTTCTATAGCTGGTCTGTCATATGATTCATTCTTAAAGGGACTAGATGTACAAATTAGTTGATCACCCACCCCGAACTACTGACTTAGTGATACCCAACTGATTCAAAAAACCATATAAAGTATCCCGTGCTTCCACAGTTGGCATGTTAGGTAAAGTCAGCAACCCATTTCAAAGGCCAATTTGTCACTGTTAGACAATTAAGGTCAGTTGTTTGTGTTTCCTCGGGTCTGAAAATATAGCAAATCATGGAAGTTTAGACATGGAAAGAACATAGCAAGTATGTCTTCATAGCTCAGAACAGCTACTCTGCAGTGAGCTAGGGAAGGGGGGAAGGATGAGGAGACTGCACTCATGGTGCCCCACCCTGAGAAGAACAGCTGAAACTTACGCACTGTACTGATCTGAACAGCTTATGTTAGCCAGGAAACCCAGAACCGTTAATAACTACAGCAGACCATGAAGAACCCTGGCTCACAAGCCCTGCTTCCTTTATATCTTCCCTGGGAAGCCAAGCTGGCAGATGAGAATCCACTCCTGAAAGTAGTCATTTTCTTATGCCTCTTGACATGTGAGTTGCCACTGTCAGGTCCCTGTGCAGCTGAGAACGAAGTCCGTCCACATTGCTGTTTCTTCCCCTGCCAGTCATTCATGGGTGTTTTTCTCTTTTGCTTGCAGTTGGACATGGGAAGTTGGAGCAACCTGAAATATCAATTTCCAGAGCAAGAGATGAGACTGCACAAATATCCTGTAAAGTTTTCATCGAAAGCTTTAGAAGTGTAACCATACACTGGTACCGGCAGAAACCAAACCAAGGTTTAGAGTTTCTGTTATACGTCCTTGCAACCCCTACCCATGTTTCCTTAGGTAAGGAGTACAAGAAAATGGAGGCAAGTAAAAATTCTAGTGCTTCTACATCGACATTGACAATATATTCCTTGGAGGAAGAAGACGAAGCTATCTACTACTGTTCCTACGGCTAAAGCACGGCATCTGAGCTTCCAGAATAGCCTATACAAGAACCAGCCCCCCACCCCCGAACCTATGTCCCAAACCACATCCTTCTTAGCTTGGGCAACCACCTGCTGTTCAGTTGGGGGCACCATCTGAGCCTTGAACCACCTGAATCACTCCTTACAACACTTTCAGAACTTTCCATGCAACGACGTGGATTCTCCTATCCAAGTGAAGCCTCAGGGGCTATCTTGCTATCAAGGGCTGGTTAGCACTGTTTCCTGCTGAATGAGAACATCTGGGACAAATTCAACCAGGATGGCAGGCTCACTGCATGATTGGCTTCTTTTTTAGCTGTACAGAAGTTTCCCATAACTGAATTTATAAAGAAGGCAAGATAGAGTTGTGTCAAAAGAAGGGTGTAACTATTTCAGAGGTAATGAATTTCATTCAGGACCATCAGGGGCTTTCAGAGGTTGGAAAGTCTGGCAAATGTAAAAGTTTGATGCCCATTATCAGTATCCTAAGATCTTTCTGGGAAAAAAATGGCTATACGAGATAATCCTCTCCTTCCTGAAATGACAACAAAACAGAATCCTGCATGTGGGATGCAGCTCAGTGCCACTCAGGACAAAGTTGGGACAAAGTTTGATCTGCTCTGGGAAAGCTCTTGCACTCAGGACTGTAGAATTCTGTAAAAAACAAAGAAGAAAACCCTACATAAGAAGTTCAATGACTTGAAAAGAAAAATAACACCTGCTCCTTGCATCAACAGAAAAATTAACTATCACTCGTAAGTTGGAAAGCAAAAAAATAATTATTGACGACTCTTTTACATGTTTATTTTCTCACTTCTATTTGGATAATTGGGAACATTTAAAAGATAGGTGCTCAGATGCAACATTAAATGTAAAGATGTAAAAATTTAGGGTCCACCTTCTTTAACTCTAGTGAGGAAAAATTCTCCCTGTAGATATCTTTATAGTGCTCAAGTTAACTAATATAACATCTCACAGTTAAACATGCAGTTTAGCTACAGTCTCTGAACTATCTACAATATGCTTGCGCTCCATTCCTTCCCTCTAAGGATCAGGTCGAATGATTAAATAGAGGTGTCACTGAACGTTGAATGAGAGAACACTTAGGTGCACTTTGCACCTCCCAGGGACAGACTCAGCACCCTGGTGCTACAGTCTGTACATAATGGCTTCTGAACATCGTACTCTACCATGGGAACAAGCAGAGTGTCCAAATCTCAGTGGATATTGCTTCTCACCTAATGTGTGCATAGGCACAACTGTAAGGAGACTGTGGAAAACAGTCTATAAGGATAAGGACCTATCTAGAAAGAAGTGGACAAAAGGCTTGAACTGAGCTTCGTATACTCTTTGAGCTAAGGGTTTGATGTTCATGATTTCACTCGATTCTCAAGAGAACAGTACAAAGTGCCTCAGCCTGAACTTTAGGATAAATAAAGCCTGGGATGGAAACTTGATGAATGTGGAAGTGATGCAGAAGAGACAAGGGGGGTACCTTATCTGTGGATCTAAAGTGACAAAATTACATGTGGTTGTTAAGCAGTCTTTAAAGAACTGTTAACAAAATGGAAAAAGCTAACTACTTTGTAGTAGTGGATGGAAGGGACCTTTAAGGTCAAAAGAAGAATACAGGGAGAAACCGCTTGTATTAGTGAATGTGTGTGTCCATTCAGGCTGCTCAAATAGGGAAGTGCACACTGATCCTATCTCTCCTGTATCCCCCTCCTTTCTCCCTCCCTTCTCATTCTAGCCTCATTATAAAGACCCTAGTAGCTTAAAATGCCCTCTCCAAACGTATATTGCCAGAGATAGAAGACAGAGAAGCCAAAACTTGGTAAATGTCTCAACCTTGTGTCCTTGGTGGGTCTCTAGCTTTTGCCTGGAGGCCTCCAAGGGCTTACTGGGACAAGTAACCTTGGAGCCTTGTGTGTTCGATTAAAAAGCCTGCTACAACATATTTATTAGGACTGTGTTGGCTACAGAGATGATTTATATTATAAGCTTTGAGATAAATGAACATATTTACTGACAAAAGTGATTAAATAGAAAATGATTGTGAAAAAATAGGTGATTTAAAACATTCCTGGTGCTGCCATAGAGTTTACACATGCCAACGAAAGGCTTCTGTGACATAAACTGTTAATGTACATGCAATAGATCTAACATGCTGATGTATGTATTTAGCACTGAAATTATTTATATAATATAATAAAGAAGAAGTTGCAGTGAGCAGCCGAGGTGAGGAGTTGTAAATGATGCTCAGGTGGCCTAAGGCAGTTATTACTTGGCACTTAAAAAACAATACATTTGTTGCAGCTAAGTCCATAGCTCATTTGGTAGAATGCTTACCCAGTGCAAGGTCCTGGACTCCCTCCATGGCCTTACATAAAACAGGCATGATGGTTTCTGTACCTATTATAATCCCAGCACTTGGAATGCATCAAACCTGTCACAGGTAAATAAATACAATAGATTTATCTTTTGCTCCCAGTGATTGCTAACTGATGAATGATACTTATGATGGTTATCTTAATTTGTTTATCCATGTGCCACCGTTTTCTTAATGGCTCTTTGTTATACTTGCAAGCTTTTCATATTAGTTGTTTGGGTAAATTACCTCACCTATCTTTGACCCACTCTCTTAACTTCAAAAGGATAAGATCATAAAATTAACTTGAAGGAACTGTGGCAAGGACCATTTTAAATAATAGACAGTATTTTTACAAGTGGGTAGGCCTTGCGTTTGACTAATGTTCACCAGCTGGGACTGATCACATGGTGATATTGCATATCAGAAAATGTAATTGTTATTATTTTGATTCATATTCTGAGTCCTTGGCCTCAGCAGCATGTGATTTCCAGAACCTTGCTGGGCAAGCAAAAAAAAAAAAAAAAAAAAAAAAAATTCAATTCTTAGTCTAGTGTTCCTGAGTTTAAAGCTCCTTTCCCAAGGCCCTCTGGGATACTTACAGTCTGAGTCACAGAAGTCTTGGTGCCAGGCTGTTCACGGAATGAACCAGCCCACAGCTCAGGACAACTAGAAGCTGAACCTATTTGCAGCTGGCCTGGTATCTTCTTTGACTCCTTGATAGAAATAGTAGATTGCTATGTATTTTCTCTGTACTTAAATGCACAGAAACTTTCTATACAATGTAGTGTGCTACCCACATATAAATGTATATATTTTTTACATTCTTTGGAAAATTGTTTAGAAAATCAGTGCAAATTTTCAGGAGCTACCTTATTTCCTAGAAAACAAGTTCCCTTCACTAACTTGAGGTTTTTATTCAGTTAATCCACAGAAAATTAGTTTTGCTTTGGGCACAAAATGTCCTCTTATCAACAGCTTCATAGTGCTAATGGGAAACAGCAGAAATGAATTGGAGGTGAGTGGAAACAACATCATTTATATTGTGACTTCCTCATACCCCAAGCAGGCTGTGGACCCCCAACTACACTCCCTGGCAAGGCAGACTGGTGACATTTTCAGAAGAGAGGTTGTGTTACAGCCAGCTCATGTCCCTCATCAGGTTTGATATTTTCCCAAGGAGTAGAGAACTAGGTAATCTTCCATGATGGTCTCTCTAGCTAGGTCTGGCTCTGGATTCATGATAGGAACCTGATCATGTTACTATGCTGCCCAGCACCACTGTTGATGGTGCAAAGCTGAGTAGCTTATCTTCTCCTTCTGTGCTTTGTAGTGATCACTATCAATCATGTACTCATTGGTAATAAGGAGGAATCAGCCCAATAGAGCCACTCTAATGTGCCCATTTAATGGTAACATTCAAAAGTAGAATGAGAAAGGCATCTCCTTTGTCTAGATTACCTAGAAGACAATGTTGATCATAACTAAGCAAGTTCTCCCCATGCCTCAGACCAGTGCTCAAAAATACCAGATAATATACCAGGGTAATAATGAGGAGTGAACAGCTCCCACGATGCATACTTAAAAAAAAATTTCACTCCTTTTTCCTCTCCTCCCCTTTCCTCCCCTCCCCTCTTTTCCTCTCCTCCCATCTCTTCTCCACCTCACCCCTCTTTTCTCTATTTATGACTCTCTTTCACACCTTCTTCCTTTCTCCCTTTCTCTCTTGTCTGTCTGTCCCCCTCTCATGCATTATTAAGTCTGTTTGCATTTTAGGAGCAACCCAATAAAGAATGTTAATCTTTTTAACAAGACAATCATTTCTGACCAGAAAGGACCAAGAATTCTCTCTCATAAGTGCAACTTAAAAATGTCCACCTAAAGCTGAAATCACTATTTACAGGGTTTGAGAAGAGCAGGGAGTGACCACTCCACATGTGCAGTATTTCCAAACTTCGATGATACATACAATGGAGGCATGCTAACGGGACAAGAAACTGCTTATCTAAACTGACAGTTCATAAACATCTTTCACAGGGACAAAGGGGACATTTGTTGATAACTGAGTTAGGTAAACCAATTTCCACAGGAAGCCATGGCAAAACACCGTGCCCTGCTCTTCAGTCTGCAGAAACTCACTTCCTCTTCCTGTACCCATCTCTAATTTAGTCTGGTCCTGGGTAAATTTTATATTCAGTGCCTCTCCTGGACAAGGGCTGCAGGATGGAGTTTCTGCTACAAGTCTTCACACTGGCCTCCCTCGGGATTCGTAAGTGCATGGCCTTCATTCAGGGGAATCGAGGATACAGGAAAAAGAGCCAGTTACGTCACACCACACTCACAGGGAGGAGGGTCACACAAAAACCCAGACAGTGGTTTGAATTGGACACCAAATGTATATTTTTTTTAAATGAAATTCAAAACTCACAATTTTGAAAGCTTTTCAAAGTTTTAGTTTTGGTTAATCTTTCAGATTCAGAGGGAAGCAGTCTCACGTCACCTCTGGGATCATATATCATCAAGAGAAAAGGAAATACAGCATTTCTCAAATGTCAAATAAAAACAGGTGTTCAGAAGCCCGATGCATACATACACTGGTACCAAGAGAAGCCAGGCCAGCGTCTCCAAAGAATGCTATGTAGTTCTTCAAAAGAAAACATTGTCTATGAGAAAGATTTTAGTGACGAAAGATATGAGGCAAGGACATGGCAGAGTGATTTGTCTTCAGTCCTCACCATACACCAAGTGACAGAAGAGGACACGGGAACATATTACTGTGCATGCTGGGATACACTCTATCAAGATACTGCACTGTTAACAAACAAAAACCCTCCACAGGACACTCACCTGCACAGAGACCTAGGTCCCCCCTTTATACCTCCCAGTAAAACTAGACCACTGTTACTCAGCAGGAACAAGCCATCCAGGCTGATCCTACCTGTGCACACAATTCCTTCCCCCTTCTCACTCCCCAGAGAGATATGACTAAGATTACTGAGCATTCTTATGCTGCATCTGTGCTCTGAGCTTGAGTTCACCAGAAGTCCAGGGGTCCAGTGCACTGTCTCCTTCACTAAGAGCTCATAACCTCTTCTCTCCCCATCCCTAGGACATCTCTCACCAGTGTTCCTGATGGTCTCTGTTTCCCTACCCATAGAAAAATTCCTTAGAAAGGGGCCTGAGTACAGTGCTCAAGAAAGCTTGTGGGCTTCACGACTAAGCAAGTGAATAAAAGATGGAAGGCCCAAAGCATTTTGAAAGAGATAGGCCTGCATTCCATTTCCTTCAGGACCACTCACTGAGGAGGGTAAGCAGAGATTCTCAGCTCAGAGCCACAGTAACTAACTCTAAGTGCCCAAGAAGCTAAGGACTTCCTGAATCTCCTTTGGTGGTTTGCAATGTTGTAATTAACCAATCTGTCTTTCACATTGTAACACTATCACTTCAGTGAGCTATCATGCCTGGTTCTCCCAATATCAATAAAGCAAAGCTTTAATTCTTAAAGTTTAATTATGAATGGTTCAAAGAAATGATGTTTTTCCTCAACAGGATTTCATTCACAACAGCAGATTATAACATCTTTCATTACACCCCTTGTTATTATAAAGTAATCAAGTCAAAAGAGACTACTAGAGTATCAATTGTGCACACACTTAAGACAGTGGAGAATCTCACTCACTACTATAGAGTGGTAATCCTTTTCTTCCATGTCCATGAGATCATTCAGTTACCCACACTACAAAAAAAAAAAATGAAAATGGCTTTAAACTTATGGAGTGAAAAAGATGTCAAGGAGAGGTCTCACTGAAATGACACTTAAGGGAAACAGGGAGTTTGTGGGGACAGCTCCTAGAGGGATGGGGTGGGGGTTGTGGGGATATCTCCCAGAGGGAATGGTATCTGTTGCTGTAGTGAGTGCCTTGATGAATGTCATCTTCTGGTACCTGGTAGTTCTTTGTACCAGAAAGGTCATAAATGACCCAGAGGCACAGCTTATTGGGCAGGACCATTAACAGCTCAGAAATAAGTCTTGCCTTCCTCCCCTGGCCCTTTGCCACAGAGCTAGGGCTTCATATTAATCCACTGTAGCTTACATCCCATTCACTGTCTCTGGTGCTCACTCCAGCAGCCACTAAAATGTCAACCCCTTGGCTTTTTCTTCTGTCTTTGACCTGTGTTTGTAAGTTAATTTTGCTTCTTTTTTCCCTTTCGTTATTTTTGTGTACTGAGATAACTGGGAATAAAAATGATTGGAAAAATCTCTGATTTCTCTTCCTTGCTTTCCAGATGGAGACTCCTGGATATCTCAGGATCAGCTCTCCTTTACCCGAAGACCAAACAAGACGGTGCACATAAGTTGCAAGCTCTCTGGGGTCCCCCTTCAGAACACCATTGTGCACTGGTACCAACTGAAAGAAGGGGAGCCCCTGAGACGAATCTTCTATGGCTCAGTCAAAACTTACAAACAAGACAAGTCCCACTCCCGCTTGGAAATTGATGAGAAGGATGATGGTACCTTTTACCTGATAATCAACAATGTTGTCACATCGGATGAAGCCACGTACTACTGTGCCTGCTGGGATCTCACAGTGTCTCAGCATCTGGAGGAACCTGTAAGAAAACCATCCTATCCCCTTGGGTGCCCTCAGTCCTGAACCCACCAAGGGCCCTCAGTGCTCTCATTCATAGGACCACAGCTGTTGGGACTGGGTGGGACCTGAGGACTCAGTTGGTTCAAGGATGTCAATGCAAATGAGGAAGCTGGAGCCCAGAAAAGCCAAGTGACTTGTCCTAAGCCAGTTATCTAGAGAGGTAGCTACAGCCCTGTTTCCATCTCCATTCACTTCCTTTTCCTGCCTTTCTTAGAGTCAGTCCTAAGATAAACCTCTTTTAGCAAAACTGCATTTAATTCAAAGGGACACTGGGACAAATATGCTTGGCTTCCCTATGCCGTTAGACTCCCAATGTAGCTGCCTGATACAACCCAAGTATGACTCTGCCACACAGCTGAAAGGGAGATGGGAATAGACGAAAGATGAATTCCTCCATTCTCATCTCCATGCTAGTCTCCCGTGTCTACCTATCCATCTTCAGTCCTGCAACTTTCTCTTGGTTCTGAAGTCTCAACATCTGGAAGACCTTCTGTGGCACAAGTGGAGTGTGAGGGGAACAGAGAATAGCTTCTTCATGAGTATATTTTCTATTTATATTTCTTTGTCAGTTCCAGAGGGACCCTTAGTACAAGGCCTACATTTCCTACTCTACACTGTGAAACCATAGACTTCTCTTACCTGGTGCCGTGGGCTTGTTACAGAGATGTAGACGGTTTCTGTCCAACACTTGTGAGTCAATGTCGTGTTACCAGAGAATGAGAACAGCAGCAGCCAGACCTGTGCACATGTGCTCTAGGCAGATGCTCCTTTGCAGATGTCTCAGCAGCAGTCAAGGCAACGGATGCCAGTTCCAGTCTGGCTCCAATGTCGAAATATTTCTTCTCGAGCCCTTGTTTTTCATGTCCTCTATGGCAAGGATGTGGATGTGTTGTGGAGAGGACAATGTGACTTTATGTTTTTGTTTGTTTGTTGTTTTAACTCATACATGTTTTGTCTCCTCTAGTGAAAAAACAAATAAGGACATTTGACTCTGCTTTTTAAAATACTCATTTCATTTTTATTTACATTTGTATGTCTGTATGTTTGTTTGCTGTGCATATATATATATATATATATATATATATATATATATATACTTTTTTCCTGCATGATCAGTAAAGACTTCTAATCACTGAGGCATCTCTCCAGCCTTGACCCAACTCCTCCGAACTTTCCTATAATGTGGGATTTGAAAAGTGACAGGACCCTGAGAACTGTGGTTTCACCTGTTAGAAAGTCAACCACAGCTAGGCCAAAGTCTGACATGCTCGAACCTGTGGTGGCACGTAAGATAAAGTCATGACTCAAAGCTCTGCATGTCCAGTGAGACATCTGCAAGTCTCCTCTAACCATGGCCTCCTTAGGTATACACTGCCTACTAACAAACAGCCACGACAGCGATAACCACATAAGCCTGGTTCAGATAGTAAAGATAAAAAGTCTTTTTACCGTGGATGCTGTGGTACAATTGTACAATTGGAAAAAAAGGAAATCAAGGAACATATTTGTGTGGACACTCAAGTTCCTCAAGATGCAGTTCTTGTGGATTCTCTTCTTAGGTATTTCCTGTGTCTGCCCACCCTTTAACTTTCTTTTTGTCTATAATATGAGCAACAGACCACTTAAATCCATGAATAGTGAGAATTCATATGGCATACACCCACCATTCTAAGTAAATAGAGTTTACTTTCAATCATTATAGAAATTGCTGATTCTACAGACAACTAGCAGAACTGTCACTAAAAATTAAGGAAATGCTTAAAATAATTTTTAGAAGAAACACATGAAGTACCATGCACCTTAATCCTTGGTCTTCATAAATTTTAAAGAGTTTACAAATTTTTTCTCAACGATATTTTTCATTTAAATTTATTCTTTAACTGATATATGCAATCCAAATCTGTAAATATCCAGGTAGTTGTACTTTTTTAAAAATCATACAAAATATTTTTAATCATACAGAGTATAATATTAAAATCAAGATGAACATATCCATTTTCAACCCTTTATTATTTCTTCATGATATAAAACTCAAGCCTCATTTCTTTTTTTAAAAACACACATTTTTATTGTCTATGACCACTCTAATGTTTGCTTGAGCCACTCTAACATTGCTTTTATAGCTAATGTATTTGCCAGCCCTCTATTTCTTGATTACTATGGCAGTCCATGTGATTTGAATAGACAGCACTCAGTATTGCAGATGCAGATCCTCTGATAGCCACCAGGCATAAGCCCAGAGCTGGCTCAACCCACACCAGCCTTCCCATTCCACCAGTATAGTGTCAAGCAATCGAATGAACAGGCTCTGCAGTCTTTAGTCTGGAACTCAAATCCCAACTCACTTGAAACCTCCAATTCTCTGTTCTACATGACTTCGCTTGGTCATAAAAAGGTATAGATGCAGCTGAAAGGTAAATGTATGGATGATGGTTCATGACAGATTTCCTATGGATTTTCTTCCTGTTCACTACCAAGAGCCTAGAATCCAGACCAGTCATCCTAGATCACAGAGAAAGGAATTTTATAGCTTAGCTGAGTATAGACTTGAACAGAAATGCATATCACACATTCTTATTCAGAATAGACAAATATTTGCCAAAAAAAGAGCCATGGACTCCATATGGTGTTTGCTTGTAAGAATTCCATATATCAAAAGTTTCTATAAAACTTGAAGTGGTATTTTACATGTTCAGTATGAACAAAGCCCTCACTCACTAGACAATAAAAATGCAAAAAGAGCAGTGGTAAAATCACTAAGGGGAAGCCCCAGCTGTGATAGTTAACACCCTGTCCTCTTCTGGACAAGTCCTCTTGGGCAAGTATATGAAAAAATGAACCAAGAAAATACCTATGGCCTGCTCCTCTACACAGGAACACGTCTGCTATTATATAAGTGACATAACAGGTGGGGTTGCAAAAGACAGGCTGAGAATGTGAAGTACTTACCTCTTGAACATGTCAGATATTATGTTTATTTTTCTTGAGATGATGTTATACTCATTTGTTTTCTTATTGGAAATCTCTGCAAATTATTCAGATACAATTGTACTAAAATTGATAATTTCCAGAAAATAACCCAATGTAAAAAAAAAAAGTTACTATTGTGTTTTAAGAAGGCAACCAAACCTTGAAGTATGATATTACTATAATCAAAAAACAAATTTCCCTGAGTATTCTCGACTATGAAAGTTGTTATTTTCAAACTTGAAAAAGTAATATAAAGTTTTACATAGCCACAGTAAAACTTGAGTTTTGGGCTGGTGAGATGGCTCAGTGGGTAAGAGCACCTGACTGCTCTTCCAAAGGTCTGGAGTTCAATTCCTAGCAACCACATGGTGGCTCACAACCATCCGTAACAAGATCTGACTCCCTCTTCTGGAGTGTCTGAAGACAACTACAGTGTACTTACATATAATAATAATAAAAAAAACTTGAGTTTTATGATGCATTTGATCCTTATTTATATATTTATTTATTCAGTCCTTTCTTTGAATTAGGATTTTAGTTGTTTTCATTAGCCATCTTAAGAGCTGGATAAATGATGAATGAGTGTGTGTGTGTGTGTGTCTGTGTGTCTGTGTGTCTCTGTGTGTGTCTGTATGTATGTATGTATATGTGTGTGTATGTAATAAAGCAAGAGGAGAAGGAAAAATACTGATGTACCATGTCTAAGACATTTTTGTGCTTTATTAAAATGCAAATCAAACTGGCAAGATGGGTCAGGAGTTGAAGAATCTTGCTACCAAGCCTGTTGATCTGAGTTCAATCTTTAGGATCCACAGACTGACTAGCAAGAGTTGTCTTTTGAGATCTACATGAATGCATACACACACACACACACACACACACACACACACACACACACTAACTAAACAACTATAAAAATATTAAAATGATCTGTGTCTCAAGTTTCCCATCATTGGTAAGAGAAACCATTTCTGAGCACTACCTATATTGGAGTGTGTATTCTTGAAACATCCTTTTATTTAAACCTCACTAAGTCCTGCAATATGTATCTCATCACTTTGGATGGGGACACTTGATCTTTGAGAACTGAGTGCATTCAAGGCCGTATCACCTAGAATGGAAGCACTCTATCTGATGCTCTGCTTTAGGACTGAATGCTTCTTGCCCATCAATTTCAATGTTCTGAGGAAATCATCTGACATTTTACATGAAGACCTTCTTCAAAGTCTGCTGAGCCTCTCATCTCAGCATTCAGACCAGCCACTTGCTAATCCTCACAGCTGGGAGCAATGCCTCCTACTGACTCTGACTCCTTGCTATCACTTCCAAAGTGTGTCCTCCCTACTCCAGCATTTATACTCTGGGGCAGCTATGCCACTTTCTCCATAGAGCCTCCAGTAACTCCTGCTTGACTTTTCTTTTAGAAACATTCATTTGACAACACTGTAAACTATGATATCATACTACACTGAACTTCTTTTTTTTTTCTTTTTCCAATTTTTATTAGGTATTTTCTTCATTTACATTTCCAATGCTATCCCGAAAGTCCCCTATACCCTCCCCCCCACTCCCCTACCCACCCACTCCCACTTCTTGGCCCTGGTGTTCCCCTGTACTGGGGCATATAAAGTTTGCAAGACCAAGGGACTAGGCCATCTTCTGCTACATATGCAACTAGAGACATGAGCTCTGGGGATACTGGTTAGTTCATATTGTTGTTCCTCCTATAGGGTTGTAGACCCCTTTAGCTCCTTGGGTACTTTCTCTAGCTCCTCCATTGGGGGCCCTGTGATCCATCCAATAGCTGGCTGTGATCATCCACTTCTGTGTTTGCCAGTCACTGGCATATCCTCACAAGAGACAGCTAGCTATATCAGGGTCCATTCATGAAAACCTTGCTGGCATATGCAATAGTGTCTGTGTTTGGTGGCTGATTATGGGATGGATCCCCAGGTGGGGCAGTCTCTGGATAGTCCATCCTTTCATCAGAACTTCTTCTTCTTCTTCTTTTTTTTTTTTTTGTGGGGGATATTTCTTTTTCTTTTCTTTTTATTAGGTATTTTCTTCATTTACATTTCCAATGCTATCCCAAAAGTCCCCCCTCCCCTCCCCCATCCCCTACCCACCTGTAGTCTCCCCTCCCCCAGCCTGAAACCTGCTTGCTCAGGGGTGGAGCTTGCCGCTCAATTGTTCTGCCACACCCACAGTCAACCTTTGCCAGGGATCCAATGCCCTACTAGGAAGTTGCCTATTCAGTACTAATTAGCATTATAAAGTCAGAGCCTACAGCTCAGCGCTATTCTATTAGTTGTTTACTAGGACAAAAAGGACAGTCTTATCCAGATACGGTTTACCATAAGAAAAGTTAGAAAATCCCACGGAGCTCTTCCGGTCAGAAAAGCACCAGGGCAGCTGGGGCGCAGGATCGGCTGACACTCGCCAGCTACCAACAACACCCGCCACAGGATCTTAAGACTTCTGGTGAGTGGAGCACAGCTTCTGCTCCAATCCAATTGCGCGCGGGACCTGAGACTGCATTAGTTAGGGAAGCAGAAACAGGCCTGAGTAGGGTCACAGGCCACATCCGGCCAGATCAGCGCCGGGGTTGCTGGAGCGCAGGGTTGCCTGACACCCACCAGCTACCCACGACCCCCGCCACAGGATTTTGGGACTGCTGGTGAGTGGAACACAGCTTCTGCTCCAGTCCAATCACGCGGGACCTGAGACTGCTCTGGTTGGGGAGAGAGAAATCCGGCCTACAGAGGGCCACAAGCCTCTTCCGGTCAGAAAAGCACCGGGGCAGCTGGGGCGCAGGGTCGGCTGACACTCGCCAGCTACCCACAACACCCGCCACAGGATCTTAAGACTTCTGGTGAGTGGAGGACAGCTTCTGCTCCAATCCAATTGCACGCGGGACCTGAGACTGCATTAGTTAGGGAAGCAGAAACCGGCCTGAGTAGGGCCACAGGCCACTTCCGGCCGGATCAGCGCCGGGGTTGCTGGAGCACAGGGTTGCCTGACACCCGCCAGCTACCCACAACCCCCGCCGCAGGATTTTGAGACTGCTGGTGAGTGGAAAACAGCTTCTGCTCCAATCTTTAAACAGTGACAACGATAACAACTAACCCCAGAGATTACCAGATGGTGAAAGGTAAACGTAATAATCTTACTAACAGAAACCAAGACCACTCACCATCATCAGAACCCAGCACCCCCACTTCGCCCAGTCCAGGGCACCCCAACACACTGGAAAAGCTAGACACGGATCTAAAAGCATATCTCCTGATGATGGTAGAGGACTTCAAGAAGGACTTTAATAACACACTTAAAGAAATACAAAAGAACACTGCTAAACAGGTAGAAGACATTAAAGAGGAAGCACAAAAATCCCTTAAAGAATTGCAGGAGAACACTGCTAAAGAGTTACAAATCCTTAAAGAAAAACAGGATAAAATAATCAAACAGGGAGAAGTCCTTACAGAAAAACAGGAAAACACATCCAAACAGATGATGGAAATGAACAAAACCATACTAGACCTAAAAAGGGAAGTAGACACAATAAAGAAAACCCAAAATGAGGCAACACTGGAGATAGAAACCCTAGGAAAGAAATCTGGAACCATAGATACGAGCATCAGCAACAGAATACAAGAGATGGAAGAGAGAATCCCAGGTGCAGAAGATTCCATAGAGAACATCGGCACAACAATCAAGGAAAATGTAAAATGCAAAAAGATCCTAACTCAAAACATCCAAGAAATACAGGACACAATGAGAAGACCAAACCTACGGATAATAGGAGTGGATGAGAATGAAGATTTTCAACTCAAAGGACCAGCAAACATCTTCAACAAAATTATAGAAGAAAACCTCCCAAATCTAAAGAAAGAGATGCCCATGAACATACAAGAAGCCTACAGAACTCCAAATAGACTGGACCAGAAAAGAAATACCTCCCCACACATAATAATCAGAACAACAAATGCTCTAAATAAAGATAGAATACTAAAAGCAGTAAGAGAAAAAGGCCAAGTAACATATAAAGGCAAGCCTATCAGAATTACACCAGATTTTTCACCAGAGACTATGAAAGCCAGAAGATCCTGGACGGATGTTATACAGACACTAAAAGAACACAAATTCCAGCCCAGGCTACTATACCCAGCCAAACTCTCAATTAACATAGATGGAGAAACCAAAGTATTCCACGACAAAACCAAATTCACACATTATCTCTCCACGAATCCAGCCCTTCAAAGGATAATAACAGAAAAAAACCAATACAAGGACAGGAACCACGCCCTAGAAACAACAAGAAGGTAATCCCTCAACAAACCGAAAAGAAGACAGCCACAAGAACAAAATGCCAACTTTAACAACAAAAATAACAGGAAACAACAATTACTTTTCCTTAATATCTCTTAATATCAATGGACTCAACTCCCCGATAAAAAGACATAGACTAACAAACTGGCTACACAAACAAGACCCAACATTTTGCTGCTTACAGGAAACTCATCTCAGAGAAAAGGATAGACACTACCTCAGAATGAAAGGCTGGAAAACAATTTTCCAAGCAAATGGCATGAAGAAACAAGCTGGAGTAGCCATTCTAATATCTGATAAGATTGACTTCCAACCCAAAGTCATTAAAAAAGACAGGGAGGGACACTTCATACTCATCAAAGGTAAAAGCCTCCAAGAGGAACTATCAATTCTGAATATCTATGCTCCAAATACAAAGGCAGCCACATTCATTAAAGAAACTTTAGTAAATCTCAAAGCACACATTGCACCTCATACAATAATAGTGGGAGACTTCAACACACCACTTTCACCAATGGACAGATCATGGAAACAGAAACTAAACAGGGACACAGAGAAACTAACAGAAATTATGAATCAAATGGATCTGGCAGATATCTACAGAATATTATATCCTAAAACAAAAGGATATACCTTCTTCTCAGCACCTCATGGTACCTTCTCCAAAATTGACCACATAATTGGTCACAAAACAGGCCTCAACAGATACAAAAATATTGAAATTGTCCCATGCATCCTATCAGATCACCATGGACTAAGGCTGATCTTCAATAACAAAATAAATAATAGAAAGCCAACACACACGTGGAAACTGAACAACACTCTTCTCAATGATACCTTGGTCAAGGAAAGAATAAAGAAAGAAATTAAGGACTTTTTAGAGTTCAATGAAAATGAAGCCACAACATACCCAAACTTATGGGACGCAATGAAAGCATTTCTAAGAGGAAAACTCATAGCTCTGAGTGCCTCCAAAAGGAAACTAGAGAGAGCACACATTAGCAGCTTGACAACACACCTAAAAGCACTAGAACAAAAGGAAGCAAAGTCACCCAAGAGGAGTAGACGGCAGGAAATAATCAAACTCAGGGGTGAAATCAACCAAGTGGAAACAAGAAAAACTATTCAAAGAATCAACCAATCAAGGAGCTGGTTCTTTGAGAAAATCAACAAGATAGATAAACCCTTAGCCAGACTCACTAGAGGGCACAGGGAAAGCATCCTAATTAACAAAATCAGAAATGAAAAAGGAGACATAACAACAGATCCTGAAGACATCCAAAACACCATCAGATCCTTCTACCAAAGGCTATACTCAACAAAACTGGAGAACCTGGATGAAATGGAGAAGTTCCTAGACAGATACCAGGTACCAAAGTTGAATCAAGATCAGGTCAATGATCTAAACAGCCCTATATCCCCCAAAGAAATAGAAGCAGTCATTAATAGTCTCCCAACTAAAAAAAGCCCAGGACCAGATGGGTTTAGTGCAGAGTTCTATCAGACCTTCAAAGAAGATCTAATCCCAGTTCTTCACAAACTATTCCACAAAATAGAAACAGAAGGTACTCTACCCAACTCATTCTATGAAGCCACAATTACTCTGATACCTAAACCACAAAAAGACCCAACAATGATAGAAAACTTCAGACCAATATCCCTTATGAATATTGATGCAAAAATCCTCAATAAAGTTCTTGCTAACCGAATCCAAGAACACATCAAAACAATCATCCATCCTGACCAAGTAGGTTTCATCCCAGGGATGCAGGGATGGTTCAATATACGGAAATCCATCAACGTAATCCAGTATATAAACAAACTCAAAGACAAAAACCACATGGTCATCTCGTTAGATGCGGAAAAAGCATTTGACAAGATCCAACACCCATTCATGATAAAAGTCTTGGAAAGATCAGGAATTCAAGGCCCATACCTAAACATGATAAAAGCAATCTACAGCAAACCAGTAGCCAACATCAAAGTAAATGGTGAGAAGCTTGAAGCAATCCCTCTAAAATCAGGGACTAGACAAGGCTGTCCACTTTCTCCATACCTATTCAACATTGTACTGGAAGTCCTAGCCAGAGCAATTCGACAACAAAAGGAGATCAAAGGGATACAAATGGGAAAAGATGAAGTCAAAATATCACTTTTTGCAGATGATATGATAGTATATATAAGTGACCCTAAAAATTCCACCAGAGAACTCCTAAGCCTGATAAACAGCTTCGGTGAAGTAGCTGGATATAAAATTAACTCAAACAAATCAATGGCCTTTCTTTACACAAAGAATAAACAGGCTGAGGAAGAAATTAGGGAAACAACACCCTTCTCAATAGTCACAAATAATATAAAATATCTTGGCATGACTCTAACTAAGGAAGTGAAAGATCTGTATAATAAAAACTTCAAGTCTCTGAAGAAAGAAATTATAGAAGATCTCAGAAGATGGAAAGATCTCCCATGCTCATGGATTTGCAGGATCAACATTGTAAAAATGGCTATCTTGCCAAAAGCAATCTACAGATTCAATGCAATCCCCATCAAAATTCCAAATCAATTCTTCAACGAATTAGAAAGCACAATCTGCAAATTCATCTGGAATAACAAAAAACCTAGGATAGCAAAAACTCTTCTCAAGGATAAAAGAACCTCTGGTGGAATCACCATGCCGGACCTAAAGCTCTACTACAGAGCAATTGTGATAAAAACTGCATGGTACTGGTATAGTGACAGACAAATAGACCAATGGAATAGAATTGAAGACCCAGAAATGAACCCACACACCTATGGTCACTTGATCTTCGACAAGGGAGCTAAAAACATCCAGTGGAAGAAAGACAGCATTTTCAACAAATGGTGCTGGCACAACTGGTTGTTAACATGTAGAAGAATGCGAATCGATCCATTCCTATCTCCTTGTACTAAGGTAAAGTCTAGGTGGATCAAGGAACTTCACATAAAACCAGAGACACTGAAACTTATAGAGGAGAAAGTGGGGAAAAGCCTTGAAGATATGGGCACAGGGGAAAAATTCCTGAATAGAACAGTAATGGCTTGTGCTGTAAGATCGAGAATTGACAAGTGGGACCTCATGAAACTACAAAGCTTCTGCAAGGCTAAAGACACCATCAATAAGACAAAATACCACCAACAGATTGGGAAAGGATCTTCACCTATCCTAAATCAAATAAGGGACTAATATCCAATATATATAAAGAACTCAAGAAGGTGGACTCCAGAAAGTCAAATAACCCCATTAAAAATGGGGCTCAGAACTGAACAAAGAATTCTCACCTGAGGAATACCGAATGGCAGAGAAACACCTGAAAAAATGTTCAACATCCTTAATCATCAGGGAAATGCAAATCAAAACAACCCTGAGATTCCACCTCACACCAGTCAGAATGGCTAAGATCAAAAATTCAGGTGACAGCAGATGCTGTCGAGGATGTGGAGAAAGAGGAACACTCCTCCATTGTTGGTGGGATTGCAAGCTTGTACAACCACTCTGGAAATCAGTCTGGCGGTTCCTCAGAAAATTGGACATAGTACTACTGGAGGACCCAGCAATACCTCTCCTGGGCATATATCCAGAAGATGTCCCAACCGGTAAAAAGGACACATGCTCCACTATGTTCATAGCAGCCCTATTTATAATAGCCAGAAGCTGGAAAGAACCCAGATGTCCCTCAACAGAGGAATGGATACAGAAATTATGGTACATTTACACAATGGAGTACTACTCAGCTATTAAAAAGAATGAATTTATGAAATTCCTAGCCAAATGGATGGACCTGGAGGGCATCATCTTGAGTGAGGTAACACAATCACAAAGGAACTCACACAATATGTATTCACTGATAAGTGGATATTAGCCCAAAACTTAGGATACCCAAGATATCAGATACAATTTGCTAAACGCATGAAACTCAAGAAGAATGAAGACCAAAGTGTGGACACTGTGCACCTTCTTAGAATTGGGAACAAAACACCCAGGGAAGGAGTTACAGAGACAAAGTTCGTAGCTGTGATGAAAGGATGGACCATTTAGAGACTGCCGTATCCAGGGATCCATCCCATAATCAGCTTCTAAACGCTGACACCATTGCATACACTAGCAAGATTTTGCTGAAAGGACCCAAATATAGCTGTCTCTTGTGAGATGATGCCGGGGCCTAGCAAACACAGGAGTGGATGTTCACAGTCAGCTATTGGATGTATCACAGGGCTCCCAATGGAGAAGCTAGAGAAAGTACCCAAGGAGCTAAAGGGATCTGCAACCCTATTGTTGGAACAACATGATGTACTAACCAGAACCCTGGAGCTCTTGTCTCTAGCTGCATATGTATCGAAAGATGGCCTAGTCGGCCATCAATGGAAAGAGAGGCCCATTGGACTTGCAAACTTTATATGCCCCAATATAGGGGAATGCCAGGGCCAAAAGAATGGGAATGGGTGGGTAGGGAAGTGGGGGGCGCTATGGGGGACTTTTGGGATAGCATTGGAAATGTAAGTGAGGAAAATATGTAATAAAAATATTAAAAATCAAAAAAAAAAAAAAAACCAAGGGGATTCCTGGGTGTACAGGTATCCCAGTGACAGATAACAGCGACTGTGCATCTTTGTTCATGGCTGGGAACATGCCATTTTCCCTGTGGTTTCTAGTCAAGGCTAGAAGTGATCCCAGGTATGGTCAGCATGCAGACACCACCTACTCAATCGGGTTAGCGCTTTCTCTTGGAAACCTGCAGTTCTTAAAGTGGGTCTTGAGACCCTTGCAGGTCCCACGTGGCCTGGCCGGATGTGCGTTTATGACACAAGGGGGATTTCACTGTAGTATGCTCGCTGCACGTGTGGAAACTGGTCAGTGAGCCTCGTCCGTGTGTCCTGTGATTTCAGTATCGTTGATCTGATGGGCCATAGTTCATTATCAGCTTCAACTGTCCTGTATCCTGAGGCTTTCAAACATTCCTTGTCCTGTAAGGAGGTGACAAAGGCAGACTGTGACCTGGAAGACACTTGTGGTTACCTGTAACAAACGTTGATATTGAAACTAATAAAGAGTTGTTGTTTTTTTAAAGTACAAAAAAAAAGAAAAAAAAAAAAAAGAAAATCCCACGGAGATGGGTTTTTCTTTTAGCCCTAAGAACTCAGGCAAAACTATTGAGCATAAATAAATTTTTTGCCTCAGGCCAGCCTTTTCTTTTTTTCTTTTATTAACAACAGGGAGGAGATGTAGTCTCCCCTCTCCTAGCCTGAAACCTGCTTGCTCAGGGGTGGAGCTTGCTGCTCAATCGTTCTGCCACGCCCACTGCTGGAGCTTGCCACTTTGCTGTTCCAAAGCTATCACGTGTTTACCTGCAACCTTACTCCTAGATTATTTGGCGGGAATCAGGCCCCTCCCCCTTCCTTCGTAACAGAGTGTTGGAATAGTAAAATTGAACCTTGAGCAGAGCCTTGTCTTGGTTCTGTCTTTATCTCACTGTCTAGCCCCTCTTCTCTTCCAGGTTTCCAAAATGCCTTTCCAGGCTAGAACCCAGACATGTGAGCTGCTGGCCGGACACAACACCCACCCACTCCCACTTCTTGGCCCTGGTGTTCCCCTGTACTGAGGTATATAAAGTTTGCAAGACCAATGGGTCTCTCGTTCCACTGATGGACAACTAGGCCATTTTCTGATACATATGCAGCTAGAGTCAAGAGCTCTGGGGTACTGGTTAGTTCATATTGTTGTTCTTCCTATAGGGTTGCAGATCCCTTTAGCTCCTTGGGTACTTTCTCTAGCTCCTCCATTGAGGGGGCCTGTGATCCATCCAATAGCTAACTGTGAGCATCCACTTATGTGTTTGCTAGGCCCCAGCATAGCCTCACAAGAGATAGCTATATCAGGGTCCTTTCAGCAAAATCTTGCTAGTGTATGCAATGGTGTCAGTGTTTGGAGGCTGATTATGGGATGGATCCCCGGGTATGGCACACATTTTGTGATGGTTAGGAGAACCTAGGACTTCTTCAACCTAGGGAATGGAATACAATATGCGTCAATACATTCTTTCTAGTATCCTTGAAGCATTGTCATTTTCAATTTAATTTTGAACCTATCTTACATGGAAGTTAGATTTTTCTAAATATTCCTGATGGATAATCATTGATTAATAGCAACATATAGTCAATGATTATACTTCAATTCTGAAATGCTGTATTGCCTTCATTGTATATTAATTGTTCAAAGGGATGTCATTGTCATACTTAGAGAGCTGAGGATGGCTTTGACCTCCTGATGCTCCTGCCTTTACTTTCTGGCTGATAGGATTATAAGCTTGAGCCATTGCCCCTGGCTTCTGTCTACTCCTCCACTAACCCCAACTTCTCTATTTTCACTATTCTCACTTTTAGTTTTAGGCCATTTTTTCTCTTTCGTTTCTACCAATGAAGAAAAAGGAACATGTTAGATTAGTCTGTGTGAGAATGACTTATTTCACTTAAAATGATTATCTCTGATCCCATCTTCCTTATAAATCATATAGCTTATGGAATTTTTTGACAGATGTGTATATACACCAAAATTTTCTTTACTTATTCATCTACATTGATCCCATGAATTCATGATTTTGAGTATTCCTGCAATGAACACAAATGTGCAGATATCTCCATAGTAAACTGATTTTGATTCTTTGGAACTATTAATACAGAAATAGAATGCTTGGATAATATTGACATTCTACTTTTTTTTTTTTGATGAATTCTTATGTTGACTTTCAAGGTGGCTATACTGTTTCATAATGGCTACTTACAACCATTCCTGCAATAATTTTTCAATTTGTTGATTCTGTTGATAAAAGCTATTCTTACTAGGAGGGGATGCAATTTTCATTTCTGCTTCTCTGGTGGCTCAAGATTTTGAACACATTTTCAACTATTTATTGGCCATGTAGACTTCATCATTAAGAAATGTCTGCATTTCACTGACCATTTTTTTTTATTTGATCAGGGTGTGTGTGTGTCTGACATTCAACTTTTGAATTCTTTATATAACCAAGATACTAATCCTTTGTCAGATGAATATTGACAGACACTTCTCCCATTTGGAAGGCTATCTCTTCACTCTGTTGATTGTTCTTTTTCTAATAAGCATTTTAATTAATTTGATACAATCCCATTAATCCAAACTTGCTTTTGATCCCTGAGCTATTTAGGGTCTTCTAGAGGAAGTTATTTTCTCTGCCCAGAGTTGAATTGTTTGTGAGAAACTAAGGTCCTTGCTTGTACTTGAGACTCAGAGAAGTGAATGAAGTAATTTTACTTAAAACACTGCAAAGCTAGGCATCAGCCTAGAATGGCAGTCACCCCATTGAGTGCATAAAAGAATATACAGTACATTAACACATGACTCTTCCTTTCTTTTCATGATAATCAGGAATATATATTCTTATATGTCATCTAGATCTTAATTTTTCTCAACAAAAACCCATGTGTGGGTACATTTCTACATTTTACATTGTTCATTTTAAACTTATCCTAGACATGACCTTGCACTAGTCATTCTCTACTCTGAACTTTTACTTTGGGTGTGGAAGAGTAATAGATAGCAGATGGTGATGAGGGTCTAGTGTTTTGTGTTTATTTGTACCTGGACCTAAGCTGTCTTGGGTACTTTGAAAATGAATAATTGTGTGTTATTTCTAACAGTGTTTCCACTGTTTTCTTCTATTGATTTCAAGTTTCAGCACCTTCTATTAATGTCTTAATCACCAAGTTTAGGTGGATTATTTTGCAGAAGGTGAGAAATGAGGGTCTCGTTTCAGGCTTCTCCATGGGATACCTACTTTTACCACTTATTAAGTAGATTATCTATTTCACATGCACTGAGAGTGGCAGCTGTGCTGAATGAGTTTATTTATTGACCCTCTATTATATTCCATTTTTTCATATGTCTAATCAATGTGATGTACCACAGTGGGTTGTTTTGCCCTTGTGTTTGTCTAGAGTCTGGTTCAGTATTGTTATAATACTTTCAACATCACTCTCCTTCCTTAGGCTTATTTTGCTGTTCAAAGCCTTTTGTGTTTCCATATATATTTAATGACTTTCCTTTCTACTTCTATGAAGAATGTAACTGGAATTTTGATGGGCATTTGATTACATTTGTGCATCATTTTATAAACATTTATTTTGCATTTATTTTAAATGTTATGTGAATAACTATTTTGTCTAAATATATTTATATGCTCTATGGGCATGTCTGGTGCCCATGAAACCAGAAGATGATATTTGATCCCCTGAAACTGGAGTTCAGATACTTGTTATACCCAGGTCCTCTGAAAAAGCAGTCAGTGATTTTAATTATCTAGCCATTTCTTCAGTTCCTGTGTATTACTTTTAACAATGTAGCCATTTAAACAATATTTATCTCCTTTATACAAACAAAGAAAGTCTTTCCATCTTCTATTGTCTTCTCTAATTTCCTTCTTGACTAGTTTTATAGTTTTCACTATAGTTTCAACTATAGTTAATATTTTCATCATTTATAGATGGTTTGACCATTTCTATGAAAGTTTTTGTCTCACTATTTCATGATTCCTGTATCAATAGTATATTATGCCATTAGCCTGTCTTTTTACTGTTATTTTAAATTAATTAATTAAATTTCACAGTACTTGGAATGAACCCAGAGTCATATGTGTTAAACAACGAAGCAATATTCACAGCCCCCTATCTTTAATTTTTGAGGTATAGTCTCATTACATTGTCCAGACTCATTAAGAACTCACTCTAACCAAAAAAAAAAAAAAAAAAAAAAAAACCAACCAACCAAACAAACAAACAAATAAAAAAACCCACCCTATCCTATGCTTGATTTAAACTTGTAATACTTGTAATACTTTAAACTTGTAAACTTGTAATACTTGGCCTTAGCCTCCCAATTAACTAAGATTATGATCAACAGTCCTAGCTGAGACTTTTTATAATTTAATGTTCATGAATCCTCACAGATTTTATAATACTCTTACTTATCCAAATTCTAGCACTCTCATTTAAGAAAGAAAAAGGTAAACTATTATGGTATTTCAGATTGAAACTGTAGCTAGTATATAGATGAACTTACAAGATACTGGCTTCCTGATAGTTGTAGATTCTCTATAATTGTGTGTCTTCATAAACTCAGATTTTAGCAGACAATAAACTTGACACTGTGTTTTCATATACTTCTTATATTTTTCATTTTTCATTTTACTTTTGAGATTGTATTTTAATTAAATTTTCTATTCCCTTTCTTTCTTTCAATCTCTCTCATATACTCCTCTGCTCTCTTTCAATTTTATGGCCTCTTTTGTCATTAAACATTATTATATTCATATATGTATTACATGTACATATATATTTCTAAATATAACTGATTTAGTCCATATGATATTTTTTGAATATTTCTTTTCAGGGCTGATTGTTTGGAATTGGACAATCAACTGATGTGCTTTTCCCTGGGGAGGACCACCTCTCTCACTCCCAGCTTTACACAGTTTTCTGTAGTTCTTTTTGTAGGGTTGAGACCTTGTGGGCTTTTCCCTTTCCAGTTTGGTTTATTCATTGAGTAGATTCTTGTTCAGCTCACATGTGGGCAGTCATGTTGGTAAGACTATGAGTAGAGCTTCTGGTGTTACTAGGTTGACATATTATCACAGCAAATTCACTGACTCTCTGGCTCTTAGAATCTTTCTGCCCTCTCTTCCATAATGTTCCTTGAGTTATAGGTGTGGGAGTGTTTTATAGACGTAATGTTTATGATTGTGTTTCACACTCTGCATTTTGATTGGTTATGGTTTTCTGTAATTTATTTGATGAGGAGTGAAGACTACACTTATTTGTGGTTATAATATATATATTTATTTATACAAATATTTATAGATTGTTATTAGGAATTGTGCTGGTTAAATGCATTAGTAGTTGGAGATTGTTTAAACAACCATGACCTCACTAGGCCTAAAGACATTATGTAGGTTTACATACCAGGCACGGTATACTTCATTTTGAGGGATCTTAAGTCTCACAAGAGAGCTGCTGGTTACTGCCAAGATACATATGCCACTATTTTTTTTTACAAATGCAATTAAATATTTTGCAGGGGAGGGAGGATCACTGGTTCTTTATTAAAACCTTTTCTTCTCAGTAGTGTTTGCTCACAGCGGGTAGAGGGACCTGCAACAGTTCCAGATTTTCTTGATTTCAAAGGTGGTGTTGCTTATGATCAGCAGTTCCTTCCAAGATGAAAGGCTTAGCCAGAGGTTTGAGGTTTTCACTGAGGGGTATAGTGGGGGAGGCAGAGAGAGAGAGAGAGAGAGAGAGAGAGAGAGAGAGAGAGAGAGAGAGAGAGAGAGAGAGAGAGAAGAGAGAAGTATTAGGGAAGACTGAGCTCAACCTCCAATTGTCAGACTGTTGGGCAGTGCTCCCTTTTCATGAGGAGATGGCAGGTGTGCCTTGGTTCAGGTTAGACTTCTGCTACAGTGGATGTTAGGCTCTCAGGTCTTAGTAAAGAACACAGGTCTAAATATCTGAGTCTGTTGGTCTTTTGTCTGCTTCTCTTTGTTGGATATAGGATTCAAATGGGAGCAAGCAATAAACAGTGCTTCATCTGCAAATTCCGTGCTAATTCGGGTCAGGAATTCTTCAGAACTAGATAATGCCTAGGTGGCAGCTTGAGATGACCAGATGTCCTTTTTGTCCCCACTCCTGGCAGATGTGGATACCACTCCCTTAGCTGATGGGTTGAAATCTTAAGCTGCTTGATAGGAGGGTAGACTGCAAGTTCTAAGGACCCTATGATGGGCCTTAGGGGATTGAGAGTTGGAGGAAGAAAGTTGGGAAGAAGGGAAACCAGGCTGCTCCGGGTTGCTCTCAATAAAATATTTTATATGTCATTAAAATTCACATTTATTTTATGTATCTATGTGTGTATATGTGAATGTGCACATGCCATAGCAAGCATGCAGCTTTAGGAACACATGCAGAGCTGGCTCTCTCCTTCTACCATGTGGGTTTCAGAAATCAAACTAGAGTCATCAGATTTGGCAATAAAGTCCTTTACCTACTGAGCTATTTTACTTTAGTGACTCTTTTGCATTTTAAATTAGCTTATAATTTATTAATTAAAACTTCTAATAATTCTAATTCTGGTCTTGGAACAAGGAATAAGAGTGGAAACCAGAAACTGAGAACATATCATGCATGTGTAAAGTATAAAGGTTACGTAAGTGTACTAAGTAGAAGAATATTGAAATTGTCAGTTAAAATGCTATTTTTAATCATCCAATGAATAACTTAATCAACAAAACTTTAAAACACTTTACAGATTTTTTTTTTAACCTAGCCATCTTTATTCTAATAAGCCATGATAACTTTTCACTGATATGGATAAAATAATGGTCCTTGATGCCAACTAATAGTGGCAGCTTTTTGAACATATAGAAATTTGGGTCACACATTTCAAGTAGTGGCATGGTTTTATCTCAAATTAATATAGAGCTTCCTCTTTTCAGAAATATATCCCCTCTTCTTAAGAGGAAACATTGGTGCTTGTGAGAACAAAAAATGCATTCCTTTGATGTAAACACTGAACAGTTTCAACACGAGTGAATTCCTGGAAATAAAAACAAGACAATTCCTAGAATACTTTTTCTAGTTACTTAGGGGAAAAAAAGTTGGTGGACCAGTTAGCCCAACTCTCTTCTTTTCCAACTGAACCCCTTCTATTTTCTGTTGGTGACTTTCAATTATCACTACCTCCAGGAAGAACAGTATATGAGTTTATTTTGTAAAGAAGATTGCAAGATATCAGATACCACACAATTTATATGCAATGACTTTCTAAGGAACCCAAAATATCTGTTTGTCAGGACAAATTTTTAGCCTGTTTCTCAGGACATAAATATGTGTAGAAGGTTCAGATTTTTGTAGAAGCTGTGAGCACTGTGATAGCTCGGGCTTTCACAAGGTATTTGCAGAAGGAACTAAGCTCATAGTAATTCCCTCCGGTAAGTAACTTTTATTCTGCTTTATTCCAGTGATGAAAATAACATATATGGTTGCATAAAAAAATAGAAATCTACTATTATCTACTGTACCTGACTACAATGTTCTTAGCCTGAGTCATTTTTGAGGTTATATTCTGAATATGACAACAAAACTACTTTGTAAATGGTTTCTTCTTTCCCTCCAGAAAACATAGAAGTTCTGTGTTTAGAATATTCACACATGAAAAGAGTAAGTGGAAGTTATTTTGAGGGTCAGACGTATAGACTATTGGGATAAACTTTTGCTTCAAGATACTACTGTTAAAGGTATTTTAAGTGTGAGTCCTCAGAACTGGAGTTTTGATGATGACTCTTATATGTATTTTGAAATATAACTTTCTCCAGACAAACTATGAAATCCTAATTGGTTTTGATCATAATACACAGTAAATTAATGTAGAACATGAATAAATCCCTGTCTTATTTGTCTGACTCCTTACACGTAGATTGTGACAGGTCCCAATTTATGTCACTCTCAGTCTTGAAATATTATTTGGAGATTTCTCTGTTAAAATTTGTAGTTGACACAAACTACTTTTGTCCACTCAATTTCTTCTACTAGGCTTTTTATAAGAACACTTTTATTGTCGAATTATCAGTAGTTATAGCTAAATACATGGTTCCTGCTTTAATTTCTCTATGAAAAAGAAATCTCAATTAACTCTATATTGCATTCTAGGGTATGAACTGATCTATAAATGACAACCCTTTAAGGGAACGAATTCAGAAACTTCTGGAAAAACCCTAGAAAAAGTAGAATAAGACTTCTCAACCTATGTGAACATGGCCCACATTTCAAGGCAGAGTGTGTTCAGTCCTGAGATTCATGATTACACTTAAACATGATGTGACTTTGTTTCAGTTTTGTCTCCATTTAATATCAACAGAGCCAAATTTGTATATTCATATAAATAGTAAAATATTGCTGTGTGTTTTACATGTTCACAAGATAAATTTCAGATGTTGTGGATTATATGCTAATTCATCCAAGTGCTTGACCCTGGCACGAAGCTTATTTCTGCAGGGACATATTCTTTATATTCTGTAGAGTAAAGCAGGAAGAGAGGCTGGAGTGCAGGTGCTGCAAGCTCCAGTCTCAGCATCTTTGCTGTTATTCCTAGTTTGGCCATTGCTGTCCAGAGAGGTCAGGCTACTTGACTACAACTAAGGAGTCTGTGCTCTTTCTATTCTGGTATGAGAGACATAAACAAGGAGTGTGGAGTAACTGAAGAGCCTTCAGCAATAGAAGCACTAAATTTTATGTTCAGAGACTAAAATAAAACATACTTCAGCACCTGTTTTATTGACTGACAATGAAGCCCAGCAATTTTCAAATGTGATAATTTATTCCATTGTAAAGTTAGAGAAGTAGCCGTGGAGGTGACTTGGTAGATGAAATACTTGCTACATGCGTATGAGGATCAGGATTTGAATGCTCAGTTAGTGTACAGCAGTATCTACATGTGCTCCTAAGGTGAGGTGGAATCCTGGGACATGGAAAGCTCTAGGAGGTCAGAGACTTGCTACACTGAAATGTGAAGTGGAAAATAGCAAGGACATCTTGTCTGAAACAAACTGTAATTGAGCACTTGACCACGGCTGTCCTCTGACTGCCAAGGGGGCATATGAAATGTGTGTTCCTGGCATTTATTTTGAGAAATGCAAAGAAATGGTCATAAAACAAGCCCACCTATATACTACCACTAAATCATAACATTTGATTTCACAGGCACATCGGGACTCTTAGCCTATGAGGTCAAGCAGATAACCTTGTCCTTAGATGTCTCTGAGGACCAGTCTTATGATACTAATTTATTCAGTTTTCATGAAAAAGCAAGCCAGCAAGCAACTGCAAAATAGTTTGGTATGAGATGACTGAAGCCAGATTGTACCAGAACATTCTATAAAAGATCCAGTTTCATGTGTTGCACTGCTGACTGGGTGCAGAGCCACTGTTGTGCACAGCAGAAATGAAGTATTCCGTGCACTGGTACACACTCTAGGCCTAACCATCTCTTCTTTTGCTATCCTAGAGCATCAGGCTTCTTGTGATGGTAGATTGGGAACACAGGTATACTATCACAAAATAGACTGTAGCTTGTGGGTAAAGAACACCATTTCTCTCCTTATTTGACCTAGATTTAATTGCAAAGACCACCCACCAATTTTATGATTAATAACAAAGCTTTTACTCATGGAATGACAATGTTTCATTCGAGCATGAATCATAGAAAAATGTGTTGCTAGCAGCCATGTTGATAACCCCTGAATTTTATTCTTTTTAATTAGTGTTCTCATCTTCTTTCATTTTGTTTTCATTGATGTACTGAGGTTGAATTGGGTTGCAATTAAAGATATATTTTATGAAAAATAAAGCAGCTAACAGAACTTATTATGAATCACTTAGGTCAGGATAGAAGTGCTATTCTTGTAAGAATTTCAGAACATCATGTCTCTCCAATCTGAATAATCAGAGACACTAGACTAATATAGTAGTTTTGAAATTATTTGAATCACTGTGGTGTTCCTCCACCTTTGGTGTAGGAATGAAAGGGGATATCGTAAGTGGATACTGAAGGAATATATTTTCAAGGTAATTGGGGGAAGGCAAAGCTGGCCATATTGAGGTTAAGGTGGTAATCTTTAGAAAGAAGAGGGCTGTAAGCAGGACTTCCAGAAGCACTTTCCAGGAGACTACAATTACACATGCTATTGCTGGAGAGCAGTGTGCAAACATTCTAGCAAGGTTTGCAGACATCTGGACTTCCATTAAACATTCATATGTATGGGAAGTCATTATTAAAGCATTTGACATTGGTGAGGGGTTCATTATTACAGTCAAGATGGTGATAGACTTAAGAGACAGACACCTTCATTTTTCTCCCAATCAAGTGTGCTGTGAACAAGTCTGAGCTTTGAACTCAGACATGGAACACTTCTCCGCTTACTCCTAGAGAACAGGGGAAACTTTGTGCTCAGTGCCTACCAAGTAAGACAAAGGAACAGCAAGCTGTAATGAAAGTAGGACAGGAGAACAGCTAGACTTTGAGAGAAACAAAGGTGATGTTGTAAATAAAGCAATGGGCACATTGTCCAAACCACAGCAGAAACATGGAGGGATAATTCTTTTACATAAATGACTATATACAGGTACAAAAAAAATAAAAGCTACTTACATCGATTTCACTGAGATATAAGAAATGCAGAGCTCATTGTAGCATCAGCTAAATAAACAGTGGGTTGCACTAAATGGCATAGCCAAGGACCAAAGTAACACATGGGGGACAGGGAACTATGTTAGAGATGATACGAAAGCTTCTTCTGTATGGTAATCATAAACACAACTTGGTCTCCTCCATAAATTATGCTTCACCATGAGAAATAAAGGTATGTGAAGAAATAAATTGTTCTTAACGATTCGTATTTGTGTTTATATAATATTATTTTGAGTGACTGGATTTAGTGTCTGTGTCTAATTTAGTCTGTAATCCTAGCACTTGGGAGGCAAATGCAGAAGGATCACCCACAAGTACATTCCAAGTTTGATTCTACACTGAGCTACATGAGACTCTATCTCAATCATAGTGATTACCATCATTATTATCTTTATTAATTTTCCATTTTTCTCTCACAGACAAAAGGCTTGATGCAGACATTTCCCCCAAGCCCACTATTTTTCTTCCTTCTGTTGCTGAAACAAATCTCCATAAGACTGGGACATACCTTTGTCTCCTTGAAAAGTTCTTTCCCGATGTCATAAGGGTGTATTGGAAAGAAAAGAATGGCAATACTATCCTGGACTCCCAGGAAGGTGATACGCTGAAGACTAACGACACATACATGAAGTTTAGCTGGCTTACTGTGCCTGAAAGGTCAATGGGGAAAGAGCACAGATGTATTGTCAAACACGAGAACAACAAAGGAGGAGTAGATCAAGAGATTTTCTTTCCTTCAATAAAGAAAGGTATGTGCATACATCCTTTGAAATAGAACTTTCTAGAGAATGTGTTTGGAAATAACCAAACTTTTACTACAATGTATCAATAAAAATTGTTGTGACATTTAATGGGGCCAATGCCTTTATTTCACCTTGTATTTATTTTACCATAGTACTAGGCTGGCTGAGGTTTTGGGAGAAAAGTAGAAATCTTTTGCTGAAGCTTTCTAAGCTGTAGTGTCATTACCCAAAATACCCACATCTAATGATACACACACACTCCGCCCACCCCATCGTTATCCCTGGGACTGTTAATTGAATTATAAATAAGTGACATGTTAAATCAACAATCAATTAAGTACATGATAAATGCTAAACTTGAGTTTTCACCTTTGATGCCATAAATAGGAATGTTCTGCCAAGCAAGCAAAGTTGTTTACTCTTATTATGTACACAGGTCAATGTTCAAAAAATGATGCCTTAAAAACTGATGCCTTAGTCAACTATATATTCAAATGAAAGAGTCAAAGCCTATTATAAAAACAGGAGTGGACCTAGCAGCCTTGACAATCTCATATTTTTATTGCTATATGTATCACTTTCAGATAGAATGTCGTAGTTAAAGACTGAGTGAGGATCCTGTTTGCAAGCATGTAATTAATGGCTGTAATTAATGCATCTCTTGCCATCTCTGCATGTTGGGAAGCTCATTCTGTGCTACAAAATGTAGGGTTGTGAAGGGATGTGTCAGGGTAGACCAGGATTAGCCAGCGTCCCAACATGGAGGGCATGTACATTGAAGAATGCATACTCTTTCCAAATTACTCAGAATAATTCAGGTGTAAGATCCCACAGCATCCCCTTGATTCAATGAGGTACAGAGATGCACATCTAGGCAGAGGGCTTCACGGTTTGTAATTCATTGTATGCCACAACTGCTGGTAACAAACAATAGTCCCAAGGCTCCAGGGACCTTCTGAAACTGCAAGGAATGAACAGATATGAAAGCTGTTAGCTGCTTGCTGTTTACTGTCACGTTTCTCCTCTGAAATCCTCAGTCTCTTCCATGGTCAGTGAACTTTGCACAGTTGTTTTGGGAGGATCCTTGGTTTAGAAAGATGTGGCTGCTCTTCTATAAAGATTGTTTAGACACTCTATTACATCTTTTAGGGCAAAAAAGGAAAAAAAAAGTACTCTTTTTCAATTTCTACTTATCTGTATACAGAAACATAACATATGAACGGTTTGTACTGAATTACATAGAACTATACTAATTCCTATAATTAGATATATTTAATTATGTAACTATGGGGCTCATGTTTTAATACACTTCTATGTAAGGACATCTATGTATTCATTTATATGAAGATACATGTGTATTCACAGACACACAAAGGACTGTCAAATAATGTCCATATTAACAAGTTCTTATTGCCATTTCTTTAGTTGCTGTGAGTACTAAGCCTACAACTTGCTGGCAAGATAAAAATGGTAGGTTTACATATATATGTTTACCTTTGTGACATATGATAGTGCTTTTCCTTTTGAGTATGTGAGCTGCCATGAATAATTTAAAAATATCTCAATGTCTGGGTGTTACAGAATAGATGGTGATATTTACAACTAGTATGTCACTGCAGGGACATCACAGCATCATAGCGAATTACCAATTCAAGTATAGACTTTAATGAGGGGCACAGTGGTAGAACCTAACCTATATTAACAAAAAACTTTATTTATTCATATGTCTCTTATTTTTAACCATCAAAGAAAACATGATAAAAGATAAGCCAGGCTTTTAAAGTCATTTACTTACTCACTTGTTATGGGCACTGAAGGGTTTAGACAGGCTGCTTTCCAAGTTTGATCTCCCTATCTGTGGTCTTCTTGTGAATGGTGAGTGCTGACTTTCAGGTTTGAATGAGGATAGCTGTTACTCAATGTAAGTCATCAGAAATTAATACCTTAAAAAAAGAAATTAATACTTATTATTCCCTCATTAGTAACATGTACTATGCCATCAAAAAGACAGATGGAGCTAATTAAAGAACTCTTTTAGATGTGCTGCAGCTCCAGTTCATGAGCACCTCTGCCTACTACACCTACCTTCTCCTGCTCCTCAAGAGTGTGATCTACTTGGCCATTATCAGCTTCTCTCTGCTTAGAAGAACATCTGTCTGTTGCAATGAGAAGAGGTCCTAAAGAAACGAGTGGTGGTACAGCAAGTCAGCTGGATTTCATCCTCACTGTTATAAAGGTGCCTTAAGGAGATCCAACTGCCTTCTCTTGTTGGCTTTCACTTCTATATAAAGTCTCGTGCTCATGTTGCATAAACATTTTCTGAACTTTTGTGTGCAATTTCTGCAACTTCTCTATAATTGAGATGACCTCCTTCCTGATTCCATCCACTCCAGAAGTCCCCTCCCCCAGAAGTCTGAAACATCAAAATTCTAGTACCCATAGCCTACAGAGTTTACCTGTAGCCCTTGTTGCTCTTGAACCAGCTAACTCCATGAAGACCCCCCACTCTAGACAACCTGAAGAGCCTTCTTTACTGTTTGATTTTGTGCCTTGTATTTCACATTATGGACAATATATATTTTTAAAAATTAGAAGTCTACTTTTGTCAGTCTTTACTTTCATTTAGTAACATTGAAAGTTGTGGTATCAAACAACATGACAATTGTCATGGTATTTGGTGACAGTAACAAGAGTCTAAAAACACATTCCTGTGCCAGGCTTGGTGGCATATGCCTTTAATCCCAGCACTCCGGTGGCAGAGGCAGGTGGATTTCTGAGTTCAAGGCCAGCCTGGTCTACAAAGTAAGTTCCAGGACAGCCAGGGCTATACAGAGAAACCAAAATCAAACCAACCAACCAACCAAACAAACGAACAAAAAACCCAACAACAACAACAACAACAAAAAAACATATTCCTAAGCTTGGTTCTGAATCTGCGGTCCTGACATTTCTTAGGACAGTGGGTGTGGGAGGAGCCACTGGCAATTGATATAGCAATGAACAAATGTCTAACACAACTCATGCTCTCTGTGCCTGTATTTCACAGTAGTATGCTTTCAGATCCTCAGACTGTCTCCTGAGTGCTATCAGAATTCTAGAGAGGAAAAAGTGATGAAGGCAAGTGACCTCAGGTACTAAACTCCCTGTAGCACAGCTTCCCTCTATAAGCTGAAGTGATAATATTCTGTCTCCTAGAATTGTTTAGTGAATTAGCAACAGCAAGTGCAAACAAGCCCTTGAGAGTCCTGTTATAGGCCCGTGACTCTGTCTTTGAGAGAATGAATAACACACACACACACACACACACACACACACACACACACAGAGGCACTGATAGTTATTTCTATTCTTCAACATGGGAAGGATGGGGAAGTACTATAATACCATATACTGTACTGAACACCAAGCAACCCCAGATCATCCAACAGCCCTTTAAGATAGATACAATTATGGCCCACAGTTCACAGACTAGAGGGTTGATCTCACTACCAAGATTGCTTTTTGAAGAAGCATTCATGATTTGAAGCCAGATTTCTCTGATCTCCACTGTGTGGAGGGAGAGGGCACAAAAGACCCACACTGAGTGTGCACATAGATGCAGCCCATACCCTATCTTTTAGGGATAGACAATCAAAAACCCCACAACATATAAAAACACCCATTGCTTCCTTAAGATAGTGATTATTTCCTTAAAGTCTTGTGAGTTCATCTCTTTATTCCTCATGATTACTCTATGCCATTGGTTTGTCATTCTTACTCCCCCATCCTTCCACTTGTACTTCAGAATAATTGTAATTGTGACACTTGCTGTAACTAGAACAGCCACCCTGCTTCCAGTGGAAAACAACAAGAATTTCCTGGCTTAAGAGAATGAATTATCTCCACATTCTCACACAATCGACAGCACATGCTGGCAAGGATGTGAAATAGGAGGAACACAAACACTCCTCCACTGCTGGTTGTATTGCAAACGTGTACAATTGTTCTGGAAATCTATCTGGTAATTTCTTAGAAAATTGGAAATAGTTCTACCTGAAGACCCAACTATTGGGCATATACCCCAAAGATGTTCCCAAAATTATAAGGGTATGTTACTCCACTATATGTTCATTGCAGCCTTATCTGTAAGAGTCAGAAACTTAAAGCAGCCCAGATGTCTCCTAGACAAATAATGGATACAGAGAGTGTGGTTCATTTACACAATGGAATACTATACACCTATTACAAACAAGGAAATCATTTATTTTGAAAGTGTAGCAGAGAGAGGTGTAAAAGCAGAGGTACCTGAGTAGGAGAGGGGAGGGAAGGAGAATGGAGAGGCAGGATTAGATGTGGGGAGAGACAAGAAAGAGGCCCAGAAGACCAGGAGAATGAATGGTAATCTTCTGCTGCCAGCGGTGAGAGGGGAGAAAATCTAGGAAGTTCCAGAGACCTGGGATGGGGGAGGGTCCCAGGAGAAAATGCAGGTGTCCTTACCCAAGATGCCTAGCAGTGAGGACATGTAACCTGAAGAGGCCACCTTCTGTAGCAAGGTAAGATCCCCAGTTGAGGGATAAGGACACCAGCCCACCAATAAGACTTTCAACCCAAAATCTGTCCTGTCAAAAAGAAATACATGGACAAGGATGGAGCAGAGAGTGGAGGAAGGCCAACCAAAATCAAGCCCTTCTTGAGACCCATCCCACGGGCAAGTGCCAATCTCTGACATTACTAATGATACTCTGTTATGCTTGGCGACAGGAGTCTAGCATGGTTGTCCTCTGAGAGGCTCTACCTAGCAGCTAACAGATGCAGATACCCATAGCTAAACACTGGATGGAGCTTGGGGACCCTTATGCTTCCATAAGGGCAATGATTGAAGGCCCTGAAGGGGATAGGAGCACTATAGGAAGACTAACAAAGTCAACTACACTAGACTCATGGGATGTCTCAGAGATTGATCCACCAACCAAAGTGCATATGTGGACTGCCTTATTATATGCAACAGACAGAAATTCAGTCTTCATGTGGGTACCCCAGTAAGTAGAGCAGAGACTCTCCTCTAAAGCTACAGCCGGACTGTAGTATCCATTCCCCCAAAAGGTTGCTTTGACTGGGCTCCAAGGGAGAGGATGTGTCCTAGTCCTGCATAGACTTGATACACCAAGGTTGGGGGATACCTAAGGAGGTCTCACCTTCTCAGAGGAGAAGGGAGGGAAAGGAAGAGGCTCTGTGAGGAACTACTGAGAGGGTATGCATCATTTGGGCTATACATACACACATACATACATATAAACATACATACATATATGAATACATACATACATACACAGATACAAACACAGAGAGAGAAATTCTTAGTATTAAGAAATATGAAATTGCATTCAGATCTACTTCCTGATACTCCTGAACAGACTAGACCTCCCCAGGCCCTGTTCTTAGCCTCTAAGCAGAGGCATGGCTATGTCAGCACTAGGAAACAGATGCCATGCCTGGGAACTGACAATAGGCAGGAGTCTTGATATCATTGGTCAACTGCAACAGGCATGTCTCTTGTGGTGTAAAGCCTCTTAGCATCTTCCTGCTGGAGTCCACCTGGCAGCCCAAAGCCTCAGCAAGTGCTGGGGGCAGAGAGATAGAAAGGCTTTGCTGTGGCTCAACTCAGTTTTACTTTCTCAAGCTTCTTTTGGTTATCTGCTCTATGTAGTTGCTTCCTGGAAAATGGTTAAAGTCAAACCTCCTCTGTTTGGGGCAGCACAAAATGTGGCTAAGGCGTTAGAAGACAACATAGGAGCAGTTAAAACACAGCCAGTTTTTGCTCGCTTTCAAAAGACCACAGCTATTAGAAAGAAAACCTCCTGTACTGGAAGTGGTCCTGAAACAGCTTCTGTGATGATGGATGCTCGGCTTGCTGTGATTGCTGCTCACCATGCTCAGCTGAGCAGAATGGAATCTGCTTCCCAGAGCTGCAAAGACACTGGACCCAAGAAAAGAACAGAAAAGTCGAGATGTGTCCCAGTATCATGTTATCATCCCATCACAACTTTTTTCTCTAGCACTTGATATAAGTGTTCAATTAGCTTTTGATTTATTTTCTATGTGGATTAAAAAAAAGGAACAAAGCTGTGTCCTGAACAAAGTAGCATAGGAGAATGAAGGTGTGAGCAAGAGCAATGTGCTATAGGAAGTCACAGAAACAGATAACCAAGGACAGCTGTGCTACTTGCGATTCACTGAACAGCATCTACCCCAGGAGGAAAATGGTATCAAAGTCCTCTGAGAAAGGCTTAACTGAAAATATTAACAGAAGTATCAAGTACACAACAGACTAGAATCAAAAAATAAATGTTCAGAAATATGAACACAGAGACAAAATATCCCTTAGCTTTGTTGCACAGGCTAGGTACAAAGTAGGCAGTGGGCACTTGGCCTTATTTTTCCAGTTCTAGGGTAACCATTAGTATAAATGGAACATTTGAGCTAAGTTTTCAGAGTATGACATTGTGACACATATGAATCAGATACTGTGATAATCCTGTCTGTAATTAGGGCTAACATCTACCCTGGGTTGGATGCTTATTCAGAGAACTAGTTTCATTTACTGTCTTTGTCATAATTTTAGGGAACAAGCTGTCAACTCAGCTTAAATCGTTATGATGAAGCCTTTCTTAACCTTAGCTGATGGTTCAGAGTACATGCACCTTTATTACTGAGACAGGAAATTATCAGAGTTTGAACCATCTAATGCCTAAGGTCCTGTCCCAAGAACAAACATTGGGGAGAGTTCCCTCCACTGTTTCTTAGCATGAGTAACCTTTGGCTTCACGTCAGTCTCCCCGATAACCTCCAATGGCAATGCTGATGTAGGCATACTTGCAGAGTTGCACAGATGCAGGACTGGATCTGCATAGAAACCGTTTCCATCCACAATGGAGGAGCTAGAGAAAGTACTCAAGGAGCTGAAGGGGTCTGTAATCCTATAGGAGGAACAATAATATAAACTAAACAGTACCCCCTTAGCTCCTGTCTCTAGCTGCATATGTAGCAGAAGATAGCCTAGTCGGCCATCATTGGGAGGAGAGGCCATTGGTCTTGTAAAGATTACCAGCCCCAGTACAGGGAAATGCCAGAGCCAGGTAGCAGGACTGGGTGGTTTGGGAAGCAGGGCAGGAGGAGGGTATAGGGACTTTTGGGATAGCATTAGAAATGTAAATGAAGAAAATATCTAATAAAAAATTGTTTAAAATAATAAAGAAAGAAACAGTTTCCACCCAGACCACCAACATCACTCACTGTTATGTGCAGTTACCTATCCTAGGACAGCACAGACAATGAGACTCCTGCTCTACTTCTCTGGGAAGCAGAAGGTGAATATTCACCTTTGGAAGAATGTACACCTTTCATGATGTTAACTCCTTTTATTCACACTACTAAATAGGCAGGAAATTGATAGCAATGCTTTCCTGGGACTTTTGTTTTCCAAGGTACAATACCTAGAAAACAGCGGGACACATCATAGAAAGACATTTTATACTCAAAACAATATAAAAGGAAAACCTTTTTCATGATTCTCAATATCTCTTCATCCCCCTTTCATATTTCTAATATATTGGGCCAAATTAATTATACCAGGAGAAATACAACTGTAAGAGTTAGTTTTGTGTCAACTTGACACAGCTGGAGTTATCACAGAAAAAGGAGTTTCAGTTGAGGAAATGCCTCCATGAGATCCAGCTGCAAGGCATTTTCTCAATTAGTGATCAAGGGAGAAAGGCCCCTTGTGGATGGGACCATCTCTGGGCTGGTAGTCTTGGGTTCTATAAGAGAGCAGGCTGAGCAAGCCAGTAAGAACCTCCCTCCATGGCTTCTGCATCAGCTCCTGCTCTCTGATCTGCTTGAGTTCCAGTCCTGACTTCCTGGTGATGAACAGCAGTATGGAAGTGTAAGTTGAATAAACCCTTTCCTCCCCAACTTGCTTCTTGGTCATGATGTTTGTGAAGGAATAGAAACCCTGACTAAGACAACAACAAATCATTTGATATAGTGAATCTATTATGCTATAAAACTATACAAAGTGCCTGGCCATAAGTTTAAAAACATAAGAGGTTTTTTTTTTTTTGTTTTTTTTGTTTTTTTTTGTTTTTGTTTTTGTTTTTGTTTTTTTTTTTTTTGAGACAGGGTTTCTCTGTATAGTCCTGGCTGTCCTGGAACTCACTCTGTAGACTTAAGGCATGTTTAAAAAAAAAAAAGAATCAAAGAAATTTGAGGCTCAAAACCAAAAATTCAGTTCTTTAAAAGGGCATTTCACTTACCATGAAAGTGTTAGTTAAAATACATTAAGAAATCTTCTCAGTCCAAGTAAAAACAAGATTAACAGTTATTCATTATCAGGTCAAACTGAGCTTCACCACATAGAAAAAGACCATGGTGGAATCTGAGTAATGCAGGTCAGGACTATGAGTGGAAGTGAGGTAAACGCACATGAGGTATGACCATGGAGAAATTCAGTAACTCACCAACAAAGCCATCGATTAACAGAAGTCACCATTTTTTCTGTCATTGGAAAACCCCATTCCTATCTCTAGCAATCTTTTCTTTAATCTTGGTTTAGAATCTTGATTTCTAATAGTATCAACTTAGTTATATAAAAGTATATAGTTAATGCTCTTATTTATTACTAATAACACTTAATTTATAGGATATGATTCAAGATCCTTCCTCTTCCTGTTTCCTTCTCTGTCTCTGTCTCTGTCTCTGTCTCTGTCTCTGTCTCTGTCTCTGTCTCTGTCTCTGTCTCTGTCTCTGTCTCTGTCTCTCTCTTACTTCTTCCTATCTTGCTTTTCCTATTGGGCATGCAAGTAAAATACTATTTTGTAATGCAGTTTCAAATATATCTAGATTCCTCTGTCTCAGTCATGATAGGATTAGAGGTCAGGTTAAGCACCCCGAGACTCATTCAGTATTATTTCATTTGAATATGGATTTGGAGATGGTAAGTCAAGAAGCTTACAGTATGTGTTTTTGTGGTTTTGATGTAGAGAGCCAATTTTCAAGAGAGAATTTAATTATATTCAAGTATTTTCTTCTATATCTAAGCAAACATTTACTATATATATCATTTAAAATTTTCTTTTTTTGTTTTTCTAATGGCATTTTTAATAGCAAAATATTCTCTCTGTCAAAAGAAGTATATTTTTCCTGTGTGGAAAGCCGTGCAGCGAGCAATCGCTGTGGAGAGCCGTGAGCAATCACCATTATAAGATGGCGCTGGCCTCCGCTGTGACTAACTAGTAAACAAGCCTTGTGCGCAAGTGCAAGAGTGAACTCACTCCTAGTCACTGCCCATTCTCGGGGTGTAATAGTGGTGTGATGGGCGAGCAAGGAATCAAGAGCTGTCATGCCACATCAGGTGCTGAAACGTCATGGCTGAGCGCTATATAAGGGACTCCATTTTCTGGGGTCGGGATCTTCCTGAGAAGTAAGCAATAAAGCTTTGCCGCAGAAGATTCTGGTTGTCCTGAGTGTGTTCTTGCCGGCGGGGACAAAAGCTCGGGATATTCCTGAAAGAAAAGAGAAATATTTTGCCTGAGAAGCTTGATATGAGATTACATTAGGTTTCTTTCTTTTCCGTTTTTTAAATGTGAATTTCTTTTTTTTTTCAATTTTTTATTAGATATTTTCATCATTTACATTTCAAATGCTATCCTGAAAGTCCCCTATTCCCTCCCCCCACCCTGCTGCCCTACCCACCCACTCCCACTTCTTGGCCCTGGCATTCCCATGTGCTGGGGCATATAAAGTTTGCAAGACCAAGGGGCCTCTCTTCCCAATAATGGCTGACTAGGCCATCTTCTGCTACATATGCAGCTAGAGACATGAGCTCTGGGGGCACTGGTTATTTCATATTGTTGTTCTGCCTATAGGGTTACAGACCCCTTCAGCTCCTTGAGTACTTTCTCTAGCTCCTCCATTGGGGGCTCTGTGTTCCATCCAATAGATGACTGTGAGCATCCACTTATATATTTGCCAGGCACTGGCATAGCCTCACCAGATACAGCTATATCAAGGTCCTGTCAGCAAAATCTTGCTGGCATATGCAAGAGTGTCTGCATTTAGTGGCTGATTATGGGGTGGATCCCCAGTTTGGGTAGTCTCTAGATGGTCCATCCTTTCGTCTTAGCTCCAAACTTTGTCTCTGTAACTCCTTTCATGGGTATTTTGTTCCCTATTCTAAGTAGGAATGGAGTATCCACATGTTGGTCTTCCTTCTTCTTGATTTTCTCGTGTATTGCAAATTGTATCTTGGGTATTCTAAGTTTATGGGCTAATATCCACTTATCAGTGAGTGCATATCAAGTGAGTTATTTTGTGATTGTGTTACCTCACTCAGGATGATATCATCCAGATACATCCATTTGCCCAAGAATTTCATAAATTCATTGTTTTTAATAGCTGAGTAGTACTCCATTGTGCAAATGTACTACATTTTCTGTATCCATTCATCTGTTGAGGGACATCTGGGTTCTTTCCAGCTTCTGGATATTATAAATAAGGCTGCTATGAACATAGTGGAGCATGTGCTCTTATTACCAGTTGGAACTTCTTCTGGGTATATGCCCAGGAGAGGAATTACTGGACCTTCTGGTAGTATTATGTCCAATTTTCTAAGGAACCACCAGACTGATTTAAAGAGTGGTTGTACCAGCTTGCAATCCCACCAACAATGTAGAAGTTGAGGACCAGTCTAGAAGACATGGTTTCAAGTAGAAGACAGTGTGTCAAGGATTACAAAGGCATGAAGTAGGTGCAGTGATGGAGTTTTAGTGGCCAGCAGGCCTATATTAATCTGACCAAGAGATGGAGGGCCTGTATCAATACCTTATGCAGGGAGGGAAGAAAGCACATTGATTCTGAGATACTTAACAGGAATAAAGAAGACCTGGACTTTAGGAGGATTGGTTAGAAACTTTAAGGCACTGAGTCTGGATCGTATATTACTAGCTTGGACTAGTTATTAAGTAGATAGTTCTGTCTCCAACAAACGGCCACATTTTAGGAAAGTCCTTTCATTCAGTCTCAATGATTGAGGTGGAGTCCATTTAACTTGAGAGCATTTGAATTTGAGCTACATTCTGAAGAGATTTATATTCATCTTAAAATCAAAGAAGAGTGACAAATTAATGCCTTTTGAGGTGCACACTGATTGGTAGAGGGATATTTTTCTTATTTTTATTTGCTTAAATATTCAAATTGGTTGCTTAATTCCTTTCATCAAATAAATTAGGATTTTGTATTTCAAATGTTTATATTGGATACTTTCTTTTTTTATTAATTAGATATTTTCTTCATTTACATTTCCAATGCTACCCCATAAGTCCCCCAAACCTTTCCCCACACTCCCACTTCTTGGCCCTGGCGTTCCCCTGTACTGGGGCATATAAAGTTTGCAAGACCAATGCGCCTTATGTCTGGAAGACACCATTTCCTTGAAATTGTCTATTACCTCTGGCTCTTACAATCTTTCTGTCTCTTCCACAAAGATCCTTTAGCCTTGAAGGCAGGGCTTGGACAAGACATCCCTCTTAGGACTGAATGCTCTAAAGTCTCTTACTCTCTGCACATTGTCCAATTGTAGGTCTCTGTGTTAATTTCTTTCTTTTTTTTAATATTTTTTATTAGGTATTTTCCTCATTTACATTTCCAATGCTATCCCAAAAGTCCCCCATACCCTCCCTCCTCACTCCCCTACCCACCCACTCCCACTTTTTGGCCCTGGCATTCCCCTGTACTGGGGCATATAAAGTTTGCAAGTCCAGTGGACCTCTCTTTCCAGTGATGGCCGACTAGGCCATCTTTTGATACATATGCAGCTAGAGTCAAGAGCTCCGGGGTACTGGTTAATTCATAATGTTGTTCCAACTATAGGGTTGCAGAACCCTTTAGCTCCTTATGTACTTTCTCTAGCTCCTCCATTGGTGGCCCTGTGAGCATCCACTTCTGTGTTTGCTAGGCCCCGGCATATTTTCACAAGAGACAGCTATATCTGGGTCCTTTCAGCAAAATCTTGCTAGTGTATGCAATGGTGTCAGCATTTGGAAGCTGATTATGGGATGGATCCCCAGATATGGCAGTCTCTAGGTGGTACATTCTTTTGTCTCAGCTCCAAACTTTGTCTCTGTAACTCCTTCCATGGGTGTTTTGTTCCCAATTCTAAGAAGGGGCAAAGTGTCCACACTTTGGTCTTTGTTCTTCTTGAGTGTCAAGCATTTAGCAAATTGTATCTTATATCTTGGGTATCCTAAGTTTCTGGGATAATATCCACTTATCAGTGAGTACATATCACATGAGTTCTTTTGTGATTGGGTTACCTCACTCAGGATGATGCCCTCCAGGTCCATCATTTGCCTAGGAATTTCATAAATTCACTCTTTTTAATAACTGAGTAGTACTCCATTGTGTAAATGTACCACATTTTCTGTATTCATTCCTCTGTTGAGGGGCATCTGGGTTCTTTCCAGCTTCTGGCTATTATAAATAAGGTTGCTATGAACATAGTTGAGCATGTGTCCTTCTTACCAGTTGGAAAATCTTCTGGATATATGCCCAGGAGAGGTATTGCTGGATCCTCCGGTAGTACTATGTCCAATTTTTCTGAGGAACCGCCAGACTGATTTCCAGAGTGGTTGTACAAGCTTGCAATCCCACCAACAATGGAGGAGTGTACCTCATTCTCCACAACCTCTCCAGCATCTGCTGTCACCTGAATTTTTTACCTTAGCCATTCTGACTGGTGTGAGGTGGAATCTCAGGGTTGTTTTGATTTGCATTTCCCTGATGATTAAGGATGCTGAACATTTTTTCAGGTGCTTCTCAGCCATTCGGTATTCCTCAGGTGAGAATTCTTTGTTTAGCTCTAAGCCCAATTTTTTAATGGGGTTATTTGATTTTCTGGAGTCCACCTTCTTGAGTTCTTTATGTATGTTGGATATTAGTCCCCTATCTGATTTAGGATAGGTAAAGATCCTTTCCCAATCTGTTGGTGGCCTTTTTGTCTTATTGACAGTGTCTTCTGCCTTACTGAAGCTTTGCAATTTTATGAGGTATCATTTGTCAGTTCTAGATCTTACAGCACAAGCCATTGCTCTTCTATTCAGGATTTTTCCCCTATGCCCATATCTTCGAGGCTTTTCCACACTTTCTCCTCTATAAGTTTCACTGTCTCTGGTTTTATGTGGAGTTCCTTGATCCACATAGATTTGAGCTTAGTACAAGGAGATTGGAATGGATCAATTCACATTCTTCTACATGATAACCACCAGTTGTGACAGCACCATTTTTTGAAAATGCTGTCTTTTTTCCACTGGATGGTTTTAGCTCCCTTGTCAAAGATCAAGTGACCATAGTTGTGTGGGTTCATCTCTGGGTCTTCAATTCTATTCCATTGATCTACCTGTCTGTCGCTATACCAGTACCATCCAGTTTTTAATCACTATTGCTCTGTAGTACAGCTTTAGGTCAGGCATGGTGATTCCACAACTCAAAACATCCAGGAAATCCAGGACACAATGATAAGACCTAACTTACAGATAAAAAGAGTAGATGAGAATGCAGATTTTCAACTTAAAGTGCCAGCAAATTTCTTCAACAAAATTATAGAACAAAACTCCCAAACCTAAATAAAGAGATGCTCATGAACATACAAGAAGCCTACAGAACTCCAAATAGACTGGACCAGAAAAGAAATTCCTCCTGTCACATAATAATCAGAACAACAAATGCACTAAATAAAGATAGACTATTAAAAGCAGTAAGGGAAAAAGGTCAAATAACATGTAAAGGCAGGCCTATTAGAATTATACCAGACTTCTCACCAGAGACTATGAAAGCCAGAATATCCTGGACAGATGTTATACAGACACTAAAAGAACACAAATGCCAGCCCAGGCTCCTATACCCAGCCAAACTTTCAATTACTATAGATGGAGAAACCAAAGTATTCCATGACAAAACCAAATACACACATTATCTTTCCACGAATCCGGATGATATATTGGATACTTTCATAGAGATATGTGTTGAGCATCTTTACACGCATATACAGAATCCTCTGTCCCTTCTTTCTCTTGTCCTGAGCTCTAGATTACTCTTGGGTCAGTGATGGGAAGTGATTAAATCTGAATTGTAGTCATAGTAGATTTAAGTCCTTCTCTGTTACTAGTAATTCTGGGTGCATAAGAACCTCTATGAATCTAAAGGTCTACAGAGGTCATCACATGCCTCCTAGATTGGCCTTAGCTCTGTCTTCTCTTAGCAACCAGAGAGGAAGCAAAGTTGAACAGGGCCAACTAATAAGAATGTAGCTCAGTCTTGCCCTAAACTTGTCCTTCCATCAACTTTAGATACTATTTCTCTGCTTCTACAAGACGAAAGACAAACTATGCCATGAAAAAGGCAATAAATTAGGGGATTATTGTTGTGTTCAAATGGAATCATGATTGATAATTTGAAGTAAAATTAAATTCGGAATGACATTTTATGGGAGTTTATTCTCTTGTAGGTGTTCTGTCTACAAACTGTAAGAGGATCAGTAGCAAAGATATGATGGTAAGTTATCTATACACAAACCTCTCTCCCTCTCTCCCCCACTTTCCCTTTCCCTCTTTCTCTCTCCCTATCCCCATCTCCTTCTTTCCCTTTCTCCTCTCTCTCCTCATTTCCCTCTCCATCTCCCTCTCCCTCTCTCTGTGTATTTATGTATGTATGTGAAGAAAAGAAGAAGATCAAATTTATGTTTATAACACTTAGTTTTATGTTAACTGGACACAAGCTATAGACATTTTGGAAGAATTCTCTTAATTGAGAAAATGTGTTCATTAGATTGGCCTACTGGCAAATCAGTGTAGCATTTTCTTTGTTGCTGATTGATGTGGGAGCACTCATTTCACTATGAGCATTACCACTCCTGTGCTGGTAGTCCTGGGGGCTACAAAGAAGTATGGTGAGTGAACTATGGGAAGCAAACCTATAAACATCATTCCTCCACTCCTACTCCATTAGTTCCTACCTCTAACTTCCTGCCTTGAGATCCTGGTTTCTTCATATGATAGACTCTCAGCTAAATGAACTCTTTCCTCAGTGTGATGCTTTTGGCCATGACATTTTGTCACAGTGATAGAAAGAAAACCAAGAATGGTAGATAGATACATAGGTTCATAGGATGCATGCATGCTACACATCATTTACAAAAGAATATAACATTTTCTGTACATTTACAAAATGCAAGATACTAGGCCAAATCACAGAGGACTCAAGAGGCAAAATGGTAATCATAGAGTCTTTGTTTTCTGTGTAAGAAGATAACAATATCGGATCACTGAGTTTGAAGTATGGTTACTCAGCCTGGCTTATCTTCAGCAGCCTCTTTTTCTCTAGACCCTCAACAGCTGTAAAAGAAATTGCAGAGACCATTGTGTGACTGCCACTGAGTTTATAATTCTCACTATCCCAAAGGAAGTTTGCCAAGAGCGCTAGTTAAGGGTTGAAGGAGGCTAGTCCTATAAGATGGACAGAGCTTAACTAAAGGGACAAACCTTCCTCCTCAGCTTTCCCCACCCAAGGAAACCTGACTGCAAGTATGCATTGACTGCTAATCAACTCCCTCTCTCTCTCCCCCTCCCCCTCCCTTCACTCTCCCCCTCTCCCCTTCCCCCCTCCCCCTCTCTGTTCCCTTAGTGGCTGAACTTTCTTTCGAAACCCCATTATGCACAAGTTATAGGATGTGGGTCTTTGGAAAACTGATGTAAGGATAAGGCATTTGTCCCCTAGGAACTGCCCTAGGGCCGTGGATGGAAGCCATGATGTTGATCTTTGCTTTCTTTCTTCACTACCTATTACAGAAGAACCACTCAACACAGCAGTGAGCTACCAGACCAGAGCCAGAGCTGTGCTAAGCATCATTTGGCACACAGATAATTTGGCTTCACTCTGCTGAAGTCCATGCTTTACCAGCCTCTAACTCCTCCTGAACTTCATGCAAGGGCTAGCCTTTGCCAGTTACAATCTAATGACTGATTCCAGTTAGGTCATCTTTGTTCATATTTAAGGTCCATGTCTTTCCTCAAATGCCTGAACTATTTGTAATAAATCCCAGAGTTACCCTTTCAAAAGTAGTCATCATTTCTAGATCAGTACTATTCTGTATGATTTTCATTCTAACACAGAACATTTGATCTGAATTAGGGCACTTCCACAAACTGTTCTTCAAAATCCACCCCTAAAGTGTTAGCTGCCTTTGGTTACTACTTCACTGATTCTCAACAGCCATTTACCATCCTTGACTTTAGTTATATTTGAGGGGAGAGAGGAGGAATTCTAAGACATTTCAAGGCACTTCTCTTGGATGCTTTCTGGGATCATATGCAGCTGTCAGCAGACCACTGCAAGCTTGCCTAAAGAGGGCCTTAGGTATATGTGCACACAGCAGAGAGTGTCTCCTCCAAAAATCCAAGGCTTACCACTGTGGTCTACTCTGCTGACTGCAGGGACATGTATGTCAGCTCATTTTCACTGACAATACTTCACACTTCAATTCCGGTACATCCTGCCCTAGACATTTTTCACAATCTCCAACCTTTCCCACTCTGAGTAATGTCCTCAACCTTGGTCCTCTACCAACTGTCTCCCCAACTGTACAGATCTCATCTGTCCACTTCCAGGATTAGAGTTCTTCTCTTGTTCTGGCATGTGAGCATGAAGTCAAATTTCAAGAACCCTGGCACTCTGAAGTGCCTCCCCTCCTCCTGACTTTTCCATCTTCAACTTCTCCCTACCCAGAATCCCATGTTTTGAATGCAGGGCATGTCTAGCAGCTTTTCCTAGCTGAGTGCTGCATAACTCAGTCTTCCTGGCTAACTCCACTTCCTCTGTAGCCTCAGCTGCATCACTGTCTCCTCCAGGCACCTTCTCTCCTGGGAAGTCAGAGGGAGAGGCCTCCAATTGCTGTACAGTAGTGCCCCCTTCCGTCCTCTTCTGTCACAACCTTTCCTGACTTTTTTTTTAATTAGGTATTTTCCTCATTTACATTTCCAATGCTATCCCAAAAGTCCCCCATACCCTACCCCCACTCTCCTACCCACCCACTCCCACTTTTTGGGCCTGGCGTTCCCCTGTATTGGGGCATATAAAGTTTGCAAGTCCAATGGGCCTCTCTTTCCAGTGATGGCCGACTAGGTCATCTTTTCATACATATGCAGCTAGAGTCAAGAGCTCCGGGGTACTGGTTAGTTCATAATGTTGTTCAACCTATAGGGTTGCAGATCCCTTTAGCTCCTTGGGTACTTTATCTAGCTCCTCCATTGGGGGCCCTATGATCCATCCAATAGCTGACTGTGAGCATCCACTTCTGTGTTTGCTAGGCCCCGGCATATTTTCACAAGAGACAGCTATATCTGGGTACTTTCAGCAAAATCTTGCTAGCGTATGCAATGGTGACAGCGTTTGGAAGCTGATTATTGGATGGATCCCTGAATATGGCAGTCTTTAGATGGTCCATCCTTTCGTCACAGCTCCAAACTTTGTCTCTGTAACTCCTTCCATGGGTGTTTTGTTCCCAATTCTAAGAAGGGGCAAAGTGTCCACACTTTGGTTCGTTCTTCTTGAGTTTCATGCGTTAAGCCAATTGTATCTTATATCTTGGGTATCCTAAGTTTTTGGGCTAATATCCACTTATCAGTGAGTACATATTGTGTGAGTTCCTTTGTGATTGGGTTACCTCAGTCAGGATGATGCCCTCCATGTCCATCCATTTGCCTAGGAATTTCATAAATTCATTCCTTTTAATAGCTGAGTAGTACTCCATTGTGTAAATGTACCACATTTTCTGTATTCATTCCTCTGTTGAGGGGCATCTGGGTTCCTTCCAGCTTTTGGCTATTATAAATAAGGTTGCTATGAACATAGTTGAGCATGTGTCCTTCTTACCAGTTGGTACATCTTCTGGATATATGCCCAGGAGAGGTATTGCTGGATCCTCCGGTAGTACTATGTCCAATTTTCTGAGGAACTGCCAGACTGATTTCCAGAGTGGTTATACAAGCTTGCAATCCCACCAACAATGGAGGAGTGTTCCTCTTTCTCTACATCCTCGCCAGCATCTGCTGTCCCCTGAATTTTTGATCTGAGCCATTCTGACTAGTGTGAGGTGGGATCTCAGGGTTGTTTTGAGTTGCATTTCCCTGATGATTAAGGAATTTGAACATTTTCTCAGGTGCTTCTCTGCCATTCGGTATTCCTCAGGTGAGAATTCTTTGTTCAGTTCTGAGCCCCATTTTGTAATTGGGTTATTTGATTTTCTGGAGTCCACCTTCTTGAGTTCTTTATATATATTGGATATTAGTCCCCTATCTGATTTAGGATAGGTAAAGATTCTTTCCCAATCTGTTGGTGGTCTTTTTGTCTTATTGACGGTGTCTTTTGCCTTTGGTGCTGGCACAACTGGCGGTTATCCTGTAGAAAAATGCGAATTGATCCATTCCTATCTCCTTGTACTAAGGTCATATCTAAGTAGATTAAGGAACTCCACATAAAACCAGAGACACTGAAACTTATAAAGGAGAAAGTAGGGAAAAGCCTCGAAGATATGGGTACAGGGGAAAAATTCCTGAATAGAACAGCAATGGCTTGTGTTGTAAGATTGAGAATTGATAAATGGGACCTCATAAAGTTGCAAAGCTCCTGACTTGTTTTCTATTAGAAACTGTTTCTGAGTTGTTTCTAGCTTAGGGCTATCAGAAAGAAGGCCACTATAAACATATTGGAACATGTGCCCCTGTGGCATGTTGGGGCATCCTTTGGGTATATGTCCAAACGTGGTATATCTGGGTCTTCAGATAGATCTTTTTCCAATTTTCTGTGGAACCACCAGATTGATTTCCAGAGTGGTTGTACCAGTTTGCAATCCCCCCAGCAATGGGAGCTGGGGGTCCTCTCTCTCCACATCCTATGGTTAGATTTCCATTATTTGCTTGTGGAGTAGAAGAATAAAGGAGTGAATGAGCTAGACGAAGTATTTGTATTTATTCTGATGTCCATAAAAAAGAAATACTTAGGTGTGATTTTTGTAAAAGCTTAATCAAGTAAAGAACAAGGACAAAGATTAGATTACAGAATTCCATGCATGTAAACCTGTGGGAGAAGTGCAAACTTAGGTTTAACATCACTTTATGGACATCTCTGAGACTGACTCTCACCTGTCTGCAAGGTCCATGTTGTTTGAACATTTCCTGGCTTTTGTTTCCTCATCAACCTGATGATAATAAAATCAGGACCACCCTGCCCACCACACACACACACACACACACACACACACACACACACACACACACACACGGACACAGGGCCCCCTACAGGGACAAAATGAGCTTCCAGAAACTGATGCTGATTTTTGACAAATGGTATCATACAGATTCCAATGAATTGTGAAGGGATAGCAACAGAAGCCAACAGGCAAGGTTATCCTAGGTATGCCTCAAGTAAAGACAGGCAACAGGAGGACCCTGAGCAAGAGTCAAAGGGAATGAAATAATTTAGGGCCGTCTTTTTGCAAAGGTGTTTTGGAGTTGAGAATTATTACCATGAAGAAGAATTATTACCATGACAAATTGAAACATTCTGAAATATGTCTTCTGTATAAATTTCAAGTTAAGAAGGAGACAGTAAGAGTATTTGTTCCCTTCAGAATTATTAATATTTTCCATTGGTTACTGGGTCTTGTTGTTGTTGTTGTTGTTGTTGTTGTTTTTGCTGTTGACTTTTCAATGAGGTCACAGATAAATGTTGACTCTGTAATTGAAAAGGCTTTGGCATGCAGCTTCAATATCAAAGTGTTTGCCATTGTGGTGTGTGTGTGTGTTTATTATCTGTTGCTCTGTGTATATCGTATATACATAAAGCAACAGATAGGTTTACTATGTGGTACAGGAAGGTTGGGAATGCACACTGCCTTTCTTTTAGTTTTAGTTATTTGGTTACTTTTTTAATGCGTATGTTCTCATGTCGACAGATCCACACGTGCATCCACACATGTACCATTGTGGCTCTGAGGGCAATCTTGACTACTGATCTTTAGGCACCGCCCATCTTGATTTTTGAGATGAGTCCTCTCCTCATCCTGGAACTTGCACATTTATACAGGCTAGATGGTCAGGGAACTTCAGGGGTTCACCTAACTCCACCTCAACTCTAAGGTTATAAGAAATCTCATGTATGGAGTAAAAAGAGCCCAAGTGGTGAACTGTGGAATGAGAATTCTAGTGGTGCTGCAGAGTTGTCTAATTCCCAAGGATTAGATGAAATGAGGGCAGGGCACAAGAGCCCTGTCCTCACTGAGGAACACTTGGAAATCAATGTGTGCTGAAAGAGGAGAGTCATTTTCTTCTTCCGCATATTCCTTGTGTGTGTGTGTGTGTGTGTGTGTGCGCGCGCGCGCGTGCGCACATGCGTTGCACTACCTTTTTTCATTCATCCAAATACAGAATTATGAGCTTTTCACATCCTCTCTGATGGGGTAAATGCTCATGGAACATGAGAGAGCATACATCCCTTGGCAAACTCAAAAGTCATTTAATTTTCTTTGGTTTTCTACTTGGGAAATTGGCAGTGGTGTCTCTTGGCAGGTCTACTCATGACTGCATGAGGTCTCTCCACTATGATTTCTATAAGGACTTCACCAATTTCTATTACCACCAACAGGGCAGAAGGCTTCTTTTCACCTCATCCTTACCAGCCACTATTATCTTTGATTGTTAGGACCTTCCTATCCGGAGTGGTGTGGGCAGCTTTCTAGGATGTGGGAGACATGTTCTACACTGCTTCTCACTGAGAGATCCCAGAGCAAAGACAATGAAGATGGAGGCAGAACTCCTGCTCCAGATATCTTATTCTTATTCACATCATTTTCAATTCTTTTTTAAAAGATTCGTTTTTCTTTTAGCTGTGTGTACATGCTAGTTACTAGTACATACATTCAGTTATGTGTAAATGACTACACATAACGTGTGTCTCGCTGTGTGGGCACATGAACTTTGGATTGCAGGAGTCTGCAGAGGCCAGAAGAGGGTTAGAATCCCCCAGAACTAGACTTCCAGACAGTTGTAAGCTGTCAGTGTTGAGCTATAGCCCAACTCCAGTCTTCTGCAAGAGCAGCACACACTCTCTTTGCCACCTTCATGTCATTCACTCAACGAAAAGAAAGTCATACGCAGTGCAGTGGCTCCTTCACAGGAGCAGGAGGATAAGGAAGCGGGGGAGAGGGGACACAAAACAGCCACTTGCACAGGCATTTTTTTGTCCTCCACATAAGTTTCCTTTCATCTGCAAATCAGCTGGCATCACCTGACCAAATGTGCCTCTTGCCCACAGGCCAGGCCTTCATCAGTGGCTCACTTCATCCAATCCTTAATAATAATACAACTCTGCAGCACATCTAGCACTCTCATTCATCATCATCATCATCGTCATCATCACAATAATAATAATAAGTCAGCCACATAGTTACATAGGCTTATAGAGGTCAGGTGTCTACCCAGCCCTGGAGGCCCTAGTCTCAGGATCCGCGGGAGCTATTTTGGTTCTGGGACTCCGCAGAAAGTAGTCTGCACAGGTGAGAGTGTAGACTACTGAAACTAGCAGTTTCTGGGACAGGAAAAAGCAACACAGCTTCTGGGAAAGGTCCTGTTTTGGCCCTTCATCTTTGGCCAAGAGGAGGTCCAAATGCCAGATAACTGTGCACTTTCCCTGTAAGAGGTGAGCTTGCCTGCAGAGACAGCTCTGACCACTGAAACTCAGAGGAGAGAGCTAGTCTCCCAGGTCTGCTGATAGAGGGTAACAGAATCACCAGAGGAACAATCTCTAAACAGAGACAACTATAACAACCAACTCCAGAGATTACCAGATGGTAAATGTAAGAATCTTACTAACAGAAACCAAAACCACTAACCATCATCAGAACCCAGCACTCCCACTTCACCCAGTCCAGGGTACCCCAACACACCCGAAAAGCTAGACACAGATTTAAAAGCATATCTCATGATGATGGTAGAGGACATCAAGAAGGACTTTAATAACTCACTTAAAGAAATACAGGAGAACACTGCTAAAGAGTTACAAGTCCTTAAAGAAAAACAGGAAAACACAACCAAACAGGTAGAAGTCCTTAAAGAAAAATAGGAAAACACATCCAAACAGGTGATGGAAATGAACAAAACAATACTAGACCTTAAAAGGGAAGTAGACACAATAAAGAAAACCAAAGTGAGGCAACACTGGAGATAGAAACCCTAGGAAAGAAATCTGGAACCATAGATGCAAACATCAGCAACAGAATACAAGACATGGAAGAGAGAATCTCAGGTGCAGAAGATTCCATAGAGAACACCAGCACAACAATCAAAGAACATAAAAAACCCAAAATGTTCCTAATTCAAAACATCCAGGAAATCAAGGACACAATGAGAAGACCAAACCGATGGATAATAGGACTTGATGAGAATGAAGATTTTCAATGTAAAGGGCCAGCAAATATCTTCAACAAAATTATAGAAAAAACTTCCCAAATCTAAAGAAAGAGATGCCCGTGATCATACAAGAAGCCTACAGAACTCCAAATAGACTGGACCAGAAAAGAAATACCTCCCGACACATAATAATCAGAACAACAAATGCACTAAATAAAGATAGAATATTAAAAGCAGTAAGAGAGAAAGGTCAAGTAACATATAAAGGCAGGTCTGTCAGAATTACAACAGACTTTTTACCAGAGACTATGAAAGCCAGAAGAGCCTGGACAGATGTTGTACAGACACTAAGGGAACACAAATGCCAGCCCAGGCTACTATACCCGGCCAAACTCTCAATTACCATAGATGGAGAAACCAAAGTATTCCAGGACAAAACCAAATTCACACATTATCTTTCCACGAATCCAGCCCTTCAAAAGATAATGGCAGAAAAAAACCAATACAAGGAAAGAAATCACACCCTAGAAAAAGCAAGAAAGTAATCCCTCAACAAACCAAAAAGAAGAGAGCCAAAAGAACAGAATGCCAACTCTAACAACAAATATAAAAGGAAGCAACAATTAGTTTTCCTTAATATCTCTTAATATCAATGGACTCAATTCCCCAACAAAAAGACATAGACTAACAGACTGGCTTCAAAAAGAGGACCCAACATTCTGCTGCTTACAGGAAACCCATCTCATGGAAAAAGACAGACACTACCTCAGAGTGAAAGGCTGGAAAACAATTTTCCAAGTAAATGGTCTGAAGAAACAAGCTGGAGTAGCCATTCTAATATGGAATAAAATCGACTTCCAACCGAAAGTTATCAAAAAAGACAAGGAGGGACACTTCATACTCATCAAAGGTAAAATCCTCCAAGAGGAACTCTCAATTCTGAATATCTGTGCTCCAAATGTAAGGGCAGCCACATTCATTAAAGACACTTTAGTAAAGCTCAAAGCAAATATTGCACCTCACACAATAATAGTGGGAGACTTCAACACACCAGTTTCATCAACGGACAGATCGTGGAAACAGAAACTAAACAGGGACACAGTGAAAATAACAGAAGTTATGAAACAAATGGACTTAACAGATATCTACAGAACATTTTATCCTAAAACAAAAGGATATACCTTTTTCTCAGCACCTCACGGGACCTTCTCCAAAATTGACCATATAATTGGTCACAAAACAGGCCTCAACAGATACAAAAATTTTGAAATTGTCCCATGCATTCTATCAGACCACCATGGACTAAGGCTGATCTTCAATGACAACATAAATAATGGAAAGCCAACATTCACGTGGAAAATGAAAAACACTCTTCTCAATGATACATTGGGCAAGAAAGTAATAAAGAAAGAAATTAAAGACTTTTTAGAGTTTACTGAAAATGAAGCCACAACATACCAAAACTTATGGGACACAATGAAAGCATTTCTAAGTAGGAAACTCATAGCTCTGAGTGCCTCCCAAAAGAAACTGGAGAGAGGACACAGTAGCAGCTTGACAACACATCTAAAATCTCTAGAAAAAAAGGAAGCAAATTCACCCAAGAGGAGTAGAAGGCAGGAAATAATCAAACTCAGGGGTGAAATCAACCAAGTGGAAACAAAAAGAACTATTCAAAGAATTAACCAAACTAGGAGTTGGTTCTTTGAGAAAATCAACAAGATAGATAAACCCTTAGCTAGACTCAATAGAGGGCACAGGGACATCTTAATTAACAAAATCAGAAATGAAAAGGGAGACATAACAACTGATCCTGATGAAATCCAAAACACCATCAGATCCTTCTACAAAAGGCTATACTCAACAAAACTGGAAAACCTGGATGAAATGGACAAATTTCTAGATAGATACCAGGTACCAAAGTTAAATCATGATCAAGTTAACTGTCTAAATAGTCCCATATCTCCTAAAGAAATAGAAGCAGTCATTAATAGTCTCCCAGCCAAAGGAGCCCAGGACCAGATGGGTTTAATGCAGAGTTCTACCAGAACATCAAAGAAGATCTAACTCCAGTTCTGCACAAAATATTCCACAAAATAGAAGTAGAGGGAACTCTACCCAACTCATTCTATGAAGCCAAAATCACTCTGATACCTAAACCACAGAAAGATCCAACAAAGATAGAGAACTTCAGACCAATTTCCCTTATGAATATCGATGCAAAAATACTCAATTAAATTCTCGCTAACCGAATCCAAGAACACATTAAAGCAATAATCCATTCTGACCCAGTAGGTTTTATTCCAGGGATGCAGGGATGGATTAATATATGGAAATCCATCAACATAATCCATTATATAAACAAAATCAAAGACAAAAACCACATGATCATCTCATTAGTTGCGGAGAAAGCATTTGACAAAATCCAACACCCATTCATGATAAAAGTCTTGGAAAGTTCAGGAATTCAAGTCCCATACCAAAAAATGATAAAAGCAATCTACAGCAAACCAGTAGCCAACATCAAAGTAAATGGTGAGAAGCTTGAAGCAACCCCACTAAAATCAGGGACTAGAAAAGACTGCCCACTTTCTCCCTACCTATTTAACATAGTAATGAAGTCCTAGCCAGAGCTATTCGACAACAAAGGAGATCAAGGGGATACAAATTGGAAAAAATGAAGTCGAAATATCACATTTTACCGATGATATGATAGTATATATAAGTAACCCTAAAAATTCCACCAGAGAACTCCTAAACCTGATAAACAACTTCGGTGAAGTAGCTGAATATAAAATTAACTCAAACAAGTCAATGGCCTTTCTGTACACAAAGAATAAACAGGCTGAGAAAGAAATTAGGGAAACGACACCCTTCTCAATAGTCACAAATAATATAACATATCTTGACGTGACTCTAACTAAGGAGGTGAAAAATCTGTATGATAAAAACTTCAAGTCTCTGAAGAAAGAAATTAAAGAAGTTCTCAGAAGATGGAATGATCTCCCATGCTCATGGATTGGCAGGATCAACAGTGTAAAAATGGCTATCTTGCCAAAAGCAGTCTACATATTCAATGCAATCCCCATCAAAATTCCAACTCAATTTTTCAATGAATTAGAAAGAGCAATCTCCAAATTATTCTAGATTAACAAAAAACCTAGGATAGCAAAAACTCTTCTTAAGGATAAAAGTACCTCTGGTGGAATCACCATGCCTGACTTAAAGCTTTACTACAGAGCAATTGTGATAAAAACTGCATGGTACTGGATAGTGACAGACAAGTAGACCAATGGAATAGAATTGAAGACCCAGAGATGAACCCACACACCTATGGTCACTTGATCTTCGACAAGGGAGCTAAAACCATTCAGTGGAAGAAAGACAGCATTTTCAACAAATGGTGCTGGCACAACTGGTTGTTATCATGTAAAAGAATGCGAATTGATCCATTCCTATCTCCTTGTACTAAGGTCAAATCTAAGTGGATCAAAAACTTCGCATAAAACCAGAGACACTGAAACTTATAGAGGAGAAAGTGGGGAAAAGCCTGGAAGGTATGGGCACAGGGGAAAAATTCCTGAATAGAAGAGCAATGGCTTGTGCTGTAAGATCTAGAATTGACAAATGATACCTCATGAAACTGCAAAGCTTCTGCAAGGCAAAAGACACTGTCAATAAGACAAAAAGGCCACCAACAGATTGGAAAAGGATCTTTACCTATCTTAAATCAGATAGGGGACTAATATCCAATATATATAAAGAACTCAAGAGGGTAGACTCCAGAAAATCAAATAACCCCAATAAAAAATGGGGCTCAGAGCTAAACAAAGAATTCTAACCTGAGGAATACTGAATGACTGAAAAGCACCTGAAAAAATGTTCAATATCCTTAATCATCAGAGAAATGCAACTCAAGACAACCCTGAGATTCCATCTCACACCAGTCAGAATGACTAAGATCAAAAATTCAGGTGACAGCAGATGTTGGCGAGGATGTGGAGAAAGAGGAACCCTCCTCCATTGTTGGTGGGATTGCAAGCTTGTACAACCACTGTGGAAATCAGTTTGGCAGTTCCTCAGAAAACTGGACATAGTACTACCAGAGGATCCAGCAACACCTCTCCTGGGCATATATCCAGAAGATGTCCCAACCGGTAAGAAGGATACATGCTCCACTATGTTCATAGCAGACTTATTTATAATAGCCAGAAGCTGGAAAGAACCCAGAGGCCCCTCAACAGAGGAATGGATACAAAATATGTGCTACATTGACACAATGGAGTACTACTCAGCTATGAAAAAGAATGAATTTATGAAATTCCTAGGCAAATGGATTGACCTGGATGGCATCATCCTGAGTGAGGTAACCCAATCACAAAAGAACTCAAATGATATGCACTCACTGATAAGTGGATATTAGCCCAGATACTTAGTATAGAGAGATATAAGATAGAACTTGCAAAACACATGAAACTGTAGAGAACGAAGACTAAAGTGTGGACACTTTGCCCCTTCTTAGAATTGGGAACAAAACACCCATGGAAGGAGTTACAGAGACAAAGTTTGGAGCTGAGACAAAAGGATGGACCATCTAAGGACTGCCATATCCAGGGATCCATCCCATAATTAGCCTCCAAACGATGACACCATTGCCTACATTAGCAAGTGTTTGCTGAAAGGACCCTGATATGGCTGTCTCTTCTGAGACTAGGCCAGGGCCTAGCAAACACAGAAGTGGATGCTTACAGTCAGCTATTGGATGGATCACAGAGCCCGCAATGGAGGAGCTAGAGAAAGTATCCTATGGGCTAAAGAGATCTGCAACCCTGTAGGTGCAACATTATGAATTAACCAGTACCCCAGAGCTCTTTACTCTAGCTGCATGTATATCAAAAGATGGCCTAGTCGGCCATCACTGGAAAGAGAGGCCCATTGGACTTGCAAACTTTATATGCCCCAGTACAGGGGAACTCCAGGGCCAAAAAATGGGAATGGGTGGGTAGGGAAGTGGGGGGGGAGGATATGGGGGACTTTTAGGATAGCATAGGAAATGTAATTGAGGAAAATACATAATAAAAAAATATTAAAAAAAAAATCCTAACTCAAAACATCCAGGAAATCCAGGACACAATGAGAAGACCAAACCTACATATAATAGGAGTGGATGAGAATGAAGATTTTCAACTCAAAGGACCAGCAATCATCTTCAACAAAATTATAGAAGAAAACTTCCCAAATCTAAAGAAAGAGATGCCCATGAACATACAAGAAGCCTACAGAACTCCAAATAGACTGGACCAGAAAAGAAATTCCTCCCGACACATAATAATCAGAACAACAATTGCACTAAATAAAGATAGAATACTAAAAGCAGTAAGGGAAAATGGTCAAGTAACATATAAAGGAAAGCCTATCAGAATTACACCAGATTTTTCACCAGAGACTATGAAAGCCAGAAGAGCCTGGACAGATGTTATACAGACACTAAGAGAACACAAATGCCAGCCCAGGCTACTGTACCCAGCCACACTCTCAATTACCATAGATGGAGAAACCAAAGTATTCCAATACAAAACCAAATTCACCCATTATCTTTCCATGAATCCAGCCCTTCAAAGGATAATAACAGTAAAAAAAAAAAAAAAAAAAGCAATACAAGGAAGGGAACCACGCCCTAGAAAAAGCAAGAAGGTAATCCCTCAACAAACCTAAAAGAAAACAGCCACAAGAACAGAATACCAACTTTTTTTTCCTTTTTTTTTTGATTTTTAATATTTTTATTACATATTTTCCTCAATTACATTTCCAATGCTATCCCAAAAGTCCCCCATAGTGCCCCCACTTCCCTACCCACCCATTCCCATTCTTTTGGCCCTGGCATTCCCCTATATTGGGGCATATAAAGTTTGCAAGTCCAATGGGCCTCTCTTTCCATTGATGGCCGACTAGGCCATCTTTCGATACATATGCAGCTAGAGACAAGAGCTCCGGGGTTCTGGTTAGTACATCATGTTGTTCCAACAATAGGGTTGCAGATCCCTTTAGCTCCTTGGGTACTTTCTCTAGCTTCTCCATTGGGAGCCCTGTGATACATCCAATAGCTGACTGTGAACATCCACTCCTGTGTTTGCTAGGCCCCAGCATCGTCTCACAAGAGATAGCTATATTTGGGTCCTTTCAGCAAAATCCTGCTAGAGTATGCAATGGTGTCAGTGTTTAGAAGCTGATTATGGGACGGATCCCTGGATACAGCAGTCTCTAAATGGTCCATCCTTTCATCACAGCTACGAACTTTGTCTCTGTAACTCCTTCCCTGGGTGTTTTGTTCCCAATTCTAAGAAGGTGCAGTGTCCACACTTTGGTCTTCATTCTTCTTGAGTTTCATGCGTTTATCAAATTGTATCTTATATCTTGGGTATCCTAAGTTTTGGGCTAATATCCACTTATCAATGAATACATATTGTGTGAGTTCTTTTGTAATTGTGTTACTTCACTCAAGATGATGCCCTCCAGGTCCATCCATTTGGCTAGGAATTTCATAAATTCATTCTTTTTAATAGCTGAGTAGTACTCCATTGTGTAAATGTACCATAATTTCTGTATCCATTCCTCTGTTGAGGGACATCTGGGTTCTTTCCAGCTCCTGGCTATTATAAATAGGGCTGCTATGAACATAGTGGAGCATATGTCCTTTTTACCGGTTGGGACATCTTCTGGATATATGCCCAGGAGAGGTATTGCTGGATCCTCCGGTAGTACTATGTCCAATTTTCTGAGGAACTGCCAGACTGATTTCCAGAGTGGTTGTACAAGCTTGCAATCCCACCAACAATGGAGGAGTGTTCCTCTTTCTCCACAATCTCGCCAGCATCTGCTGTCACCTGAATTTTTGATCTTAGCCATTCTGACTGGTGTGAGGTGGAATCTCAGGGTTGTTTTGATTTGCATTTCCCTGATGATTAAGGATGTTGAACATTTTTTCAGGTGTTTCTCTGCCATTCGGTATTCCTCAGGTGAGAATTCTTTGTTCAGTTCTGAACCCCATTTTTTAATGGGGTTATTTGACTTTCTGGAGTCCACCTTCTTGAGTTCTTTATATATATTGGATATTAGTCCCTTACCTGATTTAGGATAGGTGAAGATCCTCTCCCAATCTGTTGGTGGTTTTTTTGTCTTATTGATGGTGTCTTTAGCCTTGCAGAAGCTTTGTAGTTTCATGAGGTCCCACTTGTCAATTCTTGATCTTACAGCACAAGCCATTACTGTTCTATTCAGGAATTTTTCCCCTGTGCCCATATCTTCAAGACTTTTCCCCACTTTCTCCTCTATAAGTTTCAGTGTCTCTGGTTTTATGTGAAGTTTCTTGATCCACTTAGACTTGACCTTAGTACAAGGAGATAGGAATGGATCGATTCGCATTCTTCTACATGTTAACAACCAGTTGTGCCAGCACCATTTGTTTTTTTTTTTTAATAGTTTTATTACATATTTTCCTCAATTACATTTCCAATACTATCCCAAAAGTCCCCCATAGCGCCCCCCACTTCCCTACCCACCCATTCCCATTCTTTTGGCCCTGGCATTCCCCTATATTGGGGCATATAAAGTTTGCAAGTCCAATGGGCCTCTCTTTCCATTGATGGCCGACTAGGCCATCTTTCGATACATATGCAGCTAGAGACAAGAGCTCCGGGGTTCTGGTTAGTACATCATGTTGTTCCAACAATAGGGTTGCAGATCCCTTTAGCTCCTTGGGTACTTTCTCTAGCTTCTCCATTGGGAGCCCTGTGATACATCCAATAGCTGACTGTGAACATCCACTCCTGTGTTTGCTAGGCCCCGGCATCGTCTCACAAGAGACAGCTATATTTGGGTCCTTTCAGCAAGATCTTACTAGTGTATGCAATGGTGTCAGCGTTTAGAAGCTGATTATGGGACGGATCCCTGGATACAGCAGTCTCTAAATGGTCCATCCTTTCATCACAGCTACGAACTTTGTCTCTGTAACTCCTTTCCTGGGTGTTTTGTTCCCAATTCTAAGAAGGTGCACAGTGTCCACACTTTGGTCTTCATTCTTCTTGAGTTTCATGCGTTTATCAAATTGTATCTTATATCTTGGGTATCCTAAGTTTTGGGCTAATATCCACTTATCAGTGAATACATATTGTGTGAGTTCTTTTGTGATTGTGTTACTTCACTCAAGATGATGCCCTCCAGGTCCATCCATTTGGCTAGGAATTTCATAAATTCATTCTTTTTAATAGCTGAGTAGTACTCCATTGTGTAAATGTACCATAATTTCTGTATCCATTCCTCTGTTGAGGGACATCTGGGTTCTTTCCAGCATCTGGCTATTATAAATAGGGCTGCTATGAACATAGTGGAGCATGTGTCCTTTTTACCGGTTGGGACATCTTCTGGATATATGCCCAGGAGAGGTATTGCTGGATCCTCTGGTAGTACTATGTCCAATTTTCTGAGGAACCGCCAGACTGATTTCCAGAGTGGTTGTACAAGCTTGCAATCCCACCAACAATGGAGGAGTGTTCCACTTTCTCCACATCCTCGCCAGCATCTGCTGTCACCTGAATTTTTGATCTTAGCCATTCTGACTGGTGTGAGGTGGAATCTCAGGGTTGTTTTGATTTGCATTTCCCTGATGATTAAGGATGTTGAACATTTTTTCAGGTGCTTCTCTGCCATTCGGTATTCCTCAGGTGAGAATTCTTTGTTCAGTTCTGAACCCCATTTTTTAATGGGGTTATTTGACTTTCTGGAGTCCACCTTCTTGAGTTCTTTATATATATTGGATATTAGTCCCTTACCTGATTTAGGATAGGTGAAGATCCTCTCCCAATCTGTTGGTGGTTTTTTTGTCTTATTGATGGTGTCTTTAGCCTTGCAGAAGCTTTGTAGTTTCATGAGGTCCCACTTGTCAATTCTTGATCTTACAGCACAAGCCATTACTGTTCTATTCAGGAATTTTTCCCCTGTGCCCATATCTTCAAGACTTTTCCCCACTTTCTCCTCTATAAGTTTCAGTGTCTCTGGTTTTATCTGAAGTTTCTTGATCCACTTAGACTTGACCTTAGTACAAGGAGATAGGAATGGATCGATTCGCATTCTTCTACATGTTAACAACCAGTTGTGCCAGCACCATTTGTTTTTTTTTTTTTTTTAATAGTTTTATTACATATTTTCCTCAATTACATTTCCAATACTATCCCACAAGTCCCCCATAGCGCCCCCCACTTCCCTACCCACCCATTCCCATTCTTTTGGCCCTGGCATTCCCCTATATTGGGGCATATAAAGTTTGCAAGTCCAATGGGCCTCTCTTTCCATTGATGGCCGACTAGGCCATCTTTCGATACATATGCAGCTAGAGAAAAGAGCTCCAGGGTTCTGGTTAGTACATCATGTTGTTCCAACAATAGGGTTGCAGATCCCTTTAGCTCCTTGGGTACTTTCTCTAGCTTCTCCATTGGGAGCCCTGTGATACATCCAATAGCTGACTGTGAACATCCACTCCTGTGTTTGCTAGGCCCCGGCATCGTCTCACAAGAGACAGCTATATTTGGGTCCTTTCAGCAAGATCTTACTAGTGTATGCAATGGTGTCAGCGTTTAGAAGCTGATTATGGGACGGATCCCTGGATACAGCAGTCTCTAAATGGTCCATCCTTTCATCACAGCTACGAACTTTGTCTCTGTAACTCCTTTCCTGGGTGTTTTGTTCCCAATTCTAAGAAGGTGCACAGTGTCCACACTTTGGTCTTCATTCTTCTTGAGTTTCATGCGTTTATCAAATTGTATCTTATATCTTGGGTATCCTAAGTTTTGGGCTAATATCCACTTATCAGTGAATACATATTGTGTGAGTTCTTTTGTGATTGTGTTACTTCACTCAAGATGATGCCCTCCAGGTCCATCCATTTGGCTAGGAATTTCATAAATTCATTCTTTTTAATAGCTGAGTAGTACTCCATTGTGTAAATGTACCATAATTTCTGTATCCATTCCTCTGTTGAGGGACATCTGGGTTCTTTCCAGCATCTGGCTATTATAAATAGGGCTGCTATGAACATAGTGGAGCATGTGTCCTTTTTACCGGTTGGGACATCTTCTGGATATATGCCCAGGAGAGGTATTGCTGGATCCTCTGGTAGTACTATGTCCAATTTTTCTGAGGAACCGCCAGACTGATTTCCAGAGTGGTTGTACAAGCTTGCAATCCCACCAACAATGGAGGAGTGTTCCACTTTCTCCACATCCTCGCCAGCATCTGCTGTCACCTGAATTTTTGATCTTAGCCATTCTGACTGGTGTGAGGTGGAATCTCAGGGTTGTTTTGATTTGCATTTCCCTGATGATTAAGGATGTTGAACATTTTTTCAGGTGCTTCTCTGCCATTTGGTATTCCTCAGGTGAGAATTCTTTGTTCAGTTCTGAGCCCCATTTTTTAATGGGGTTATTTGACTTTCTGGAGTCCACCTTCTTGAGTTCTTTATATATATTGGATATTAGTCCCTTATCTGATTTAGGATAGGTGAAGATCCTCTCCCAATCTGTTGGTGGTTTTTTTGTCTTATTGATGGTGTCTTTAGCCTTGCAGAAGCTTTGTAGTTTCATGAGGTCCCACTTGTCAATTCTTGATCTTACAGCACAAGCCATTACTGTTCTATTCAGGAATTTTTCCCCTGTGCCCATATCTTCAAGGCTTTTCCCCACTTTCTCCTCTATAAGTTTCAGTGTCTCTGGTTTTATGTGAAGTTCCTTGATCCACTTAGACTTGACCTTAGTACAAGGAGATAGGAATGGATCGATTCGCATTCTTCTACATGTTAACAACCAGTTGTGCCAGCACCATTTGTTGAAAATGCTGTCTTTCTTCCACTGGATGTTTTTAGCTCCCTTGGTGAAGATCAAGTGACCATAGGTGTGTGGGTTCATTTCTGGGTCTTCAATTCTATTCCATTGGTCTATTTGTCTGTCACTATACCAGTACCATGCAGTTTTTATCACAATTGCTCTGTAGTAGAGCTTTAGGTCCGGCATGGTGATTCCACCAGAGGTTCTTTTATCCTTGAGAAGAGTTTTTGCTATCCTAGGTTTTTTGTTATTCCAGATGAATTTGCAGATTGCACTTTCTAATTCGTTGAAGAATTGATTTGGAATTTTGATGGGGATTGCATTGAATCTGTAGATTGCTTTTGGCAAGATAGCCATTTTTACAATGTTGATCCTGCCAATCCATGAGCATGGGAGATCTTTCCATCTTCTGAGATCTTCTATAATTTCTTTCTTCAGAGACTTGAAGTTTTTATTATACAGATCTTTCACTTCCTTAGGTAGAGTCACGCCAAGATATTTTATATTATTTGTGACTATTGAGAAGGGTGTTGTTTCCCTAATTTCTTTCTCAGCCTGTTTATTCTTTGTGTAGAGAAAGGCCATTGATTTGTTTGAGTTAATTTTATATCCAGCTACTTCACCGAAGCTGTTTATCAGGCTTAGGAGTTCTCTGGTGGAATTTTTAGGGTCACTTATATATACTATCATATCATCTGCAAAAAGTGATATTTTGACTTCATCTTTTCCAATTTGTATCCCTTTGATTTCCTTTTGTTGTCGAATTGCTGTGGCTAGGACTTCAAGTACAATGTTGAATAGGTATGGAGAAAGTGGACAGCCTTGTCTAGTCCCTGATTTTAGAGGGATTGCTTCAAGCTTCTGACCATTTACTTTGATGTTGGCTACTGGTTTGCTGTAGATTGGTTTTATCATGTTTAGGTATGGGCCTTGAATTCCTGATCTTTCCAATACTTTTATCATGAATGGGTGTTGGATCTTGTCAAATGCTTTTTCCGCATCTAACGAGATGACCATGTGGTTTTTGTCTTTGAGTTTGTTTATATACTGGATTACGTTGATGGATTTCCGTATATTGAATCATCCCTGCATCCCTGGGTTGAAACCTACTTGGTCAGGATGGATGATTGTTTTGATGTGTTCTTGGATTCGGTTAGCAAGAACTTTATTGAGGATTTTTGCATCAATATTCATAAGGGATATTGGTCTGAAGTTTTCTATCTTTGTTGGGTCTTTTTGTGGTTTAGGTATCAGAGTAATTGTGGCTTCATAGAATGAGTTGGGTAGAGTACCTTCTGTTTCTATTTTGTGGAATAGTTTGTGAAGAACTGGGATTAGATCTTCTTTGAAGGACTGGTAGAACTCTGCACTAAACCCATCTGGTCCTGGGCTTTTTTTAGTTGGGAGAATATTAATGACTGCTTCTATTTCTTTGGGGGATATAGGGCTGTTTAGATCATTAACCTGATCTTGATTCAACTTTGGTACCTGGTATCTGTCTAGGAACTTCTCCATTTCATCCAGGTTCTCCAGTTTTGTTGAGTATAGCCTTTGGTAGAAGGATCTGATGGTGTTTTGGATGTCTTCAGGATCTGTTGTTATGTCTCCTTTTTCATTTCTGATTTTGTTAATTAGGATGCTTTCCCTGTGCCCTCTAGTGAGTCTGGCTAAGGGTTTATCTATCTTGTTGATTTTCTCAAAGAACCAGCTCCTTGATTGGTTGATTCTTTGAATAGTTTTTCTTGTTTCCACTTGGTTGATTTCGCCCCTGAGTTTGATTATTTCCTGCCTTCTACTCCTCTTGGGTGAATTTGCGTCCTTTTGTTCTAGTGCTTTTAGGTGTGTTGTCAAGCTGCTAATGTGTGCTCTCTCTAGTTTCCTTTTGGAGGCACTCAGAGCTATGAGTTTTCCTCTTAGAAATGCTTTCATTGCGTCCCATAAGTTTGGGTATGTTGTGGCTTCATTTTCATTGAACTCTAAAAAGTCCTTAATTTCTTTCTTTATTCCTTCCTTGACCAAGGTATCATTGAGAAGAGTGTTGTTCAGTTTCCACGTGAAGGTTGGCTTTCTATTATTTATTTTGTTATTGAAGATCAGCCTTAGTCCATGGTGATCTGATAGGATGCATGGGACAATTTCAATATTTTTGTATCTGTTGAGGCCTGTTTTGTGACCAATTATGTGGTCAATTTTGGAGAAGGTACCATGAGGTGCTGAGAAGAAGGTATATCCTTTTGTTTTAGGATAGAATGTTCTGTAGATATCTGCCAGATCCATTTGATTCATAATTTCTCTTATTTTCTCTGTGTCCCTGTTTAGTTTCTGTTTCCATGATCTGTCCATTGGTGAAAGTGGTGTGTTGAAGTCTCCCACTATTATTGTATGAGGTGCAATGTGTGCTTTGAGATTTACTAAAGTTTTTTTAATGAATGTGGCTGCCTTTGTATTTGGAGCATAGATATTCAGAAGTCTTTAATTTCTTTCTTTATACCTTCCTTGCCCAAGGTATCATTGAGAAGAGTGTTTTTCAGTTTCCACGTGAATTTTGGCTTTCTATTATTTATGTTGTCATTGAAGATCAGCCTTAGTCCATGGTGATCTGATAGGATGCATGGGACAATTTCAATATTTTTGTATATGTTGAGGCTTGTTTTTTGACCAATTATGTGGTCAATTTTGGAGAAGGTACCATGAGGTGCTGAGAAGAATGTATATCCTTTTGTTTTAGGATAAATGTTCTGTAGATATCTGTGAGATCCATTTGTTTCATAACTGCTGTTAGTTTCATTGTGTCCCTGTTTAGTTTCTGTTTCTATGATCTGTCCATTGATGAGAGTGGGGTGTTGAAGTCTCCCACTATTATTGTGTGAGGTGCAATGTGTGCTTTGTGCTTTACTAAACTTTCTTTAATGAATGTGGCTGCCCTTGAATTTGGAGCATATATATTCAGAATTGTTAGTTCCTCTTGGAGGATTTTACCTTTGATGAGAATGAAGTGTCCCTCCTTGTCTTTTTTGATAACTTTGGGTTGGAAGTCAATTTTATTAGATATCAGAATGGCTACTCCAGCTTGTTTCTTCAGGCCATTTGCTTGAAAAAATTGTTTTCCAGCCTTTCATTCTGAGGTAGAGTCTATCTTTTTGTCTGAGATTAGATTCCTGTAAGCAGCAAAATGTTGGGTCTCGTTTGTGTAGCCAGTTTGTTCGTCTACGTCTTTTAATTGGAGAGTTAAGTCCATTGATATTAAGAGATATTAAGGAAAAGTAATTGTTGCTTCCTGTAATTTTTGTTGTTAAAGTTGGTATTCTGGCTCTCTTCTGGTCAGAAAAGCACCGGGGCAGCTGGGGCGCAGGGTCGGCTGACACTCGCCAGCTACCCACAACACCCGCCACAGGATCTTAAGACTTCTGGTGAGTGGAGCACAGCTTCTGCTACAATCCAATTGCGCGCGGGACCTGAGACTGCATTAGTTAGGGAAGCAGAAACCGGCCTGAGTAGGGCCACAGGCCTCATCCGGCCGGATCAGCGCCGGGGTAGCTGGAGCGCAGGGTTGCCTGACACCCGCCAGCTACCCACAACCCCCGCCGCAGGATTTAGAGACTGCTGGTGAGTGGAACACAGCGTCTGCTCCAATCTTTAAACAGTGACAACGATAACAACTAACCCCAGAGATTACCAGATGGCGAAAGGTAAACGTAATAATCTTACTAACAGAAACCAAGACCACTCACCATCATCAGAACACAGCACCCCCACTTCGCCCAGTCCAGGGCACCCCAACACACCGGAAAAGCTAGACACGGATCTAAAAGCATATCTCCTGATGATGGTAGAGGACTTCAAGAAGGACTTTAATAACACACTTAAAGAAATACAGGAGAACACTGCTAAACATGCAGAAGACACTAAAGAGGAAGCACAAAAATCCCTTAAAGAATTGCAGGAGAACACTGCTAAAGAGTTACAAATCCTTAAAGAAAAACAGGATAACATAATCAAACAGGTAGAAGTCCTTACAGAAAAACAGGAAAACACATCCAAATAGATGATGGAAATGAACAAAACCATACTAGACCTAAAAAGGGAAGTAGACACAATAAAGAAAACCCAAAATGAGGCAACACTGGAGATAGGAACCCTAGGAAAGAAATATGGAACCATAGATACGAGCATCAGCAACAGAATACAAGAGATGGAAGAGAGAATCTCAGGTGCAGAAGATTCCATAGAGAACATCGGCACAACAATCAAGGAAAATGTAAAATGCAAAAAGATCCTAACTCAAAACATCCAAGAAATACAGGACACAATGAGAAGACCAAACCTACGGATAATAGGAGTGGATGAGAATGAAGATTTTCAACTCAAAGGACCAGCAATCATCTTCAACAAAATTATAGAAGAAAACTTCCCAAATCTAAAGAAAGAGATGCCCATGAACATACAAGAAGCCTACAGAACTCCAAATAGACTGGACCAGAAAAGAAATACCCCCCGACACATAATAATCAGAACAAGAAATGCTCTAAATAAAGATAGAATACTAAAAGCAGTAAGAGAAAAAGGCCAAGTAACATATAAAGGCGAGCCTATCAGAATTACACCAGATTTTTCACCAGAGACTACGAAAGCCAGAAGATCCTGGACGGATGTTGTACAGACACTAAAAGAACACAAATTCCAGCTCAGGCTACTATACCCAGCCAAACTCTCAATTAACATAGATGGAGAAACCAAAGTATTCCACGACAAAGCCAAATTCACACATAATCTCTCCACGAATCCAGCCCTTCAAAGGATAATAACAGAAAAAAACCAATACAAGGACAGGAACCACGCCCTAGAAACAACAAGAAGGTAATCCCTCAACAAACCTAAAAGAAGACAGCCACAAGAACAAAATGCCAACTTTAACAACAAAAATAACAGGAAACAACAATTACTTTTCCTTAATATCTCTTAATATCAATGGACTCAACTCCCCAATAAAAAGACATAGACTAACAAACTGGCTACACAAACAAGACCCAACATTTTGCTGCTTACAGGAAACTCATCTCAGAGAAAAAGATAGACACTACCTCAGAATGAAAGGCTGGAAAACAATTTTCCAAGCAAATGGCATGAAGAAACAAGCTGGAGTAGCCATTCTAATATCTGATAAGATTGACTTCCAACCCAAAGTCATTAAAAAAGACAGGGAGGGACACTTCATACTCATCAAAGGTAAAATCCTCCAAGAGGAACTATCAATCCTGAATATCTATGCTCCAAATACAAAGGCAGCCACATTCATTAAAAAAACTTTAGTAAATCTCAAAGCACACATTGCACCTCATACAATAATAGTGGGAGACTTCAACACACCACTTTCACCAATGGACAGATCATGGAAACAGAAACTAAACAGGGACACAGAGAAAATAAGAGAAATTATGAATCAAATGGATCTGGCAGATATCTACAGAACATTCTATCCTAAAACAAAAGGATATACCTTCTTCTTAGGCCCATACCTAAACATGATAAAAGCAATCTACAGCAAACCAGTAGCAAACATCAAAATAAATGGTCAGAAGCTTGAAGCAATCCCTCTAAAATCAGGGACTAGACAAGGCTGTCCACTTTCTCCATACCTATTCAACATTGTACTTGAAGTCCTAGCCAGAGCAATTCGACAACAAAAGGAGATCAAAGGGATACAAATTGGAAAAGATGAAGTCAAAATATCACATTTTGCAGATGATATGATAGTATATATAAGTGACCCTAAAAATTCCACCAGAGAACTCCTAAACCTGATGAACAGCTTCGGTGAAGTAAATGGATATAAAATTAACTCAAACAAATCAATGGCCTTTCTCTACACAAAGAATAAACAGGCTGAGAAAGAAATTAGGGAAACAACACCCTTCTCAATAGTCACAAATAATATAAAATATCTTGGCGTGACTCTAACTAAGGAAGTGAAAGATCTGTATAATAAAAACTTCAAGTCTCTGAAGAAAGAAATTATAGAAGATCTCAGAAGATGGAAAGATCTCCCATGCTCACGGATTGGCAGGAACAACATTGTAAAAATGGCAATCTTGCCAAAAGCAATCTACAGATTCAATGCAATCCCCATCAAAATTCCAAATCAATTCTTCAACGAATTAGAAAGTGCAATCTGCAAATTCATCTGGAATAACAAAAAACCTAGGATAGCAAAAACTCTTCTCAAGGATAAAAGAACCTCTGGTAGAATCACCATGCTGGACCTAAAGCTTTACTACAGAGCAATTGTGATAAAAAACTGCGTGGTACTGGTATAGTGACAGACAAATAGACCAATGGAATAGAATTGAAGACCCAGAAATGAACCCACACACCTACGGTCACTTGATCTTCGACAAGGGAGCTAAAAACATCCAGTGGAAGAAAGACAGCATTTTCAACAAATGGTGCTGGCACAACTGGTTCTTAACATGTAGAAGAATGTGAGTCGATCCATTCCTATATCCTTGTAGTAAGGTCAAGTCTAAGTGGATCAAGGAACTTCACATAAAACCAGAGACACTGAAACTTATAGAGGAGAAAGTGGGGAAAAGCCTTGAAGATATGGGCACAGGGGAAAAATTCCTGAATAGAAAAGCAATGGCTTGTGCTGTAAGATCGAGAATCGACCAATGGGACCTCATAAAATTGCAAAGCTTCTGCAAGGCAAAAGACACCATCAATAAAACAAAAAAACCACCAACAGATTGGGAAAGAATCTTTACCTATCCTAAATCAGATAGGGGCCTAATATCCAATATATATAAAGAACTCAAGAAGATTGACTCCAGAAAGTCAAATAAACCCGTTAAAAAATAGGGCTCAGAACTGAACAAAGAATTCTCACCTGAGGAATAACGAATGGCAGAGAAGCACCTGAAAGAATGTTCAACATCCTTAATCATCAGGGAAATGCAAATCAAAACAACCCTGAGATTCCACCTCACACCAGTCAGAATGGCTAAGATCAAAAATTCAGGTGACAGCAGATGCTGGCGAGGATGTGAAGAAAGAGGAACACTCCTCCATTGTTGGTGGGATTGCAAGCTTGTACAACCACTCTGGAAATCAGTCTGGCGGTTCCTCCAAAATTGGACATAGTACTACCGGAGGATCCAGCAATACATCTACTGGGCATATATCCAGATGATGTCCCAACCAGTAAGAAGGACACATGCTCCACTATGTTCATAGCAGCCCTATTTATAATAGCCAGAAGCTGGAAAGAACCCAGATGTCCCTCAACAGAGGAATGGATACAGAAATTATGGTACATTTACAAAATGGAGTACTACTCAGCTATTAAAAAGAATGATTTTATAATATTCCTAGCCAAATGGATGGACCTGGAGGGCATCATCTTGAGTGAGGTAACACAACCACAAAGGAACTCACACAATATGTATTCACTGATAAGTGGATATTAGCCCAAAACTTAGGATACCCAAGATATAAGATACAATTTGCTAAACGCATGAAACTCAAGAAGAATGAAGACCAAAGTGTGGACAATATGCCCCTTCTTAGAATTAGGAACAAAACACCCATGGAAGGAGTTACAGAGACAAAGTTTGGAGCTGTGATGAAAGGATGGACCATCTAGAGACTGCCTTATCCAGGGATCCATCCCATAATCAGCTTCTAAACGCTGACACCATTGCATACACTAGCAAGATTTTGCTGAAAGGACACAAATATAGCTGTCTCTTGTGAGACGATGACCGGGCCTAGCAAACACAGGAGTGGATGCTCACAGTCAGCTATTGGATGTATCACAGGGCTCCCAATGGAGAAGCTAGAGAAAATACCCAAGGAGCTAAAAGGATCTGCAACCCTATAGTTGGAACAACATGATGAACTAACCAGTACCCCGGAGCTCTTGTCTCTAGCTGCATATGTATCGAAAGATGGCCTCGTCGGCCATCACTGGAAAGAGAGGCCCATTGGACTTGCAAACTTTATATGCCCCAATATAGGGGAATGCCAGGGCCAAAAGAATGGGAATGGGTGTGTAGGGAAGTGGGGGGCGCTATGGGGGACTTTTGGGATAGCATTGGAAATGTAATTGAGGAAAATATGTAATAAAAAATATATATACATAAAAAGAAATTAAAGACTTTTTAGAGTTCAATGAAAATGAAGCCACAACATACCTAAACTTATGGGACACAATGAAAGCATTTCTAAGAGGGTCATTCATAGTTCGAGTGCCTCCAAAAAGAAACTAGAGAGAGCACACATTAGCAGCTTGACAACACACCTAAATGCTCTAGAACAAAAGGAAGCAAATTCACCCAAGTGGAGTAGACAGCAGGAAATAATCAAACTCAGTTGCGAAATCAACCAAGTGGAAACAAGAAGAAGTATTCAAAGCATCAACCAAATGAGGAGCTGGTTCTTTGAGAAATCAACAAGATAAACAAACCCTTAGCCAGACTCACTAGAGGGCACAGGGAAATCATTCTAATTAACAAAGTCAGAAATGAAAAGGGAGACATAACAACAGATCCTGAAGAAATCCAAAACACCATTAGATCCTTCTACAAAAGGCTATACTCAACAAAACTGGAAAACCTGGATGAAATGGAGAAGTTTCTAGACAGATACCAGGTACCAAAGTTGAATCAAGATCAGGTTAATGATCTAAACAGCCCTATATCCCCCAAAGAAATAGAAACAGTTATTAATAGTCTCCCAAACAAAAAAAGCCCAGGACCAGATGGGTTTAGTGCAGAGTTCTATCAGACCTTCAAAGAAGATCTAATCCCAGTTCTTCACAAACTATTCCACAAAATAGAAACAGAAGGTACTCTACCCAACTCATTCTATGAAGCCACAATTACTCTGATACCTAAACCACAAAAAGACCCAACAAAGATAGAAAACTTCAGACCAATATCCCTTATGAATATTGATGCAAAAATCCTCAATAAAGTTCTTGCTAACCGAATCCAAGAACACATCAAAACAATCATCCATCCTGACCAAGTAGGTTTCATCCCAGGGATGCAGGGATGGTTCAATATATGGAAATTCATGAACGTAATGTATTATATAAACAAACTCAAAGACAAAAACCACATGATCATCTCGTTAGATGCAGAAAAAGCATTTGACAAGATCCAACACCCATTCATGATTAAAGTCTTGGAAAGATCAGGAATTCAAGTCCCATACCTAAAAATGATAAAAAGCAATCTACAGCAAACCAGTAGCCAACATCAAAGTAAATGGTGAGAAGCTGGAAGCAATCGCACTAAAATGAGGGACTAGACAAGGCTGCCCACTCTCTCCCTACCTATTCAACATTGTACTTGAAGTCCTAGTAGAGCAATTCGACAACAAAAGGAGATCAAAGGGATACAAATTGGAAAAGATGAAGTCAAAATATCACTTTTTGCAGATGATATGATAGTATATATAAGTGACCCTAAAAACCCAACCAGAGAGCTACTAAGCCTGTTAAACAGCTTCAATGAAGTAGCTGGATATAAAATTAACTCAAACAAGTCAATGGCCTTTCTGTACACAAAGGATAAACAGGCTGAGAAAGAAATTAGGTAAACAACACCCTTCTCATTAGTCACAAGTAATATAAAATACCTTGGCGTGACTCTAACTAAGAAGTGAAAGATCTGTATGATAGGAATTTCATGTCTCTGAAGAAAGAAATTAAAGAACATCTCAGAAGATGGAAAGATCTCCCATGCTCATGGATTGGCAGGATCAACATTGTAAAAACGGCTATCTTGCCAAAAGCAGTCTACAGATTCAATGCAATCCCCATCAAAATTCCAACTCAATTCTTCAACAAATTAGAAAGGGCAATTGGCAGATTTGTCTGGAATTACAAAAAATCTAGGATAGCAAAAACTGTTCTCAAGGATAAAAAAACCTCTGGTGGAATCACCATGCCTGATCTAAAGCTGTACTACAGAGCAATTGTGATAAAAACTGCATGGTACTGGTATAGTGACAGACAGGTAGACCAATGGAATAGAATTGAAGACCCAGAGATGAACCCACACACCTATGGTCACTTGATCTTTGACAAGGGAGCAAAAACCATCCAGTGGAAAATGATAGTATTTTCAACAAACGGTGCTGGCAAAACTGGCTGTTATCATGTAGAAGATTGTGAATTGATCCATTTCTATCTCCTTGTATTAAGGTCAAATCTAACTGGATTAACGAACTCCACATAAAACCAGAGACACTGAAACTTATAGAGGAGAAAGTAGGGAAAAGCCTTGAAGATATGGGTACAGGGAAAAAATTCCTGAATAGAACAGCAATGGCTAGTGCTGTAAGATCGAGAATCGATAAATGGGACTTCATAAAATTGCAAAGCTTCTTCAAGGCAAAAGACACTGTCAATAAGACAAAAAGACCACCAACAGATTGGGAAAGGATCTTTACCTATCCCAAATCAGATAGGGGACTAATATCTAATATATATATAAAGAACTCAAGAAGGTGAACTCCATAAAATCAAATAACCCCATTAAAAATGTGGCTCAGAGCTGAACAAAGAATTCTCATTTGAGGAATACAGAATGGCAGAGAAGCACCTGAAAAAATGTTCAACATCCTTAATCATCAGGGAAATGCAAATCAAAACAACCCTGAGATTCCATCTCACACCAGTCAGAATGGCTAAGATCAAAAATTCAGGTGACAGCAGATGCTGGCGAGGATGTGGAGAAAGAGGAACACTCCGCCATTGTTGGTGGGATTGCAAGCTTGTATAACCACTCTGGAAATCAGTCTGGCAGTTCCTCAGAAAATTGGACATAGTACTACCAGAGGATGCAGCAACACCTCTCCTGGGCATACATCCAGAAGATGTTCCAACCGGTAAGAAGGACACATGCTCCACTATGTTCATAGCAGCCTTATTTATAATAGCCAGAAGGTGGAAAGAACCCAGATGTCCCTCAACAGAGGAATGGATACAGAAATTGCGGTACATTTACACAATGGAGTACTACTCAGCTATTAAAAAGAATGTATTTATGAAATTCCTAGGCAAATGGATGGACCTGGAGGGCATCATCCTGAGTGAGGTAACCCAATCACAAATAAATTCACACAATATATACTCACTGATAAGTGGATATTATCCCAGAAACTTAGGATACCCAAGATATAAGATACAATTTGCTAAACGCATGAAACTCAAGAAGAATGAACCAAAGTGTGGACACTTTGCCCCTTCTTAGAATTGGGAACAAAACACCCATGGAAGGCATTACAGAGACAAAATTTGGAGCTGTGACTAAAGGATGGACCATCTAGAGACTGCCATATCCAGGGATCCATTCCATAATCAGCTTCCAAACAATGACACCATTGCATACACCAGCAAGATTTTGCTGAAAGGACCCAGATATAGATGTGTCTTGTGAGGCTATGCCGGGGCCTAGCAAACACAGAAGTGGATGCTCACAGTCAGCTATTGAATGGATCACAGGGCCCCCAATGGAGGAGTTAGAGAAAGCACCCAAGGAACTGAAGGGAACTGCAGCCCTATAGGTGGAACAACAATATGAACTAACCAGTACCCCGGAGCTCTTGTCTCTAGCTACATATGTATCAAAAAATGGCCTACTCGGCCATCACTGGAAAGGGAGGCCCATTGGACTTGCAAACTTTATATGCCCCAGTACAGGGGAACGCCAGGGCCAAAAAGTGGGAGTGGGTGGGTAGGGGTGTGGGGGCGGGGGTTGGTATGGGGACTTTTGGGATAGCATTGGAAATGTAAATGAGGAATATACCTAATTTTAAAAAAAGAATAATACACACACACACACACACACACACACACACACACACACAAAGATCCAATGAGAGACAACTATAAAAAAAAAAAAAACTCCAGAGATTACCAGATGGTGAAAGGCAAACATAAGAATCTTAGTAACAGAAACCAAGACCACTCACCATCTTCAGAATTCAGCAATCCCTCCTCAGCCAGTCCTGGCTACCCCAACACACCTGAAAAGGAAGGTTAGGATTTAAAATCAGATCCATGATGCTGGTAGAGGAAATCAAGAAGGGCTTTAATAACTCATTTCAAGAAATACAGGAGAACACTGCTAATGAGGTAGAAGTCCTTAAGGAAATACAGGAAAACACAACCAAACAGGTGATGGAATTGAACAAAACCATCCAAGACCTAAAAAGGGAAGGAGAAACAATAAAGCAAACCCAAAGTGAGACAATGCTGGAGATAGAATCACTAGGAAAGAAATCAGGAACCATAGATGAGAGCGCATCAGCAACAGAATACAAGAGATTGAAGAGAGAATCTCAGGTACAGAAGATTCCATAGAGAACGTGGGCGTAACAATCAAAGAAAATGCAAAATGCAAAAATATCCTTACTCAAAAATTTCAGGAAATCCAGGTCACAATGAGAAGACATAGCCTATGGATAATAGGATGAAAGTGAAGATTTTCAACTTAAAGGGCCAGAAAATGAGGGCCACAGGCTGGGGCTCGGGGTCGGCTGACACCCGCCAGCTACCCACGACACCGGCCACAGGATCTTGAGAATTCTGGTGAGTGGAACACAGCTTCTGCTCCAGTCCAATCTCGCGGGACCTGAGACTGCTTTGGTTGGGGAGGCAGAAAAACAGCCTGAGTAGGGCCACAAGCCTCTTCTGGCCTGACCAGCACCGAGGTAGCTAGGGCGCAGAGTCAGCTGACACTCACCAGCTACCCACAACACCCACCACAGGATCTTAAGACTTCTGGTGAGTGGAACACAGCTTCTGCTCCAATCCAATTGTGCACGGGACCTGAGACTGCATTAGTTAGGGAAGCAGAAAACCGGCCTGAGTAGAGCCACAAGCCTCTTCCAATCTGACCAGCAACGGGGTAGCTAGGGCGCAGGGTCAGCTGACACCCGCCAGCTACCCACGACACCCACCACAGGATCTTAAGACTTCTGGTGAGTGGATCACAGCGTCTGCTCCAATTTTTAAACAGTGACAACGATAACAACTATCCCCAGAGATTACCAGATGGCAAAAGGTAAACGTAATAATCTTACTAACAGAAACCAAGACCACTCACCATCATCAGAACCCAGCACTCCCACTTCGCCCAGTCCAAGGCACCCCCACACACCGGAGAAGCTAGACCCAGATCTAAAAGCATATCTCATGATGATGGTAGAGGACATCAAGAAGGACTTTAATAACACACTTAAAGAAATACAGGAGAACACAGCTAAACAGGTAGAAGACATTAAAGAGGAAGCACAAAAATCCCTTAAAGAATTGCTGGAAAACCAGACCAAACAGGTGATGGAATTGAATAAAACCATCCAAGACCTAAAAAGGGAAGTAGAGACAATGAAAAAAACCCAAATTGAGGCAACGCTGGACATAGAAACCCTAGGAAAGAAATCTGGAACCATAGCTGCGAGCATCAGCAACAGAATACAAGAGATAAAAGAGAGAATCTCAGGTGCAGAAGACTCCATAGAGAACATCGGCACGACAATCAAAGAAAATACAAAATCCCAAAAGATCCTAACTCAAAACATCCAGGAAATCCAGGACAAAATGAGAAGACCAAACCTACGGATAATAGGAGTAGATGAAAATGAAGATTTTCAACTCAAAAGACCAGCAAATATCTTCAACAAAATTATAGAAGAAAACTTCCCAAACCTAAAGAAAGAGATGCCCATGAACATACAAGAAGCTTACAGAATTCCAAATAGACTGGACCAGAAAAGAAATTCCTTCCGACACATAATAATCAGAACAACAAATGCACTAAATAAAGATAGAATACTAAAAGCAGTAAGGGAAAAAGGTCAAGTAACATATAAAGGCAAGCCTATCAGAATTACACCGGATTTTTCACCAGAGACTATGAAAGCCAGAAGGGCCTGGACAGATGTTATACAGAAACTAAGAGAACAAAATTTCCAGCCCAGGCTACTATACCCAGCCAAACTCTCAATTACCATAGATGGAGAAACCAAAGTATTCCACGACAAAACCAAATTCACACATTATGTTTCCATGAATCCAGCCCTTCAAAGGATAATAACAAAAAAAAAAAAAAAAAAACAATACAAGGACGGAAACCACGTCCTAGAAAAAGCAAGAAGTTAATCCCTCAACAAACCTAAAAGAAGACAGCCACAAGAACAGAACACCAACTCTAACAACAAATATAAAAGGAAGCAACAATTACTTCTCCCTAATATCTCTTAATATCAATGGACTCAACTCCCCAATAAAAAGACATAGACTAACAGGGTGGCTACAGAAACAGGACCCAACATTTTGCTGCTTACAGGAAACTCATCTCAGAGAAAAAGATAGACACTACCTCAGAATGAAAGGCTTGAAAACAATTTTCCAAGCAAATGGTAGGAAGAAACAAGCTGGAGTAGCCATTATAATATCTGATAAGATTGACTTCCAACCCAAAGTAATCAAAAAAGACAAGGAAGGGCACTTCATTCTCATCAAACGTAAAACCCTCCAAGAGGAACTATCAATTCTGAATATCTATGCTCCAAATACAAGGGCAGCCTCATTAATTAAAGATACTTTAGTAAAGCTCAAAGCACACGTTGCACCTCACACAATAATAGTGGGAGACTTCAACACACCACTTTCACCAATGGACAGATCATGGAAACAGAAACTAAACAGGGACACAGTGAAACTAACAGAGGTTATGAAACAAATGGATCTGACAGATATCTACAGAACATTTTATCCTAAAGCAAAAGGATATACCTTCTTCTCAGCACCTCACGGTACCTTCTCCAAAATTGACCACATATTTGGTCACAAAACAAGCCTCAACATATACAAAAATATTGAAATTATCCCATGCATCCTATCAGATCACCATGGACTAAGACTGATCTTCAATAACAAAATAAATAATAGAAAGCCAACACACACGTGGAAACTAAACAACACTCTTCTCAATGATACCTTGGTCAAGGAAGGAATAAAGAAAGAAATTAAGGACTTTCTGGAGTTTAATGAAAATGAAGCCACAACATACCCAAACTTATGGGACACATTGAAAGCATTTCTAAGAGGAAAACTCATAGCTCTGAGTGCCTCCAAAAAGAAACTAGAGAGAGCAAACATTAGCAGCTTGACAACACACCTAAAAGCTCTAGAACAAAAGGAAGCAAATTCACCCAAGAGGAGTAGACGGCAGGAAATAATCAAATTCAGGGGTGAAATCAACCAAGTGGAAACAAGAAGAACAATTCAAAGAATCAACCAATCGAGGAGCTGGTTCTTTGAGAAAATCAACAAGATAGATAAACCCTTAGCCAGACTCACTAGAGAGCATAGTGAAAGTATTCTAATTAACAAAATCAGAAATGAAAAGGGAGACATAACAACAGACCCTGAAGAAATCCAAAACACCATCAGATCCTTCTACAAAAGGCTATACTCAACAAAACTGGAGAACCTGGATGAAATGGACAAGTTTCTAGACAGATACCAGGTACCAAAGTTAAATCAAGATCAGGTTAATGATCTAAACACTCCCATATCCCCTAAAGAAATAGAAGCAGTCATTAATAGTCTCCCAACCAAGAAAAGCCCAGGACCAGATGGGTTTAGTGCAGAGTTCTATCAAACCTTCAAAAAAGATCTAATACCAGTTCTTCACAAACTATTCCACAAAATAGAATCAGAAGGTACTCTACCCAACTAATTCTATGAAGCCACAATTACTCTGATACCTAATCCACATACAGACCCAACAAAAATAGAGAACTTCAGACCAATTTCCCTTATGAATATTGATGCAAAAATCTTCAATAAAGTTCTCGCTAACGGAATTCAAGAACACATCAAAACAATCATCCATCCTGACCAAGTAGGTTTCATCCCAGGGAGGAAATGATGGTTCAATATACGAAAATCCATCAATGTAATCCATTATATAAACAAACTCAAAGACAAAAACCACATGATCATCTCGTTAGATGCTGAAAAAGCATTTGACAAAATCCAACACCCATTCATGATAAAAGTCTTGGAAAGATCAGGAATTCAAGGCCCATACCTAAACATGATAAAAGCAATATACAGTAAACCAGTAGCCAACATCAAAGTAAATGGTGAGAAGCTGGAAGCAATCCCACTAAAATCAGGGACTAGACAAGGCTGCCCACTCTCTCCCTACCTATTCAACATTGTACTTGAAGTCCTAGCCAGAGCAATTAGACAACAAAAGGAGATCAAGGGAAATCGGAAAAGAAGAAGTCAAAATATCGCTTTTTGCAGATGATATGATAGTATACATAAGTGACCCTAAAAATTCCACCAGAGAACTCCTAAGCCTGATAAATAGCTTCGGTGAAGTAGCTGGCTATAAAATTAACTCAAGCAAGTCAATGGCTTTTCTGTACACAAAGGATAAACAGGCAGAGAAGGAAATTAGGGAAACAACACACTTCTCAATAGTCACAAACAATATAAAATACCTTGGCGTGACTCTAACTAAGGAAGTGAAAGATCTGTATGACAAGAACTTCAAGTCCCTGAAGAAAGAAATTAAAGAAGATCTCAGAGGATGGAAAGACCCACCAAGCTCATGGATTGGCAGGATCAACATTGTAAAAATGGCTATCTTACCAAAAGCAATCTACAGATTCAATGCAATCCCCATCAAAATTCCAACACAATTCTTCAACGAATTAGAAAGGGCTATCTGCAAATTCATCTGGAACAACAAAAAACCTAGGATAGCAAAAACTCTTCTCAAGGATAAAAGAACCTCTGGTGGAATCACCATGCCTGACTTAAAGCTTTACTACAGAGCAATTGTGATAAAAACTGCATGGTACTGGTATAACAACAGACAAGTAGACCAATGGAAGAGAATTGAAGACCCTGAGATCAACCCACATACCTATGGTCACTTGATCTTTGACAAGGGAGCAAAAATCATTCAGTGGAAAAAAGACAGCATTTTCAACAAATGGTGGTGGCACAACTGGCAGTTATCATGTAGAAGAATGCGAATTGATCCATTCCTATCTCCTTGTACCAAGGTCAAATCTAACTGGATTAAGGAACTCCACATAAAACCAGAGACACTGAAACTTATAGAGGAGAAAGTAGGGAAAAGCCTCGAAGATATGGGTACAGTGAAAAAATTCCAGAATAGAACAGCAAAGGCTTGTGCTGTAAGATCGAGAAACGATAAATTGGACCTCATAAAGTTGCAAAGCTTCTGCAAGGCAAAAGACACCGTCAATAAGACAAAAAGACCACCAACAGATTGGGAAAGGATCTTTACCTATCCTAAATCAGATAGGGGACTAATATCCAATATATATAAAGAACTCAAGAAGGTGGACTCCAGAAAATCAAATAACCCCGTTAAAAAATGGGGCTCAGAACTGAACCAAGAATTCTCACCTGAGGAATACCGAATGGCAGAGAAGCACCTGAAAAAAATGTTCAACATCCTTAATCATCAGGGAAATGCAACTCAAAACAACCCTGAGATTCCACCTCACACCAGTCAGAATGGCTAAGATCAAAAATTCAGGTGACAGCAGATGCTGGCGAGGATGTGGAGAAAGAGGAACACTCCTTCATTGTTGGTGGGATTGCAAGCTGGTACAACCACTCTGGAAATCAGTTTGGCGGTTCCTCAGAAAATTGGACATAATACTACCAGAGGATCCAGCAATACCTCTCCTGGGCATATATCCAGAAGATGTTCCAACCGGTAAGAAGGACACATGCTGCACTATGTTCATAGCAGCCTTATTTATAATAGCCAGAAGGTGGAAAGAACCCAGATGTCCCTCAACATAGGAATGGATACAGAAAATGTGGTACATTTACACAATGGAGTACTACTTAGCTATTAAAAGGAATGAATTTATGAAATTCCTAGGCAAATGGATGGATCTGGAGGGCATCATCCTGAGTGAGGTAACATATTCACAAAGGAACTCACACAATATGTACTCACTAATAAGTGGATATTAGCCCAAAAACTTAGGATACCCAAGATATAAGATACAATTTGATAAACGCATGAAACTCAAGAACGAAGACCAAAGTGTGGACACTGTGCCCCTTCTTGGAATTGGGAACAAAACACCCATGGAAAGAGTTACAGAGATAAAGTTTGGAGCTGTGAAGAAAGGATGGACCATCTAAAGACTGCCATATCCAGGGATCCATCCCATAATCAGCTTCCAAACGCTGACACCAGTGCATACACTAGCAAGATTTTGCTGAAAGTACCCAGATATAGCTGTCTCTTGTGAGACAATGCCGGGGCCTAGCAAACACAGAAGTGGATGCTCACAGTCAGCTATTGGATGGATCACAGGGCCCTCAATGGAGGAGCTAGAGAAAGTACCCAAGGAGCTAAAGGGAACTGCAACCCCATAGGTGGAACATTATTATGAACTAACCAGTACCCCAGAGCTCTTGACTCTAGCTGCATTTGCTTCAAAAGTTGGCCTAGTTGGCCATCACTGGAAAGAGAGGCCCATTGGACTTGCCAACTTTATATGCCCCATTACAGTGGAATGCCAGGGCCAAGGGGTGGGGGTGGGTGGGGGAATGGGGGGGAGTGTTTGGAGACTTTTTGGATAGCATTGGAAATGTAATTGAGGAAAATACCTAATTAAAAAAAAAGGGCCAGAAAATATTTTCAACAAAATTATAGAGGAAAACTTCCCAAACCTAAAGAAATACATGCCCATGAACATACAAGAAGCCTACAGAACTCCAAATAGACTGGACCAGAAAAGAAATTCCTCCCAACACACAATAATCAGAACAACTAATGCACTAAATAAAGATAGAATATTAAAATCAGTAAGGGAAAAAGGTCAAGTAACATATGAAGGCAGGCTTATTAGAATTACAGCAGACTTCTCCCAGAGACTATGAAAGCCAGAAGATCCTGGACAGATGTTATGCAGAGCCAAAGAGAACACAAATGCCAGCCCAGGCTACTATACCCAGCAAAACACTCAATTACCATAGAGGGAGAAACCAAAGTATTCCATGACAAAACAAATTTCACACAATATCTTTCCATGAATCTAGCCCTTCAAAGTATAACAAAAGGAAAACACCAACACAAAGACAGAAACTTCACCCTAGTAAAAGCAAGAAAGTAATCCTTCAACAAACCTAAAAGAAGACAGCCACAAGAACAAAATCCCAACTTTAACAACAAAAATAACAGCAAGCAACAATTACTTTTCTTTAATTTCCCTTAACATCAACGGACTCAATTCCCCCAATAAAAAGACACAGACTAATAGACTGGGTACACAAACAGGACCCAACATTTTGTTGCTTACAGGAAACCCACCTCAGGGAAAAGGACAGACACTACCTCAGAGTGAAAGGCTGGGAAACAATTTTCCAAGCAAATGGTCTGAAGAAACAAGCTGGAGTAGCCATTCTAATATCGAATAAAATTGACTTCCAACCCAAAGTTACCAAAAAAAGACAAGGAAGGGCACTGCATACTCATCAAGGTAAATCTACGAAGATGAACTCTCAATTCTGAATATCTATTCTCCAAATACAAGGGCAGCCACATTCATTAAAGAAACTTATTGCACCTCACACAATATTAGTGGAAGACTTCAACACCGGACTCTCACCAATGGACAGATACTGGAAACAGAAACTACATAGAGACACATGGACACTAACAGAAGTTATGAAACAAATAGATTTAATTGATAACCACAGAACATTTTATCCTAAAACAAAAGGATATACCTTCTTCTCAGCACCACATGATACCTCCTCCAAAATTGACCATATAAATGGTCAAAAAACAGGCCTCGACAAATACAAAAATATTGAAATTATCCCATGCATCCTATCTGATAACCATGGACTAAGGCTGATCTTCAATAACAACATAAATAATAGAAAGCCAACATTCACATGAAAACTGAAAAATACTCTACTCAATGAATCTGTGGACAAGGATGAAATAGAGAAACAAATTAAAGACTTTTTAGAGTTTAATGAACATGAGGCCACAACATACCCAAACTTATGGGTATGTTGTTGGCTTTCACCCAAGATGGGAAGAAGGCAGGAAATAATCAAACTCAGGGCTGAAATTAACCAAGTGGAAACAAAAAGAACTAGTCAAAGATTCAACCAAACCAGGAACTGGTTCTTTGAGAAAATCAACAAGATAGATAAACCCTTAGCTAGACTAACTAGAGGGCACAGGGGAAGCATTCTAATTAACAAAATCAAAAATGAAAAAGGAGACATAACAACAGAACCTGAGGAAATCCAAAATATCATCAGATCCTACTACAAAAGGCTATACTTAACAAAACTAGAAAACCTGGATGATATGACAACTTCCTAGATAGATACAAGGTACCAAAGTTAAATCATGATCAGATTAAGGATCTAAATAGTCCCATTTCCCCTAAAGAAATAGAAGCAATCATCAATAGTCTCGCAACCAAAAAAAGCCCAGGACCAGATGAGTTTAGTGCAGAGTTCTATCAGACCTTCAAAGAAAACCTAATTCCAACTCTTCTCAAACTATTTCACAAAATAGAAACAGAAGATACTCTACCCAATTCATTCTATGAAGCCACAATTACTCTGATACCTAAACCACACAATGATCCAACAAAGAAAGAGAACTTCAGACCAATTTCCCTTATGAATATTGATGCAAAAATACTCATTAAATTCCTCGCAAACCGAATCGGAGAACACAACAAAATGATCATCCATCATGACCAAGTATGCTTCATCCCAGGGATGCAGAGATGGTTTCATATATGGAAATCCATCAAAGTAATCCAGTATATAAACAAACTCAAAGACAAAAACCACATGATCATCTCATTAGATGCTGAGAAATCATTTGACAAAATCCAACACTTCTTCATGATAAAAATTTTGGAAAGATCAGTAATTCAAGGCCCATACCTAAACATAATAAAAGCAATCTACAGCACACCAGTAGCCAACATCAAACTGAATGGAGAGAAACTAAAAGCAAACCCACTAAAATCAGGGACTAGAAAAGGCTGCTCACTTCCTCCCTACCTATTCAATATAATACTTAAGTTCTAGCCAGAGCAATTTGACAACAAAAGGAGGTCAAGAGGATCCAAATTAGAAAGGAAGATGTCAAAATATCACTATTTGCATATGATATGATAGTATATATAAGTGACCCCAAAATTCCACCAGAGAACTCCTAAAGCCAATAAACAGCTTCAGTGCAGTACCTGGATATAAAATTAACTCAAATAAATAAATGGAGTCTCTCTACACCTATGATTATGGAATGAGAAAGAAATTAGGGAAAAACACCCCTCACAATAGTCACAAATAATATAAAATACCTTGGTGTGACTCTAACTAAGGACGTGAAAGATCTGTATGATAAGAACTTCATGTCTCTGAAGAAAGAAATTGAAGAATATCTCAGAAGATGGAAAGATCTCCCATGCTCATAGATTGGCAGGATCAATATAGTAAAAATGGCTATCTTGCCAAAAGCAATCTACAGATTCAATGCAATCCCCATCAAAACTCCAACTCAATTCTTCACTGAGACAGAAAGGGCAATTTTCAAATTCATCTGGAATAATAAAAAACTTAGGATAGCAAAAACTATTCTCAACAATAAAAAAAAAAAACCTCTGGTGGAATCACCATGCCTGACATTAAGCTGTACTACAGAGCAATTGTGATACAAACTGCATGGTACTGGTACAATGGCAGACAGGTAGATCAATGAAATAGAATTGAAGACCCAGAAATGAATCCACACAACCTATGGTCACTTGATCTTTGACAAGGGAGCTAAAACCATCCAGTGGAAAAAAAAGACAGCATTTTCAACAAATGGTGCCGGCAAGACTGGCAGTTATCATGTAGAAGAATGGAAATTGATCCATTCTTATGTCGTTGTACAAAGCTCAAGTTTAAGTGGATCAAAGACCTCGACATAAAACCAGAGAAACTGAAATTAATAGAGGAGAAAGTGGGGGAAAGTCTCAAAGATATGAGCACAGGGGGAAAATTCCTAAACAGAACAGCAGTGGCTTGTGCTGTAAGATTGAGAATTGAGAAATGGGACCTCATAAAATTGCAAAGCTTCTGTAAGGCAAAAGACATTGTCAATAAGACAAAAAGGCCACCAACAGATTGGGAAAGGATCTTTACCAATCCAAATCTGATAGGGGACTAATATTCAATATATACAAAGTGCTCAAGAAGCTGGACTCCAGAAATTCAAATAACCTCATTAAAAATGGGGTACAGAGCTAAACATAGAATTCTCAACTGAGGAATACCGAATGGCTGAGAATCACCTAAAAAATGTTCACCATCCTTAATCATCAGGGACATGCAAATCAAAACAACCCTGAGATTCTACATCACACCATTCAGAATGGCTAAGATCAAAAATTCAGGTGACAGCAGATACTGGTGAGGATCTGGATATAGAGGAACACTCCTCCACTGCTGGTAAGATTGTAATCTTGTACAGCCACTCTGGAAGTCAGTCTGGAGGTTCCTCAGAAAATTGGACATAATACGACTGGAAGATCCAGCAATATCTCTCCTGGGCATATACCCAGAAGAAATTCCAACTGGTTATAAGGACAAATGCTCCACTATGTCCATAGCAGCCTTATTTATAATAGCCAGAAGAATCCAGATATCCCCCAACAGAAGAATGGATACAGAAAGTGTGGTACATTTACACAATGGAGTATTACTCAGCTATTAAAAACAATGGATATGTGAAATTCTTGGACAAATGGATGTATCTGGAGGATATCATCCTTAGTGAGGTAACCCAATCACAAAAGAAGTCATTATATACGCACTCACTGATAAGTGGATATTAGCTCAGAAACATAGAACACGGAAGATACAATTTACAAAACACAAGAAAATCAAAAAGAGGGAAGATCAATGGGTCTATACTTCATTCCTCCTTAGAATAGGGAACAAAATACCCATGAAAGGAGTTACAGAGACAAAGTTTGGAGCTAAGACAAAAGGACGGACTATCCAGAGACTGCCCCACCCAGGGATCCATCCCATAATCAGCCACCAAACCCACATACTATTGCATATGCCAGAAAGATTTTGCTGAAGGGACCCTGTTATAGCTGTCTCATATGAGGCTATGCCAGTGCCTGTCAAATACAGAAGTGGATGTTCACAGTCATCTATTGGATGGAACACAGGGCCCCCAATGGAGAAGCTAGAGAAAGCACCCAAGGAGCCTAAGGCGTCTGCAACCCTATAGGTGGAACAACAATATGAACTAACCAGTACCCCCAGAGCTCGTATCTCCAGCTGCATATGTAGCAGAAGATGGCCTAGTCGGCCATCACTGGGAAAAGAGGTCCCTTGGTATTGCAAACTTTATATGCCCCAGTACAGGGGAATGCCAGGGCCAAGAAGAGGGAGTGGGTGGGTAAGGGAGCAGGGAGGGGGGTATAGGGAACTTTCTGGATAGCAGTTAGAATGTATATAAGGAAAATATCTAATAAAAAAAAGAAAGTAAGTAAAGTCAAACAAGAGTTTGACTGATGAGGACTGGGATGGAGTCCTCTTAAGGAATATGCAAAGCTTTAATCAGGGTCTGTCTGACAGTAAACAGTTCTGAGAATGAAGAAATCATACTATATAGACACTTTGAGGAACAGAAGAAGACATTGAATATGGTTTATTATAGACATTCATGGTTTATAAGATGTGTGAAAAATTCTATGTAAAGAAAAAGATTAGCACGATGATTGTGGAAGAGCAACCAGCTGCCTCGCTTTACCTGCACAGGCCCATGGCCAATCAGCAGGCAGCTAATATTTATTTCTGCTTGGCAAAGGAATGATTCCACATTACCAGAGCAGGAGAACAGGATGAGGAGACATTCAAACCTTCTGAGACAATAAGAAATTCTCAGGTTTCTATTGTGGTTTGGTTTCTCCAATTGAAATTACAGTCCTCTTCTCATTCTCTCTCTGTTGTTGGTCCATGGTAGGGTGTCTTTTCTGGGGGAAAAGAAAGTGATGCATCATTCTGCACTTTAAACAGATATTTTAAATGCTTTGTCGCCTCTTACTGGTGGTAAAAGTGATGCTAGGCCTTGTTGACTTCATTGAAGATCCTGGTTTGTCAGCTGCTATTGAATGTCAATGCTATGTTATATTCTGGTGTCATTCAATGACATCAGTCTCTTAATGCTTTTAAAAATTCAAGGGTAGCCAAGGAACCCATGCTGAAATCAAAGCTTAAATAATTTAGTCAACATTCTATAGGGTAAAGAAATACTGGGGACTTTTCTCTCAGGCTTCATTCCTTAAGTTTTCACATGGGTTATTCAAAACTCTACTGCTTCTGACAGTGAGATAATCAGTGGAAGAGATTAAGAGGCCATACATGCAAAAACCACTAATGCACACTCTGTGTGCACAATAAGGAAGGATCTTATTCCTTCTTTTTTCACAAAACCATTTTTCACTAAGTAAACCATAAAATTAAGAAGTTTCCAGAATTTTTAACATATAAAATATGTGGTTTTGTAACCAACACATAGCAGCTGTATATAGTAATATTTATAGGGTAACATGGGACATTTATTTTGTTTTATTTTACTTTGATATAGTTCCAGCTGGCCTTGAAGCTGATATTAATCTCGGGATGACATTGAACTTCTGATCCTTTTATGTTCACTTCTCAAGGTCTGGGATACATGTTTGCTAACAGATGCATATGTGGTGCTGGGCATCACACCCAGAGCTATACAAGCAGTCTACCAACTGAGCTATAGCTGATCCAGAGGGATGGTACTTTAACTGACTCAGAGAATTGGAGTAGCTGTCCACAGTCTTTCCAGTCTGCTGAGGAATATTAGACATTACTCCCAATGCCTAACTGGGCCTTGTTCCTCCAGCCACACTGTCCCCATTCCTTTCTCAGTCATTATTTTATTCTCTACATATCTGACACCAATTATCAAGCATCCATACAAAAATAAGATGTGAATGCCTCTTATAACAGGAATGAATATACGTGACATATACCACTTTCTGTGCCTCACTGATTTCATGCAACATGGGTATCTTTCCATATTAGTATTATTGTTACAAATAATACTATTTGCTCCTTTGTGACAGGTAAATAATATCCAACTTCACCCATACGTGTGCACACATATTCTCACCCACACCTCATGCTTTCTTTATCCATTCATCCGTGGTTAGAAAACAAAGCTGATCCAAAGCTTGGCTCATGTGAGTCCTGCTGCAAAAACCATGCAGAGTCCAATATCTCTTTGACAAGCTGATTTCTTTTCCTTAGGGGCCCATGCACAGTACGTGTGGGTGACATGAGTGGAACTATACTTCTGTCCATAAATAAGTAGAGTAAAAGTTGAAGAAAATGTTAGTGTCCGGTATCTCCATGGACTCTTTTTTTCCTTATTGGATCATTACACTTAAGAGTTCTGTGTTATTGAATGGTGTTGAATTTTACTTTTCTTTTCCTCTGTCTCCACTTGTCAAAGGGGGAAGAACACAGAACCCACTTCAAACAGCTGCAGATAAGGTTAAGTCAAGGCAGGTAATGAGGCTTGTCAAATGCCTAAGAAATCCCCAATGGTTGTGACACACTAATGGCAACCTTAGTCTTGAGTGTTAATGCTATCATTGAATGTTAATCATAGCTGTCTCAAGCTGGGTACATTTAAGCTCTAACCTAGTATACACGAGGAGAAAAAACTTTGCAAAGACTGTCAACAATTTCATTTAAGATTTTTTTCTTTGAAGTTCCTTTATTAGTAATAAAATGTAATTACCCAAGCCAAAACTTACTTTGCATTTGGTAGAAGAAAACACAAAATTATCCTTTTACTTGTGCACAGAGTGTCAGCAAAGTATAGCAACTCCTAGTGCAGAACTTCACAGTCAGCCTTTGAATGTGGATCTTGAATCAATTGCAAATCACAAAAAAAAAAAAAAATCCAAACAAATGAAAAAAAGACAGAAAGAATATATAGCAAAGAGAAAAGTTCTCTTGAGCATATAAAACAGCATTTCTTCATAGTCTCCAAGTAACGGTTATGTTACAGTTTAGTGAAGGACTGACTGGGCCACTCTCCCTACTCTGAACCCAAATGAAGACATACAAAAGATGTTTCTCTAGACATTTAACCCACAGACACATCCAACATTCTGCTGTGAGGCAGAAAACCCCAGAACTGCTCAGAACTGGAACAGATCATGACCAACCCTGGGGGAACCCACTGACTTTGCATTTTCCTGAGACTACAGCACAGCCCCACCCTCCTGCTGGTGACCTGAAATGCCACCTTGCAGAGCACTTCCTGCCTCCCTGTGAAGCAGCCTGACCATTGGAATGCTGCTCCTGAGATGGTTCACTTCCTGCTGCTGCCTCTGGGTTTGTAAGTAGACATTTCTGGGTGCAGGAGGCAGTGAAGTCATCCTCATTTCCATTTTTTCAAATGCTGTTTTCTTTGCTCATGAGAACTTTTCCCTTTGCTTGCAGTTGGGCTTGGGCAGCTGGAGCAAACTGAAGTATCGGTCACCAGAGCAACAGATGAGAGTGCGCAAATATCCTGTATAGTTTCTCTTCCATATTTCTCCAACACAGTTATATATTGGTACCGGCAAAAAACAAATCAAAAATTTGAATATCTAATAAATATCTGGACAAAATACAATGAACGCCACTTCGGAGGGAAAAAAAAGAAAATTGAAGCAAGTAAAGATTTTCAAAGTTCTACCTCAACCTTGAAAATAAATTACTTGAAGAAAGAAGATGAAGCCACCTACTACTGTGCAGTATGGATAAACACAACATTAGAGCCTCTAGACTAGCCTGCATAAGAACCATCCCCATCTGTGGTCACCCACATCCTCTTGGCAAACACAGCCACTTGATGCTCAGCAAGGGGCTACCAGAGCCTTCGTTGCTCACAGCACTTTTAGGGCTTCCAGGGAACATCTTGGGTTCTATTTCCCCAATGAGGTCTTAGGTCCTACGGGTTACCAACTAAAGACAGAATAGCTTTCACACTAACTCAGTGAGGGTATCTAAGAGCTATTCAAATAAAGGCCAGGGAGCTCAAAGTGTGATATGGTCTTTTGTTAATTCTCTGCACAGAGGTTTGCAGTAACTGAATGGCTTAGAATTAAGTCAGGACAGGGTTAAAGGTGAGGAGAGACAGGAAGCCAACAGGGATATTTACTGCTACAGTTTCTCAGTACCTTCATTGGCACTGGGGATTTTCAGAGATTACGGGATCTCCCTATAGATTATAATGAAGAAAACTAGTGACCATTGCATCGCTAACTAAATAATAAGCTCAATGGGAGAATATTAGAGACCAATGTACAGGTTTCAGGAGGCAGGTCAGTGTAACAAAGCTTGGTCCACACCCTGGACTCATGGCTTTTACTTTAGTGATCTGCAAGGAGAGTCATGAACTCAGGGCAAGAGCATCAGGGAGGGGATGCAGTGGGTCACAGAACAAATTTAAACAAAAGCAAATCAAAAAATAAAAGAGTAGGCTGTAGTCGTTGGACTGCTTAGGAAGGGGGAGGTTTTAGAAGAGGTGAGTAAGAAAGATGGGGGCTAGTTAGTGTGACTATAATATGTTACATTGGTGCATGAAATAATAAATTAACAAAAAGGAAGAAATCTCCCTGCACCTCACAAAACAACAATATAAGAAACAATCTTTAACAATTGTGATTATTCTGAGTTTAGAGTGGGATGATTGAGTACATCCAAGAAATAATGTGTCAAAATGCTAAAAGTTCCTGTCCCATGTCCTTGGAATCTACTTTCTGTGGACTGAAGTTCCCAGAGGAGAGCTGTCTGTTAGAAAATCCATGATGGTGAAGAATTGCAGTGTTGTGGTCTTGATGCCAAAGCATCCTGAACGATCTTTAATCAGTTAATCACTTTTAATTGTCCTTGTTTGTCCTTGTAACGTTTCGCCAGCAAAACACACTCGGACAACCGGATCCTTCTACGGCAAAGCTTTATTGCTTACTTATCAGGAAGACCTCGAATACAGGAAACTAAGTCCTTTTATAACCCACAGAGTGGTTGGAGACGTGTTTCACCCTGACTGGCTGCTCATTATCAGCCCAGTTGACGCCACGGGACAGGCAAGGCACAAGGCATGGAAAAATACCCCAGCACATGCGCAGACTACTTGTTTACTAGTTAGAACACCGGATATCAGCACCATCTTGTAATGGTGATTGCAAGGGCGGCTCCTCACATCTCCCCCTTTTCTTTTATTTAAGAGCAATAGGCCACCCATACATTGAGAGTGGAGATAGAGGTCAAATCCCCAGTGTGCAAAAATAGGGGCATTATACAAAACCTCCCAGGCTCATCACCCAGAGGGGTCTTGGTCCGCTCCCGTATCGTTTTTCCTGGGGGAAGGACACTTGGACACTCAACCTTCATATGAGATGACATGTCTCCCTAGAATAGGCTCATTTTATGCCGCGGAGCCTTTCTACTGCAGTGCTTAGCCATGCAACTCTCCTGGGCTGCTGAAGCACACTCACTCTATCCCGTGCAATGAGACTAGCCTCGTGGGGTGCAAGAGCTGAGCGGCCAGCGACCTATTGCTTAAGCATAGATAACCATATACCAGGGGAGGCACCGTGTTCTAGTGCTGCAAGTGCTTGGGTTATTGCCATCCTGTCCCTTTTTGTTTGGGCTTTAAATTTACAGACCATCCAGAGCAAAAGCAACGCTCCACCGCATAGGATCACGGTAAACAAGCCTACCCCCACCCACTCCTTAAAGTAGGAAAATGCAGAGGAAATCCAGGTGGAGAAGCCCTTCGTCACTTGTAGAATAGCAGCTCTCAACTCTCGAAGCGTTTGCTCAAATTCCATGGTCCAATTCTGTAACATATAACGAGACAAAGCTTTTGACAAATTTGCTGCTCTTGTAAGATTTTCAAACTGAACAGAAGTAACACAAAGACCAGGCATCTTGTATTCACAACCCAATTGAGCCAACTGCCAAAGAATATCCACCTGCTCTTGGACTAAGTCGATGCGTTGATTTATCAGCATCAACCCTCCTTGTATTTGTGAGTTGGCTGTGGCCTGTTTATCTAAAGCCATTGTGACCGTCATAGAAAGCTCATTAATAGTTTGTGTTGTTTGAATACTAGTAGATAGAGCAAGTTGCGAGGCCGTGGCAGAGGCTGCAACCGCCGCTGTGGCCACCAATCCAACTATAATAGCAGAAATACCAAAACTTCTTTTCTCTCGAAACAAACTCAAGCTATTAGGTGCATCTACAGGAACAGGGACAAATCTAGGCATGCGGGTAACCAAAGCAAAAGGATATTTATTGGCATCCCAGCATAAGGCATAAAAACATTTTTCTTGTGAGCAATCTATCTCTACCTGATTCTGATTCAAGCTTGTTTTACTTACCACCCATAAAAACGGGGGCCATACACATACCGGGGTGGTGGTAAAATTTACCTCCTTTTGTTTTTTATATTTAAGATTGGATATAGTCCATTTAAAATTTGAACCCTGTTTTTCATTCTGGCACGGGGTACTTCTCCAATCAAAGGTCATTTCTCCTTTCTCACTAGAACCTCCTCCAATCATTGCCATGGGGGGGGGGGAGATCAGTACAGCTTCCATTAATCCCACAAAGCAACCACTGATCAAAAGGGTTAGTATTAGTTCGGAGGGGGTCCATAGTACTAAAATCATATCCAGCAAAAGTATCATTATACTCTCTACTAATATATGGGGAAAAGGAAAAATATTTCTCTATTGCCCAAGTATAGTTTTTAGCTTGGCAGCCTGTCCAAGGTAACATTACATCTTCCATGGACCCTTCCTTGCAAAAGGGTGCCATTCTAGGTTGTGAAGGCGGCTTATTTCCAGAACTTCCACCTTTTCGGCTGGGCCACCATCCTCTTATAACTATGGCATCAGTCTTCATCTCAAAAGCCGCTCTGCCAAAAGAGGCCCTTTTTAACCAGGCTGCTGATTGATTATACAAGGATATGCATTGACTCTTATCTTGCAATGAAGAAATTAGTACAAAGCACAGGCTTCCCTGTATGAAGAAAGTTCTATTTTCTTGCAAACCTGAATCTGTTCATCTAAAGGCAAATACGCAAGTCCCAGTTCTTTATCTGTAGTGAAAAGGTGTGGAAATATTTGTGCATTATACATTACTGGCATAGGAAGAGAGAAAGTTGACATAATTCCCCATCTAAACTCTCCAGATATACTAGGAACCAGAATCTCCAGCATGAGGAGTATGATCCATCGATGTCTTGAGATCTTGTTCTTGTGACTCATCGTCCGAGAGCTGGATTCTTCGAGTGAGGCGCTCCGGAATCCAAAAGGGATTATCTTCCTCCTGTGGAAAAACACATATAGCTCCCCTGGATCTTATTAAAATAGGATCCGGGCTATATCATTTATTATCAAGGACATTCTTCCACTTGACCATTTCATTGAGTGATTGAGGCCATTGTCTGTGCCTTTCAGCTGGTGATCTCCCAGCATTATCCAATTTTAAGAAATTAAGAGTAAATATTATAAGGGATAGAGCCATCTTTGGCGTCATAGCCTTTATCCCCCCTTTTTGTTTTTGTTTTTTAAAGAAGTTTTAATTTTCTTAGTTACTTAATGACCGGTTTGAGATAGAGGCCTTCGTATACATTTCGTGTCCTCCCCAGGACATAGACTGTGGGAGTCGGTTGCCTTGATGCCAGGTGTAGGTCATGAATGTTTCTGACTAACAAGAACAGAACATTTGTTTCTAGGGTGGCTATTCAGCCTAAGACCATAGAGCTTTTAGGAAGCATCAGTCATATATACTATTTAGATTTACAAAATAAACAGCTAGGACTTATCTGTTTAGTCTTTCTTGCCAGTGGCTAACTTCAGCTTAGGAATTTTTCTCTTGAATAGGAGCCAGGTAATGATGTATGTGCTCTAATAGGTTGAATATAAAAGGGGTGCTTGCGCATCAAAATACAATCTTGTATTTTTATCAAAATTTTAGATACTGAACTGTTAGTTTTAATATAACATGAACAGTGACTAATTACCTTTCAATTGTTTCTCTTGAAGAGAGATTGTAACTAGAATGCTTGAAAAGTCATTATAGTCACTTGTGTATAATTTATTTATTTTTTAATCAGAAATTAGAGAAAGTCTTCAAGTTGTCTCTGCAAATAACTATCTTTTAAAACCCAAATAAATACAAGAATCCTGAGTTTGTATCTTTTCAGGAGCTATCTGTAATTTTTATTAATTAAAGCTTTATGTAAACCTCTATAACACAAAATCAAATCCTGGGGGTCTTTTCCAGGCAACTTAGGACAATTTCTTAACTGCCCAAAAACAATTTTCTTAAAGAAACAGTATTTTTTCTTTTTTATAAGTTGCATAAGCAATTGTAAGCTCTGAGATATAATATTAACTATTAATATACAACTTAAAGTTTGATTGTTCAATATTTTTAAACACCATCTTCAGCACACAATTTAATTATCTGTGCTGAAACAGGATAAGCATGGGATTCAATTTACATATACTTTTCTCTCATATAAAGGCTATTTTTTAAACACAGTAAATGGGATGCATGCATGCATGAATTTATAATTTTTTAACTTATCTTGGGATAACGATTATCAATTTTACTTTATATGATGGTATGTAATAGATCAAACATCAATATTCTGCAATAACCAAATTAATGGCTGTTTGGAACAAGGAAAAGACACTTACACATGTAAGCAAACTCTATACACTATAACTTTATATAGAGTAGGCAAGTCAGATCGCAATGTATTGATAAATTTCACAACCTAATTGACCTTTTATAAACTTTTGAATTTAAATTTTATTTAGAACAACATCTGGATAGGTCTGTAATAAGGCTCTAAGAAGTGCCGCACAACCCAAATGCAAACTTTTTTCAATCTGAACACTCTGCCAGAGTCTTGGCTCAAAGATTATCTCTATGTTGAAGTATCCTTAAAGACTTGTTTTCTTGTGTTTGTTCATGTTGTTTAGAAAGACTCCAACCTTGAGTTCCCAATTTTAAGTTAACTTTCTGTTACAAGCTAAAGGCTGCCTGCCCCTTTAAGAGCTCTGTTTGCAATGGGCCCTCAGCAAGGCTTTTCCTCAGCTGTACTTGGCTCCCAGCCACAGTGCAGCTAACTTATAAACAAGTTAAAGTATGGACAGCCAGCATATAAAGTTTTATTTTTCAACATGAAACACAGAACAACAATCATTCAATCATCCAAACAAAAACAAATATGAATCAATAGACACATGGACAATTTGGTGCACCAAAAATAGACAATAGACAGACAGACAATATAACTTGGTGTCTCAAAGGGACACAGATATTTTAACCAGAGCTAAGAAAATTTCCATAGGGGCTGGTGAGATGGCTCAGTGGGTAAGAGCACCCGACTGCTCTTCCAAAGGTCCAGAGTTCAAATCCCAGCAACCACATGGTGGCTCACAACCATCCTCAACGAGATCTGGCGCCCTCTTCTGGAGTGTCTGAAGACAGCTACAGTGTACTTACATATAATAAATAAAATCTTTAAAAAAAAAAAAAAAATTTCCATAGAAGCCAGAGAGAAAGTTAGGACGTCTCCCACTTTCCTTATGTCTCCAGGAGAGCTCTGAAATAGCTTATTTTCATTTTTTCTCTTTTTTGCTAAAAGATCCCAAACAGGGTATAACTGCTTTTCTAAAATGTATTTTCTCTCTCTCATGTTCAGACTCTACTTCCTTATCTCCTTCTTCTGGGAATACTGCCAGTGAATGAGAGAGGAGGCACAGTGACCTTGAGAGCTATCTTTAAGCCTTTAATGAAGGCTGCCTCTTTAGTCAAAGTCCTCGAGAGGAGGGTAAATTGACTTAATATATATTATCCTTTGTATCTTTATAATTTATATTATCTTTTGTATCTTTATATTTTATATTATCTTTTGTATCTTTATATTTTATATTATCTTTTGTATCTTTATATTTTATATTATCTTTTGTTTTTCTCTTTTCTCCTTTTTTACTCCACGGTAGCATTAGCCCTTGCTTGCGTCTGGCAGAAATCTTGCCACAATGTTTTCCATTCAAGATACATTTCCATATTTGGAGCCACAGCTTTTATCACCGTTGTCCAGTCCCCGGGAGTCATTGCCAAGGTCGCAAGCCTTTTGACTTGTGCTACAGTGAAATTGGCACTGACTCCATAGTTATGGACAGACTCCGCAAACTCCTTAATCTGTGTATACTCTACCTGAGCGTGAACACGCCCACCCTCGGCTCCTTCAAAGACCGGAAATGCCTGTTGCATCTTCCTTTGTTCTTCTCTTGGAATGAAGGAGTCTGTGCACTGCCTCTCTGCACAGGGCTGACGCACTACTACGCAGGGCGGGGGCTCCGCATAGAGCAGAAGTGCACTATGACCTTGAAGCCCAGCAGCAAGCTGGCCTTCACCAGCTGCTTTTGGCTTTTTTCTTGACTGATTAGCTCGAATTTTATCTGGCTGGTACTTTTCTCTCTCATAACAAGCTTTTTCCTCCTCCGAGTCTGTTTCCTCAAGTTCTTTATCTGATTCTGAGCTGCTAAAAGCTAGCTGCTTAAACTCATCTAGCGGCGGGTATAGGCTCCCTCTTTTAGGGACCTCCACAGATTGAGGTTTTTTCTTTTGTTTTTTTCTCCTCCTTTCTTCTTATCTCTCCCCGGGTATTCTTCCCCGACATAATCTTTTCCTCGGGTTCGAGAATCGTGGAAAGGCCTGTATGCTTATTTGGTGCACCATGTTTCCTCTTTGCTCCTACTCTCTCTCCCCGCTCTACCTCTGATAGGCTTTCTTGAACTTCGTCCAGAATTTTCTGCCCTGCCTTAACTACTTGTTGACATTCCTCATCCTTTAAGCTCGATCTAATGAGCTTCCACAACGGCATGTTTCCTGCTTTAAGTTTGCTGTTCTCCTGCTCCCTAACTAAATCTCCCCTGAGTTTCTCCCAAGAGGGGATAGTTAAGGACCCTGAGCATGCAAACCACGGTGCTATGTGGTCTATCTCTTTTACAAAGCCTTCTAGTGTCTTGGTGGAGATTTTCAAGCCACGCTGCCTCAGGACCGACTGTAAGGCGGTCACCACAGAGTGGGAGGCTCCCATGCTATCTTCTTGCCTTTTTTCTAACCTTGCCTGACCTCGTCTGAACACTAGTTAGCAATTCCTCCTGTGGAAACTGTACGCAATCTAAAGAAGAGAACGAGCCCTGTGAAAAGTAACAGAAAGGCTTCTAACACTGGAGAAAGTTCAAGGCCATACCTTGTAGAGCTGTATTGACCCGTAGTTCTGAATCCGCCCCACACCTGGTGATGATATAGTCCCGGGTGTTTCGGCACCATTATGTCCTTGTAACGTTTCGCCAGCAAAACATACTCGGACAACCGGATCCTTCTATGGCAAAGCTTTATTGCTTACTTATCAGGAAGACCTCGAATACAGGAAACTCAGTCCTTTTATAACCCACAAAGAGCAGTTGGAGACGTGTTTCACCCTGACTGGCTGCTCATTATCAGCCCAGTTGACGCCACGGGACAGGCAGGGCACAAGGCATGGAAAAATACCCCAGCACATGCGCAGACTACTTGTTTACTAGTTAGAACACCGGATATCAGCGCAATCTTGTAATGGTGATTGCAAGGGCAGCTCCTCACACTTGTTTGTTTTAATGGGCATTTTTATGACTAATTGATAAATCCTTTTGAAATATGTCAACAGGCCACTAGCTGGCACTGACCCAAAGGCTAAGCATGTTGTGAGATATTATCTGATGCCTTTGGTAGAGATTCCCCAATTTGCTATAATCTATCTACCTGATATTTTCACCAAAGTATTTGAAAAGTACCATGATTCATGACTTCCTTTTGTTTGATTACTACAAAAACATCATTAAGCTGTTTCCAGGTTGGAACATAGCATTTCTTATAAACTCAGACCATGATTCTGGAAAATGAACATATATTGTTCCCTCTAAAATTCTCCTCTCCTTTTACCCATTAAAGTTAGAGTTATATTTTGGAATAATACATATAATTAATCATGCAATTAGTGTAGAAAAATTCTAATTTCAGAAAGTATCCTTAGGTAGATGTTGTGCTGATCACCTTTGGGAGGCTGTAGCAGGAAGAGCATGACATTGAGGGTAGCCTGGGCAACACTACTTCAGAGGAGGAGGAGAGAGAGGGAGAGGCAGATAGAGACTGACAGGTAGAGAGAGAGAGACAGAGCGACAGACACAGAGAGGCACAGAGACAGACAGAGAGAGACACAGAGTTAGGTCAGGAGAAGGCAAATCAGAATAAAGGTTTTTTTTTATATTACTGATACTATTAGTATTAATAATAGTGGTAACTTTTAACATGGGACTATGCATAGTATAGGTAAATTTTATTCTATGGTTTTATTTAAGATATTTCCATGTCTTTGCCCTAGAATTCTCCTCATTCTCCTACCTCTTAACTTATAGATTTGCTCTTTTCATATGTCCCAAAGGACTCAAATGTTGCATCCCTGTGCTTCTTAAGATTTATTATGCTTTGACTAAATGATCCGAATTCTCTAGCTTGTCTCCAATCACTGGTATCCTAATGTGCCCATGATTATTCTACTGATGAGACTTTCCACTTAGAATTTTATTTGATTTAAGAAGTTTTTACTTCAAGCATCATTTTAGCATAACTTTTCCATATCTCTATATTTGGTTCAATTCTATTTTCATATTCTCAATTGTCTTTGATATTTCATTTGCTTGTTTTCTCTGAGTATTCATCCAGGCATTTTATTCTTATCCTCTTTGCATCCATCTGGAAGTGAGTTCATGTTCTCTTTGAAAATATTTGTATTTTCATGGAAAATATCTATAATTAAAAAAATAATTTTCCTGAAGTTTTGTCTAAATTGCTCTAACTGGAGATTACATGTTTAGTAATTTAGGAGGAAACATAGTCTGTGATTGTGACAGAGCTCATGTTTTAAGATTGGTCTTGCCACATGGAGCCAATTTGCTGGTTTGGTCTTTGGTGTGAGTTTCTCACCTACTTTTACTGAGTAAAAGTAAAAGATACTGATATCTCCCTGTTGTTCTCTGGGCTTAGTTAGTTGTATATCATATTGATAATGCTTGAATCTGTGGCATGGAAGTACTCCATCCTGATCTATGAGTAAGAAAGCTGTACTGACACCAGCACACTTGGGAAGTACATGACCTCTGACCTCACCAGTTGGTGTTCTGCTTGAGCTGGCATACAAGGAATGGGGACCTGCAGTGTCAGGGGTGCTGCCTCTAGGTCTTAGGGAGCAAACAGGGTCCTGTGGCAGTGGGGGTTGTGAATGCCAGAGGTTGGTGGTATGGTCTTCAGTCTGACAATTGGGCAGGTATTCTGGAGGGTCCTGTACATGAGGCTGGAATTTGCATTAGCTAAGATGTATGCAATTTATTTTTTTATCATTCCCTATTTGTCAGTACTACCTAAATGAATCTTTATTACATATCCATTCCCTGAAATTGTCTGTTTGGCTTTGGTTAAATTACATACCTTTGTTTTCATTTTCCTAATTTGCAGTGGAGAATATGATAGCAACTTTATTGAACTATTGAAAGGTATCAACAAATAATCCAAATAAAGTTTTTGTAATGCCTATACTCATCCATCATTAAATAATTGATGTTATTGATTATCTGATGGTTTGGATTATTAGCACATATTAGTGCATGAAATTATTAGACAACTAACTATATGGGGCTGACTAAGATAAGCAGGTTGTTTTAATGCATATTACAATGGTACAAGGACATGCCATCTTTAAGTTAGCCATGAAATGGCAACACTCAGCAGCCAAAGAAAGTCTGCACCAGGTTTCTTTGTCTGGATAATTAGAAGTCTAAAGTTGGGGTGGACGTAAATTCTCCCTGTCTGTGATAGCCTACCACCGAATATTCCATGTGAAATGTACTGTGAGCAACAATGTTAGTAAAGATTTGCCCGAAAGAAATTTCAAATGTAGATGTCACGGACTATGTACCTTCTATCACATTTTTTATTAGATATTTTCTTCATTTACAACTCAAATGCTGTCCCAAAAGTTCCTTATACCCTATGCCAACCCTGCTCCCCAACCCACCCATACCACTTCCTGGCCCAGGCATTCCCCTGTAATGGGGCATATGATCTTCGCAATACCAAGGGCCTCTCCTCCTATTGATGGCCGACTATGACATCCTCTGCTACAAATGCAACGAGACACACAGCTCTGGGGATTGGAGGAAGAAGGGGGTACTGATTAGTTCATATTGTTGTTCCTCCTTTGGGTTGCAGACCTCTTTAGCGCCTTGGGCCCTGTGTTCCATCCAACAGAAGACTGTGAGCATCCACTTCTTTATTTGCCAGATACTGGCATAGCTGCACAAGAGAGAGCTATATCAGGGTCCTGTCAGCAAAATCTTTCTGGCATATGCAATAGTGTCTGGGTTGGTGGTTGTATATGGGATGGATCCCCGGGTGGGGCTGTCTCTGGATGGTCTTTCCCTCCATCTCAGTTCTGAATGTTGTCTCTGTAACTCCTTCCATGGCTATTTTGTCCCCATTCTAAGAAGGAACTAAGGATCCACACATTGGTCTTCCTACTTCTTGAGTTTCATGTGTTTTGCAAATTGCATCTTGGGTATTCTAAGTTTCTGAGCTAATATCCACTTATCAGTGAGTGCATATCATGTATGTTCTTTTGTGATTGGGTTACCTCACTCAGATGGAAATCCTCCATTCCATCCATTTACCTAAAAATTTCATAATTCATTGTTTTTAATTGCTGAGTAGTACTCTATTGGGTAAATGTACCACATTTTCTGTATCCATTCCTCTGTTGAGGGACATCTGTGTTCGTTCCAGATTCTGGCCATTATAAATGAGGCTGCTATGAACATATTAGAGCATGTGTCTTTTTTACAAGTAGGAACATCTGGGAATATGCCCAGGAGACAAATTGCTGAATCATCCCGTAGTACTATATCCAATTTTCTGAGGATCCACAAGACTGATTTCCAGAGTGGTTGTACCAACTTATTTTCCTACCAGCAATGGAGGAGAGTTCCCCTTTCTCCACATCCTAGCCAGCATCTGCTGTCACCTAAGTTTTTTTTGATCTTAGTCATTCTGACTGGTGTGAGGTGGAATCACAGGGTTGTTTTGATTTGCATTTCCCTGATGACTAAGGATGTTGAACATTTTTTAGGTGATTCTCAGCCATTCAGTATTCCCCAGTTGAAAATTCTTTATTTAGCTCTGTACCCCATTTTTTAATAGTGCTATTTGATTTTATGGAGTGCATCTCTTTTTGTTTTTACATATATATATATTGCGTATTATTCCCCTATGTGTTTTAGGATTGGTAAAGATCCTTTCCCAATCCCTTGGTGGCCTTTTTGTCTTATTGACGGTGTCTTTTGCCTTAAAGAAGCTTTGCAATTTTATGAGGTCCCATTTGTTGATTCTCAGTCTTACAGCCCAAACCACTGCTGTTCTGTTCAGGAATTTTTCCGCTGTGCTCATATATTCAAGGCTTTTCCCCACTATCTCTTCTATAAGTTTCAGTGTCCCTGGATTTATGTGCAGTTCCTTGATCCACCTAAACTTGAGCTTAGTACAAGGAGATAGGAATGGATCAATTGGCATTCTTCTACATGCTAACCACCAGTTAAGCCAGCACCATTTGTTGAAAATGCTGTCTTTTTTCCACTGCTTGGTTTTAGCTTCCTTGTCAAAGTTCAAGAGACTGTAGGTGTGTGGGTTGATTTCTGGGTCTTCAATTCTATTCCATTGGTCTACCTGTCTGTTGCTGTACCAGTACCATGCAGTTTTTATAACAATTGCTCTGTAGTACAGCTTGAGGTCAGGCATGGTGATTTCACCAGAGGTTCTTTTATCATTGAGAATAGCTTTTGCTTTATCCTAGGTTTTTTGTTATTCCACATGAATTTACAAATTGCCCTTTCTATCTTAGTAAAGAATTGAGTTGGAATTTTGATGGGGATTGCATTGAATCTGTAGATTGCTTTTGGCAAGATAACCATTTTTACTATATTGATCCTGCCAATCCATGAGCATGGGAGCTCTTCCCATCTTCTGAGATATTCTTCAATTTCTTTCTTCAGAGACTTGAAGTTCTTATCATACAGATCTTCCACTTCCTTAGTTAGAGTCACACCAAGGTATTTTATATTATTTGTGACTATATGTCTCCCTAATTTCCTTCTCACCCTGTTTATCCTTTGTGTAGAGGAATGCCATTGATTTGTTTGAGTTAATTTTATATCCACCTATTTCAATGAAGCTGTTTATCAGGTTTAAGTTCTCTGGTGGGATTTTTAGGGTCACTTATATACACTATGATATCAGCATATAGTGATAATTTGATTTCTTCTTTTCAATTTGGATCCCCCTGACCTCCTTTTGTTGTCTAATTGCTCTGGCTAGGACTTCAAGTACTATATTGTATAGGTAGGGAGATAGTAGGCAGTCTTGTCTAGTCCCTGATTTTAGTGGGATTGCTTCAAGTTTCTCTCCATTTAGATTGATGTTGGCTACTCTTTTGCCATATATTGTTTTTATTATGTTTAGATATGGGCCTTGAATTGCTGATCTTTCCAAGATTTTATCATGAAGGGGTTTTGGATTTTGTCAAATGCTTTCTCAGCATCTAATGAGATGATCATATGGCTTTTGTCTTTGAGTTTGTTTATATAGTGGATTACGTTGGTGGATTTCCCCATATTAAACCATCCCTTTATCCCTGGGATGAAGCCTAGTTAATCATGATGGATGATTGTTTTCATGTGTTCTTGAATTGAATTAGTGAGAATTTTGTTGAGTATTTTTGCATCGATATTCATAAGGGAAATTGGTCTGAAGTTCTCTTTCTTTGTTGTGTCTTTATGTGGTTTAGGTATTAGTGTAATTGGCGCTTCATAGAATGAATTGGGTAGAGTGCCTTCTGATTCTATTTTGTGGAATAGTGTGAGGAAAATTGGAATTAGGTCTTCTTTAAAAGTCAGATAGAACTCTGCACTAAACCCATCTGGTCCTGGGCTTTTTTTTTTTTTTTTTTTTTTTTTGGTTGGGAGACTATTAATGACTGCTTCTATTTCTTTAGGGGATATGGGACTGTTTAGGTCCTTAATCTGATCCTGATTTAACATTGGAACTTGGTATCTGTTTAGAAATTTGTCCATTTCTTCCAGGTTTTACAGTTTTGTTGAGTATAGCATCTGTGGTAGGATCTGCCGATGTTTTCGATTTCCTCAGATTCTGTTGTCATGTTTCCCTTTTCATTTCTGATTTTGTAAATGAGGACACTGTCCCTGTGCCATCTAGTTATTCTGGCTAAGGGTTTATCTACCTTGTTGATTTTCTCAAAGAACCAGATCCTGGTTTGGTTGATTGAATAGTTCTTTTTGTTTCCACTTGGTTGATTTCAGCCCTGATTATGATTATTTCTTGTGGTGTACTCCTCTTGGGTGAATTTGCTTCCTTTTGTTCTAGAGCTCTTATGTGTGCTGTCCAGATACTAGTGTATGCTCTCTCTAGTTTCTTTTGGAGGCACTCAGAGCTATGAGTTTTCCTCTTAGGACTGCCTTCATTATGTTCCATATGTTTGGGTATGTTGTGGCTTCATTTTCATTAAACTCTAAAAGGTCCTTAATTTCTTTCTTTATTTCTTCCTTGACCAATGTATCATTGAGTAGAGTGTTCTTCAGCTTTCATGTGAATGTTGGCTTTCTATTATTTATGTTCTTATGGAACATCAGCCTTAGTTCGTGGTGTTCTGACAGGATGCATGGGATAATTTCAATATTTTTGTATTTGTTGAAGCCTGTTTTGTGACCAATTATATGGTCAGTTTTGGAGAAGGTGCCATGAGGTGCTGAAAAAAGTTGCATCCTTTTGTTTTAGGATAAAATGTTCTCTAGATATCTGTTTAGTACATTTCTTTCATAACTTCTGTTACTTTCAATGTGTCTCTGTTTAGTTTGTTTCCCAGGTCTGTACATTGATGAGAGTGGGGTGTTGAAGTCTCCCACTATTATTGTGTGAGGTGCAATGTGTGCTATGAGCTTTCCTATAGTTTTATTAATGAATGTGGATCCCCTTGCATTTAGTGCATAGATATTCAGAATTGAGAGTTGATCTTGGAAGATTTTACCTTTGATGAGTATGAAGTGCCCCTACTTGTCTTTTTTGAAAACTTTGGATTGGAAGTCGATATTAGAATGGCTAATACAGCTTGTTTCTTTGGAACATTTGCCTTTTACTCTAAGGTAGTGTCTGTCTTTTTTCCTGAGGTGGGTTTCCTATAAGCAACAAAAGTTGGGTCCTGTTTATGTAGCCAGTCTGTTAGTCTGTGTCTATTTACTTGGGAATTGGGTCCATAGATATTAAGAGATATTAAGCAAAAGTAATTGTTGCCTCCTGTTATTTTTGTTGATTGACTTGGGATTCTGTTCTTCCGGCTGTTTTCTTTTAGGTTTTTTGAAGGATTACTTTCTTGCTTTTTCTAGGGTGAGATTTCTGTCTTTGTGTGGGTATTTTCCCTTTGTTATCCTTTAAAGGGCTAGATTCGTGGAAAGATATTGTGTGAATTTTGTTTTGTCATGGAATACTTTGGTTTCTACCTCTATGGTAATTGAGAGTTTGGCTGGGTATAGTAGCCTGGGCTGGTATTTGTGTTCTCTTAGGGTCTGTACAACATCTGTCCAGAATCTTCAGGCTTTCATAGTCTCTGGTGAGAAGTCTAGTATAAATTCTAACAGGCCTGCCTTTTTATGTTATTTGACCTTTTCCCCTTACTGCTTTTAATAGTCTATCTTTATTTAGTGCATTTGTTGTTCTGATTATTATGTGTTGGGAGGAATTTCTTTTCTGGTCCAGTCTATTTGGAGTTCTGTAGGCTTCTTGTATGTTCATGGGCATCTCTTTCTTTAGGTTTGGGAAGTTTTCTTCTATAATTTTGTTGAAGATATTTGCTGGCTCTTTAAGTTGAAAATCTTCATTCTCATCCACTCCTATTATCCATAAGTTTGGTCTTCTCATTGTGTCCTGGAGTTCCTGGATATTTTGAGTTAGGATCTTTTTGCATTTTGCATTTTCTTTGATTGTTGTGTCCACTTTCTCTGGACTCTTCTGCACTTGAGATTCTCTCTTCCATATCTTGTATCTTGTTGATGCTTGCATCTATGGTTCCTGGTTTCTTTTCTAGGGTTTTCAACTTCAGCGTTGTCTCCCTTTGGGTTTTCTTCATCGTTTCTACTTCCATTTTTAGATCTTGGATGGTTTTGTTCAGTTCCATCACCTGTTTGGTTGTGTTTTCCTGTAGTTCTTTAAGGGATTTTTGTGTTACCTCTTTAAGGTCTTCTACCTATTTAGCAGTGTTTTCCTGTAATTCCTTGAGTTATTTTTGTGCTTCCTCTTTAAGGGCTTCAACCTGTTTAGTAGTGTTCTCCTATATTTCTTTAAGTGAGTTATTAATGCCCTTCTTAAAATCTTCTACCACCATCATGAGATATGATTTTAAATCCGAGTCTTGCTTTTCTGGTGTGTTGGGTATCAAGGACTCACTTTGGTGCGAGTACTAGTTTCTGATGATGCCACTTAGACTTGGTTTCTGTTAGTAAGATTCTTACATTTGCCTTTCCCCATCTGGTAATCTCTGGTGTTAATGTTCTAGCTGTCTCTGGCTGGAACTTGTTTCTCCTGTGATTCTGTTAGCTTCTGTCAGCACTCCTGGCAGTCGCAGTCTCACCTGAGTCCCAGTTGTCAGAGCACTCTCTGCAAGCAAGCTCTCCTCTTGCAGGGCAAGTGTCCAGAAGTCTGGAGCTCTGATCCACCTCCTAGTCCTGGGGTCAGAGCCCTCCCTATAGGCTGACTCTCCTCTGTGAAGGAAGGTGCCCAGGGTTCTGGGTGTCAGCTCTGCCTCCTGGCTGAGGATGAAAGCCCAATGGGACCCTGTCCAAGAAGCTCTGTTGTTTCTGTTGCCCATGTGCTCTCCAGTGATCATGAGGTCCTGGGTGTGCTAGGGGTTCTGCATCTTGGAGAGGCCTCTGGGGCCCTCCATGCCCTTGGCTGGGTTCACACAGAAGATGGCGGGGCTGGCCCCTACAGGAACGGATCCCAGCCTCTGGTGTGGCGGTGTTCCTTTGTCCCTGTTCCTGCTGGCACAAGACCCTCTGTGATTCTTTGGAGCTGATGTTGCATTCCACTCACCTGTGATTCCCCAGGTGATTCGGAGGTCCTGTGGCATGGAGAGTCCTCTGGGATTCTTGACAGCCTCCACTGGGTTCAGGCAGAAGATGTAGATTTTCTCTATAACTGTGTTTCTTCATGAACTCAGATTTTAGCAGACAATAAACTTGACACTGTGTTTTCATATACTTCTTATATTTTTTCTTTTTTCATTTTACTTTTGAGATTGTATTTTAATTAAATTTTTTCATTCCCTTTCTTCCCTTCAATCTCCCTCATATTTTCCTCTGCTCTCCTTCAAATTTATGACCTCTTTTGTCATTAAATGTAATTACATTCATATATGTATTACATGAACATATATATTTCTAAATATAACCGATTTAGTCCATATGATATTATTTGTATACTTCTTTTTAGGGCTGATTATTTGGAATTGAACAATCAACTGATGTGCTTTTCCCTGGGGAGGATCACCTCTCTCACTCCCAGCTTTACACAGTTTTCTGTAGTTCTTTTTGTGGGGCTGAATAGAGCTTCTGGTAGTTACTAGGTTGACATATTATTACAGCAAATTCACTGACTCTGGCTCTTAGAATCTTTCTGCCCTCTCTTCCATAATGTTCCTTGAGTTATAGGTGTGGGGGTGTTTTATAGACGTAATGTTTAGAATTGTGTTCCACACTCTACATTTTGATTGGTTATGGTTTTCTGTAATTTTTTTGATGAGGAGTGAAGACTACACTTATCTCTGCCTATAAGGACAAATATTTATAGATTGTTATTAGGAATTGTGCTGGTTAAATACATTAGTAGTTGGAGATTGTTCAAACAACCATGACCTCACTAGGCCTAAAGACATTATGTAGGTTTACATACCAGGCACGGTATACTTCATTTTGAGGAATCTTAAGTCTCACAAGAGAGCTGCTGGTTACTGCCAAGATACATATGCCACTATTTTTTTTTACAAATGCAATTAAATATTTTGCAGGGAAGGGAGTATCTCTGGTTCTTTATTAAAACCTTTTTTTCTCAGTAGTGTTTGCCCACAAAGGGTGGAGGGGCCTGCAATATTTCCAGAAGATTTTCTTGGTTTCAAAGGTGGTGTTGCTTATGATCAGCAGTTCCTCCCAAGATGAGAGGCTTAGCTAGTTGCAAAGGAGGAGCTTTGAGGTTTTCACTGACGGGCATAGTGTGGGAGGCAAGAGAGAGAGAAAGAGAGAGAGAGAGAGAGAGAGAGAGAGAGAGAGAGAGAGAGAGAGAGAAGTACTAGGGAGGACTGAGCTCAACCTCCAATTGTCAGAAAGTTGGGCAGGGCTCCTGTTCATGAAGAGATGGCAGGTGTGCCTTACTTCAGGTTGGACTTCTGCTACAGTAGGTGTCAGGCTCTCAGGTCTTGGTAAAGAACACAGGTCTAAGTATCTGAGTCCCTTGGTCTTTTGTCTGCTTTTCCTTGTTTGGTATATGATTCAAATGGGAGTGAGCAATAAACAGTGCTTCATCTGAAATTTATGTGCTGATTTGGGACAGGAATTCTTCAGAGCTAGATAGTGCCCTCCACTAAGAAGGTGGCAGCTTGAGATAATCAGATGTCCTTTTTGTCCCCACTCCTGGCAGATGTAGATACCACTCACCTGGCAGATGGGTTGAAATCTTAAGCTGCTTGGTAGGAGGGAAGACTGCAAGTTCTAAGGTGACCCTATGATGAGCCATAGGGGATTGAGAGTTGGGGGAAGAAAGTTGGGAAGAGGGGAAACCAGGCTGCTATGGGTTGCTCTCAATAAAACATTTATATCTCATTAAAATTCACATTTATTTTGTGTATCTATGTGTATAAATATAAATATGCACATGCCATAGCAAGCATGCAGCTACAGGAACACATACAGAGCTGGCTCTCTCCTTCCACCATGTGGGTTTCAGAAATCAAACAAGAGTCATCAGATTTGGCAATAAGGTCCTTTACCTACTGAGCTATTTTACTTTAGTGACTCTTTTGCACTTTAAATTAGTTTATAATTCTTTAAATATAAACAGGTCTTAAGACTTCTAATGATTCTACTTCTGGTCTTAGAAAAAGGAATGAGTAGAAACCAGAAACTGAGAACATATCATGCATGTGTAAATTATAAAGGGTATGTGTCTTAGTTAGGGTTTTACTGCTGTGAACAGACACCATGACCAAGTTAAGTCTTATAAAAAACATTTAATTGGGGCTGGCTTACAGGTTCAGAGGTTCAGTCCATTATCATCAAGGTGGGAGCATGGCAGTATCCAGGCAGGCATGGTGCAGGAGGAACCGAGAGTTCTATGTCTTCATCCAAAGGCTGGTAGTGGAAGACTGACTTCCAGGCAACTAGGGTGAGGATCTTATACCCACACCCACAGTGACACACCCATTCCAACCAGGTCACACCTATTCCAACAAGGCCACACCTTCAGATGGTGCCACTCCCTGGTCCAAGGATATACAAACCATCACATTCCACTCCCTGGTCCCCATAGACTTGTTCAAAAACATGAGTCTATGGGGGCCACACTTAAACATATCATAATGCAAAATGCATTTAGTCCAACTTTCAAAGTCCTCATAGTCTATAGCAGTCACAACAATGTTAAAAGTACAAAGTTCAAGGTCTCTTCTGAGATTCATCCAACTTAATTAACTGTAATCTCCAAAGCAAGGCAGGAAACCAACTGGGCAAACTCCAAACTCTGCATCTCCATGGCTGATGTCAAAGCGGTCTTCAGATCTCCACTCCTTTTTCATCTTTGTTGACTGCAACAAACTGCTTTCTCCTGGGCTGGTTCCACTCCCTGTTAGCAGCTTTCCTCAGCATGTGTCCCATGGCTCTGGCATCTTTAACATCTTTGAGTCTCCAAGGCAATTTCAATGTTACAGCTTCTTGTTTCAGTGTCTGGGATCCAACTCACGATCTTCTGGGCTCCTCCAAGGGCTTGGGTCATTTCTCCAGCCATGCCCTTTTAGCACACACGTCGTCCTCTAGGCTCCAGATGCCTGTACTCCACTGCTGCTGTTGCTCTTGGTGGTCATCTCATGGTACTGGCATCTCCAAAACACTGCATGACCCCTTCAATCCTGGGCCTTCAATTTCAACTGAGGCTGCACCCTCACCAATGGCCTTCCATGGCCTCTCACAGTGCTGAGCCTCAGCTGCTCTGTGTGACCCCTTCATGCCTTCAAAACCAGTACCACCTGGGTGACCCTTACACATTACCAAGTCCCGCTGCAGAAGGAGTACAACCTTGCCTATCTCTGGAACACAGCCTCTTTGTGCTTTCAGAAAACACTTCCCAGAAGATATCACCTCAACGATGCTGGTCTCTTCTTAATCACCGCTAATTTCTTAGCTCCAGCTAACCAGCATCAATAGTCCCAGTAATGCAAAGTTTTTGCTTTAGTAGTTCTGGTATCTTGTTAATCACAGCTGATTCTTCAGCCCCAGCTAACCAGAACTACAAAATCTTCACAATAAAAACAGCAATGGCCCTGAAGAGAGTCTTTAATTTTCCCTCTGAAATTTCACAAACCAGGCCTCCATCTTCTGCACTGTTCTCAGCATTATCTTCCAAGCTCCTACACAACATCTGACAGAGCTCTTAACAACGAATGGATCTTCAAGCTCAAAGTTCCAAAGTCCTTCCACAGTCCTCCCCAAAACATGGTCAGGTTGTCACAGGAATACCCCACTCCTGGTACCAATTTGTCTTAGTCAGGGTTTCTATTCCTGCACAAACATCATGACCAAGAAGCAAGTTGGGGAGGAAAGGGTTTATTTGGCTTACACTTCCATGCTGCTGTTCATCACCAAAGGAAGTCAGGACTGGAACTCAAGCAGGAAGCAGGTCAGAAAGCAGGAGCTGATGCAGAGGCCATGGATGGATGTTCTTTACTGGCTTGCCTCCCCTGGCTTGCTCAGCCTACTCTTATAGAACCCAAGACTACCAGCCCAGGGATGGTCCCACCCACAAGGGGCCTTTCCCCCTTGATCACTAATTGAGAAAATGCCTTACAGTTAGACCTCATGGAGACATTTCCTCAACTGAAGCTCCTTTCTCTGTGATAACTCCAGCTGTGTCAAGTTGACACAAAAATAGCCAGTACAGTATGTAAGTGTTCTAAGAAGAAAAATATTGAAATTGTCAGTTAAAATACTATTTTTAATCATCCAATGAATGACTTAATCAATAAAACCTTAAAACACCTTACAGATATGTTTTTCACCTAAACTTCTTTATTCTAACAAGACATGATAAATTTTCACTGACATGGATAAAATAATTGTCCTTGATGCCAAATAATAGTGGCAGCTTTTTGAACATATAGAATTTTGGGTTACGCATTTCAAGTAGTGGCATGGTTTTATCTTAAATTATTAGAGAGCTTCCTCTTTTCAGACATGTACCCCCTCTTCTTAAGAAGAAACATTGGTGCTTATGAAAACAAAAAACATATTCCTTTGCTGTAAACAATAAACAGTTTCAAAACAAGTGAACTCCTGGAAATTAAAAACAAGACAATTCTTTGAATAATTTTTCTAGTTACTTGAAAAAAAAACTTGGTGGAACAGTTAGTCCAACTCTCTTCTTTTCCAACTGAACTTCTATTTTCTCTTGGGGACTTTCAATTATCACTAACTCCAGGGAGAACAGTGTATGAGTTTATTTTGTAAAGAAGATTGCAAGATATCAGATAGCACACAATTTACATGTAATGACCTTCTAAGGAACCCAGAAGATCGGTTTGTCAGGACAAAATTTAGCCTGTTTCTCAGGACAAAAATGTCCGGAGATTTTTGTAGAAGCTGTGAGCACTGTGATAGCTAGGGCTTTCACAAGGTATTTGCAGAAGGAACTAAGCTCATAGTACTTCCCTCTGGTAAGTACCTTTTTTTCTGCTTTATTCCAGTGATGAAAAGAACATATATGGTTGCATAAAAAATGGAAATCTACTATTATCTACTGTACCTGACTACAATATCCTTAGCCTGAGTCATTTTTGAGGTTATATTCTGAATATGACAACAAAAAACTCCTTTGTAAATGATTTCTTCTTTCCCTCCAGAAAACATAGAAGCTCTGTGTTTAGAATATTTACATATGCAAAGAGTAAGTGGAAGTTATTTTAGGGATCAGATGCATAACTTATTGGTAAACTTTTGCTTCAAGATACTATTATGAAAGTTATTTTAAGTGTGAGTCCTCAAAACTGGAATTTTGATGATGAATCTTATATGTATTTTTTAATACAACTTTCTCCAGAAAAACTATGAAATCCTTATTGGTTTTGATCATAATTCACAGTAAATTACTGAAGAACATGAATAAATCCCTGTCTTATTTGTCTGACTCCTTACAGGTAGATTGTGACAGGACCCAATTTATGTCACTCTGATTCTTGAAATATTATCTGGAGATTTCTCTGTTAAAATTTGTAGTTGACACAAACTATTTCTGTCCAGTTTCAATGAAGAAGACTCTTCATTAATTTTCATCTTCATTTGACCATTACTATACTCATTTTTTTCTACTTGACTTTTTAAAAAACACTTTTATTGTCTAATTATCAGTAGTCAGACCTGAATACATGGTTCCTCCTTTTATTTCTCTATGAAAAAGAAATCTCAATTAACTCTAAATTGCATTCTAGGTTACGAACTGATCTATAAGTCACAACCCTTTAAGGGAATGAATTCAGAAACTTCTGGGAAAACACTAGAAAAAGTAGAATAAAACTTCTCAACCTGTGTGAGCATGGCCCACATTTTAAGGCAGAGTGTGTTCAGTCCTAAGATTCAGGATTACACTTAAATGTGATATGACTTTGTTTCAGTTTTGTCTCCATCTAATATCAACAAAGCCAAATTTGTATATTCATATGAATAGTAAAATATTGATGGGTGTTTTACGTGTTCACAAGATAAATTTCAGATGTTGTGGATTATATGCTAATTCATCCAAGTGCTTGACCCTGGCACGAAGCTTATTTCTGCAGGGACATATTCTTTATATTCTGTAGAGTAAAGCAGGAAGAGAGGCTGGAGGGCAGGTGCTGCAAGCGCCAGTCTCAGCATCTTTGACATTGTTCCTACTTTGGCCATTGCTGTCCAGAGAGGTCAGGCTACTTAACTACAACTAAGGAATCTGTGCTCTTTCTATTCTGGTATGAGAGTCATAATAAAGGAGTGTGGAGTAACTGAAGAGCCTTCAGCAATAGAAGCACTAAATTTTATGTCCAGAGGCTAAAATAAAACATATTTCAGCACCTGTTTTATTGACTGACAATGAAGCCCAGCAATTTTCAAATGTGATAATTTATTCCATTGTAAAGTTAGAGAAGTAGCCAACTTTACTGAAGGTGACTTGGTAGATAAAGTACTTTCTACACAAGTATGAGGATCTGGATTTCAATCCTCAGTTAGACTGAAGTGTGCAGCAGTATCCACATTTGCTCCTAAGGTAATGTCATAGGCCTGCTATACTGAAATAAGGACATCTTGTCTGAAACAAAGTATAATCGAGGACTGCAACAAGGCTGTCCTCTGACTGCTGAGGGGGCATATTAAATGTGCATCCCTAACATTTATTTTGAGAAATGCAAAGAAGTTGTTATAAAGCAAGACCACTTATATACTACCACTAAATCATAACATTTGGTTTCACAGGCTCATTGGGACTCTTAGCCTATGAGGTCAGGCTGATAACAGTGTCCTGAGTTGTCTTTGAGGACCAGTCTTGTGATATTAATTCATTCAGTTTTCATGAAAGAGCCAAGCCAGCAAGCAGCTGCAGAATACTTTGGTGTGAGCTGACTGAAGCTAGATAGTACCAGAATATTTTTAAAAAGGTGCAGTTTCATGTGTTGCACTGATGACTGGGAGCACAGCCACTGTTTTGCACAGCAGAAATGAAGTATTCCATGCACTGGTACACACTCTAGACTTAACCATCTCTCCTTTTGTAATCTTAGAGCAGCAGGCTTCTTGTGATTATAGTTTGGGAACCAAGGTATACTATCACAAAATAGACTGTAGCATGTGGGTAAAGAACACCATTTCTCTCCTTATTTGACCTGGATTTAATTGCAAACCCTACCCACCAATTTTATGATTAATAACAAAGCTTTTACTCACGGAATGACAATGTTTCATTCAAGCATGAATCATAGAAAAATGTGTTGCTAGCAGCCATGTTGATAACCCCTGAATTTTATTGCTTTTAATTAGTTTTCTCACCATCTTTCGTTTTGGTTTCATTGATGTACTGAGGTTGAATTGGGTTGCAATTAAAGATATATTTTATGAAAAATAAAGCAGCTAACAGAACTTATTATGAATCACTTAGGTCAGGATAGAAGTGCTATTCTTGTAAGAATTTCAGAACATCATGTCTCTCAAATCTGGAAAATCAGGGACAGTAGACTAATATAATAGTTTTGAAATTATTTGAATCACTGTGGTGTTCCTCCATCTTTGGTGTAGGAATGAAAGGGGACATCGTAGGTGAATACTGAAGGAATGCATTTTCAAGGTAATTGGGGGAAGGCAAAGCTGGTCATAGTGAGGTGAGGGTGATAATCTTTAGAAAGAAGAGGGCTGTAAGCAGGACTTGCAGAAGCACTTTCCAGGAGACTGCAATTCCACATGCTAATGCTGGAGAGCAGTGTGCAAACACCTAGCAAGGTCTGCAAACATCTGGACTTTCATTAAACATTCATATGTATGGGAAGTCATTATTAAAGCATTTGACATTGGCGAGGGGTTCATTATTACAGTCAAGATGGTGATAGACTTAAGAGACAGACACCTTCATTTTTCTCCCAATCAAGTATGCTGTGAACAAGTCTGAGCTTTGAACTCAGACATGGAATACTTACTTCTCCACTTACTCCTAGAGAACATGGGAAACTTTGTGCTCAGTGCCTACTAAGTAAGACAAAGGAACAGCAAGCTGTAATGAAAGTAGGACATGAGAACAGCTAGACTGTGGGAGAATCAAAGGTGATGTTGTAAATAAAGCAATGGGCACATTGTCCAAACCACAGCAGAAACATGGAAGGATAATTCCTTTACATAAATGACTATATACAGGTACAAAAAAAAATAAAAGCTACTTACATCGATTTCACTGAGATATAAAAAATGCAGAGTTCATTGTGGCGTCAGCTAAATGAACAGTGGGTTGCACTAAATGGCATAGCCAGAGACCAAAGTAACACATGGGGGCAGGGAAGTATGTTAGAAATGATACGAAAGCTTCTTCTGTACGATGACCATAAAACCAACTTGGTCTCCTCGCCCTCCCTATTATCCATCCAGCATAAATTATGCTTCACCATGAGAAATAAAGGTATGTGAAGAAATAAAGTGTAGAATCACTACACTGAGCTACATGAGACTCTATCTCAATCATACTGATTACCGTCATTATTATCTTTATTAACTTTCCATTTTTCTCTTACAGACAAAAGGCTTGATGCAGACATTTCTCCCAAGCCCACTATTTTTCTTCCTTTTGTTGCTGAAACAAATCTCCATAAGACTCCTTTGTCTCATTGAAAAGTTCTTTCCCGAAGTCATAAGGATGTATTGGAAAGAAAAGAATGGCAATACTATCCCGGACTCCCAGCAAGGGGATACGCTGAAGACTAACGACACATACATGAAGTTTAGCTGGCTTATTGTGCCTGAAAGGTCAAAGGGGAAAGAGCACAGATGTATTGTCAAACATGAGAACAACAAAGGAGGAGCAGATCAAGAGTTTTTCTTTCCTTCAATAAAGAAAGGGACTGTTAATTGAATTATAAATAAGTGATATATTAAATCAACAATCAATTAAGCACATGATAAATGCTAAACTTGAGATTCCACCTTTGATGCCATAAATAGGAAAGTTCTGCCAAGCAAGCAAAGTTGTTTACTCTTATTATGTACACAGGTCAATGTCCAAAAACTGATGCCTTAAAAATTGATGCCTTAGTCAACTACATATTCAAATGAAAGAGTCAAAGCCTATTATGAAAAAAGGAGTGGACCTAGCAGCCTTGACATTCTGAGATTTTTATTGCTATATGTATCACTGTCAGATAGAACATCGTGGATAAAGACTGAGTGAGGATCCTGTTTGCAAGCATGTAATTAATGTCTGTAATTAATGCATCTCTTGTCATCTCTGCATGTTGGGAAGCTCATTCTGTGCTACCACAGGTAGGGTTGTGTAGGGATGTGTCCGGGGAGACCAGGATTAGTCAGTGTCCCAACATGGAGGGCATGTATAGTGAAGAATGCATACTCTTTCCAAATTACTCAGAATAATTCAGATGTAAGATCCCACAGCATCCCCTTGATTCAATGAGGTACACAGATGCACATTTAGGCAGAGGGCTGTACATGCAGAGGGCTTCACGGTTTGTAATTCATTGTATGCCACAACTGCTGGTAATGAACAATAGTCCCAAGGCTCCAGGGACCTTCTGAAATTGCAAGGAATGAACAGATATGAAAGCTGTTAGCTGCTTGCTGTTCACTGTCACGTTTCTCCTCTGAAATCCTCAGTCTCTTCAATGGTCAGTGAACTTTGCACAGTTGTTTTGGGAGGATCCTTGATTTGGATAGATGTGGCTTCTCTTCTATAAAGATTATTTTAGACAGTCTATTACATCTTTTAGGGTAAAAGAGAAAGAAGTACTCTTTTTATTTTTTTTTTTTTTGATTTTTATTACATATTTTCCTCAATTACATTTCCAATGCTATCCCAAAAGTCCCCCATAGCGCCCCCCACTTCCCTACCCACCCATTCCCATTCTTTTGGCCCTGGCATTCCCCTATATTGGGGCATATAAAGTTTGCAAGTCCAATGGGCCTCTCTTTCCGACTAGGCCATCTTTCGATACATATGCAGCTAGAGACAAGAGCTCCGGGGTTCTGGTTAGTACATCATGTTGTTCCAACAATAGGGTTGCAGATCCCTTTAGCTCCTTAGGTACTTTCTCTAGCTTCTCCATTGGGAGCCCTGTGATACATCCAATAGCTGACTGTGAACATCCACTCCTGTGTTTGCTAGGCCCCGGCATCGTCTCACAAGAGACAGCTATATTTGGGTCCTTTCAGCAAAATCTTGCTAGTGTATACAATGGTGTCAGCGTTTAGAAGCTGATTATGGGATGGATCCCTGGATACGGCAGTCTCTAAATGGTCCATCCTTTCATCACAGCTACGAACTTTGTCTCTGTAACTCCTTCCCTGGGTGTTTTGTTCCCAATTCTAAGAAGGTGCACAGTGTCCACACTTTGGTCTTCATTCTTCTTGAGTTTCATGCGTTTAGCACATTGTATCTTATATCTTGGGTATCCTAAGTTTTGGGCTAATATCCACTTATCAATGAATACATATTGTGTGAGTTCGTTTGTGATTGTGTTACTTCACTCAAGATGATGCCCTCCAGGTCCATCCATTTGGCTAGGAATTTCATAAATTCATTCTTTTTAATAGCTGAGTAGTACTCCATTGTGTAAATGTACCATAATTTCTGTATCCATTCCTCTGTTGAGGGACATCTGGGTTCTTTCCAGCTTCTGGCTATTATAAATAGGGCTGCTATGAACATAGTGGAGCATGTGTCCTTTTTACCGGTTGGGACATCTTCTGGATATATGCCCAGGAGAGGTATTGCTGGATCCTCCGGTAGTACTATGTCCAATTTTCTGAGGAACCGCCAGACTGATTTCCAGAGTGGTTGTACAAGCTTGCAATCCCACCAACAATGGAGGAGTGTTCCTCTTTCTCCACATCCTCGCCAGCATCTGCTGTCACCTGAATTTTTGATCTTAGCCATTCTGACTGGTGTGAGGTGGAACCTCAGGGTTGTTTTGATTTGCATTTCCCTGATGATTAAGGATGTTGAACATTTTTTCAGGTGTTTCTCTGCCATTCGGTATTCCTCAGGTGAGAATTCTTTGTTCAGTTCTGAGCCCCATTTTTTAATGGGGTTATTTGACTTTCTGGAGTCCACCTTCTTGAGTTCTTTATATATATTGGATATTAGTCCCTTATCTGATTTAGGATAGGTGAAGATCCTTTCCCAATCTGTTGGTGGTTTTTTTGTCTTATTGATGGTGTCTTTAGCCTTGCAGAAGCTTTGTAGTTTCATGAGGTCCCACTTGTCAATTCTCGATCTTACAGCACAAGCCATTACTGTTCTATTCAGGAATTTTTCCCCTGTGCCCATATCTTCAAGGCTTTTCCCCACTTTCTCCTCTATAAGTTTCAGTGTCTCTGGTTTTATGTGAAGTTCCTTGATCCACTTAGACTTGACCTTAGTACAAGGAGATAGGAATGGATCGATTCGCATTCTTCTACATGTTAACAACCAGTTGTGCCAGCACCATTTGTTGAAAATGCTGTCTTTCTTCCACTGGATGTTTTTAGCTCCCTTGTCGAAGATCAAGTGACCATAGGTGTGTGGGTTCATTTCTGGGTCTTCAATTCTATTCCATTGGTCTATTTGTCTGTCACTATACCAGTACCATGCAGTTTTTATCACAATTGCTCTGTAGTAGAGCTTTAGGTCCGGCATGGTGATTCAACCAGAGGTTCTTTTATCCTTGAGAAGAGTTTTTGCTATCCTAGGTTTTTTGTTATTCCATATGAATTTGCAGATTGCACTTTCTAATTCGTTGAAGAATTGATTTGGAATTTTGATGGGGATTGCATTGAATCTGTAGATTGCTTTTGGCAAGATAGCCATTTTTACAATGTTGATCCTGCCAATCCATGAGCATGGGAGATCTTTCCATCTTCTGAGATCTTCTATGATTTCTTTCTTCAGAGACTTGAAGTTTTTATTATACAGATCTTTCACTTCCTTAGTTAGAGTCACGCCAAGATATTTTATATTATTTGTGACTATTGAGAAGGGTGTTGTTTCCCTAATTTCTTTCTCAGCCTGTTTATTCTTTGTGTAGAGAAAGGCCATTGATTTGTTTGAGTTAATTTTATATCCAGCTACTTCACCGAAGCTGTTTATCAGGCTTAGGAGTTCTCTGGTGGAATTTTTAGGGTCACTTATATATACTATCATATCATCTGCAGAAGCTGTGTTCCACTCTCCAGAAGTCTTAAGATCCTGTGGCGGGTGTTGTGGGTAGCTGGTGAGTGTCAGCCGACCCTGCGCCCCAGCTGCCCCGGTGCTTTTCTGATCGGAAGAGGGTTGTGTCCCTATGTATGCCAGATTTCTCTCTCCCCAACCAGAGCAGTCTCAGGTCCCGCGTGATTGGACTGGAGCAGAAGCTGTGTTCCACTCACCAGTAGTCCCAAAATCCTGCGGCGGGGGTCATGGGTAGCTGGCGGATGTCAGGCAACCCTGCGCTCCCGCTACCCCGGCGCTGATCCGGCCGGATGAGGCCTGTGGCCCTACTCAGGCCGGTTTCTGCTTCCCTAACTAATGCAGTCTCAGGTCCCGCACAATTGGATTGGAGCAGAAGCTGTGCTCCACTCACCAGAAGTCTTAAGATCCTGTGGCGGGTGTTGTGGGTAGCTGGCGAGTGTCAGCCGACCCTGCGCCCCAGCTGCCCCGGTGCTTTTCTGACCGGAAGAGGGTTGTGTCCCTATGTAGTACTCTTTTTAAATTTCTATTTATCTGTATACAGAAACATAACATGTGAATGGTTTGTACTGAGTTACATAAAATTATACTAATTCCTATAATTAGATATATTTAACTATCTAACTATGGGGCTCATGTTTAATACACTTCTGTCTATGTAAAGGACAACTATGTACTCATTTATATGAAGATACATCTGTATTCACAGACACACAAAGAACTGCCAAATAATGTGCATATTAACAAGCTCTTATTGGCATTTCTTTTAGTTGCTGTGAGAACCAAGCCTACAACTTGCTGGCAAGATAAAAATGGTAGGTTTACATATATGTTTACCTTTGTGACATATGATAGTGCTTTTCCTTTTGAGTATGTGAACTGCCATGAATAATTTAAAAATATCTCAATGTCTGGGTGTTACAGAATAGATGGTGATATTTACAACTAGTATGTCACTGCAGGGACATCACAGCATCATAGCGAATTACCAATTCAAGTACAGACTTTAATGAGGGGCACAGTTGTAGAACCTAACCTATATTAACAAAAAACTATTTATTCATGTCTCTTATTTTTAATCATCAAAGAAAACATGGTAAAAGAAAAGCCTAGGCTTTTAAAGTCATCTACTTACTCACTTGTTATGGGCACTGATGGGTGTAGACAGGCTGCTTTCCAAGTTTGATCTCCCTATCTGTGGTTCTCTTGCAATCCCACCAACAATGGAGGAGTGTTCCTCTTTCTCCACATCCTCTCCAGCATCTGCTGTCACCTGAATTTTTTATTTTAGCCATTTTGACTAGTTTGAGGTGGATTCTCAGGGTTGTTTTGATTTTCATTTCCCTGATGATTAAGGATGCTGAACATTTTTTCAGGTGCTTCTCAGCCATTTGGTATACCTCAGCTGAGAATTCTTTGTTCAGTTCTGAGCCCCATTTTTTAATGGGGTTATTTGATTTTCTGGAGTCCACCTTCTTGAGTTCTTTATATATGTTGGATATTAGTCCCCTATGTGATTTAGGATAGGTAAAGATCCTTTCCCAATCTGTTGATGGCCTTTTTGTCTTATTGACGGTGTCTTTTGCCTTACAGAAGCTGTGCAGTTTCATGAGGTCCCATTTGTCGATTCTCGATCTTACAGCACGAGCCATTTCTGTTCTATTCAGGAATTTTTCCCCTGTGCCCATATCTTCGAGGCTTTCTTCCACTTTCTCCTCTATAAGTTTCAGTGTCTCTGGTTTTATGTGGAGTTCCTTGATCAACTTAGATTTGACCTTAGTACAAGGAGATAGGAATGGATCAATTCACATTCTTCTACATGATAACCGCCAGTTGTGCCAGTACCATTTGTTGAAAATGCTGTCTTTTTTCCCACTGGATGGTTTTAGCTCCCGTTTCAAAGATCAAGTGACCATAGGAGTGTGGGTTCATTTCTGGGTCTTCAATTCTATTCCATTGGTCTACTTGTCTGTCGCTATACCAGTACCATGCAGTTTTTATCACTATTGCTCTGTAGTAGAGCTTTAGGTCAGGCAGGGCGATTCCATAACTCAAAACATCCAGGAAATCCAGCACACAATGAGAAGACCAAACCTACAGATAATAAGAGTAGAAGAGAATGAAGATTTTCAACTTAAAGGGTCAGCCAATATCTTCAACAAAATTATAGAAGAAAACTTCCCAAACCTAAAGAAAGAGATGCCCATGAACATACAAGAAGCCTCCAGAACTCCAAATAGACTGGACCAGAAAAGCAATTCCTCCTGACACATAATAATCAGAACAACAAATGCACTATATAAAGATAAAATATTAAAAGCAGTAAGGGAAAAAGGTCAAGTAACATGTAAAGGCAGGCCTACCAGAATTACACCAGACTTTTCACCAGAGACTATGAAAGCCTGAAGATCCTGGACAGATGTTATACAGACACTAAGAGAACACAAATGCCAGCCCAGGCTCCTATACCCAGCCAAACTTTCAATTACCATAGATCAAGAAACCAAAGTATTCCAGGACAAAACCAAATTCACACATTCTTCTGCAATACTAGAGCAGAAGAACCTCTATGAATCTAAAGGGCTACAGAGGTCATCATGGACCTCCTAGATTGGCCTTAGCTCTGTCTTCTCTTAGCAACCAGAGAGGAAGCAGAGCTGAACAGGGCCAACTGATAAGACTGTAGCTCAGTCTTGCCCTAAATTTGTCCTTCCATTAACTTTAGATACTATTTCTCTGCTTCTACAAGTTGAAAGACAAACTATGCCATGAAAAAGGCAATAAATTAGGGGATTATTGTTGTGTTCAAATGGAATCATAATTGATAATTTGAAGTAAAATTAAATTCGGAATGACATTTTATGAGAGTTTATTCACATGTAAGTGTTCTGTCTACAAACTGTAAAAGGATCAATAGCAAAGATACAATGGTAAGTTATCTATACACAAACTTCTCTCTCTCCCCCACTTTCCCTTTCCCTCTTTCTCTCTCCCTATCCCCCTCTCTTTCTTTCCCTTTCTCCTCTCTTTCCTCATTTCCCTCTCCCTCTCCCTCTCCCTCTCTCTGTGTATTTATGCATGTATGTGAAGAAAAGAAGAAGATCAAATTTATGTTTATTACAATTAGTTTTATGTTAACTGGACACAAGCTATAGACATTTGGGAATAAAGACTCTCAATTGCGAAATGTGTCCATTAGATTGGCCTGCTGGCAAATCTGTGTAGCATTTTCTTTGTTGCTGATTGATGTGGGAACACACATTTCACTATGAGCATTACCACTCCTGTGCTGGTAGTCCTGGGAGCTACAAAGAAGTATGGTGAGTGAACTATGGGAAGCAAACCTATAAACATCATTCCTCCACTCCTACTCCATTAGTTCCTACCTCTAACTTCCTGCCTTGAGATCCTGGTTTCTTCACATTATAGACTGTAAGATAGTACTCTCACCTAAATGAACTCTTTTCTCAGTATGATGCTTTTGGTCGTGACATTTTGTCACAATGATAGAAAGAAAACCAAGACTTGTAGATAGATACATAGGTTCATAGGATGCATGCATGCTACACATTGTTTACAATACAATATAACATGTCCTGTACATTTTCAAAATGCAGATACTAGGCCAAATCACAGAGGCCTCAAGAGTCAACATGGTAATCATAGAGTCTTTGTTGTCTGTGTAAGAAGATAACGATATGGGATCACCTAGTTTGAAGTATGGTTACTCAGCCTGGCTTATCTTCAGCAGCCTCATTTTCTCTAGACACTCAACAGCTGTGAAAGAAATTGCAGAGACCATTGTATGACTGCCACTGAGTTTATAATTCTCACTATCCCAAAGGAAGTTTGCCAAGAGTGCTAGTTAAGGGTTGAAGGAGGCTAGTCCTATAAGATGGACAGAGCTTAACTAAAGGGACAAACCTTCCTCCTCAGCTCTGCCCACCCAAGGAAACCTGACTGCAAGTATGCATTGACTGCTAATCAACTACCTCTCTCCCCCTCCCTCCACTCCCTTTCACTCTCTCCCTTCCCTTCCCCTCCTCCTCTCTGTTCCCTTAGTGACTGAACTTTCTTTCGAAACCTCATTATGCACAAGTTATAGGATGTGGGTCTTTGGAAAACTGATATAAGGATAAGCCATTTGTCCCCTAGGAACTTCCCCAGGGCCGTGGATGGAAGCCATGATGTTGATCTTTGCTTTCTTTCCTCACTCCCTGTTACAGAAGAACCACTCAACAGAGCAGTGAGGTACCGGACCAGAGCCAGAGCTGTGTTAAGCATCATTTAGCATGCAGCCAACTTGCCTTCACTCTGCTGAAGTCCATGCTTTACCAGCTTCTAACTCCTCCTAAACTTCATGCAAGGGCTAGCCTTGTGTTGCGGCCTGCCCGCAGTCCACAACACGAACGGTTCAACTGAGAATGGCAATTCGATCTGAAAAGAGAGGAATCTAGACGGGGCGGAAGAAAGAATGGAGCTAAGACAACAAACATTCTGATCAAAGCTCAATTTTACTATTTCCAGACACTCAGTTATAAAGGAAGGGGGAGGGAACCCAATATCCCGCCAAGTAACTCAGGGTCCAGTAGCAGGACGAACACGTGTGTGCCTCCAGGCAGCAAAGGCAGGTTCCAGCAGTAGGCGTGGCAGAACGAATGAGCAGGTAGCTCCACCCTTGAGCAAGCAGGTTCCAGGCTGGGGGAAGGGAGGCCACATCTCCTCCCATTAGTTAACAAAACAAACAAACAAAAAAAAAAGGGGGGGTGGCCTGAGGCAGAAAAATTATTTATGTTCAATAGTTCTGCCTGAGTTCTTAGGGCTAAAGAAAAAACCTGTTTCCGTGGGATTCCCTAACTTTTCTAATGGTAAACTGTATTTGGCTAAGACTGTCTTTATTATCCAAGTAAACCACTAACAGAATAGGCTCTGACTTTATAATGCTAATTAGTGCTGAATAGGTAACTACCTGTTTGCAATTTAAGTAGGGCATTGGAACCCTGGCTGAGTTTAACTAAACAAATTTAGAATAACACTGAGCTGATAATCCTCCGCAATTTTGGGTGACAGCCAGGGAAACAGGGAGAAGGGGTAAGACCAGCTCTTTAGTACAAGGCCAGTTGGCTTTTTTATTTGGGTGGGAGGCAGTGAAGGGCTTGCCCTTACGACAGTAAGGTCTCCAACCTCTCTCTCCCCTATTAATTAAGTTTAAATAGGCAATGCTTAACAGAGGTGATCAAATGATTTTTTTCATCCATAGATGAGTGGGCCTTTAACCTTGACTTGGGTGGACATTGACCTGATTCCTCCCGTGAGTGTTATAACAACTCACATCTGTGGCTCTTGGTATCTTTTGGGGAGGGGAGGCAGAGCCTTAGGTATTTTTGGTTTTTAGCTGGAGTCAGATACCAACCTCTTTCAAATCAGGTGTGTCGCACAGGGAACTCAGAAACGGTCAAGCTGGACCTTCCCTCCGCAGTAATCTCTTGCGCCAAGCGGTACCCATACTGTATTCATATGATTATGAATCAGTAGCACAATTCTGAGCTATGCGCGGTCTCTATATGAGACTTGTCAACCTCAGATTTAGCAAGGCCTAGACAAGAATTATGTCAGTATTAACACCATTAATTTTGGTTAAAATAGGAGCTGGAGGTCTTTCCTCTTCATATCTGTTATTCCCAGTAGCCTGAGGAACTAAGGACACCTTGCAGTAACAGCAAGGGTGAAAAGCCAGAGGCCAGCTAAGGGACTAAGCCCATCTCTATCAAAATAAGAACTAATCTCTGTAAATATATATGAAATTTCTACTTCCCTAGCTCTCCTGGTAAATCTAAATCTTATCTTAGACTGAAAAGCCACATGCTGGGATGTCCTTGGAAGGGAGATTAGCAGTACCACCTGTTTGCTCTTAGGGGCAGAGAACCGGAGAATGTGGATTGACCTGCTTGAGAAAAGAAAGAAATCTAAACAATGAGAGAGTAGCACTGTAAATTTTCTGTTTGGAGAAGTCAAGGTACTTTATTTAGATGCAAATTGTAAAACTAAAGCTAATCTCCGGCCTCCTGTAGGGGAATTGGCTCAGAGGAAAACAGTTTCTGGGAGCTTCCACTCCCAGCTGAATTCTAAGCACAAGAGGAATTTTAGTCTTTAGAATGATACTTACGAGAAGAGACAGAATCTGTGTTTACCTGACGAATTAATCTCTCTGGTAGCCACTGTGCTCCATCTTCATCTCGTGAAAAAACACAAACCGAGCCTCTTCCCCAGCTTAGAACTGGATTCGGACCCTTCCATTTATTAGTCAGGGCGTCCTTCCATTTTACCAATGCATAAGAATTAGAAGTAACTGGGTGCCAGTGGCGTTCCGCTGCAGACTGACCTTTAATATCAGTTTGCAAAAAGTTTAGGACAAATAAGGTGAAGGCAAGATGAGCCTTTGGTGACCTTGGGGGAAATGCTCTGAATTAACTTTGCTAGGTAATTTAGAATATAGGAATCTCTAATAATTGAACTGAATATTAGACCAGTCTAAGATTGAGTTAGAATGGCTGGTCACACTGAAGAAGAGTGAAAAATCATTATGACTCTATTAAATGACTAATTTTACTAAGTCTGAATATACAGTCTCTGATGTACTATTGCCATAAAGTTAAAAGGCTAGAAGCTAGTATAAACTGGAAAAATGACAAGCAAGGATGGATCTAAAACATGAATTTAATCTTTTAGTCCTTTTAATCAGGACACTGAGTTAACTTACCTGTCAGCTCAGCACACGAATTACCAATATACTTCTGTAGAGTTCTGTGGAGAGAACCTGTTTTTCCCTTTCCTAATAAGGTAGCTGTTTTAGGATCAATCTATAAGCCAATAAGTAGACCCTTTTAAAATACTAAAAAGCATTTATTAAATTTGACATTTTAATCTCAAATTTTGAAAATAAAGGTATGTTTTAAATAGTGTGCATGTAAATGCACTAAATAGTATATATGGGGATACAATTTTTCTCTTTTGTCTTTTAAGAGGTTAAAGTTTAAAATTTTACAATATCTAACCTTTTGAATTAATAACTTGTTGGACAAAACATTTAAATATTTGGCTGTAAAGGGGCAGTGACTAATTGCACTTTCAAACTTTTTTTTTTTTTTAAGGAACAGTTGTAACTAGAAAGCTTGAAAAGTTATTAAGAGTCACACGTGCATAATTTATTTATTTATTAACTAGAAATATGTATAAGCAATTGTAAATTTGAGAATAAATAGTATCTGAGGGACGAACAATTTTCAGTAATTATGAGCTCAGAGATATAGCACTGACTATTAATATATAAATTAAGGTTTGATTGTTCAGCATTTTAAAACACCATCTACAGCACACAACTAGATTATTTGTGTTGGGAACAGGGGCAACTGTGTGTCTTAAGACTTTGCCCCACAGCAGCTAGTTGGGCCCACGTGGGCCAACGATTGGCTGGGAGGATGAGAAAAATGACTTTACAATAATGTTTTTTCTGGCCGAAGAATTGTCTTGGGCACAACTAATTTTTAATTACCAATTAACAACAATTATAAAAGCTTTTTTTATTTTTTGTAAAACCTTTTGTAGTAAACTAAAACACTAAATAATAAAAGGATACTGTCTCTGAATCTTTTGGGTGAGAGCAAGGATTTAAGGTAAACTTCCCTTGAGAAGCATTAGTTAATAAAATACTTTCCACTTAGGAAACAATATATACTGAAAGATTAAAACTTTTGGCTTCTTGTAAAGAAGCAGAAACAATAAACATTTTTCTTATATAATGTAAAGCTATATTAGCCATACATAGAGGCAAAATTTTCTAGTGATTACCAGTTTACTAGAAGCAAAAATCTTTGAATTTAAGCATTATTTTAAACATCTGAATAGATCTGTAACACTGTTAAAAAGAAATTTTCTTGAGCACAGGGAAAAACTTTTTTAGGCATTGTTTGCAAAACAAAAGAAAGGGCCACAAGCCGCTCTGGGGCTGCCCAGAGCCCTGTATTGACTCAAAGGTAAAATACTTTTTAATCTGAGCATTAATCTTAAATTTGCAATCAAACTGCAAGCTGCAGTCAATGGAACAATGGCAGTTTTAACCATAATTTTTAAGTTTTTGTGCAAGGTTAGGATAATATCTACAACTTTGGGAAAGCAAAACCTATGTTTAAAACAATTTATCACTGTTAAAATCAATATTAGAAGCATTACTATCATATTACGAAGTTTGGATATCAATTAATACCTATGAATACCTATTAAAGCAAGCTTTAACGCTTTAATAAAGAGGCATTGCTTTATATCTTATCTTAAGTTTTACTATTTAGGATAGGAACCACATTAATCATTATCTAAACTAGAAATATCTTAAGAGACTCAGCCTCTGAAGCTTAATCTCAAACTCTAACTCGCTTAGCCGTGTGTCCCTATGAGTAGCACCTCCCGAAGTGGTGACTATAGGTGAAGCGGGAGATTCGCAAGAGGACCAATTCTCATTAAGGTAATGGGCAATTCCTCTATCTGAGTGATTTTTGTTAAAATTCAGTCCATCATCAGAGTTTCCACATTTATCAATTTTTGAGTTAAGAAGATCTTTTTCTTAGGAGGCCTTCTCTGATAGGCACTCCTCCTGAGATACCACAAGCTCCACCTGAGGGCAATTTAGCCCTGGAGAAGTTGCATCTTTTATAGCATCATTTACAAGCGCCCAGAGACCTAGGGTAAAATTATCTGTCTGAGCGATATTCAAGGCCTCACCAACTTTCTCCCAGGTTCCACAATCTATCGTTTTTTCTTCTTTGAACCATGGACAACAGCTATCTATCTTATCTAAAAAATTTCTTACTAATTGTACTTCAAGCCTTACTCCTCTGGCCTGAAACAACTCCTGAAAACTAAAAACAACCGCCTGATCCATGACTTTAAACCCTTCCTTCTTCCACCTAAGCAGCTTTCTAAAAAGCTGCGGCACACCGCCTGTCTCCGTATCTAGTTCCGATTAACGAGCTGCTGACCCCAAGCAGAAACAGTGTTGGGTCAGCACTGATTCAAACTTGATTCGTATCCTACCGCATCCTCAGCAACACTTTACAAAACTGAAATTTTAGGCTAGCGCTAGCATGTGTACCTGTCCGTTGCTCCGATGCTCCAATACGAAGATCCTTTCCTTTCTTGTGGAGCTCCACACAGCAGTCGTTTCTCTTAGCATCCCTCTGCCATTCTTCAGGTCCCTGTTCGGGCGCCAACTGTTGCAGCCTGCCCGCAGTCCACAACACGAACGGTTCAACTGAGAATGGCAATTCGATCTGAAAAGAGAGGAATTCTAGACGGGGCGGAAGAAAGAATGGAGCTAAGACAACAAACATTCTGATCAAAGCTCAATTTTACTATTTCCAGACACTCAGTTATAAAGGAAGGGGGAGGGAACCCAATATCCCGCCAAGTAACTCAGGGTCCAGTAGCAGGACAAACATGTGTGTGCCTCCAGGCAGCAAAGGCAGGTTCCAGCAGTAGGCGTGGCAGAATGAATGAGCAGGTAGCTCCACCCTTGAGCAAGCAGGTTCCAGGCTGGGAGAAGGGAGGCCACAGCCTTGCCCAGTTACAATCTAATGACTGATTCCAGTTAGGTCATCTTTGTTCACATTTAAGGTCTATGTCTTTGCTCAAGTCCCTGAACTATTTCTAATAAATCCCAGAGTTACCCTTTCAAAAGTAGTCATGATTTCTAGATCAGTACTATTCTGTATGATTTTCTTTCTAACCCAGAACATTTGACCTGAATTAGGGCACTTCCACAAACTGTCCTTCAAAATCCACCCCTAAAGTGTTAGCTGCCTTTGGTTCCTAATTCACTGATTCTCAACAGCCATTTACCATCCTTGACTTTAGTTATATTTGAGGGGAGAGAGGAGGGATTCTGAGACATTTCAAGGCACTTCTCTTGGATGTTTTCTGGGATCATATGCAGCTGTCCACAGACCACTGCAAACTTGCCTAAAGAGGGCCTTAGGTATATGTGCACACAGCAGAGAGTGTCTCCTCCAAAAATCCAAGGCTTACCACTGTGGTCTACTCTGCTGACTGCAGGGACATGTATGTCAGCTCATTCTCACCACCAATACTTCACTCTTCAATTCCAGTACATCCTGCCCCATACATTTTTCACAATCTCCAGCCTTTCCCACTCTGAGTAATGTCCTCAACCTTGGTCCTCTACCAACTGTCTCCCCAACTGTACAGATCTCATCTGTCCACTTCCAGGATTAGAGTTCTTCTCTTGTTCTGGCATGTGAGCATGAAGTCAAATTTCCAGAACCCTGGCACTCTGAAGTGCCTCCCCTCCTCCTGACTTTTCCATCTTCAACTTCTCCCTACCCAGAATCCTATGTTTTGAATGCAGGGCATGTCTGGCAGCTTTTCCTAGCTAAGTGCTGCATAACTCAGTCTTCCTGGCTAACTCCATTTCCTCTGTAGTCTCAGCTGCATCACTGTCTCCTCCAGGTACCCTCTCTCCTGGAAAGTCAGAGGGAGAGGCCTCCAATTGCTGCACAGTCGTGCTCCCTTGTGTCCTCTTCTGTCACTACCTTCTCTGACTTATTTTCTATTAGGAACTGTTTCTGAGTTGTTTCCAGCTTTGTGCTATCACAAACAAGGCTGCTATGAACATAGTGGAACATATGCCCCTGTGGCATGTTGGGGCATCCTTTGGGTATATGTCCAAAAGTGGTATATCTGGGTCTTCAGATAGATCTTTTTTCAATTTTCCGTGGAACCACCAGATTGATTTCCAGAGTGGTTGTACCAAATTGCAATCCCCCCAGCAATGGGAGCTGGGGGTCCACTCTCTCCACATCCTATGGTTAGTTTTCCATTATTTGCTTGTGGAGTAGATGAAAAAAAGAAATAGTGAATGAGCTAGTGGAAGTATTTGTATTTATTCTGATGCCCATAAAAAAGAAATACTTAGGTGTGATTTTTGTAAAAGCTTAATCAAGTAAAGAACAAGGACAAAGAGCTTCACCCATTAGATTACAGAATTCCATGCATGTAAACCTGTGGGAGAAGTTCAAACATAGGTCAGTGTTTATCATCACTTTATGGACGTCTTTGAGACTGACTCTTACCTGTCTTCAAGGTCCATGTTCTTGGAACATTCCCTGGCTTTTGTTTCCTCATCAATCTGATGATAATAAAATCAGGAACATCCTGCCCACCACACCCCCACACACAAACACACACACACATACACAGGGACACAGGGCCCCCTACAGGAACAAAACGAGCTTCCAGGAACTGATGCTGATTTTTGACAAATGGTATCATACAGATTCCAATGAATTGTGAAGTGATAGCAACAGAACTCAACAGGCAAGCTTATCGTAGGTATGCCTCAAGTAAAGACAGGCAACAGGAGGCTCCCTGAGCAAGAGGCAAGGGGAATGAAATAATTTAGGGCCGTCTTTTTGCAAAGGTGTTTTGGAGTTGAGAATTATTACCATGAAGAAGAATTATTACCATGACAAATTGAAACATTCTAAAATATGTCTTCTGTATAAATTTCAAGTTAAGAAGGAGACAGTAAGAGTATTTTTTCTGTTCAGGGTAATTAACATTTTCCATTGGTTATTGTTTTCTTTTTTTCCTTGTTGGCTTTGCAATGAGGTCACAGATAAATGTTGACTCTGTAATTGAAAAGGCTTTGGCATGCAGCTTCAATATCAAAGTGTTTGTCATTGTGCTGTGTGTGTGTGTGTGTGTGTGTGTGTGTGTGTGTGTGTGTGTGTTATCTGTTGCTCTGTGTATATCATGTATACATAAAGCAAGAGAGGTTTGCTATGTGGTGCAGGAAGGTTGGAAATGCACACTGCCTTTCTTTTAGTTTTAGTTATTTGCTTATTCTTTTAATGCATGTGTTCTCATGGAGACAGATCCACACGTGCATCCACATATGTACCGTTGTGGCTCTGAGGACAATCTTGACTACTGATCTTTAGGCACCACCCATCTTGATTTTTGAGATGAGAGTCCTCTCCTCATCCTGGAACCTGCACATTTATCCAGGCTCGATAGTCAGGGAACTTCAGGGTTTCACCTAACTCCACCTCAACTCTAAGGTTATAGGAAATCTCATGTATGGAGTAAAAAGAGCCCAAGTGGTGAACTGTGGAATGAGAATTCTAGTGGTGCTGCAGAGTTGTATAATTCCCAAGGATTAGATGAAATGAGGGCAGGGCACAAGAGCCCCATCCTCACTGAGGAACGCTTGGAAATCAATGTGGCTGAAAGAGAAGAGTCATTTTCTTCTTCCGCATATTCCTTGTGTGTGTGTGTGTGTGTGCGCGCGCGCGTGCGCACATGCGTTGCACTACCTTTTTTCATTCATCCAAATACAGAATTATGAGCTTTTCACATCCTCTCTGATGGGGTAAATGCTCATAAAACATGAGAGAGCACACATCCCTTGGCAAACTCAAAAGTCATTTAATTTTCTTTGGTTTTACACTTGGGAAATTGGTAGTGGTGTCTCTTGGCAGGTCTACTCATGACTGCATGAGGTCTCTCCACTATGATTTCTATAAGGACTTCACCAATTCCTATTACCACCAACAGGGCAGAAGGCTTCTTTTCACCTCATCCTTATCAGCCACTATTCTCTTTGACTGTTAGTACCTTCCTATCCAGAGCGGTGTGGGCAGCTTTCTAGGATGTGGGAGGCATGTTCTACACTGCTTCTCACTGAGAGATCCCAGAGCAAAGACAATGAAGATGGAGGCAGAACTCCTGCTCCAGATATCTCATTCTTATTCACTTCTTTTTCAATTCTTCTTTCTACAAGATTAATTTTACTTTTAGCTGTGTGTACATGCTACTTATGAGTACATACATTTAGTTATGTGTAAATGAATAAACATAACTTGTGCCTTACTGTGTAGGCATATGCACTTTGAATTGCAGGAGCCTGCAGAGGCTAGAAGAGGGTCAGGATCCCCCAAAGCTAGACTTTCTGGCAGTTGTAAGCTGTCTGTGTTGAGCTAGCAGCCCAACTCCAGTCTTCTGCAAGAGCAGCACACACTCTCTTTGCCACCTTCATGTCATTCACTCAAAGAAAAGAAAGTCATACACAGTGTAGTGGCTCCTTCACAGGAGTAGGAGGATATTGCGCTCACCTTGTCCAGCAAGAAAAAACACAACACGGTCGGATTCTTCTCAACAGCTTTCTTTATTTTAGGAACACCTCCATGCTACGGGGGAACCCGGAAACCCCGAGAGGACTGCTTATATACACCCCAGCACTGGGGAGAGCTATGTGTCCTCCTGAGATTGGTCAGTCTGTCAGCACTTTGATTCGTATGCACCCGCTTGGGATGGGTTGGTGCCAGAGTAGGGCTGGAGCTTTGCAATGGTGTTGTTTAAGGCGCCGGTGTACCGGAGGTCGGCCTTATCTTTCAGGCGTGCGGCTGCCTACAGGAGGATAACGAAGTGGAGGAGAGAGGACTCAAAACAGCCACTTGCACAGGCATTTTTGTGTCCTCCACATAAGTTTCCTGTCATCTGCAAATCAGCTGGCATCTCCTGAACACCTGTGCCTGTTGCCCACAGGCCAAGCCTTCATCGGTGGCTCACTTCATCCAATCCTTGGGAATAATACAACTCTGCAGCACAACTAGCACTCTCAATCATCATCATCATCATCATCATCATCACAACAATAGTAATAAGTCAGCCACAAAGTTACACAGGCATATAGACTGTGTACATCTTAGAGTACTGAAACAGGGATATATCTTGAGTATAGAATGGAATACCAGCCCAGGCACCAGAGTAAGGCTTTGTCTCAGAACAGATAAATGAAAGTAAGTAGGCAGTTGAGAGTGCGGACTACAGAAGTGACATAGATTCTGGGACAGGCCCCATTTCAGGCTCCAGACATCCTGGCACCTTCTCCACTAGAGGAGAGGTGTCTGCCTGGGAGGGATCTGCTGGAGCAGGTGGGGGAGCCATCTTGGGTTGAGGATCTCTCAGAGACTAGTCTGGGCAGGTGAGAGTGCAGACTACAGAAGCATCACAGCTTCTGGGACAGGCAGAAGCAACACAGCGTCTGGGACAGACCATGTTTCAGGCTCCAGACATCCGGGCACCTTCCCCACCAGAGGAGGGGTGTCTAGTGTCTTCCCGGGAGGGCTCCTCTGGAGCAGGTGGGGGAGCCATCTTGGATCTCAGAGACTAGTCTGCACAGGTGAGAGTGTGGACTACAGAAACTACAGAGCTTCTGGGACAGTCAGAAGTGACACAGCTTCTGAGACGGGCCCTGTTTCAGGTCTTCGTCTTCAGCCAGGAGGCAGGTTTGAATGCCAGATATCTGTTCACTTTCCCTGCAAGAGGAGAGCTTGCCTGAAGAGAGTACTCTAACCACTGAGACTCAAGAGAGAGCTAGAATCCCAGGTCTGGTGACAGAGGATAACAGAATCACAGGAGGAACAAGCTCCAACCAGAGACAACTATAACAACTAACTCCAAAGATTACCAGATGGTGAAAGGCAAATAAAAGAATCTTACTAACAGAAACAAAGATCACTCACCATCATCAGAACTCAGCTATCCCTCCTCAGCCAGTCCTGGATAACCCAACACACCTGAAAAGCAAGACTCAGATTTAAAATCATATCTCATGATGCTGGTAGAGAAAATCAAGAAGGGCTTTAAAAACTCACTTAAAGAAAAACAGAAAAACACAACGAAACAGGTGATGGGATTGAAAAAAACCATCCAAGACCTAAAAAGGGAAGTAGACACAATAAAGAAAACCCAAAGTGAGGCAATGCTGGAGATAGAAACCCTAGGAAAGAAATCAGGAACCAGAGATGCCAGAGCATCAGCAACAGAATTCAAGAGATGGAAGAGAGAATCTCAGGTGCAGAAGATTCCATAGAGAACATGGGCACAACAATCAAAGAAAATGCAAAATGCAAAAAGATCCTAACTCAAAACATCCAGGAAATCCAGGACACAATGAGAAAACCAAACCTATGGATAATAGGAGTAGATGAAAGTGAAGATTTTCAATTTAAAGGGCCAGCAAATATCTTTAACAAAATTATAGAAGAAAACTTCCCAAACCTAAAGAAAGAGATGCCCATGATCATACAAAAGACTACAGAACTCCAAATAGACAGGACAAAAAAAGAAATTCCTTCTGACACACAATAATCAGAACAACAAATGCACTAAAAAAAGATAGAATATTAAAAGCAGTAAGGGAAAAAGGTCAAGTAACATATAAAGGCGGGCCTATTAGAATTACACCAGACTTCTCACCAGAGACTATGAAAGCCAGAAGATCCTGGACAGATGTTATGCAGAAACTAAGAGAACACAAATGCCAGCCCAGGCTACTATACTCAGCAAAACTCTCAATTACTATAGAGGGAGAAACCAAAGTATTCCATTACAAAACAAATTTCACACAATATCTTTCCATGAATCTAGCCCTTCAAAGGATAACAAAAGGAAAACACCAACACAAAGATACAAATTACACCCTAGAAAAAGCAAGAAAGAAATCCTTCAACAAACCTAAAAGAAGACAGCCACAAGAACAGAATCCCAACTTTAACCACAAAAATAACAGCAATCAACAATTACTTTTCTTTAATTTCTCTTAACATCAATGGACTCAATTCCCCAATAAAAAGACATAGACTAATAGACTGGCTACACAAACAGGACCCAGCATTTTGTTGCTTACAGGAAACCCACCTCAGGGAAAAGGACAGACACTACCTCAGAATAAAAGGCTGAAAAACAATTTTCCAAGCAAATGGTCCGAAGAAACAAGCTGGAGTAGCCACTCTAATATCGAATAAAATTGACTTCCAACCCAAAGTTACCAAAAAAGACAAGGAAGGGCACTACATACACATCAAAGGTAAAATCTACCAAGAGGTACTCTCAATTCTGAATATCTATGCTCCAAATACAAGGGCAGCCACATTCATTAAAGAAACTTATTGCAGAACTGTGGAGAGCTACTCCAATTCTCTAAGTCAGTTAAAGTACCATCCCTCTGGATCAGCTATAGCTCAGTTGGTAGACTGCTTGTTCAGCTCTGGGTGTGATGCCCAGCACCACATATGCATCTGTTAGCAAACATGTATCCCAGACCTTGAGAAGTGAACATAAAAGGATCAGAAGTTCAATGTCATCCTGAGATCAATATCAGCTTCAAGGCCAGCTGGAACTATATCAAAGTAAAATAAAACAAAATAAATGTCCCATTTTACCCTATAAATATTACTATATACAGCTGCTATGTGTTGGTTACAAAACCACATATTTTATATGTTAAAAATTCTGGAAACTTCTTAATTTTATGGTTTACTTAGTGAAAAATGGTTTTGTGAAAAAAGAAGGAATAAGATCCTTCCTTATTGTGCACACAGAGTGTGCATTAGTGGTTTTTGCATGTATGGCCTCTTAATCTCTTCCACTGATTAAGTCACTGTCAGAAGCAGTAGAGCTTTGAATAACCCATGTGAAAACTTAAGGAATGAAGCCTGAGAGAAAAGTTCCCAGTATTTCTTTACCCTATAGAATTTTTACCAAATTATTTAAGCTTTGATTCCAGCATAGCTATCTTGTCTATCCTTGAAGTTTTAGAGGCTAATATCATTGAATGACACTAGAATATAACATAGCATTGTCACTTAATAGCAGCTGACAAACCAGGATCTTCAATGATGTCAACAAGTCCTAGCATCACTTTTACCATCAGTAAGAGGCGACAAAGCATTTAAAATATCTGTTTAAAGTGCAGAATGATGCATCACTTTCTTTCCCCCAGAGTACCACCTTCTCCACCCCACCGTGGACCAATGACAGAGAGAGAATGAGAAGAGGACTGCAATTTCAATCGGAGAAACAAAACCACAATAGAAACCTGAGAATTTCTTATTGTCTCAGAAGGTTTGAATGTCTCCTCATCCTGTTCTTCTCCTGTTCTGGTAATGTGGAATCATTCCTTTACAAAGCAGAAATAAAGATTAGCTGCCTGCTGATTGGCCATGGGCTTGTGCAGGTAAAGGGAGGCAGCTGGCTGCTCTTCAACAATCATCGTGCTAGTCTTCCTCTTTACATCAAATTCTTCACACATCTTATAAACCACGAATGTCTATAATAAACCATATTCAATGTTTTCTTCTGGTCCTTAAAGTGTCTCTATAGTGTGATTTGTTCATTCTCAGAATTATTTACTGGATGCTGGACAGACCCTGATTAAAGCTTTGCATACTCATAAAGAGGACACCATCCCAGTCCTCATCAGTCAAAGTCTTGATCGACTTTACTTACTTTCATTTATCTGTTCTGAGACAAAACCTTACTCTGGTGCCTGGGCTGGTCTTCCATTCTATACTCAAGATATATCCCTGTTTCAGTCCTCTAAGATGTACAGTCTATAAGCCTGTGTAACTATGTGGCTGACTTATTATTATTATTGTTATGATGATGATGATGATGATGAATGAGAGTTCTAGTTGGGCCACACAGTTATATTATTCCCAAGGACTGGATGGAGTGAGTCAGATGAAGGCCTGGCCTTTGGGCAACAGGCACAGGTATTCCAGAGATGCCAGCTGATGAGTAGACCTGCCAAGAGACACCACTGCCAATTTCCCAAGTGGAAAATCAAAGGGATGTGTGCTCTCCCATGTTCCATGAGCATTTACCCCATCAGAGTGTATGTGAAAAACCTCATAATTCTGTATTTGGATGAATGAATAAAGGTAGTGAAACACGCACCTCTTTCAGCAGACATTGATTTCCAAGCGTTCCTCAGTGAGGATGGGGCTCTTGTGCCCTGCCCTCAGTTCATCTAATCCTTGGGAATAATATAACTCTGTAGCACTGCTAGAATTCACATTCCACAGTTTACCACTTGGGCTATCCTTACTCCATACGCATTCTTATAAACTTAGAGTTGAGATGGAGTTAGGTGAATTCCCCAAGCTCCCTGACCATCTAGCCTGGATAAATATGCAGGTTTCAGGCTCGGGAGAGGACTCATCTCAAAAAGCAAGATGGGCGGTGCCTAAAGATCAGTAGCCAAGATTGTCCTCAGAGCCGCAGCGGTACATATGTGGATGTATGAATTCACATGTGGATCTGTCCACACGAGGATACACGCATTAAACAAATAAGCAAATAACTAAAACTAAAAGAAAGGCAGTGCGTATTCCCAACCTTCCTGCACCACATAGCAAACCTCTCTGTTGCTTTATGTATACATGATATACACAGAGCAACACATAACACACACACACACACAAACACACACAGCACAATGACAAACACTTTGATATTGAAGCTGCATGTCAAAACCTTTTTAATTACAGAGACAACATTTATCTGTGACCTCCTTGCAAAGTCAACAAAATAAAACCACAGTAACCAATGGAAAGTGTTAATATCTCTGAAGAAAACCAATTTTCTTCCTCTCTCCTTCTTTACTTGAAAGTTATATAGAAGACATAGTTCAGAATGTATTTCAATTTGTCTCTCCTTCATGGTAATAATTCTCAACTCCAAAACACCTTTTCATAAGGGTGATCCTAAATTATTTCATTCCCTTTGACTCTTGCACAGGGAGCCTCCTGTTGCCTGTCTTTACTTGAGGCATGCCTAAGATAAGCTTGCCTGTTTGCTTCTCTTGCTATCCCCTCACAATTCACTGGAAGGTGTATGATACAATGTGTCAAAAATCAGCATCAGTTGGTGGGGTTGCAAGCTTGTACAACCACTCTGGAAATCAGTCTGGCAATTCCTCAGGAAATTGGACATAGTACTACCAGAGGATCCTGCAATACCTCTTCTGAGCATATATCCAGAAGATGTTCTATCTGGTAAGAAGGACACATGCTCCACTATGTTCATAGCAGCCTTATTTATAATAGCCAGAAGCTGGAAAGAACCCAGATGTCCCTCAACAGAGGAATGGATACAGAAAATGTGCTACATTTACACAATTTACTACTCAGCTATTAAAAAGAATGAATTTATGAAATTCCTAGGCAAATGGATGAACCTGGAGGGCATCATCCTGAGTGAGGTAACCCAATCACAAAAGAACTCACATGATATGTACTCACTGATAAGTGGATATTATCCCAGAAACTTAGAATACCCAAGATACAAGATACAATTTGCAAAACACATGAAACTCAAGAAGAACAAAGACCAAAGTGTGGACACTTTGTCCCTTCTTAGAATTAGGAACAAAACAACCATGAAAGGAGTTACAGAGACAAGCATTGGAGCTGAGATGAAAAGATGGACCATCTAGAGACTGCCATATCCGGGATCCATCCCATAATCAGCTTCCAAACGCTGACACCATTGCATACACTAGCAAGATTTTGCTGAAAGGACCCAGATATAGCTGTCTCTTGTGAGACTATGCTGGGTCCTAGCAAACACAGAAGTGGATGCTCACAGTCAGCTATTGGATGGATCACAGGACCCCCAATGGAGGAGCTAGGGAAAGTACCCAAGGAGCTAAAGGGATCTGCAACCCTATAGGTGGAACAACAATATGAACTAGCCAGTACCCCCTGGAGTGCGTGTCTCTAGCTGCAGAGGTATCAGAAAATGGTCTAGTCGGCCATCATTGGGAAGAGAGGCCCATTGGTCTTGCAAACTTTATATGCCTCAGTACAGGGGAACGCCAGGGCCAAGAAGTGAGAGTGGGTGAGTAGGGGAGTGGGGGGGAGGGTATGGGGGACTTTTGGGATAGCATTGGAAATGTAAATGAGAAAAATACATAACCAAAAAAAAAGAAAGAAAAAAGTGAAAGTATTGATGCCAATTATCACAAAATTTACATTGTATTTTGTCTTTCATACTATTTTTTTATGGATAACATATATTTTCAAGCATGATCCTTTCTTATTTTAACAAAAATCATGACCAATAAATCAATAGTCTCGGGTCGATAATTTTCCTGTGTTCTAATTAAATTTCATATTCTCTTGGAAAAAAATCAGCATCAGTTTCTGGAAGCTCATTTTGTCCCCATAGGGGTTCCTATGTGCCTGTGGGGGGGGGGGGGCAGGGTGTTTCTGATTTTCTTATCATCAGATAGATGAGGAAACAAAAGCCAGGAAATGTTCAGAGAACATGACCTTGCAGACAGGTGAGAGTCAGTCTCAGAGATGTCCATTAAGTGATGTTAAACACTGACCTATGTTTGAACTTCTCCCACAGGTTTACATAAATGGAATTCTGTAATCTAATGGGTGAAGCTCTTTGTCCTTGTTCTTTACTTGATTAAGCTTTTACAAAAATCACACATTAGGTGTTTATTTTTTATGGGCATCAGAATAAATACAAATACTCCCACTTCCACTAGCTCACTCACTCCTTGTTTTTTCATCTACTCCAGAAGCAAATAATGGAAAACTAACCATAGGATGTGGAGAAAGAGTACTCTAGTGTCCCCCATTGCTGGGGGGATTGCAATTTGGTACAACCACTCTGGAAATCAATCTGGTGGTTCCACAGAAATTTGGAAAAAGATATATCTGAAAAACCAGCTATACCACTTTTGGTCATATACCCAAAAGATGCCCCACTATGCCACAGGGGCACATGTTCCACTATGTTCATAGTGGCCTTGTTTGTGATAGCCAAAAGCTGGAAACAACCCAGAAACAGTTCCTAATAGAAAACAAGTCAGGGAAGGTTGTGAGACAAGAGGACACAAGGGGGGCGCTACTGTGCAGCAATGGGAGGCCTCTCCCTCTGACTTCCCAGGAGAGAGGGTGCCTGGAGGAGACAATGATGCAGCTGAGACTACAGAGGAAGTGGAGTTAGCCAGGAAGACTGGGTTATGCAGCGCTTGCCTAGGAAAAGCTGCCAGACATGCCCTGCATTCAAAACATGGAATTCTGGGTAGGGAGAAGTTGAAGATGGAAAGTCAGGAGGAGGGGAGGCACTTCAGAGTGCCAGGGTTGTGGAAATTTGACTTAATGCCCACATGCCAGAACAAGAGAAGAATTTTAAGCCTGGAAGTGGACAGATGAGATCTGAACAGTTGAGACAGTTGGTAAAGGACCAAGATTGGGCCATGACTGAGAGTGGGAAAGTCTGGAGACTGTGAAAAATGTCTAGGGTAAGATGTCCTGGAACTGACATTTGAAGTAGTGGACGTGAGAATGAGCTGACATACATGTTCCTGCATGGATAAATATATGTTATCCATAAAAAACATGTAGCAATGTAGCCTTGGATTTTGGGAGGAGACATCCTGTGCTATGTGCACATGTACCTAAGGTCCTATTTACACATGATTGCAGTGGTTTGCAGACAGCTGCATATAACCCTAGAGAACATCCAAGAGAAGTGCCTTGAAATGTCTTAGAATCCCTCCTCTCTCCCCTCAAAGATAACTAAAGTCAAGGATGGTAAATGGCTGTTCAGAATCAGTGAAGTAGTAACCACAGGCAGCTACACAGGGTGGATTTTGAAGAACAGTTTGTGGAAGTGCCCTAATTCAGATCAAATGTTCTGGGTTAGAAAGAAAATCATACAGAATACTACTGATTTAGAAATCATGACTAATTTTGAAGGGGTAACTCTGGGATGCATTAAAAATAGTTCAGGCATTTGACAAAAGACATAGACCTTAAATGTGAACAAAGAAGACCTAACTGGTATCAGTAATTAGTTTGTAACTGGCCAAGGCTAACCCATGCGTGAGGTTCAGGAGGAGTTAGAAGCTGGTAAAGCATGGTCTTCAGCAGAGTGAAAGCAAGTTGTCTGTGTGCCAAATGATGTTTAACACAGCTCTGGCTCTGGTCTGATAGCTCACTGCTGTGTTGAGTGGTTCTTCTGTAACAGGTAGTGAGGAAAGAAAGCAAAGGCCAATGTCATGGCTTCCATCCATGGCCTTTGGGTAGTTCCTAGGGGAATAGGTCGCTTATCACTACTGCATCAGTTTTCCAAAGACCCACATCCTATAACTTGTGCAAGAGGGGTTTCTAAAGGAACTTCAGGCCCTAAGGGAATAGCTATCTTCTCTTAGTGCTTTTGCAGAGAGAGAGAGAGAGAGAGAGAGAGAGAGAGAGAGAGAGAGAGAGAGAGAGAATTTTATTAGCATTCCATTCACACATAAGATTCTCAAAGAATGAATTTAAAACATTACATTACAAAGAGAAAAAGTTTTAGCACTGAGGAAGGATAAAATTAGTACTAAAGTAGAAATATCTATGGACTACAGTGAAAAATCAGAATGAGATAAATATATATGTAAATTTTCCACAAGAAAGTTATCTGCTTAGATATAGAAGGAAATACTTGAATATTAGATGAATTCTCTCTTGAAATTTGGCTTCAACATCAAAACACATACTGTAAGCTTCTTGCCTTACTTACCATCTTCAAATACATATTCAAGTGAAATAATACTGAATGAGTCTCAGGATGGTTAACCTGACCTCTAATCCTATCATGATTGAGACAGAGGAATCTATATATATTGGAAACTGTATTATAAAATAGTATTTTACTTACATGCCCAATAGGAAAAGCAAGATAGGAAGAAGTGAAAGGAGAGAGAGAGAGAGTGGGAGGGAAAGAAGGAAGGAAGGAGGAGAAGAAGAAAGGATCTTGAATCATAGCCTATGAATTGTGTTATTAGTGGTAATTAATAGCATTATCTATATACTTTTATATAGGTAAGTTGATACTATTAGAAATCAAGATTTCAAACCAACATTAAAAAAATAAATGTAGCAAAACTTTATAATTTATAATTTAAATCAGTTCAGTTTTAAAATAAGTGCTTATTTCCTAACTATCTATTTGAAAAATCTTGGAAAACATAGACAATCCAAATGTAACATATATTCTTAGTATCGATAAAATGTTCTAAAAAATCCTCACTGAAAGTACTAGGTTTCAGTTGGAGGAGGAGTTCAATTCAAGTTTGGTTCCATTGTGTATTGAATTAAGGTATTCAAAATTGGTGTTATTTTTCTAAGACCCATCCTTTCAGCATTAGAAATTGTGTTAATAAAAACTACTTTACTGACTATTTTTTATTTTATTTCAAGTAAACAGTGTGGTAAAAATGGGCTATCAGGTTTTTTTATTTAGCAATATTTTCAATGGGTTATCCTAACTCCATAAAGTATTCCTAATGAACAACTAATTTCTCCTCATTCAGGACACTTGCAGACATCATGAAATCCCAGAATCCGGTGTTTTTATTCCCTTGAGTATGTACCAAATGGCAGGATGCTAGCTCTACAGGTACTCATAATTTACGCACCTGATGTTCCAGTTTCACTAATCAATTGAGGCTGTCTCTGCTACACATTTCTCACAAAGGGCCATATTTCCTATTTGAGCATATTTGTAGGAACGTGCTCTGAATTTTCATGACGATGGAGAGAAGACTAGCCTTGTCTTCTCCTCTTTGTCCTTGACTCAATTTCTTTCCAGGCCAGTGTAATATCAGAGGATATAGGCTAATTAAATTTTATTAATAGTCATATGTGGCTTTAATTCACTCCACTGATACTAGTAATGTGTATATAATCTTCATGCCTCAATCTTTGAAACCCGGTTCCAAATGCTTTGAAGGGATGCTGGTATCTATATCAGAAAACCCATGCAAACTTCAGGATCTGAAACCTACTTAACTGCAGCCAGGTGCTCCCTGGGCAGCACTACAGGAAGCATAGGAGAAGAGCTTGGCCATCTGCTATAGTTTTTCTTTTTTTTTTTTTTTTAATATTTTTATTACATATTTTCCTCAATTACATTTCCAATACTATCCCAAAAGTCCCCCATAGCGCCCCCCACTTCCCTACCCACCCATTCCCATTCTTTTGGCCCTGGCATTCCCCTATATTGGGGCATATAAAGTTTGCAAGTCCAATGGGCCTCTCTTTCCATTGATGGCCGACTAGGCCATCTTTCGATACATATGCAGCTAGAGACAAGAGCTCCAGGGTTCTGGTTAGTACATCATGTTGTTCCAACAATAGGGTTGCAGATCCCTTTAGCTCCTTGGGTACTTTCTCTAGCTTCTCCATTGGGAGCCCTGTGATACATCCAATAGCTGACTGTGAACATCCACTCCTGTGTTTGCTAGGCCCCGGCATCATCTCACAAGAGACAGCTATATTTGGGTCCTTTCAGCAAGATCTTACTAGTGTATGCAATGGTGTCAGCGTTTAGAAGCTGATTATGGGACGGATCCCTGGATACAGCAGTCTCTAAATGTTCCATCCTTTCATCACAGCTACGAACTTTGTCTCTGTAACTCCTTCACTGGGTGTTTTGTTCCCAATTCTAAGAAGGTGCACAATGTCCACACTTTGGTCTTCATTCTTCTTGAGTTTCATGCGTTTATCAAATTGTATCTTATATCTTGGGTATCCTAAGTTTTGGGCTAATATCCACTTATCAATGAATACATATTGTGTGAGATCTTTTGTGATTGTGTTACTTCACTCAAGATGATGCCCTCCAGGTCCATCCATTTGGCTAGGAATTTCATAAATTCATTCTTTTTAATAGCTGAGTAGTACTCCATTGTGTAAATGTACCATAATTTCTGTATCCATTCCTCTGTTGAGGGACATCTGGGTTCTTTCCAGCTTCTGGCTATTATAAATAGGGCTGCTATGAACATAGTGGAGCATGTGTCCTTTTTACCGGTTGGGACATCTTCTGGATATATGCCCAGGAGAGGTATTGCTGGATCCTCCGGTAGTACTATGTCCAATTTTCTGAGGAACCGCCAGACTGATTTCCAGAGTGGTTGTACAAGCTTGCAATCCCACCAACAATGGAGGAGTGTTCCACTTTCTCCACATCCTCGCCAGCATCTGCTGTCACCTGAATTTTTGATCTTAGCCATTCTGACTGGTGTGAGGTGGAATCTCAGGGTTGTTTTGATTTGCATTTCCCTGATGATTAAGGATGTTGAACATTTTTTCAGGTGCTTCTCTGCCATTCGGTATTCCTCAGGTGAGAATTCTTTGTTCAGTTCTGAGCCCCATTTTTTAATGGGGTTATTTGACTTTCTGGAGTCCACCTTCTTGAGTTCTTTATATATATTGGATATTAGTCCCTTATCTGATTTAGGATAGGTGAAGATCCTTTCCCAATCTGTTGGTGGTTTTTTTGTCTTATTGATGGTGTCTTTAGCCTTGCAGAAGCTTTGTAGTTTCATGAGGTCCCACTTGTCAATTCTCGATCTTACAGCACAAGCCATTACTGTTCTATTCAGGAATTTTTCCCCTGTGCCCATATCTTCAAGGCTTTTCCCCACTTTCTCCTCTATAAGTTTCAGTGTCTCTGGTTTTATGTGAAGTTCCTTGATCCACTTAGACTTGACCTTAGTACAAGGAGATAGGAATGGATCGATTCGCATTCTTCTACATGTTAACAACCAGTTGTGCCAGCACCATTTGTTGAAAATGCTGTCTTTCTTCCACTGGATGTTTTTAGCTCCCTTGTCGAAGATCAAGTGACCATAGGTGTGTGGGTTCATTTCTGGGTCTTCAATTCTATTCCATTGGTCTATTTGTCTGTCACTATACCAGTACCATGCAGTTTTTATCACAATTGCTCTGTAGTAGAGCTTTAGGTCCGGCATGGTGATTCCACCAGAGGTTCTTTTATCCTTGAGGAGAGTTTTTGCTATCCTAGGTTTTTTGATATTCCAGATGAATTTGCAGATTGCACTTTCTAATTCGTTGAAGAATTGATTTGGAATTTTGATGGGGATTGCATTGAATCTGTAGATTGCTTTTGGCAAGATAGCCATTTTTACAATGTTGATCCTGCCAATCCATGAGCATGGGAGATCTTTCCATCTTCTGAGATCTTCTATAATTTCTTTCTTCAGAGACTTGAAGTTTTTATTATACAGATCTTTCACTTCCTTAGTTAGAGTCACGCCAAGATATTTTATATTATTTGTGACTATTGAGAAGGGTGTTGTTTCCCTAATTTCTTTCTCAGCCTGTTTATTCTTTGTGTAGAGAAAGGCCATTGATTTGTTTGAGTTAATTTTATATCCAGCTACTTCACCGAAGCTGTTTATCAGGCTTAGGAGTTCTCTGGTGGAATTTTTAGGGTCACTTATATATACTATCATATCGTCTGCAAAAAGTGATATTTTGACTTCATCTTTTCCAATTTGTATCCCTTTGATCTCCTTTTGTTGTCGAATTGCTCTGGCTAGGACTTCAAGTACAATGTTGAATAGGTATGGAGAAAGTGGACAGCCTTGTCTAGTCCCTGATTTTAGAGGGATTGCTTCAAGCTTCTGACCATTTACTTTGATGTTGGCTACTGGTTTGCTGTAGATTGCTTTTATCATGTTTAGGTATGGGCCTTGAATTCCTGATCTTTCCAAGACTTTTATCATGAATGGGTGTTGGATCTTGTCAAATGCTTTTTCCGCATCTAAGGAGATGACCATGTGGTTTTTCTCTTTGAGTTTGTTTATATACTGGATTACGTTGATGGATTTCCGTATATTGAACCATCCCTGCATCCCTGGGATGAAACCTACTTGGTCAGGATGGATGATTGTTTTGATGTGTTCTTGGATTCGGTTAGCAAGAACTTTATTGAGGATTTTTGCATCAATATTCATAAGGGATATTGGTCTGAAGTTTTCTATCTTTGTTGGGTCTTTTTGTGGTTTAGGTATCAGAGTAATTGTGGCTTCATAGAATGAGTTGGGTAGAGTACCTTCTGTTTCTATTTTGTGGAATAGTTTGTGAAGAACTGGGATTAGATCTTCTTTGAAGGTCTGATAGAACTCTGCACTAAACCCATCTGGTCCTGGGCTTTTTTTAGTTGGGAGACTATTAATGACTGCTTCTATTTCTTTGGGGGATATAGGGCTGTTTAGATCATTAACCTGATCTTGATTCAGCTTTGGTACCTGGTATCTGTCTAGGAACTTGTCCATTTCATCAAGGTTCTCCAGTTTTGTTGAGTATAGCCTTTGGTAGAAGGATCTGATGGTGTTTTGGATGTCTTCAGGATCTGTTGTTATGTCTCCTTTTTCATTTCTGATTTTGTTAATTAGGATGCTTTCCCTGTGCCCTCTAGTGAGTCTGGCTAAGGGTTTATCTATCTTGTTGATTTTCTCAAAGAACCAGCTCCTTGATTGGTTGATTCTTTGAATAGTTTTTCTTGTTTCCACTTGGTTGATTTCACCCCTGAGTTTGATTATTTCCTGCCGTCTACTCCTCTTGGGTGAATTTGCTTCCTTTTGTTCTAGTGCTTTTAGGTGTGTTGTCAAGCTGCTAATGTGTGCTCTCTCTAGTTTCCTTTTGGAGGCACTCAGAGCTATGAGTTTTCCTCTTAGAAATGCTTTCATTGCGTCCCATAAGTTTGGGTATGTTGTGGCTTCATTTTCATTGAACTCTAAAAAGTCCTTAATTTCTTTCTTTATTCCTTCCTTGACCAAGGTATCATTGAGAAGAGTGTTGTTCAGTTTCCACGTGAAGGTTGGCTTTCTATTATTTATATTGTTATTGAAGATCAGCCTTAGTCCATGGTGATCTGATAGGATGCATGGGACAATTTCAATATTTTTATATCTGTTGAGGCCTGTTTTGTGACCAATTATGTGGTCAATTTTGGAGAAGGTACCATGAGGTGCTGAGAAGAAGGTATATCCTTTTGTTTTAGGATAGAATGTTCTGTAGATATCTGCCAGATCCATTTGATTCATAATTTCTCTTAGTTTCTCTGTGTCCCTGTTTAGTTTCTGTTTCCATGATCTGTCTATTGGTGAAAGTGGTGTGTTGAAGTCTCCCACTATTATTGTATGGGGTGCAATGTGTGCTTTGAGCTTTACTAAAGTTTCTTTAATGAATGTGGCTGCCTTTGTATTTGGAGCATAGATATTCAGGATTGATAGTTCCTCTTGGAGGATTTTACCTTTGATGAGTATGAAGTGTCCCTCCCTGTCTTTTTTAATGACTTTGGGTTGGAAGTCAATCTTATCAGATATTAGAATGGCTACTCCAGCTTGTTTCTTCATGCCATTTGCTTGGAAAATTGTTTTCCAGCCTTTCATTCTGAGGTAGTGTCTATCCTTTTCTCTGAGATGAGTTTCCTGTAAGCAGCAAAATGTTGGGTCTTGTTTGTGTAGCCAGTTTGTTAGTCTATGTCTTTTTATCGGGGAGTTGAGTCCATTGATATTAAGAGATATTAAGGAAAAGTAATTGTTGTTTCCTGTTATTTTTGATGTTAAAGTTGGCATTTTGTTCTTGTGGCTGTCTTCTTTTAGGTTTGTTGAGGGATTACCTTCTTGTTGTTTCTAGGGCGTGGTTCCTGTCCTTGTATTGGTTTTTTTCTGTTATTATCCTTTGAAGGGCTGGATTCGTGGAGAGATAATGTGTGAATTTGGTTTTGTCGTGGAATACTTTGGTTTCTCCATCTATGTTAATTGATAGTTTGGCTGGGTATAGTAGCCTGGGCTGGAATTTGTGTTCTTTTAGTGTCTGTATAACATCCGTCCAGGATCTTCTGGCTTTCATAGTCTCTGGTGAAAAGTCTGGTGTAATTCTGATAGGCTTGCCTTTATATGTTACTTGGCCTTTTTCTCTTACTGCTTTTAGTATTCTATCTTTATTTAGAGCATTTGTTGCTCTGATTATTATGTGTCGGGAGGTATTTCTTTTCTGGTCCAGTCTATTTGGAGTTCTGTAGGCTTCTTGTATGTTCATGGGCATCTCTTTCTTTAGATTTGGGAAGTTTTCTTCTATAATTTTGTTGAAGATGTTTGCTGGTCCTTTGAGTTGAAAATCTTCATTCTCATCCACTCCTATTATCCGTAGGTTTGGTCTTCTCATTATGTCCTGTATTTCTTGGATGTTTTGAGTTAGGATCTTTTTGCATTTTACATTTTCCTTGATTGTTGTGCCGATGTTCTCTATGGAATCTTCTGCACCTGAGATTCTCTCTTCCATCTCTTGTATTCTGTTGCTGATGCTCGTATCTATGGTTCCAGATTTCTTTCCTAGGGTTTCTATCTCCAGTGTTGCCTCATTTTGGGTTTTCTTTATTGTGTCTACTTCCCTTTTTAGGTCTAGTATGGTTTTGTTCATTTCCATCATCTGTTTGGATGTGTTTTCCTGTTTTTCTGTAAGGACTTCTACCTGTTTGATTATGTTATCATGTTTTTCTTTAAGGATTTGTAACTCTTTAGCAGTGTTCTCCTGCAATTCTTTAAGGGATTTTTGTGCTTCCTCTTTATTGTCTTCTGCCTTTTTATCAGTGTTCTCCTGCATTTCTTTAAGTGTGTTATTAAAGTCCTTCTTGAAGTCCTCTATCATCATCAGGAGATATGCTTTTAAATCCGTGTCTAGCTTTTCCGGTGTGTTGGGGTGCCCTGGACTGGGCGAAGTGGGGGTGCTGGGTTCTGATGATGGTGAGTGGTCTTGGTTCCTGTTAGTAAGATTATTACGTTTACCTTTCGCCATCTGGTAATCTCTGGGGTTAGTTGTTATCGTTGTCACTATTTAAAGATTGGAGCAGAAGCTGTGTTCCACTCACCAGCAGTCTCTAAATCCTGCAGCGGGGGTCGTGGGTAGCTGACGGTACCCCGGTGCTGGTCCAGCCGGAAGAGGCCTGTGGTCCTACTCAGGCCGTTTTTCTGCTTCCCTAACTAATGCAGTCTCTGGTCCCGCGTGCAATTGGATTGGAGCAGAAGCTGTGTTCCACTCTCCAGAAGTCTTAAGATCCAGCAGTCCCAAAATCCTGCGGCGGGGGTCGTGGGTAGCTGGCGGGTGTCAGGCAACCCTGCGCTCCCGCTACCCTGGCGCTGATCCGGCCGGGTGAGGCCTGTCTGCTATAGTTTTTCTAGCTCCTCCTTCAACTTTGAATAATGTTCCCATGCTCCCAGCATGTAGAGTTGGAACATACAGAGCCAATCGTCATAGGCAGAGTCCTATCTTACTGTCCCATCAGAACATCTTTCTTTGGCTTAAGAAATACAGTTTTAATTGTCATAATTTCTATTTATCTAGAAAGTATTTAGAGCCTAAGTGTGAAGAGAAAAGTGCTTAACATAGAAGTTTCCATATAATGATTCAAGAATATAATCCATTTTGTATCAGTTTAAATGCTTTCTTATAGTTCTGAATAGTAGAACCTATTAGTGAAGATTTTTAAAAGCCAATGATAAAATGGCTGGTTAAATTCCTTCCATTCCTAGAAAACTCATTACTTAGAAACTGTATTCTCTTGGAAACCACTTTGTGGTCAAGGGAATGACAGTCATAATCAAGCAGAACTTAGAGCAAATCCTAGCTATCAAATCACTTCGTTTATCATAGTCTCAAGCTTTTCATTGTAAAGTTGAGATGCTAACAACGCACACCCTTAATCAGCTTGATTGTCAGATTAAATGATAGGTTAAGATCGATTTGCCACAGGAGCTTTACTTGAGGATCAACAGTATCATTACTAAAATCATGAAAGCATTTGCAATGATGTAAATTCATACTGGACAGATCCTTGAAAGAACACTCTGCATAACTGACTATAAATAGACTAAACCTTTTGATGATTTCATTTGTTTAGCTAATAACAGGAAACATGCAGATTCAGAAAAATCTATTGTCCCTTGGAGAGTGTATTTTGATTTTGTCAATGTCTCAGTATGGTTATATAATATATATTTGATACTTTATAGCTTTTGTAAGTTAAGACATAAGAAAGAAAACTGCAGATAGACAAGGGGATTTCCAATGGCAGAAAAAATGGTGACATCTGTTCATTGATGGCTCTGTTAGTGGGCTAATGAATTTCTTCATGGTCATATCTCATGTGTGTTTGCCACACCTCCACTCATAGTCCTGACCTGTTTTACTCATATCACACCATGGTCTTTTTCTGTGTGGTGAAGCTCAGTTTGACCTGATATTGAGTTACTGTTAATCGTGTTTTTCCTTGGACTGAGAAGATTTCTTAATGTATTTAGTAACACTTTCATGGTAAGTGAAATGCCCTTTTAAAGAACTGAATTTTTGGTTTTGAGCCTCAATTTTCTTTGATACTTCTTTCAAAACATTCTTTAACTCTTCTGTTTTTAAACTTATGACCATGCACTGTTTATGGTTTTATAACATAATAAATTCAATATATCAAATGATTGCTTGTATTTGTCTTGGTAAATTAATTTGGCCCAATGTATTAGAAATATGAAAGGGGCATGAAGAGATATCAAGGATCATGTAAAATGTTTCCCTTTTACATTGTTTTGAGTGTAAAATGTCTTTCTATGATGTGTCCTGCTGTTTCCTAGGTATTGTACCTTGGAAAACAAAAGTCCCAGGAAAGCATTGCTATCAACTCCCTGCATATTTAGTAGTGTCAATTAAAAGGAACTAGTTTACATCATGAAAGGTATACATTTTTCCAAAGGTGAATATTCACCTTCTGCTTCCCAGAGAAGTAGACCAGGAGTCCCTTGTCACTGTCTGTGCTGTCCTAGGACAGGTAACTGCACATAGCAGCGAGTGATGCTGATGGTTTGGGTGGAAACAGTTTCTATGCAGATCCAGTCCTGCATCTGTGCAGCTCAGAGAGTATGCCTACCTCAGCAGTGCCATTGGAGGTTATCGGGGAGACTGAGGTGAAGCCAAAGGTTACTCATGCTAAGAAACAGTGGAGGGAATTCTCCCCAGTGTTTGTTCTCGGGACAGGACCTTAGGCATTAGATGGTTCAAACTCTGATAATTTCCTGTCTCAGTAATAAAGGTGCATGTACTCTGAACCATCAGCTAGGATTAAGAAAGACTTCATCATAACGATTTAAGCTGAGTTGACAGCTTGTTCCCTAAAATTATGGAAAGACAGTAAATGAAGCCAGTTCTCTGAATAAGCATCCAACCCAGTGTAGAAGTTAGCCCTAATTACAGACAGGATAACACAGTATCTGATTCAAATGTGTCATGTTTTAATACTCTGAAAACTTAGCTCAAATGTTCCATTTATACTAATGGTTATCCTAGAACTGGAAAAATGAGGCCAAGTGCCCACTGCCTACTTTGTACCTAGCCTGTGCAACAAAGCTAAGGGATATTTTGTCCCTGTCTTCATATTTCTGAACATTTATTTTCTGATGCTAGTCTGTTGTGTACTTGATACTTCTGTTAATTTTTTCAGTTAAGCCTTTCTCAGAGGACTCTGATACCATTTTCCTCCTGGGGTGGATGCTGTTCAGTGAATTGCAAGTAGCACAGCTGTCCTTGGTTATCTGTTTCTGTGACTTCCTATAGCACAATGCTCTTGCTCACACTTTCATTCTCCTATGCTACTTTGTTCAGGACACAGCTTAGTTCCTTTTTTTTAATCCACATAGAAAATGAAGCAAAAAGCTACTTGAACACTTATATCAAGTGCTAGAGAAAAAAATTCTGATGGAATGATAACATGATACTGGAACACATCTCTCCTCTGTTCCTTTCTTGGGTCCAGTGTCTACACAGCTCCGGGAAGCAGATTCCAAGCTCAGCTGAGCATGGTGAGCAGCAATCACAGCAAGCCGAGCATCCATCATCACAGAAGCTGTTTCAGGACCACTTCCAGTAAAGGAGGTATTCTTTCTAATAGCTGTGGTGTTTTGAAAGCGAGCAAACACTGGCTGTGGTTTAACTGCTCCTATGTTGTCTTCTAACGCCTTAGCCACATTTTGTGCTGCCCCAAACAGAAGAGGTTGGACTTTAACCATTTTCCAGGAAGCAACTACATAGACAGAGCTGATAACCAAAAGAAGTTTGAGAAAGTAAAACTGAGCTGAACCACAGCAGAGCCTTTCTATCTCTCTGCCCCCAGCACTTGCTGAGGCTCTGGGCTGCCAGGTGGACTCCAGTAGGAAGATGCTAAGAGGCTTTACACCACAAGAGACATGCCTGCTGCAATTGACCAGTGATAACAACCACACAAGACTCCTGCCTATTGTCAGTTCCCAGCCAGTCATGGCATCTGTTTCGTAGTGCAGACATAGCCATGAATCTGTTTAAAGGCCAGGAACAGGGCTTAGAGAGGTCGAGTCAGTTCAGGAGCATAAGGAAGTAGATCTAAATTCAATTTCATCTTTTTTAATACTAAGAATTTCTCTCTGTGTGTATGTATGTATGTATATATGTATGTATGTATAGCCTAAATGCTGCACATTCTCTCAGTCCTTCCTCACAGCGCCTCTTTCCCTCCCTCCCTTCTCCTCTGAGAAGGTGAGACCTCCTTAGGTATCCCCCAACCCTGGTGCATCAAGTCTCTGCAGGACTGGGATACCTCCTCTCGCTTGAAGACCAGTCAAGGCAACCCTGTTGGGGAATGGATACTACAGTCAGGCTGTAGCTTTAGGGGAGACTCTCTGCTCTAGTTACTGGGGGACCCACATGAAGACTGAACTGCATGTCTGCTGCATATGTGCCAGCCCATGTACGCCCTTTTGTTGGTGGCTCATTCTCTGAGAGGTCCCAGGAGTCTAATTTAGTTGACTTTGTTAGTCTTTGTATAGTGTTCCTATCCCCTTTAGGGCCTTCAATCCTTCCCCCAAGTCTTCCATAAGGGTCCCCAAACTCCATCCAATGTTTGGCTGTTGGTATCTGCATCTGTCAGCTGCTAGGTAGAGCCTCTCAGAGGACAGCCATGCTAGACTCCTGTCAGCAAGCATAATGGAGTATTATTAGTAATGTCAGAGCTTGGCGCTTGCCCATTGGATGGGTCTCATGAAGGGCTTGATTTTGGTTGGCCTTCCTCCAGTCTCTGCTCTATCCTTGTCCATCCGTATATTTCTTTTTTAACAGGACAAATTTTGGGTTGAAAATCTTGTGGGTGGGCTGGTGTCCTTATCCCTCAACTGGGAATCTTACCTTGCTACAGAAGGTGGCCTCTTCAGGTTCCATGTTCTCACTGCTAGGCATCTTTGGTAAGGTCACCTGCATTTTCTCCTGGGAACCTCCCCCATCCCAGGTCTCTGGGACTTCCTAGATTTTCTCCCCCCACACTCCTGGCAGATGTAGATTTCCATTCATTCTCCTGGTCTTCTGGGCCTCTCTCTTGTCTCTCCCCACATCTGATCCTGCCTCCCCTTTCCTGTTCCCTTCCCCTCTCCCACTCAGGTCTCTCTGCTATTACACCTTTCTCTGCTACACTTTCAAAATAAATGATTTCCTTGTTTTTAATAGGTGTATAGTATTCCATTGTGTAAATGAACCACACTCTCTGTATCCATTATTTGTTTAAGAGACATCTGGGCTGCTTTAAGTTTCTGACTATTACAAATAAGGCTGTGATGAACATATAGTGGATAACATGTCCTTATAATTTTGGGGAGCATCTTTGGGGTATATGCCCAATAGTTGAGTCTTCAGGTAGAACTATTTCCAATTTTCTAAGAAATTGCCAGATAGCTTTCCAGAGCAGTTGTACAAGATTGCAGTGCCACCAGCAGTGGAGGAGTGTTTGTGTTCCTCCTATTTCACATCCTTGCCAGCATGTGCTGTCAATTGTGTGAGAATGTGGAGATATTTCATTCTCTTAAGCCTGGATATTCTTGTTGTTTTCCATGGGAAACTCTGCTTGGTTTCACAGAAATGAGTTGATTGTGCAAAAACCCACATTTTAAATTAAAAATATGAGTAAAAAGGTCACTTCCTTCATCCATTTTGAGCACAACAGCGAAAGGAGGTTTGCTTGAAGAACAGACTGTTTCCACCCTACAAACCTACACTATACTAGGTAAGAGCAGAGATGTTGACACAAACCAGTTGAGGGTAATACCTTGTAATTCCCGTGGGGTTTCAGGAGAGTCCACATTACTCCTAGCCATAGCTTCCCCTGTACAGAACACAGAAATTCTGTGTATCTCACTGTTTGTGATATGTACCTAAGATAATGCATAATCCACTACCTGGAAAATACCACACCAGTGATTTCCATCATTGCTTCATGCAGATGTCAACCATTCACTTTGTAACTTTGAGTGCAAACCTGAAATCACTTCATTTCATAAATTGTTCTAAATATGCATACATTTTAATGTGGGACTAAAACATTAAATAATAACATGATGTGTATTTCAAAAGACAGTAGAAAAGATTTTGAATGTCCTCGTGGCATAGAGATAATGAATGGATGTTTTGGAAAAAATTATGCTTATCCCAATATAAAGAATACTCAATATATGTATGGACTCAGACATTATATATGATTTTATAAACGTGTACATCTTTTGTTATTCTAAAAGAGAAACTAATGTAGTTAAGAAAATCTAGATGAAGTAACCAGAATTCTGTGAAATGTGGTTTCATGTTCAGGGTTCTCCCAACAAATTGTATGGTTACCTGCATAAGGCTGTAACACTTGTTTGTGTTGACAAAAAAAGTCATGGAGCAAAGAGATGGTATAACCTCCTTTTTGCATCAGAAATTACCCAGATTTCCAGAATATTCTCTAAGTGATTCAGTCTATGGATGAACTTGAATCTCAGGATGCTACTCGCATCTACCCAGCCTCACTATGAAGGATTCTACAATGCCTGAGGCTCACAGCCTACTTTGTTATTGCTCTCTATGGAAGAACAGTTTTAAACCAAATCAAATGTTCAATGGGAAGCAGGGTGGCTGTTCTAGTACAGCAAGTGGAACAATTACAGTTATTCTGAAGTACAAGTGGAAGGATGGGGGAGTAAGAATGACAAACCAATGGCATAGAGTAATCATGAGGAATAAAGAGATGAACTCACAAGACTTTAAGGAAATAATCACTATCTTAAGGAAGCAATGGGTGTTTTTATATGTTGTGGGGTTTTTGATTGATTATCCCTAAAAGATAAGGTATGGGCTGCATCTATGTGTACACTCAGTGTGGGTCTTTCTGTGCACTCTCCCTCCATATACTGTAGATCAAAGAAATCTGGCTTTAAATCATGAATGCTTCTTCAAAAAGCAATCTTGGTAGTGAGATCAACCCTCTAGTCTGTGAACTGTGGGCCATAATTGTATCTATCTTAAAGGGCTGTTGGATGATCAGGGGTTGCTTGATGTACAGTACAGTATATGGTATTATAGTACTTCCCCATCCTTCCCATGTTGAAGAATAGAAATCAGTATCAGTGCCTCTGTGTGTGTGTGTGTGTGTGTGTGTGCGTGTGTGTGTTCCATTCTCTTTAAGGCAGAGTCAAGGGCTTATAACAGGACTCTCAAGGGCTTGTTTGCACTTGTTGTTGCTAATTCACTAAAGATAAACAATTCTAGGGGACAGGATATTATAACTTCATCTTATAGAGTAAAGCTGTACTTCAGGGAGTTTAGTACCTGAGGTCACTCGCCTTCATCACCTTTTCCTTTCTAGAATTCTGGTAGCACTCAGGGGACAGTCTGAGGGTCAAAAAGCATGCTGCTGTGAAACACAGGCAAATAGCTGAGCACAGAGAGCATGAGTCATGTTAGACATTTGTTCATTGCTATTTTAATTGTCAGTGGCTCCTCCAATAACCACTGTCCTAAGAAATGCCATGACCACAGATTCAGAACCAAGCTTAGGAATGTGTTTTTAGACTCTTGTTACTGTCACCGAATACCATGGCAATTGTCATGTCGTGACTTTCGACATTATTAAATGAAAGTAAAAACTGACAAAAGTATTCTAATTTTTAAAAAATTTATTGTCAATAATGTGAAATACAAGGCACAGAATCAAACAGTAAAGAAGGCTCTTCAGGTTGTCTAGAGTGGGGGTCTTCATGGAGTTAGCTGGTTCAAGAGCAACAAGAGCTACAGGTAAAAGCTGTAGGCTATGGGTACTAGAATTTTGATGTTTCAAGCTTCTGGGGGAGGGGACTTCTGGAGTGGATGGAATCAGGAAGAAGGTGAGTTCAGTTAAAAAAAAAGTTGCTGAAATTGCATACAAAAGTTCAGAAAATGTTTATGCAATATGAGCACCAGAATTTATAGAAGTGAAAGCCAACAAGAGAAGGCATCTGGTTCCCCCTTAAGGCACGTTTATGGCAGTGAGGATGAAATCCAGCTGACTTGCTGTACCACCACTCATTTCTTTAGGACCTCTTCTCATTGCAACAGACAGATGTTCTTCTAAGCAGAGAGAAGCTGATAATGGTCAAGTAGATCACACTCTTGAGGAGAAGGAGAAGGTAGGTGTAGTAGGCAGAGGTGCTCCTGAACTGGAGCTGCAGCACATCTAAAAGAGTTCTTTAATTAGCTCCATCTGTCTTTTTGATGGCATAGTACATGTTACTAATGAGGGAATAATAAGTATTAATTTCTTTTTTTAAGGTATTAATTTCTGATGACTTACATTGAGTAACAGCTATCCTCATTCAAATCTGAAACTCAGCACTCACCATTCACAAGAGAACCACAGATAGGGAGATCAAACTTGGAAAGCAGCCTGTCTAAACCCATCAGTGCCCATAACAAGTGAGTAAGTAGATGACTTTAAAAGCCTGGCTTATCTTTTATCATGTTTTCTTTGATGGTTAAAAATAAGAGACATATGAATAAATAAAGTTTTTTATTAATATAGGTTAGGTTCTACCACTGTGCCCCTCATTAAAGTCTATATTTGAATTGGTAATTCGCTATGATGCTGTGATGTCCCTGCAGTGACATACTAGTTGTAAATATCACCATCTATTCGGTAACACCCAGACATTGAGATATTTTTAAATTATTCATGGCAGCTCACATACTCAAAAGGAAAAGCACTATCATATGTCACAAAGGTAAACATATATATGTAGACCTACCATTTTTATCTTGCCAGCAAGTGGTAGCAACTAAAAGAAATGGCAATAAGAACTTGTTAATATGCACATTATTTGACAGTCCTTTGTGTGTCTGTGAATACACATATATCTTCATATAAATGAATACATAGATGCCCTTACATAGAAGTGTATTAAAACATGAGCCCCATAGTTAGTTAATTAAATATATCTAATTATAGGAATTAGTATCATTCTATGTAACTCAGTACACACCATTCACATGTTATGTTTCTGTATACAGATAAATAGAAATTCAAAAAGAGTACGTCTTTCTCTTTTACCCTAAAAGATGTAATAGACTGTCTAAAACTATCTTTATAGAAGAGCACCACATCCTTCTAAACAAAGGATCCTCCCAAAACAACTGTGCAAAGTTCACTGACCATTGAAGAGACTGAGGATTTCAGAGGAGAAACGTGACAGTGAACAGCAAGCAGCTAACAGCTTTCATATCTGTTCATTCCTTGCAGTTTCAGAAGGTCCCTGGAGCCTTGGGACTATTGTTCATTACCAGCAGTTGTGGCATACAATGAATTACAAACTGTGAAGCCCTCTGCGTTGTACAGCCCTCTGCCTAGATGTGCATCTGTGTACCTCATTGAATCAAGGTGATGCTGTGGGATCTTACATCTGAATTATTCTGAGTAATTTGGAAAGAGTATGCATTCTTCACTGTACATGCCCTCCATGTTGGGACACTGACTAATCCTGGTCTCCCCCGACACATCCCTACACAACCCTACATGTGGTGGCACAGAATGAGCTTCCCAACATGCAGAGATGGCAAGAGATGCATTAATTACAGATATTAATTACATGCTTGCAAACAGGATCCTCACTCAGTCTTTAACTACGATGTTCTACCTGACAGTGATACATATAGCAATAAATATCTGAGAATGTCAAGGCTGCTAGGTCCACTCCTTTTTTTTAATAGGCTTTGACTCTTTCATTTGAATATGTAGTTGACTAAGGCATCAGTTTTTAATGAACCAGTTTTTGGACATTGACCTGTGTACATAATAAGAGTAAACAACTTTGCTTGCTTGGCAGAACATTCCTATTTATGGCATCAAAGGTGAAAACTCAAGTTTAGCATTTATCATGTACTTAATTGATTGTTGATTTAACATGTCACTTATTTATAATTCAATTAACAATCCCAGGGATAACGATGGGGCGGAGTGTGTGTGTATCATTAGATGTGGGTATTTTGGGTAATGACACTACAGCTTAGAAAGCTTCAGCAAAAGATTTCAACTTTTCTCCCAAAACCTCAGCCAGCCTAGTACTATGGTAAAATAAATACAAGGTGAAATAAAGGCATTGGCCCCATTATATGTCACAACAATTTTTATTGATACATTGTAGTAAAAGACTGGTTATTTCCAAACACATTCTCTAGAAAGCTCTATTTCAAAGGATGCAAGCACATACCTTTCTTTATTGAAGGAAAGAAAATCTCTTGATCCGTTCCTCTTTTGTTGTTCTCATGTTTGACAATACATCTGTGCTCTTTCCCCATTGACCTTACAGGCACAGTAAGCCAGCTAAACTTCATGTATTTGTCCTTAGTCTTCAGTGTATCCCCTTCCTGAGAGTCCAGGATAGTATTGCCATTCTTTTCTTTCCAATACACCCTTATGACATCGGGAAAGAACTTTTCAAGGAGACAAAGGTATGTCCCAGTCTTATGGAGAATTTTTTCAGCAACAGAAGGAAGAAAAATGGTGGGCTTGGGGGAAATGTCTGCATCAAGTCTTTTGTCTGTAAGAGAAAAATGGAAAATTAATAAAGATAATAATGATGGTAATCACTATGATTGAGATAGAGTCTCATGTAGCTCAGTGTAGAATCAAACTTGGAATGTACTTGTGGGTGATCCTTCTGCATCTGCCTCCCAAGTGCTAGGATAACAGACTAAATTAGACACAGACACTAAATCCAGTCACTCAAAATAATATTATGTAAACACAAATAGGAATGGTTAAGAAGAATTTATTTCTTCGCATACCTTTATTTCTCATGGTGAAGCATAATTTGGATGGATGGATAATAGGGAGGGCGAGGAGACCAAGTTGCTTTTATGGTCACCGTACAGAAGAAGCTTTCTTATCATCTCTAACATAGTTCCCTGCCCCCCATGTGTTACTTTGGTCCCTGGCTATTCCATTTAGTGCAACCCACTGTTCATTTAGTTGACGTTACAATGAGCTCTGCATTTCTTATATCTCAGTGAAATCGATGCAAGTAGCTTTCATTTTTTTTTGTACCTGTATATAGTCATTTATGTAAAGAAATTATCCTTCCATGTTTAGGCTGTGGTTTGGACAATGTGCCCATTGCTTTATTTACAACATCACCTTTGTTTCTCTCACAGCCTAGCTGTTCTCATGTCCTACTTTCATTACATCTTGCTGTTCCTTTGTCTTACTTAGTAGGCACTGAGCACAAAGTTTCCCATGTTCTCTAGGAGTAAGCGGAGAAGTGTTCCATGTCTGAGTTCAAAGCTCAGACTTGTTCACAGCATATTTGGAGAAAAATGAAGGTGTCTGTCTCTTAAGTCTATCACCATCTTGACTGTAATAATGAACCCCTCGCCAATGTCAAATGCTTTAGTATGGCTTCCCATAGATATGAATGTTTAATGGAAGTCCAGATGTCTGCAAACCTTGCTAGGTGTTTGCACACTGCTCTCCAGCATTACATGTGGAATTGCAGTCTCCTGGAAAGTGCTTCTGCAAGTCCTGCTTACAGCCCTCTTCTTTCTAAAGATTATCACCCTCACCTCACTATGGCCAGCTTTGCCTTCCCCCAATTACCTTGAAAATGCATTCCTTCAGTATCCACCTATGATGTCCCCTTTCATTCCTACACCAAAGATGAAGGATCATCACAGTGATTCAAATAATATCAAAACTACTATATTAGTCTAATGTCCCTGATTTTTCAGAGTTGAGAGACATGATGTTCTGAAATTCTTACAAGAATAGCACTTCTATCCTGACCTAACTGATTCATAATAAGTTCTGTTAGCTGTTTTATTTTTCATAAAATATATCTTTAATTGCAACCCAATTTAACCTCAGTACATCAATGAAACCAAAATGAAAGAAGATGAGAACACTAATTAAAAGGATTAAAATTCAGAGGTTATCAACATGGCTGCTAGCAACACATTTTTCTATGATTCATGCTTGAATGAAACATTGTCATTCCACAAGTAAAAGCTTTGTTATTAATCATAGAAGTGGAGGGTGCGGTTTGCAATTAAATCCGGGACAAATAAGGAGAGAAATGGTGTTCTTTACCCACAAGCTACAGTCTATTTTGTGATAGTATTCCTGGGTTCCCAATCTACCATCACAAGAAGCCTGCTGCTCTAGAATTGCAAAAGGAGAGATGGTTAAGCCTAGAGTGTGTACCAGTACATGGAATACTTCATTTCTGCTGTGCAAAACAGTGGCTGTGCTCCCAGTCATCAGTGCAACACATGAAACTGCATCTGTTTTTAAATATTCTGTACTATCTAGCTTCAGTCAGCTCACACCAAAGTATTCTGCAGCTGCTTGCTGGCTTGGCTCTTTAATGAAAACTGAATGAATTAATATCACAAGACTGGTCCTCAAAGACAACTCAGGACACTGTTATTAGCCTGACCTCATAGGCTAAGGGTCCCAATGAGCCGGTGAAACCAAATGTTATGATTTAGTGGTAGTATATAAGTATGACCAATTCTTTGCATTTCTCAAAATAAATGTTAGGGGTGCACATTTAATATGACCCCTCAGCAGTCAGAGGACAGCCTAGGTCCAGTCCTCGATTATACTTTGTTTCAGACAAGATGTCCTTATTTCAGCATAGCAGGCCTATGACCTTACCTTAGGAGCACATGTGGATACTGCTGCACACTTCAGTTTAACTAGGGATGCAAATCCAGATCCTCATACTTGTGTAGAAAGTACTTTATCTACCAAGTCACCTTGAGTAAAGTTACCTACTTCTCTAACTTTACATTGGAATAAATTATCACATTTGAAAATTGCTGGGCTTCATTATCAGTCAATAAAACAGGTGCTGAAATATGTTTTATTTTAGCCTCTGGATATAAAATTTAGTGCATCTATTGCTGAAGGCTCTTCAGTTACTCCACACTCCTTTCTTACGTCTCTCATACCAGAATAGAAAGAGCACAGACTCCTTAGTTGTAGTTAAGTAGCCTGACCTCTCTGGACAGCAATGGCCAAACTAGGAACAATGTCAAAGATGCTGAGACTGGTGCTTCAGCACCTGCCCTCCAGCCTCTCTTCCTGCTTTACTCTACAGAATATAAAGAATATGTCCCTGCAGAAATAAGCTTTGTGCCAGGGTCAAGCACTTGGATGAATTAGCATATAATCCCCAACATCTGAAATTTATCTTGTGAACATGTAAAACACCCAGCAATATTTTACTATTTATATGAATATACAAAATTGCCTCTGTTGATATTAAATGGAGACAAAACTGAAACAAAGTCACATCAAGTTTAAGTGTAATCAAGAATCTCAGGACTGAACACACTTGCCTTGAAATGTGGGCCATGTTCACATAGGTTGAGAAGTCTTATTCTACTTTTTCCATAAGTTTCTGTATTTATTCCCTTAAAGGGTTGTGATTTATAGATCAGTTCGTAGCCTAAAATGCAATTTAGAGTTAATTGAGATTTCTTTTTCATAGAGAAATAAAAGGACGAACTATGTATTCAGGCATGACTACTGATAATTAGACAATAAAAGTGTTCTTATAAAAAGTGAAGTAGAAAAAATGAGTATAGTAATGGTCAAATGAAGATGAAAATTAATGAAGTCTTTTTCATGGACACTGGACAGAAATAGTTTGTGTCAACTACAAATTTTAATAGAGAAATATCAAGATAATATTTCAAGACTCAGAATGACATAAATTGGGTCCTGTCCAAATCTACCTGTAAGGAGTCAGACAAATACGACAGGGATTTATTCATGTTCTACAGTAATTTACTGTGAATTATGATCAAAACCAATAAGGATTTCACAGTTTGTCTGGAGAAAGTTGTATTTCAAAATACATATAAGACTCATCATCAAAACTCCAGTTTTGAGGACTCACACTCAAATTGCCTTTCACAATAGTATCTTGAAGCAAAAGTTTACCAATAAGTTATGCATCTGATCCTTAAAATAACTTCCACTTAACCTTTGCATGTGTAAATATTCTAAACACAGAGCTTCAATTTTTTCTGGAGGGAAAGAAGTAACCATTTACAAAGTAGTTTTTGTTGTCATATTCAGAATATAACCTCAAAAATGGCTCAGGCTAAGAATATTGTAGTCAGGTAGAGTAGATAATAGTAGATTTCTATTTTTATGCAACCACATATGTTCTTTTAATCACTGGAATAAAGCAGAATAAAAGATACTTACTGGAGGGAATTACTATGAGCTTTGTTCCTTCTGCAAATACCTTGCGAAAGCCCGATCTATCACAGTGCTCACAGCTTCTACAAAAATCTCCAGACTTTTATGTCCTGAGAAACAGGCTAAAATTTGTCCTGACAAACTGATCTTCTGGGCTCCTTAGAAGGCCATTACATTTAAATCATGTAGTATCTGATATCTTGCAATTTTCTTTACAAAATAAACTCATACAATGTTCTCCCTGGAGTTAGTGATAATTGAAAGTCACCAACAGAAAATAGAAGGAGTTCAGTTGGAAAAGAAGAGAGTTGGGCTAACTGGTCCACCAAATTTTTTTTCCCAAGTAACTAGAAAAAGTATTCTAAGAATTGTCTTGTTTTTAATTTCCAGGAGTTCACTTGTGTTGAAACTGTTTATTGTTTACATCAAAGGAATATGGTTTTTTTGTTCTCATAAGCACCAAAGTTTCTTCTTAAGAATGGGGGATATATTTCTGAAAAGAGGAAGCTCTGTAGTAATTTAAGATAAAACCATGCCACTACTTGAAATTTGTGACCCAAAATTCTATATGTTCAAAAAGCTGCCACTATTAGTTGGCATCAAGGACCATTATTTAATCCATGTCAGTGAAAATTTATCATGTCTTGTTAGAATAAAGTTTAGGTAAAATACATATCTGTAAGGTGTTTTAGGGTTTTCTTGATTAAGTCATTCATTGGATGATTAAAATAGTATTTTAACTGACAATTTCAATATTTTTCTTCTTAGAACACTTACATACCCTTTATAATTTACACATGCATGATATGTTCTCAGTTTCTGGTTTCTGCTCATTCCTTTTTCTAAGACCAGAAGTAGAATCATTAGAAGTCTTAAGACCTGTTTATATTTAAAGAATTATAAACTAATTTAAAGTGCAAAAGAGTCACTAAAGTAAAATAGCTCAGTAGGTAAAGAACCTTATTGCCAAATCTGATGACTCTAGTTTGATTTCTGAAACCCACATGGTGGAAGGAGAGAGCCAGCTCTGTATGTGTTCCTATAGCTGCATGCTTGCTATGGCATGTGCACATTCACATTTATACACATAGATACACAAAATAAATGTGAATTTTAATGAGATATAAATGTTTTATTGAGAGCAACCCATAGCAGCCTGGTTTCCCCTCTTCCCAACTTTCTTCCCCCAACTCTCAATCCCCTATGGCTCATCATAGGGTCACCTTAGAACTTGCAGTCTTCCCTCCTACTGAAAGATCCTGACAGAATGAAAGAGGTCACAGAAGCCCTGAAATTGGCAAGATAGATGTCACTGTTAGCAGAACTAGCTTCACTGATTTAGAAAATAGAGGTGCACAATGCTCTGGCCACTCCTTGAACCTGTTTGTCTCTTTCCTTGTACCCCCCTATACTGGCTGGTTTTGTGTGTCAACTTGACACAGCTGGAGTTATCACAGAGAAAGGAGCTTCAGTTGAGGAAATGCCTCCATGAGATCCAACTGTAAGGCATTTTCTCAATTAGTGATCAAGGGGGAAAGGCCCCTTGTGGGTGGGACCATCCCTGGGCTGGTAGTCTTGGGTTCTATAAGAGAGTAGGCTGAGCAAGCCAGGGGAGGCAAGCCAGTAAAGAACATCCCTCCATGGCCTCTGCATCAGCTCCTGCTTTCTGACCTGCTTGAGTTCCAGTCCTGACTTCCTTTGGTGATGAACAGCAGTATGGAAGTGTAAGCCGAATAAACCCTTTCCTCCCCAACTTGCTTCTTGGTCATGATGTTTGTGCAGGAATAGAAACCATGACTAAGACACCCCCCATACCCATTTCTTGAGAATAGACATTGTTTAGATCTGGAAATCCCCTACTCTCCTCCTTCTCCTTTCCCCCTGAGGGCCTATAAAAACTGGGACCTCTTTCCCCTCAAGGTTGACTCCTCTACCCCTGAGTGGGATATGAGTTGTCCCCAGAGCTCTGGCTTTCCCTGAGTAAAGCCTCATGTGGTTTGCAACAAGTTCAGTCTATCGTGAGTTCTTGGGTGTCCGCTATTGTCCTGAGGCCTGAGCAAGGGACTCCTTTCAGAGTCTTTCATTTGGGGGCTCGTGAGTTCTTGGGTGTCCACTATTGTCCTGAGGCCTGAGCAAGGGACTCCTTTCAGAGTCTTTCATTTGGGGGCTCATCCGGGATAGGCGTGACCACCCACGTCTCCGAAGACCCACTTGGAGGTGAAATTTTTTGTCTAAAAATATTTCTGGAGCCGGGCGTGGTGGCGCACGCCTTTAATCCCAGCACTCGGGAGGCAGAGGCAGGCGGATTTCTGAGTTCGAGGCCAGCCTGGTCTACAAAGTGAGTTCCAGGTCAGCCAGGGCTATACAGAGAAACCCTGTCTTGAAAAACCAAAAAAAAAAAAAAAAAAAAAAAAAAAAATTCTGTAAGCCGGCGAGGTTCAGTGCTGAAATTTGCAGCCGCTACATTTCATGAGAAGCAGAGACCTTTGCCTCAGGATGAGGCACTGAGTGTGAACAGCAGACGTGCTGGAATCACTGGCTGCTCGCTATGGGGGACACCCTGAGCGAGGGAAAGGACTCCAGGAGTCCGTCTGGGGTGGGAAGTGAAGAGTTGGTAGTCTTCCTAGATTGGAAGACTTAAGCACTTCCCCGACCTTCTGCATTTCTGAGTTGGTTTTTGTTTGTCCGTTAGAAGATGGGCATTTGTCAGTGTGTGTTTTTTGTGTCTGTTTTCAGGTATTTGTCAGTGTGTGTGTATGTGTTTTGTGTCTGTTTTCCGTGATATTGGACGGACTGTAATGACCCTCCCCCCCAAGTTTGACTTTAGACCACTGGACTGAAGTTAGATCAAGGGCCCATAATCTTTCAGTAAAAATTAAGAAGGGACCTTGGCAGACTTTCTTGCGCCACCGAGTGGCCAACTTTTAATGTAAAATGATCACTGGAGGGGACTTTTGGTTTGACTCTTATGTTTGAAGTTAAAGCCATTGTTTTTCAGAGGGACCTGGGTCCCACCCAGATCAACAGCCTTACCTCATTCAGAATTCACCGCCATAAATCAAACCATGGATTCCCCCATGCCTCTCAGAGCCCTCCCCCGGATGCTCCCATGCACGCAAGTGGGTCAGCACAGTGCCCTCACTTTCTGCCCTAAGAAGCAGTAAGCACAGGGGCGATAGCAGCAGCAGTGGTGACAGTGCAGACCCTGCCTGGACCAGTGAGCTTTCTGGCCCGGTGGTGAGAAGGCACACAGGGCTCCTCCTCAAGCCGCTCCCACTTCCCAGGTCCCTGCACCTGGCTCTGAGATTGCTAAAGGCACAGTCTGAGGACCGAGGACCTGAAGCTGGGACCCGGAGCCTACAAGCCCAGAGTCCCCCAGCAGATGAAGCTCCTGACACCACTTCTGCCTTTTCCTTTGCGAGCTGTGGGCAACCCACCCACAGACAGGCAGTCTCTGCAGACCCTCCAATATTGGCCTTTGTCATCGGCTGATCTGTCCCTCTGGACCGGCCAGATTAGAACTACAACACAGCTCAAGGTAGGGAGAGGTTGACAGTTTACTGGCCGGGCTCTAGTCTAAAGGGAGCGATGAGACGTCTCACCAATTTGGCTCAGGTAAGAGAAGTGATGCAGGGCCTTACAGAGCCCCTATCTGTTTTTCTAGAAAGATTGATAGAAGCTTATAGATACTATACTCCTTTTAACCCGACCGCTGAGGGTCAACAAGCCACGGTTGCTATGGCTTTTAAAGATTACATGTCATGACTTTACAAGATTTAGTTAAGGAGGCAGAAAAGGTGTATCACAAGAGAGAAACAGAGGAAGAGAAGAGAGAGAGGGAAAAGCGAGAAGAAGAAGAGAGGGAAAATAAGAGGGAAAGAAGACAGGAGAGGAATTTAAGCAGGATTTTGGCCACAGTGGTAGGGGAATGTAAAAGAAGGAACAGGCCAGAGAATAGACAGACAGGGTACCTGGGCAACAAGGAACCCAGACCTGAAGGAAGAAGATCTGTCCAGAAGATTTTAGAGAAGGACCAATGTGCCTATTGCAAGGAAAAAGGACATTGGGCATGAGAATGCCCAAAGAAAAAGGGAAGGGCCCCTAAGGTCCTGACTCTGAAAGATGATGAATAGGGGAGACGGGGCTCGGACCCTCTCCCCGAGCCTAGGGTAACCCTGACGGTGGAAGAGACTCCCATGGACTTTTTAATTGACATGGGGGCAGAACATTCTGTGTTGAAACATCCACTGGGAAAATTAAAAAAAAAAAAAAAGAACCATAGTGATTGGAGCCACTGGTCCGAAACAATACCCCTGGACCACTGCATGCACTGTAGATCTGGGGAAAGGCCAAGTGAGTCATTCCTTCTTGGTCATTCCTGAGTGTCCCACACCGCTTCTAGGAAGAGATCTTCTGACTAAATTAAAGGCCCACATCAGATTTACCCAAGAAGGGCTGAGAGTAAGTTGAAAATCCCCCACCTCCATAGTCTTAGCCCTGCAGCTTGAGGAAGAATACCGATTGCATGAAGGCATAAAGCAAACGGAATTGCCAGACCTAGAAGATTGGTGGACTGCTTTCCCTAGAGCATGGGCAGAGACTGGAGGCATGGAAATGGCTGTCAGAGTTCCCCCTGTGGTTGTGGGACTGAAGACGGATGCAACCCCTATAGGAGTGCGACAATACCCAATGAGCTGTGAAGCAAGAGATGAAATCAGGCCACATATTCAGAGACTATTACAATTAGGTATTTTGGTACCTTGCCAGTCACCCTGGAATACTCCTTTACTGCCGGTAAAGAAACCTGGCATGAGTGACTACCGACCAGTCCAAGACCTGAGAGAGGTCAGTAAGATATGATATTCACCATGATATTCACCTAACTGTTCCTAATCCCTATAACCTCTTCAGCTCACTCCCTCCAGTGCGAAAATGGTACACAGTGCTTGATTTAAAAGATGCTTTCTTTTGTCTGAAGTTATATCCCTCCAGCCAGCCTATATTCGCCTTTGAGTGGAGAGATCCTGACACTGGACAAACAGGACAATTGACCTGGATTCGGTTACCCCAGGGGTTCAAAAACTCCCCCACCCTTTTTGATGAGGCTCTACATCGAGATTTAGCCTCCTTCTGAGCTGAAAACTCCCAGGTAACTCTGCCTCTATATGTTGATGACTTGCTCCTTGCTGCAACCATGAAGAGAGAATGCTGGCAGAGGACCAAGAGATTGCTAGCAGAACTGGGTGAGTTGGGTTACCGGGCCTCTGCTAAAAAAGCCCAGCTATGTCAGATAGAAGTAGTCTACTTGGGATATACCCTCCGGGATGGAAAATGGTGGCTGACAGAGGCTAGAAAAAGGACTGTGACTCAAATACCAACACTGGCTACTCCAAGACAGGTGAGAAAATTCTTGGGCACTGCTGGTTTCTGCTGACTTTGGATACCTGGGTTTGCAACACTGGCCACCCCCCTATACCCCCTGACCAAGGAAAGTGGAGAATTCAGATGGACATCAGAACATCAGAAAGCCTTTGAAAATATTAAGGAGGCCCTGCAGACTGTGCCAGCCTTGGCATTGCCAGATCTAACCAAGCCCTTCATCCTCTATGTTGATGAGAGGGCAGGGGTGGCCAGAGGAGCTCTAGGGTGACATATTTGTCAAAAAAGCTGGACCCAGTGGCCAGCAGATGGCCCACATGTTTAAAGGCCGTTGTTGCAGCAGCCCTACTCGTTAATGATGCTGACAAATTAAGTCTGGGACCGCAAATAACTGTGGTAGCCCCCCACTCCCTTGAAAGCATTATCCGCCAGCCCCCAGACCGATGGATGACAAATGCCCAGATGACTCACTACCAGAGTCTGCTGCTGACTGAAAGGGTCATGTTTGCTACTCCTGCTATTCTCAGCCCTGCCACCTTCCTGCCTGCAAAGTGATCTATGTGACCAGCCGTGGCCAGGTGTTCCAAACTGGTACAAGGACGGAAGCAGTTTCCTAGTAGAAGGTAAGAGGATGGCAGGGGAGGCGGTGGTAAATGGTAAGCGAGTTGTGTGGGCTGGCAGTCTGCCAGAAGGTACATCAGCTCAAAAAGCTGAATTAATTGCCCTGACCCAGGCCCTTCGGATGGCTGAGGGGCAGTCCATCAACATTTACACGGATAGCAGGTATGCTTTTGCTACAGCCCATGTCCACGGTGGCATCTATAGACAAAGAGGGTTGCTGACGTCAGCAGGCAAGGACATAAAAAATAAAGAGGAGATTCTGAGCCTCCTTGAGGCTATTCATCTGCCTGCCAAAGTGGCCATTATACATTGTCCTGGACATCAAAAAGGACACGATGCTGTGACAAGGAGGAATAACATGGCTGATGTTAAGCTAAACAGGTTTTACTCGGCCCTAAGATACTGCCCTTCAGGACTCAATACTGCCCTTCAGGACTCAACAGATAGAACCTCTCCAGTAAGTTGCTCTGCCAGAACCACAAAAAGAAGGGAAAAGATTTATTGAAAATACACATCTGCTGTCCCACCTGGGAGTTAAACCCTGCAAACACTGGTCAAGCATTTACTTTTTATGTTTTAAAACTGTCTGATGTTGCAGAAGCAGTAGTTAATATGGGGAAATCCATCAACGTAATCCACTATATAAACAAACTCAAAGACAAAAGCCACATGATCATCTCATTAGATGCTGAGAAAGCATTTGACAAAATCCAACACCCCTTCATGATAAAAGTCTTGGAAAGATCAGGAATTCAAGGCCCATAACTAAACACAATAAAAACAATATATGGCAAAAGAGTAGCCAACATCAAACTAAATGGAGAGAAACTTGAAGCAATCCCACTAAAATCAGGGACTAGACTAGGCTGCCCACTTTCTCCCTACCTATTCAATATAGTACTTGAATTCCTAGCCAGAGCAATTAGACAACAAAAGGAGGTCAAGGGGATACAAATTGGAAAGGAAAAAGTCAAAATATCACTATATGCTGATGATATGATAGTATATATAAGTGACCCTAAAAATCCCACCAGAGAACTATTAAACCTGATAAACACCTTCATTGAAATAGCTGGATATAAAATTAACTCAAACAAATCAGTGGCCTTTCTCTACACAAAGGATAAACAGGGTGAGAAAGAAATTAGGGAGACAACACCCTTCAATATTCACAAATAATATAAAATACCTTGGTGTGACTCTAACTAAGGAAGTGAAAGATCTGTATGGGAAGAACTTCAAGTCTCTGAAGAAAGAAATTGAAGAATATCTCAGAAGATGGAAAGAGCTCCCATGCTCACGGATTGGCAGGATCAATATAGTAAAAATGGCTATCTTGCTGAAAGCAATCTACACATTCAGTGCAATCCCCATCAAAATTCCAACTCAATTATTCACCGAATTAAAAGGGGCAATTTGCAAATTCATGTGGAATAGCAAAAAACCTAGGATAGCAAAAGCTATTCTCAATGATAAAAGAACCTCTGCGGAAATCACAATGCCTGACCTCAAGCTGTACTACAGAGCAATTGTTATAAAAACTGCATGGTACTGGTACAGCAACAGACAGGTAGACCAAGGGAATAAAATTGAAGACCCAGAAAAGAACCCACACACCTATTATCACTTGATCTTTGACAAGGGAGCTAAAACCACCCAGTGGAAAAAAGACAGCATTTTCAACAAATGGTGCTGGATTAACTGGCGGTTAGCATGTAGAAGAATGCCAATTGATCCATTCCTATCTCCTTGTACTAAGCTCAAGTCTAGGTGGATCAAGGAACTCCACATAAAACCAGAGACACTGAAACTTACAGAAGAGAAAGTGGGGAAAAACCTTGAAGATATGAGCACAGTGGAAAAATTCCTGAACAGAACAGCAGTGGCTTGGGCTGTAAGATTGAGAATCAACAAATGGGGCCTCATAGAATTGCAAAGCTTCTGTAAGGCAAAAGACACCGTCAATAAGACAAAAAGGCCACCAACAGATTGGGAAAGGATCTTTACCAATCCTAAAACACATAGGGGAATAATATCCAACATATAAAAAAACAAAAGGAGATGCACTCCAGAAAATCAAATAGCACTATTAAAAAATGGGGTACAGAGCTAAACAAAGAATTTTCAACTGAGGAATACTGAATGGCTGAGAAGCACCTAAAAAAATATTCAACATCCTTAGTCATCAGGGAAATGCAAATCAAAACAACCTTGCAATTCCACCTCACACCAGTCAGAATGACTAAGATTAAAATCTTAGGTGAGAGCAGATGTGGGCAAGGATGTGGAGAAAGAGGAACAGTCCTCCATTGCTGGTAGGATTGCAAGCTGGTACAACCACTCTGGAAATCAGTCTGGTGGATCCTCAGAAAATTGGACATAGTACTACCAGATGAACCAGCAATTTGTCTCCTGGGCATATACCCAGATATTCCTACTTGTAATAAAGACACATGCTCCAATATATTCATAGCAGCCTCATTTATAATAGCCAGAAGCTGGAAAGAACCCTGATGTACCTCAACAGAGGAATGGATACAGAAAATGTGGTACATTTACCCAATAGAGTACTACTCAGCAATTTAAAACAATGAATTCATGAAATTCTTAGGTAAGTGGATGGATCTGGAGGATTTCAATCTGAGTGAGGTAACCCAATCACAAAAGAACATACATGATATGCACTCACTGATAAGTGGATATTCGCTCAGAAAATTAGAATACCCAAGATGCAATTTGCAAAACACATGAAACTCAAGAAGAAGGAAGACCAACCTGTGGATTCTTTGCTCCTTCTTAGAATGGGGACAAAATACCCATGGAAGGAGTTACAGAGACAAAATTCAGAACTGAGATGGACGGAAGGACCACCCAGAGACAGCCCCCACCCACTGATCCATTCCTTATACAACCACCAAACCCAGACACTATTGCATATGCCAGAAAGATTTTGCTGACAGGACCCTGATATAGCTGTCTCTTGTGCAGCTATGCCAGTGTCTGGCAAATACAGAAGTGGATGCTCACAGTCATCTGTTGGATGGAACACAGGGCCCCTAATGAAGAAGCTAGAGAAGTACCCAAGGAGCAAAAGAGGTCTGCAACCCAAAGGAGGAACAACAATATGAACTAATCAGTACCTCCCCCTGCCCCCCCAGAACTTTGTCTCTAGTTGCATTTGTAGCAGAGGATGGCATAGTCGGCCATCAATAGGAGGAGAGGCCCTTGGTATTGCAAAGATCATATGCCCCATTACAGGGGAATGCCAGGGCCAGGAAGTGGTATGGGTGGGTTGGGGAGTAGGGTGGGGGGAGGGTATAAGGAACTTTTGGGACAGCATTTGAGTTGTAAATGAAGAAAATATCTAATAAAAAATGTGATAGAAGGTACATAGTCCCTGACATCTACATTTGAAGTTTCTTTCGGGCAAATCTTTACTAACATTGTTGCTCAGAGTACATTTCACCTGGAATATTTGGTGGTAGGCTATCACAGACAGGGAGAATTTACGTCCACCCCAACTTTAGACTTCTACCCAGAAAAGAAAAGAAAAAGATCCAAGTCTGGAAAGCTGGGCCAGGAACTTGTACTGAAAAGTCTTACCAGTCCAGGACCATCAAAGAGTTAACTCTGAGTCTTGTTCATGAGTAGTTCCAAAACTCTGCTTCCTCGCTCTGCTTCCTTTCCAGAGAACCTACCATTTAGAGGAGGCTGATTATAAACAGCCTTCCCAGTGTTAAAGTTAGATATTATTGATTCAAATGTAGTTCTGACTTGGTAAGTGTCCATTAGAAAAGGTGTGTCACAAACACTGGCCTCTCATCCAGCTACTGCATGTAGAACACTTGGCTTATTATCTCTGCTTACAGAAATGCACTAAGAGTGCTATGTTTGCTGGTATTACTGCACAGTAGAAAATGAGGAAAAAACATGAATAGTCACATGTAAAGAGACATGTAAAGAGGTGTCAAAATGATGAGATGTTTATTTTCAGAAAACAAATAAATTGATGCCACCTTGAGATAAAGTTTCATACTTGGAAGGTTAGCATAGCACTCAAGTTTGTCGGGCCTTTCCCAGATGTTCACATACACCTGGGCTGCAGAGCTAGGCTCTCTGCAGGGGGATTTGGCATATCAGTATCACTAGAGACCATGAATAAGGTATTAGTAAGTGACTGTACATATGAGCAAGTGTGCATGCCCACATAGAGGCAAGCCCAAATGTTGGCTTTCAGGCACTGTTCACTCTCAGTGACCTTGAACTCCCCAAATAAGCTAGGATGACTGGCCAGTGAGCACCAAGAATATGCACATTAGCCTCATCCAGACTGACATTAAAAGTGAGTATCACCGCCGGGCGTGGTGGCAAAGCCTTTAATCCCAGCACTTGGGAGGCAGAGGCAGGCGGATTTCTGAGTTCGAGGCCAGCCTGGTCTACAAAGTGAGTTCCAGGACAAGCCAGGCTACACAGAGTAACCCTGTCTCAAAAAAAAAAAAAAGTGTGTATCACCATTCCTGAATTGTTATGAGGGTTTTAGGGATTGATTTAGGCTTTCATCATTATAAAACTTATTTTTGTTTTGCTAAACAATAGGATAGTTAAGAGAAAGATAGATAGATAGATAGATAGATAGATAGATAGATAGATAGATAGATAGATAGATAATACATATTCCCTGACACTTACGTTTGAAATTACTTCTGTGAAAAACTTTACTAACATTGCTGCTCACAGTACATTTCACCTGGAATATTTGGTGGTAGGCTATCACAGACAGGGAGAATTTACGTCCACCCCAACTTTAGACTTCTAATTATCCAGACAAAGTAACCTGCTGCAGACTTTCTTTGGCTGTTGAGTGTTGCCATTTAATGGCTAACTTAAAGATGGCATGTCCTTGTACCATTTTAATATGCATTAAAAACAACCTGCTTATCTTAGTCAGCCCATATATTTAGTTTTCTAATAATTTCATGCACTAATATGTGCTAATAATCCAGACCATCAGATAATCAATAACATCAATTATTTAATGATGGATGAGTATAGGCATTACAAACACTTTATCTGGATTATTTGGTGATACCTTTCAATAGTTCAATAAAGTTACTATCATATTCTCCACTGCAAATTAGGAAAATGAAAACAAAGATATGTAATTTAACCAAAGCCAAACAGACAATTTCAGGGAATGGATATGTAACAAAGATTCATTTAGGTAGAACTGACAAAAAGGGAATGATAAAAAAAAATAAATTGCATACATCTTAGCTACTAATGCAAATTCCAGCCTCATGTACAGGACCCTCCAGAATACCTGCCCAATTTTCAGACTGAAGACCATACCACCAACCTCTGGCATTCACAACCCCCAATGCCACAGGAGCCTGTTTGCTCCCTAAGACCTAGAGGCAGCACCACTGACACTGTAGGTCCCCATTCCTTGTATGCCAGATCAAGCAGAACACCAACTGGTGAGGTCAGAGGTCATGCACTTCCCAAGTGTGCTGGTGTCAGTACAGCTTTCTTACTCATAGATCAGTATGGAGTACTTCCATGCCACAGATTCAAGCATTATCAATCTGATATACAACTATCTAAGCCCAGAGAACAACAGGGAGATATCAAAACACCCACTCAGTAAAAGTAGGTGAGAAACTCACACCAAAGACCAAACCAGCAAATTGCCTCCATGTGGCAAGACCAATCTTAAAACATGAGCTCTGTCACAATCACAGACTATGTTTCCTCCTAAATTACTAAACATGTAATCCCCAGTGAGAGTAATTTAGACAAATCTTCAGAAAAAATACTTTTAAAATTATAGATATTTTCCATGAAAATATAAATATTTACAAAGAGAACATGAACTCACCTCCAGATGGATGCAAAGGGCATAAGAATAAAATGCCTGGATGAATGCTCAGAGAGAAGAAGCAAATGAAATATCAAAGACAATTGAGAATATGTAAATAGAATTGAACCAAGTATAGAGATATGGAAGAAAGTCAAGCTAAAATGATTCTTGAAGTAAAAACTTCATAAATCAAATAAAAAACTAAGTGGAAAGTCTCATCAGTAGAATAATCATGGGCACATTAGGATACCAGTGATTGGAGACAAGCTAGAGAAGTAGAATCATTCAGTCAAAGCATAATAAATCTTAAGAAGCACAGGGATGCAACATTTGAGCCCTTTGGGACATACAAAAACAGCAAATCTATAAGTTAAGAGGTAGGAGAATGAGGAGAATTCTAGGGCAAAGACATGGAAATATCTTAAATAAAACCATAGAATAAAATTTACCTATACTATGTATAGTCCCATGTTAAATGTTACCACTATTATTAATACTAATAGTATCAGTAATATATAAAAAAAAAACTCCTTTCTTCTGATTTGCCTTCTCCTGACCTATCTCTGTGTCTCTGTCTGTCTCTGTGCCTCTCTGTGTCTGTCGCTCTGTCTCTCTCTCTCTACCTGTCAGTCTCTATCTGCCTCTCCCTCTCTCTCCTCCTCCTCTGAAGTAGTGTTGCACAGGCTACCCTCAATGTCATGTTCTTCCTGCTACAGCCTCCCAAAGGTGATCAGCACAACATCTACCTAAGGATACTTTATGAAATCAGAATTTTCCTACACTAATTGCATGATTAGATTAATTATATGTCCAGAAAATCAAATAACCCCATTAAAAAATGGGGCTAAGAACTGAACAAAGAATTCTCACCTGAGGAATACCGAATGGCAGAGAAGCACCTGAAAAAATGTTCAACATCCTTAATCATCAGGGAAATGCAAATCAAAACAACCCTGAGATTCCACCTCACACCAGTCAGAATGGCTAGATCAAAAATTCAGGTGACAGCAGATGCTGGTGAGGATGTGGAGAAAGAGGAACACTCCCCCATTGTTGGTGGGATTGCAAGCTTGTACAACCACTCTGGAAATCAGCCTGGCGGTTCCTCAGAAAATTGGACATAGTACTACCGGAGGATCCAGCAATACCTCTCCTGGGCATATATCCAGAAGATGTCCCATCCGGTTCGAAGGACACATGCTCCACTATGTTCATAGCAGCCTTATTTATAATAGCCAGAAGCTGGAAAGAACCCAGATGCCCCTCAACAGAGGAATGGATACAGAAAATATGGTACATTTACACAATGGAGTACTACTCAGCTATTAAAAAGAATGAATTTATGAAATTCCTAGCCAAATGGATGGACCTGGAGGGCATCATCTTGAGTGAGGTAACACAATCACAAAGGAACTCGCACAATATGTATTCACTGATAAGTGGATATTAGCCCAGAAACTTAGGATACCCAAGATATAAGATACAATTTGCTAAACGCATGAAAATCAAGAAGAATGAAGACTAAAGTGGGGACACTGTGCCCCTTCTTACAACTGGGAACAAAACACCCATGGAAGGAGTTACAGAGACAAAGTTTTGAGCTGTGATGAAAGGATGGACCATCTAGAGACTGCCATATCCAGGGATCCATCCCATAATCAGCTTCCAAACGTTGACACCATTGCATACACTAGCAAGATTTTGCTGAAAGGACCCAGATATAGCTCTCTCTTGTGAAACTATGCCGGGGCCAAACAAACACAGAAGTGGATGCTCACTGTCAGCTATTGGATGGATCACAGGGCTCCCAATGGAGAACTTAGAGAAAGTACCCAAGGAGCTAAAGGGATCTGCAACCCTATAGTTGGAACAACAAGATGAACTAACCAGTACCCCGGAGCTCTTGTCTCTAGCTGCATATGTAACAAAAGATGGCCTAGTCGGCCATCACTGGAAAGAGAGGCCCATTGGACTTGCAAACTTTATATGCCCCAATACAGGGGAATGCCAGGGCCAAAAGAATGGGAATGGGTGGGTAGGGAAGTGTGGGGTGGGTTATGGGGGACTTTTGGGATAGCATTGGAAATGTAATTGAGGAAAATACATAATAAAAAAAGATTAATTATATGTATTATTCCAAAATATAACTCTAACTTTAATGGGTAAAAGGAGAGGAGACTTTTAGAGGGAACAATATATGTTCATTTTCCAGAATAATGGACTGAGTTTATAACGAATGCTATGTTCCAACCTGGAAACAGCTTAATGATGTTTTTGTAGTAATCAAACAAAAGGAAGTCATGAATCATGGTACTTTTCAAATACTTTGGTGAAAATATCAGGTAGATAGATTATAACAAAATGGGGAATCTCTACCAAAGGCATCAGATAATATCTCACAACATGCTTAGCCTTTGGGTCAGTGCCAGCTAGTGGCCTGTTGACATATTCTAAAAGGATTTATCAATTAGTCATAAAAATGCCCATTAAACACAAACAGGGACAATTAAAAATGATCAACTGATTAAAGATTGTTCAGGATGCTTTGACATCAAGACCACAACACTTCAATTCTTCACCATCATGGATGTTCTAACAGACAGCTCTCCTCTGGGAACTTCAGTCCACAGAAAGTAGATTCCAAGGATATGGGACAGGAACTTTTAGCATTTTGACACATTATTTCTTGGATGTACTCAATCATCCTACTCTAAACTTAGAATAATCACAATTGTCAAAGATAGTTTCTTATATTGTTGTTTTGTGAGGTGCAGGGAGATTTCTTCCTCTTTTGTTAATTTATTATTTAATGCACGCATATAACATAGTGTGGTCACACTAACTAGACCCCATCTTTCTTACTCACCTCATCTCAAACCTCTATCTTCCTAAGCAGTCCAGCAACAACAGCATGCTTTTTTTTTTTAATTGCTCTGTGACCCACTGCATCCCTCCCTGATGCTCTAAGTTCATGATTTTCTTTGCAGATCACTAAAGTAAAAGCCATGAGCCCTGGGTGTGGACCAAACTTTGTTACACTGACCTGCCTCCTGAAACCTGTACATTGGTCTCTAATATTTTCCCATTGAGGTGATTATTTACTTAGAGATGCAATGGCAATAGTTTTCTTCATTATAAACTATAAATTGTAACTAACAAGAGATTCTGTAATCTCTGAAATTCCCCAGTGTGAATGAAAGTACTGGGAACTGTAGCAGTAAATACCATCCTGTCCTGACTTAATTCTAAGCCATTCAGTTACTGCAAACCTCTGTGCAGAGAATTAATAAAAGACCATATCACATTTTGAGCTCCCTGGCCTTTATTTGAACCGCTCTCAGATACCCTCACTGAGTTAGTGTGAAGGCTATTCTGTCTTTAGTTGGTAACCTGCAGGACCTAAGACCTCACTGGGGAAATAGAACCCAAGATGTTCCCTGGAAGCCCTAAAAGTGCTGTGAGCATTTAAGGCTCTGGTGGCCCCTGGCTGAGCATCAAGTGGCTGTGTTTGCCAAGAGGATGTGGGTGGGCACAGATGGGGCTGGTTCTTATGCAGGCTAGTCTAGAAGCTCTAATGTTGTGTTTATCCAGACTGCACAGTAGTAGGTGGCTTCATCTTCTTTCTTCAAGTAATTTATTTCCAAGGTTGAAGTAGAACTTTTAAAATCTTTACTTGCTTCAATTTTTTTGTTCTTCCCTCCTAAGGGTCGTTGATTGTAGTTTGTCTCAACATATATTAGATACTCAAACTGTTGATTTGTTTTTTGCCGGTACCAATGTATAGCTGTGTTGGAGAAATATGGAAGATAAATTGTACAGGATATTTGCGCTCTCTCATCTGTCGCTCTGGTGACCGATACTTCAGTTTGCTCCAGCTGCCCAAGCCCAACTGCAAGCAAAGGGAAAAGTTCTCATGAGCAAAGAAAACAGCATTTGAATAAATGGAAATGAGGATGAGTTCACTGCCTCCTGCACCCAGAAATGTCCACTTACAAACCCAGAGGCAGCAGCAGGAGGTGAACCATCTCAGGAGCAGCATCCCAAGGTCGGGCTGCTTCACAGGGAGGCAGGAAGTGCTCTGCAGGCTGGAATTTCAGGTCACCAGCTGGAGGGTGGGACTGTGCTATAGTCTCAGAAAAATGCAGAGTCAGTGGGTTCCTCCAGGGTTGGTCATGATCTGTTCCAGTTCTGAGCAGTTCTGGGGTTTCCTGCCTCACAGCAGCTCATTGGATGTGTCTGTAGGTTAAAGGTCTAGAGAGACATCTTTTGTATGTCTTTATTTGGGTACAGAGCAGGGAGAGTGGCCCAGTCAGTCCTTCACTCCACTGTAACATAACTATGTTACTTGGAGATGATGAAGAAACATTTGCTATATTCTGTCTGTTTTCTTTGTTTGTTGGTGATTTGCTGTTGATTCAAGATCCAGATACAAAGGCTGACTGTGATGTTCTGCACTAGGAGTTGCTATACTTGGCTGACACTCTGTGCACAAGCAAAAGGGTAGTTTTGTGTTTTCTTCTACCAAATGCAAAGTAGGTTTTTACTTGGGTAATTACATTTCATTTAACTCCAAAGAAAAAGAACTTAATTGAAATTGTTGACAGTCTTTGTAAAGTTTTGTCTCCTTGTGTATCCTAGGTTACAGCTTAAGTATATACAGCTTGAGACAGCTATGATTAACATTCAATGATAGCATTAACATTCAAGACTAATGTTATGCCAGGCCAGGCATGGTGGTGCACGTCTTTAATCCCAGTACTTGGGAGGCAGAGGTAGGCAGATTTCTGAGTTTGAGGCCAGCCTGGACTACAGAGTGAGTTCCAGAACAGCCAGGGCTACACAGAGAAACCCTGTCTCAAAAAAAAAAAAAAAAAAAAAAAGACTAAGGTTATAAGGTTGCCATTAGTGGGTCACAGCCATTGGGGATTTCTTAGGCATTTGACAAACCTTGTTACCTGCTTTGACTTAACCTTATCTTCAGCTGTATGAAGTGAGAACTGTGTTCTTGTCCATTTGACAAAAAGAGACAGGAGGAAAAGAGAAGCAAAATTCAACACAATTCTATCCTGTCCCGCGGGATTCAGTTATTCGTGGGTGAGAGAGGGACTGCAAACCTGGAAGGAAATGGGAGGAAGGGAAGGAGAGGCAGGAGACCAAGAAGGGTACCTATCAAGGTCTCGTTTATTATGCTAAGGTGCCTTCTTTGTAAAGCATACATCCCGGGAATAGGGGAGGGGTCGATGGGGAATTTTACAAAGAACAAAGAAGCGGGCATCTGCTGACATGGGGGCCCGAAGTCAGGCGCCAGGTAGCGGGCACTCTGCATCTTATCTCTGGAACATAGATCCTCCTTGACAGCCTTGGGGGTCAGGCTGGGCTCAGGCAAAACTCGTGTCCTTGGATGGCATGGGAGTTTAGGAAGAGATAGGGAAGAGGGACTATAATTCAGCTTTTACAGCCTCAGGTGCCAGGAAGGGAATACGGAGGAGGGAGTGATAACCAGCTCCTAGCACAAGGCCATTTGGGAGATTGTGTTAGGGAGATTGTGAAGGGCTCGCTTTCTCACGGGATGGTCTCTGACACAATTCAATAACACAGGACCCTTAAGTGTGATGATTCAGATAAAGAAAAAAAGAGTCCATGAAGATACCAGACATTTACATTTTCTTCATCTTTTACTCTACTTATTTATGGACAGAAGTATAGTTCCACTCACATCACCCACATGTATTGTGCAATTGCTGCTAAGGAAAAGAAATCAGCTTGTCAAAGGGATATTTGACTCTGCATGGTTTTTGCAGCAGGACTCACATGAGCCAAGCTTTGGATGAGTTTTGTTTTCTAACCACGGATGAATGGATAAAGAAAGCATGAGGTGTGGGTGGGAGTATGTGTGCACATGTATGGGTGCAGTTATATATCCTGTATAGTTTATCTTCCATATTTCTCCAACACAGTTATACATTGGTACCAGCAAAAAACAAATCAACAGATTGAGTATCTAATACATGTCTGGACAAAATACAATCAACACCACTTAGGAGGGAAGAAAAAGAAAGTTGAAGCAGAGAATTGGAGTAGCTGTCCACAGTGTTTATAGTCTGCTGAGGAACATTATACATTACTCCCAATGCCTAACTGGGCCTTGTTCCTCCAACCACACTATCCCCATTCCTTTCTCAGTCATTATTTTATTCTCTACATATCTGACACCAATTATCGAGCATCCATACAAAAATAAGATGTGAATGCCTCTTATAACAGGAATGAATATACGTGACATACACCACTTTCTGTGCCTCACTGATTTCATGCAACACAGGTATCTTTCCATATTAGTATTATTGTTACAAATAATACTATTTGCTCCTTTGTGACAGGTAAATAATATCCAACTGCACCCATACGTGTGCTCACATATTCTCACCCACACCTCAAGCTTTCTTTATCCATTCATCCCTGGTAAGAAAACAAAGCTGATCCAAAGCTTGGCTCATGTGAGTCCTGCTGCAAAAACCATGCAGAGTCAAATATCTCTTTGACAAGCTGATTTCTTTTCCTTAGGGGCCCATGCACAGTATGTGTGGGTGACATGAGTGGAACTATACTTCAGTCCATAAATAAGTAGAGTAAAAGATGAAGAAAATGTAAATGTCCGGTATCTCCATGGACTCTTTTTTTCCTTATCTGGATCATTACACTTAAGAGTTCTGTGTTATTGAATGGTGTTGAATTTTACTTTTCTTTTCCTATGTCTCCACTTGTCAAAGGGGGAAGAACACAGAACCCACTTCAAACAGCGGCAGATAAGGTTAAGTCAAAGCAGGTAATGAGGCTTGTCAAATGCCTAAGAAATCCCCAATGGCTGTGACACACTAATGGCAACCTTATTCTTTTTTTTTTTTTTTCTAGACAAGGTTTCTCTGTATAGCCCATGGACTCTGCGTTTTCCTGAGACAACAGGACAGCCCCACCCTCCAGCTGGTGACCTGAAATTCCAGCCTGCAGAGCACTTCCTGCCTCCCTGTGAAACAGCCCTGACCATTGAGATGCTGCTCCTGAGATGGTTCACCTCCTGCTGCTGCCTCTGGGTTTGTAAGTGGACATTTCTGGGTGCAGGAGGCAGTGAACTCATCCTCATTTCCATTTATTCAAATGCTGTTTTCTTTGCTCATGAGAACTTTTCCCTTTGCTTGCAGTTGGGCTTGGGCAGCTGGAGCAAACTGAAGTATCGGTCACCAGAGCGACAGATGAGAGTGCGCAAATATCCTGTATAGCTTCTCTTCCATATTTCTCCACACAGTTATACATTGGTACCGGCAAAAAACAAATCAACAGTTTGAGTATCTAATACATGTCTTGACAAACTACAATCAAAGACCCTTAGGAGGAAAGTACAGAAAAATTGAAGCAAGTAAAGATTTTCAAACTTCTACCTCAATCTTGAAAATAAATTACTTGAAGAAAGAAGATGAAGCCACTTTCTACTGTGCAGTCTGGATAAACACAACATTAGAGCTTCTAGACTAGCCTGCATAAGAACCAGCCCCATCTGTGCCCACCCACATCCTCTTGGCAAACACAGCCACTTGATGCTCAGCCAGGGGCCACCAGAGCCTTAAATGCTCACAGCACTTTTAGGGCTTCCAGGGAACATCTTGGGTTCTATTTCCCCAGTGAGGTCTTAGGTCCTGCAGGTTACCAACTAAAGACAGAATAGCCTTCACACTAACTCAGTGAGGGTATCTAAGAGCTATTCAAATAAAGGCCAGGGAGCTCAAAATGTGATATGGTCTTTTGTTAATTCTCTGCACAGAGCTTTGCAGCAACTGAATGGCTTAGAATTAAGTCAGGACAGGGTTAAAGATGAGGAGAGACAGGAAGCCCACAGGGATATTTACTGCTACAGTTTCCCAGTACCTTTATACACACTGGGGATTTTCAGAGATTACAGGATCTCTCTATAGTTTATAATGAAGAAAACTAGTGACCATTGCATCACTAACTAAATAATCAGCTCAATGGGAAAATATTAGAGACCAATGTACAGGTTTCGTGAGGCAGGTCAGTATAACAAAACTTGGTCCACACCCTGGACTCATGGCTTTTACTTTAGTGACCTGCATGGAGAGTCATGAACTCAGAGCAAGAACATCAGGGAGGGGATGCAGTGGGTCACAGAACAAATTAAAACAAAAACAAAACAAAAACAAGAAATGAAAAAAAACCATGCTGTAGTTGCTGGACTGCTTAGGAAGGGGGAGGTTTTAGATGAGGTGAATAAGAAAGAGGCAGGCGAGTTAGTGTGACCATATTATGTATGTTATGGGTGCATGAAATAATAAATTAACAAAAAAGGGAAGAAATCTCCCTGCACCTCACAAAACAACAATATAATAAACAATCTTTGACAATTGTGATTATTCTGAGTTTAGAGTAGGATGATTGAGTACATCCAAGAAATAATGTGTCAAAATGCTAAAAGTTCCTGTCCCATGTCCTTGGAATCTACTTTCTGTGGACTGAAGTTCCCAGAGGAGAGCTGTCTGTTAGAACATCCATGATGGTGAAGAATTGAAGTGTTGTGGTCTTGATGCCAAAGCATCCTTAACGATCACTAATCAGTTAATCACTTTTAATTGTCCTTGTTTGTGTTTAATGGGCATTTTTATGACTAATTGATAAATCCTTTTGGAATATGTCAACAGGCCACTAGCTGGCACTGACCCAAAGGCTAAGCATGATGTGAGATATTATCTGATGACTTTGGTAGAGGTTCCCCATTTTGCTATAATCTATCTACCTGATATTTTCACCAAAGTATTTGAAAAGTACCATGATTCATGACTTCCTTTTGTTTGATTACTACAAAAACATTAAACTGTTTCCAGGTTGGAACATAGCATTCGTTATAAACTCAGTCCATTATTCTGGAAAATGAACATATATTGTTCCCTCTAAAAATCTCCTCTCCTTTTACCCATTAAAGTTAGAGTTATATTTTGGAATAATACATATAATTAATCTAATCATGCAATTAGTGTAGAAAAATTCTAATTTCAGAAAGTATCCTTAGGTAGATGTTGTGCTGATCACCTTTCGGAGGCTGTAGCAGGAAGAGCATGACATTGAGGGTAGCCTGGGCAACACTACTTCAGAGGAGGAGAGAGAGGGAGAGGCAGATAGAGACCGACAGGTAGAGAGAGAGAGAGACAGAGAGGCACAGAGACAGACAGAGAGAGACACAGAGATAGGTCAGGAGAAGGCAAATCAGAAGAAAGGAGGTGTTTTTCTATATTACTGATACTCTTAGTATTAATGATAGAGGTAAGTTATAACATGGGACTATCCTTAGTATAGGTAAATTTTATTCTATGGTTTTATTTAAGATATTTCCATGTCTTTGCCCTAGAATTCTCCTCATTCTCCTACCTCTTAACTTACAGATTTGCTCTTTTCGTATGTCCCAAAAGACTCAAATGTTGCATCCCTGTGCTTCTTAAGATTTATTATGCTTTGAATGATCCGACTTCTCTAGCTTGTCTTCAATCACTGGTATCCTAATGTGCCCATGATTATTCTACTGATGAGACTTTCCACTTAGTTTTTTATTTGACTTATAAAGTTTTTACTTCAAGTATCATTTTAGCGTGACTTTTCTTCCATATCTCTATATTTGATTCAATTCTATTTTCATATTCTCAATTGTCTTTTGATATTTCATTTGCTTGTTCTCTCTGAGCATTTATCCAGGCATTTTATTCTTATCCTCTTTGCATCCATCTGGAAATGAGTTCATGTTCTCTTTGAAAATATTTGTATTTTTCTGGAAAATATCTATAATTAAAAAAAAATATTTTCCTGAAGTTTTGTCTAAATTGCTCTAACTGGGGATTACATGTTTAGTAATTTAGGAGGAAACATAGTCTGTGATTGTGACAGAGCTCATGTTTTAAGATTGGTCTTGCCACATGGAGGCAATTTGCTGGTTTGGTCTTTGGTGTGAGTTTCTCACCTACTTTTACTGAGTAGGTGTTTTGATATCTCCCTGTTGTTCTCTGGGCTTAGATAGTTGTATTGACAATGCTTGAATCTGTGGCATGGAAGTACTCCATACTGATCTATGAGTATGAAAGCTGTACTGACACCAGCACACTTGGGAAGTGCATGACCTCTGACCTCACCAGTTGTTGTTCTGCTTGAGCTGGCATACAAGGAATAGGGACCTACAATGTTAGGGGTGCTGCCTCTAGGTCTTAGGGAGCAAACAGGCTCCTGTGGTAGTGGGGGTTGAGAATGCCAGAGGTTGGTGGTATGGTCTTCTGTCTGACAATTGGGCAGGTATTCTGGAGGGTCCTGTACATGAGGCTGGAATTTGGATTAGTTAAGATGTACGCAATTTTTTTTTATCATTCCCTATTTGTCAGTACTACCTAAATGAATCTTTGTTACATATCCATTCCCTGAAATTGTCTGTTTGGCTTTGGTTAAATTACATATCTTTGTTTTCATTTTCCTAATTTGCAGTGGAGAATATGATAGTAACTTTATTGAACTGTTGAAAGGTATCACAAATAATCCAAATAAAGTTTTTGTAATACCTATACTCATCCATCATTAAATAATTGATGTTATTGATTAAGGATGGTCTGGATTATTAGCACAAATTAGTGTGTGAAATTATTAGACAACTAACTATATAGGGCTGACTAAGATAAGCAGGTTGTTTTTAATGCATATTACAATGGTACAAGGACATTCCATCTTTAAGTTAGCCATGAAAGGGCAACACTCAACAGCCAAAGAAAGTCTGCAGCAGGTTACTTTGTCTGGATAATTAGAAGTATGAAGTTGGGGTGGACATAAATTCTCCCTGTCTGTGATAGCCTACCACCAAATATTCCAGGTAAAATATAGTGTGAGCAACAATGTTAGTAAAGTTTTTCACAGAAGTAATTTCAAACGTAAGTGTCAGGGAATATGTATCTTCTATCTATCTCTTAACTATCCTATATTAGAGCAAAACAAAACTAAGTTTTATAATGATGAAAGCCTAAGTCAATCCCTAAAGCCCTCATAAGAATTCAGGAATGGTGATACACACTTTTAATCTCAGTCTGGATGAGGTTAATGTGCATATTCTTGGTGCTCACTGGCCAGTCATCCTAGCTTATTTAGTGAGTTCAAGATCACTGAGAGTGGACAGTGCCTGAAAGCCAACACTTGGGCTTGCCTCTATGTGGGCATGCACACGTGCTCAAATGTACAGTCACTGACTAATAATACCTTATTCATGGTCTCTAGTGATACTGATATGCCAAATCCCCCTGCAGAGAGCCTAGCTCTGCAGCCCAGATGTATGTGAACATCTGGGAAAGGCCTGACAAACTTGAGTGCTATGCTAACCTTCCAAGTATAAAACTTTATCTCAAGGTGGCATCAATTTATTTGTTTGCTGAAAATAAACATCTCATCAGTTTGACACCTGTTTACATGTCTCTTTACATGTGACTATTCACGTTCTTTCCTCATTTTCTACTGTGCAGTAATACTAGCAAACATAGCACTCTTAGTGCATTTCTGTAAGCAGAGATAATAAGCCAAGTGTTCTACATGCAGTAGCTGGATGAGAGGCCAGTGTTTGTGACACACCTTTTCTAATGGACACTTACCAAGTCAGAACAACATTTGAATCAATAATATCTAACTTTAACACTGAAAAGGCTGTTTATAATCAGCCTCCTCTAAATGGTAGGTTCTCTGGAAAGGAAGCAGAGCGAGGAAGCAGAGTTTTGGAACTACTCATGAACAAGACTCAGAGATAACTCCTTGATGGTCCTGGATTGATAAGACTTCAGTACAAATTCCTGGCTCAGCTTTCCAGACATGGAACTTTTTCTTTTCTTTTCTTTTCTTTTCTTTTCTTTTCTTTTCTTTTCTTTTCTTTTCTTTTCTTTTCTTTTCTTTTCTTTTCTTTTCGTTTCTCTTCTCTTCTCTTCTCTTCTCTTCTCTTCTCTTCTCTTCTCTTCTCTTCTCTTCTCTTCTCTTCTCTTCCTTCCCTTCCCTTCCCTTCCCTTCCTTTCCCTTTCTTTTCTTTTCTTTTCCTTTCTTTTCTGGGTAGAAGTCTAAAGTTGGGGTGGAAGTAAATTCTCCATGTCTAAAATAGCCTACCACCAAATATTCCAGGTGAAATGTAGTGTGAGCAAGAATGTTAGTAAAGAGTTGCCTGAAAGAAATTTCAAATGTAGATGTCAGGGACTATGTATCTTCTATCACATTTTTTATTAGATATTTTCTTCATTTATAACTCAAATGCTATCCCAAAAGTCCCTGATATCCTCTCCCCACCCTGCTCCCCAACCCACCCATACCACTTCCTTGCCCAGGCATTCCCCTGTACTGGGGCATATGATCTTTGCAATACCAAGAGCCTCTCCTCCTATTGATGGCCTACTATGACATCCTCTGCTACAAATGCAACTAGAGACACAGCACCGGGGCGGGGGGAGGTTCTGATTAGTTCATATTGTTGTTCCTCCTTTGGGTTGCAGACCTCTTTAGCTCCTTGGGTACTTCTCTAGCTTCTTCATTAGGGGTCCCGTGTTCCATCCAACAAATGACTGTGAGCATCCACTTCTGTATTTGCCAGACACTGGCATAGCTGCACAAGAGACAGCTATATCAGGGTCCTGTCAGAAAAATCTTTCTGGCATATGCAATAGGGTCTGGGTTTGCTGATTGTATATGGGATGGATCCCCAGGATGGGCTGTCTCTGGATCGGCCTTCCCTCAATCTCAGTTCCTAATTTTGTCTCTGTAACTCCTTCCATGGGTATTTTGTCCCCATTCTAAGAAGGAGCAAAGAATCCACAGGTTGGTCTTCCTTCTTCTTGAGTTTCATGTGTTTTGCAAATTGCATCTTGGGTATTCTAATTTTCTGAGCGAATATCCACTTATCAGTGAGTGCATATCATGTATGTTCTTTTGTGATTGGGTTACCTCACTCAGATTGAAATCCTCCAGATGAAATCATCCATCCATTTACCTAAGAATTTAATGAATTCATTGTTTTTAATTGCTGAGTAGTACTCTATTAGGTAAATGTTCCACATTTTCTGTATCCATTCCTCTGTTGAGGGACATCTGGGTTCTTTCTAGGTTCTAGCTATTATAAATGAGGTTGCTATGAACATATTGGAGTATGTGTCTTTATTACAAGTAGGAACATCTAGGTATATGCCCAAGAGACAAATTTCTGGATCATCCGGTAGTACTGTGTCCAATTTTCTGAGGATCCACAAGACTGATATCCAGAGTGGTTGTACCAGCTTGCAATCCTACCAGCAATGGAGGAGTGTTCCTCTTTCTCCACATCCTTACCAGCATCTGCTGTTACCTAAGTTTTTGGTTTTTTTTTTTTTTATCTTAGTTATTCTGACTGGTGTGAGTTGGAATCACGGGGTTGTTTTGATTTGCATTTCCCTGATGACTAAGGTTGTTAAACATTTTTAAATGCTTCTCAGCCATTCAGTATTCCTCAGTTGAAAATTCTTTGTTTAGCTCTGTACCCCATTTTTTAATACTGCTATTTTATTTTCTGGAGTGTGTCTCCTTATGTTTTATATATATATATATTGGTTATTATTCCCCTATGTGTTTTAGGATTGGTAAAGATACTTTCCCAATCTGTTGGTGGCCTTTTTGTCTTATTGATAGTGTCTTTTGCCTTACAGAAGCTTTGCAATGTTATGAAGTCCCATTTGTTGATTCTCAATCTTACAGCCCAAGCCACTGCTGTTCTGTTCAGGAATTTTTCCACTGTGCTCATATCTTCAAGGCATTTCCCCACTATCTCTTCTATAAGTTTCAGTGTCTCTGGTTTTATGTGGAGTTCCTTGATCCACCTAGTTCATTGATCCACCTAGACTTGAGCTTAGTAAAAGGAAATATGAATGGATCAATTGGCATTCTTCTACATGCTAACCTCCAGTTAAGCCAGCACCATTTGTTGAAAAGGCTGTCTTTTTTCCACTGGGTGGTTTTAGCTCCCTTGTCAAAGTTCAAGAGACCATAGATGTGTGGGTTCATTTCTGGGTCTTCAATTCTATTCCATTTGTCTACCTGTCTGTTGCTGTACCAGTACCATGCAGTTTTTATAACAATTGCTCTATAGTACACCTTTAGGTCAGGCATGGTGATTCCACCAGAGGTTCTTTTATCCTTGAGAAGAGTTTTTGCTATCCTAGGTTTTTTGTTATTCCAGATGAATTTGCAGATTTCTCTTTCTAATTCGTTGAAGAATTGAGTTGGAATTTTGATGGGGATTGCATTGAATCTGTATATTGCTTTTGGCAAGATAGCCATTTTTACTATATTGATCCTGCCAATCCATGCGCATGGGAGATCTTTCCATCTTCTGAGATCTTCTTTAATTTCTTTCTTCAGAGACTTGAAGTTCTTATCATACAGATCTTTCACTTCCTTAGTTAGAGTCACACCAAGGTATTTTATAATATTTGTGACTATTGAGAAGGGTGTTGTTTCCCTAATTTCTTTCTCAGCCTGTTTATTCTTTGTGTAGAGAAAGGCCATTGGCTTGTTTGAGTTAATTTTATATCCAGCTACTTCACCGAAGCTGTTTATCAGGCTTAGGAGTTCTCTGGTGGAATTTTTAGGGTCACTTATGTATACAATCATATCATCTTCAAAAAGTGATGTTTTGACTTCTTCCTTTCCAATTTGTATCCCCTTGATCTCCTTTTGTTGTCAAATTGCTCTGGCTAGGACTTCAAGTACAATGTTGAATAGATAGGGAGAAAGTGGGCAGCCTTGTGTAGTCCCTGATTTTGGTGGGATTGCTTCCAGCTTCTCACCATTTACTTTGATGTTGGCTACTGGTTTGCAGTAGATTGCTTTTATCATGTTTAGGTATGGGCCTTGAATTCCTGATATTTCCAAGACTTTCATCATGAATGGGTGTTGGATTTTGTCAAATGTTTCACCGAATTTAAGGAGATAATCATGTGGTTTTTGTCTTTGAGTTTGTTTATACAATGGATTTCATTTATGGATTTCCGTATATTAAACCATCCCTGCATCCCTGGAATAAATCCTACTTGGTCAGGATGGATGATTGTTTTGTTGTGTTCTTGGATTCGGTTAGCGAGAATTTTATTGAGTATTTTTGCATCGATATTCATGAGGGAAATTGGTCTGAAGTTCTCTATCTTTGTTGGATCCTTCTGTGGGTTAGGTATCAGAGTAATTAGAGTACCTTCTACTTCTATTTTGTGGAATAGTTTGTGCAGAATTATAATTAGATCTTCTTTGAAGGTCTGATAGAACTCTGCACTAAACCCATCTGGTCTTGGGCTTTTTTTTTTTTTGGTTGTGAGACTATTAATGACTGCTTCTATTTCTTTAGGGGATATGGGACTGTTTAGATCATTTCATTGATCCTGATTTAACTTTGGTACCTGGTATCTGACTAGAAATTTGTTCGTTTCGTCCAGGTTTTCCAGTTTTGTTGAGTATAGCCTTTTGTAGAATGATCTAATGGTGTTTTGGATTTCTTCAGGATCTGTTCTTATGTCTCCCTTTTCATTTCTGATTTTGTTAATTAGGATGCTTTCCCTGTGCCCTCTAGTGAGTCTGGCTAAGGGTTTATCTATCTTGTTGATTTTCCCAAAGAACCAGCTCCTCCTTTGGTTGATTCTTTGAATAGTTCTTGTTTCCACTTGGTTGATTTCGCCCCTGAGTTTGATTATTTCCTGCCGTCTACTCCTCTTGGGTGAATTTGCTTCCTTTTTTCTAGAGCTTTTAGGTGGTTGTCAAGCTGCTAGTGTGTGCTCTCTCTAGTTTCTTTCTGGAGGCACTTAGAGCTGTGAGTTTCCCTCTTAGAAATGCTTTCATTGTGTTCCATAAGTATGGGTATGTTGTGGCTTCATTTTCATCAAACTCTAAAAAGTCATTAATTTCTTTCTTTATTCCTTCCTTGACCAAGCTATCATTGAGAAGAGTGTTGTTCAGTTTCCACATGAATGTTAGCTTTCCATTATTTATGTTGTTATTGAAGATCAGCCTTAGTCCATGGTGGTCTTATAGGATGCACGGGACAATTTCAATATTTTTGTATCTGTTGAGGCCTGTTTTTTGACCAATTATATGGTCAATTTTGGAGAAGGTACCATGATGTGCTGAGAAGAAGGTATATTCTTTTGTTTTAGGATAAAATGTTCTGTAGATATCTGTTAAGTCCATTTGTTTCATTACTTTTGTTAGTTTCACTGTGTCCCTGTTTAGTTTCTGTTTCCACGATCTGTCCATTGATGAAAGTGGTGTGTTGAAGTCTCCCACTATTATTGTGTGAGGTACAATGTGTGCTTTGAGCTTTACAAAAGTGTCTTTAATGAATGTGGATGCCCTTGTATTTGGAGCATAGATATTCAGAATTGAGAGTTCCTCTTGGAGGATTTTACCTTTGATGAGTATGAAGTGTCCCTCCTTGTCTTTTTTGATAACTTTGGGTTGGAAGTCGATTTTATTCCATATTAGAATGGCTACTCCAGCTTGTTTCTTCATACCATTTGCTTGGAAAATTGTTTCCATCCTTTCACTCTGAGGTTGTGTCTGTCTTTTTCCCTAAGATGGGTTTCCTGTAAGCAGCAGAATGTTGGGTCCTATTTGTGTAGCCAGTCTGTTAGTCTATGTCTTTTTATTGGGGAATTGAGTCCATTGATATTAAGAGATATTAAGGAAAAGTAATTGTTGCTTCCTATTATTTTTGGTGTTAGAGTTGGCATTCTGTTCTTGTGGCTGTCTTCTTTTCAGTTTGTTGAGAGATTACTTTCTTGCTTTTTCTAGGGTGTGGTTTCCGTCCTTGTATTGGTTTTTTTTTTCTTTGTTATTATCCTTTGAAGGGCTGGATTTGTGGAAAGTTAATTTATGAATTTGGTTTTGTGGTAGAATACTTTGGTTTCTCCATCTATGGTAATTGAGAGTTTGGCTGGGTATAGTAGCCTGGGCTGACATTTGTGTTCTCTTAGCATCTGTATAACATCTGTCCAGGCTCTTCTGGCTTTCATAGTCTCTGGTGAAAAGTCTGGTGTAATTCTGATAGGCCTGCCTTTATATGTTACTTGACCTTATTCCCTTACTGCTTTTAATATTCTATCTTTATTTAGTGCATTTGTTGTTCTGATTATTATGTGTTGGGAGGAATTTCTTTTCTGGTCCAGTCTATTTGGAGTTCTGTAGGCTTCTTGTATGTTCACGGGCATCTCTTTCTTTAGGTTTGGGAAGTTTTCTTTGATAATTTTGTTGAAGATATTTGCTGGCCCTTTAAGTTGAAAATCTTCATTCTCATCTACTCCTATTATCCATAGGTTTGGTCTTTTCATTGTGTCCTGTATTTCCTGGATGATTTAAGTTAGGATCTTTTCTGTATTTTGTATTTTCTTTGATTGTTGTGCCGATGTTCTCTATGGAATCTTCTGCACCTGAGATTCTCTCTTCCATCTCTTGTATTCTGTTGCTGATGCTTGCATCTATGATTCCAGATTTCTTTCCTAGGGTTTCTATCTCCAGTGTTGCCTCACTTTGGGTTTTCTTTATTGTGTCTACTTCCCTTTTTATGTCTTGGATGGTTTTATTCAATTCCATCACCTGTTTGGTCGTGTCTTCCTGCAATTCTTTTAGGGATTTTTGTGCTTCCTCTTTAAGGTCTTCTACCTGTTTAGCAGTGTTCTCCTGTATTTCTTTAAGTGAGTTATTAAAGTCCTTCTTGATGTCCTCTACCATCATCATTAGATATGCTTTTAAATCAGGGACTATCTTTTTGGGTGTGTTGGGGTGCCCAGGACTGAGTGGGGTTTGAGTGCTGGGTTCTGATGATTGTGAGTGGTCTTGGTTTCTGTTAGTAAGATTCTTACATTTGCCTTTCACAATCTGTTAATCTCTGGACTTAGTTGTTGTAGTTGTCTCTGGTTAGAGCTTGTTCCTCAGGTGATTTTGTTAGCCTCTATCAGCAGACCTGGGAGACTAGCTCTCTCCTTAGTTTCAGTGTTCAGAGTACTCTCTGCAGGCTAGCTCTCCTCTTGCAGGGAAGTTGCCCAGATATCTGGTGTTCGAACCTGCCTCCTGGCAGAAGTTGTGATCCACTCACAGAGGTCTTAAGATCCCATGGAGGGTCCTATGGGTACCTTGCAGGTGTCCTCAGACTCCGCGCCCAAGCTACCCTGGTGCTGGCGTGGACCGGGAGGCCAGTTGTCTCTTAAACAAATAATGGATATAGAGAATGTGGTTCATTTACACAATGAAATACTATAGACCTATTAAAAATAAGGAAATCATTTATTTTGAAAGTGTAGCAGATAGAGATGTAAAAGCAGAGGGACCTCAATGGCAGAGGGGAAGGGAACAGGAATGGGGAGGCAGGATCAGATGTGGGGAGAGACAAGAGAGAGGCCCAGTAGAATGAATGGAAATCTGCAGCTGCCAGGAGTGTCAGGGGAGAAAATCTAGGAAGTCCCAGAGAACCTGGGATGGGGGACAGTCCCAGGAGAAAATGCAGATGACCTTACCCAAGATGCCTAGCCATGAGGACCTGGAACCTGAAGAGGCCACCTTCTGTAACAAGGTAAGATCCCCAGTTGAGTGATAATGACATCAGCCCACCTGCAAGATTTTCAACCCAAAATTTGTCCCATTGAAAAAGAAATACAGGGAAAGGATGGAGCAGAGACTGGAGAAGGCCAACCAAAATCAAGCCCTTCTTGAGACCCATCCCATGGGCAAGTTCCAAGCTCTGACATTACTAGCGATACTCCATTATGCTTGCAGACAGGAGTCTAGCATGGCTGTCCTCTGAGAGGCTGTACCTAGCAGATGCAGATATCAACAGCCAAACATTGGGTGGAGCTTGGGGACCCTTGTGGAAGAATTGGGGCAAGGATTGAAGGCCCTAAAGGGGATAAGAACACTATAGGAAGACTAACAAATTCAACTAAACTAGACTCCTGGGACCTCTCAGATAATAAGCCTCCAACAAAAGGGCATACATGGGATGGCACATATGTAACAGACAGAAATCCAGTCTTCATGTGGGTCCCCCAGTAACTAGAGCAGAGAGTCTCCCCTAAAGCTACAGCCTGACTGTAGTATCCATTCCCCCCAACAGGGTTGCCTTGACTGGGCTTCAAGCAAGAGGATGTGTCCCAGTCCTTCAGAGACTTGGTGCACCAGGGTTGGGGGATACCTAAGGAGGTCCCACCTTCTCAGAGGAGAAGGCAGGGAGGTAAAGAGGTGCTGTGAGGAAGGACTGAGAGTATGTGCAGCATTTAGGCTATACATACATACATACATACATACATACATACATACGAGAAATCCTTAGTATTAAAAATTATGAAATTGAATTTAGATCTACTTCCTGATGCTCCTGAACTGGCTCGACCTCTCCAGGCCCTGTTCCTGGCCTCTAAACAGAGTCATGGCTATGTCTGCGCTAGGAAACAGATGCCATGACTGGGAACTGACAGTAGGCAGGAGCCTTGTGTGGCTGATTACACTGGTCAATTGCAGCAGACATGTCTCTTGTGCTGTAAACTCTCTTAGCATCTTCCTGCTGGAGTCCACCTGGCAGCCCAGAGCCTCAGGGAGTGCTGGGGGCAGAGAGATGGAAAGGCTCTGCTGTGGCTAAAAGCAGTTTTACTTTCTCGAGCTTCTTTTGGTTATCTGCTCTGTCTATGTAGTTGCTTCCTGGAAAATGGTTAAAGTCCAACCTCCTCTGTTTGGGGCAGCACAAAATGTTGCTAAGACGTTAGAAGACAACATAGGAGCAGTTAAATCACAGCCAGTTTTTGCTCGCTTTCAAAACACCACAGCTATTAGACAGAAAACCTCCTGTACTGGAAGTGGTCCTAAAACAGCCTCTGTGCTGACAGACACTGGGCTTGCTATGGTTGCTGCTCATCATGCTCAGCTGAGCTTGGAATCTGCTTCCCAGAGCTGCGTAGACACTGGACCCAAGAAAGGAACAGAGGAGAGATGTGTTCCAGTATCATGTTATCATTCCATCAGAAGTTTTTTCTCTAGTACTTGATATGTGTTCAAGTAGCTTTTTGCTTCATTTTTTAAGTGGATTTAAGAAAGGAACAAAGCTGTGTCCTGAACAAAGTAGCATAGGAGAATGAAGGTGTGAGCAAGAGCAATGTGCTATAGGAAGTCACAGAAACAGATAACCAAGGACAGCTGTGCTAATTGCCATTCACTCAACAGCATCCACCCCAGGAGGAAAATGGTATCAGAGTCCTCTGAGAAAGGCTTAATAGAAAATATTAACAGAAGTATCAAGAGACAAAATATCCCTAAGCTGTGTTGCACAGGCTAGGTACAAAGTAGGCAGTGGGCACTTGACCTTATTTTTCTAGTTCCAAAATAACTATTAGTATAAATGAAACATTTGAGCCATGTTTTCAGAGTATTAAAACATGACACATTTGAATCAGATACTGTGATAATCCTGTCTGTAATTAGGGCTAACTTCTACAATGGATTGGATGCTTATTCAGAGAACTGGCTTCCTTTACTGTCTTTGTCATAATTTTAGGGAACAAGCTGTCAACTCAGCTTAAATCATTATGATGAAGCCTTTCTTAACCCTAGCTGATGGTTCAGAGTACATGCACCTTTATTACGGAGACAGGAAAATATCAGAGTTTGAACCATCTAATGCCTAAGGTCCTGTCCCGAGAACAAACACTGGGGAGAGTTCCCTCCACTGTTTCTTAGCATGAAAACCCTTGGCTTCACCTCAGTCTCCCCGCTAGCCTCCAATGGCACTGCTGAGGTAGGCATACTTGCAGAGTTGCACAGATGCAGGACTGGATCTGCATAGTGTTGGAGACCATACCGTGAGAAAGCAAGCTTTTCAGTCTCCCACCGTGACAAGCCAAATGGCCTTGTGCTAGGAGCCAGTCATCACTTCCTTCTCCCTATTCCCTTCCTGGAACCTGAGGCTGTAAAAGCTGAATTATAGTCCCCTCTTCCTTATCTCTTCCTGACTCCCATGACTTCCAAGGACATGAGTTACATGCTGAGGCTGGCCTGACACCCAAGGCTGTTAGGGAGGATTCCACCTTCCGGAGATAAGATGCAGAGTGCCTGCCACCTGGAGCCGGACTTCGGCCCTCATGTCAGCAGATGCCCACTTCCTTGTTCTTTGTTAATTCCCCCTCAACCCCTCCCTTTTCCCCTCGATGTATGCTTTAAAACCCGGCATTTCAGCCTAATAAACGATCTACTTGGTCTCCGGCTCCTTTTTTCTCTCCCATCCCATTTTCTCCCAGGTTTGCGGTCCCCCTCGCACCCATGAATAACTGAGTCCTGCTGGACGGGACAACATAGAAACTGTTTCCACCCAGACCATCAGCATCATTCACTGCTATGTGCAGTTACCTGTCTTAGGACAACACAGACAGTGACAAGGGACTCCTGGTCTACTTCTCTGGGAAGCAGAAGGTGAATATTCACCTTTGGAAAATGTATACCTTTCATGATGTAAACTAGTTCCTTTTAATTGACACTACTAAATATGCAGGGAATTGATAGCAATGCTTTCCTGGGACTTTTGTTTTCCAAGGTACAATACCTAGGAAATAGCAGGACACACCATAGAAAGACATTTTATACTCAAAACAATGTAAAAGGGAAACATTTTCCATGATCCTTGATATCTCTTCATGCCCCTTTCATATTTCTAATAAGTTGGGCCATATTAATTATACCAAGACAAGTATAACCAATCATTTGATATATTGAATTTATTATGTTATAAAACCATAAACAGCACATGGTTATCAGGTTAAAAACATAAGAGTTAAAGAATGTTTTGAAAGAAGTATCAAAGAAATTTGAGACTCAAAACCAAAAATTCAGTTCTTTAAAAGGGTATTTCACTTACCATGAAAGTGTTACTAAATACATTAAGAAATCTTCTCAGTCCAAGAAAAACAAGATTAACAGTTACTCCTTATCAGGTCAAACTGAGCTTCACCACACAGAAAAAGATCCTGGTGTGATCTGAGTAACACAGGTCAGGACTATGAGTGGAGGTGTGGCAAACACACATGAGATATGACCATGAAGAAATTCATTAGCCCACTAACAAAGCCATCAATGAACAGATGTCACCATTTTTTCTGCCATTGGAAATCCCCTTGCCTATCTGCAGTATTCTTTCCTATGTCTTAACTTACAAAAGCTATAAAGTACCAAATATATATTATGTAACCATAGTCAGACATTGACAGAATCAAAATATACTCTCCAAGGGACAATAGATTTTTCTGACTCTGCACTTCCTGTTATTAACTAAACAAATGAAATCATCAAAAGGTTTAGTCTATTTATACTCAGTTATGCAGAGTGTTCTGTCAAGGATCTGTCCAGTATGAATTTACGTCATTGCAAATGCTTTCATGATTTTAGTAATGATACTGTTGATCCTCAAGTGAAGCTCCTGTGGCAAATCGATCTTAACCTATCATTTAATCTGATAATCAAGCTCATTAAGGGTGTGCGTTGTTAGCATCTCAACTTTACAATGAAAAGCTTGACACTTTGATAAACGAAGTGATTTGATAGCTAGGATTTGCTCTAAGTTCTGCTTGATTATGACTGTCATTCCCCTGACCACAAAGTGGTTTCCAAGAGAATACAGTTTCTAAGTAACGAGGTTTCTAGGAATGGAAGGAATTTAACCAGCCATTTTATCATTGGCTTTTAAAAATCTTCACTAATAGGTTCTACTATTCCGAACTATAAGAAAGTATTTAAACTGATACAAAATGGATTATATACTTGAATCATTATATGGAAACTTCTATGTTAAGCACTTTTCTTTTCACACTTAGGCTCTAAATACTTTCTAGATAAATAGAAATTATGACAATTAAAACTGTATTTCTTTTTTTTTTATTTTTTTATTTTTTTTTAATTTTATTAATTTTTATTATGAATCAGGTTTGGATTTATGGAAAACTTAAAACTGTATTTCTTAAGCCAAAGAAAGATGTTCTGGAGGGACAGTAAGATAGGACTCTGCCTATGACGATTGGCTCTGTATGTTCCAACTCTACATGCTGGGAGCATGGGAACATTATTCAAAGTTGAAGGAGGAGCTAGAAAAACTATAGCAGATGGCCAAGCTCTTCTCCTATGCTTCCTGTAGTGCTGCCCAGGGAGCACCTGGCTGCAGTTAAGTAGGTTTCAGATCCTGAAGTTTGCATGGGTTTTCTGATATAGATACCAGCATCCCTTCAAAGCATTTGGAACCGGGTTTCAAAGATTGAGGCATGAAGATTATATACACATTACTAGTATCAGTGGAGTGAATTAAAGCCACATATGACTATTAATAAAATTTAATTAGCCTATATCCTCTGACATTACACTGGCCTGGAAAGAAATTGAGTCAAGGACAAAGAGGAGAAGACAAGGCTAGTCTTCTCTCCATCGTCAGGAAAATTCAGAGCACGTTCCTACAAATATGCTCAAATATTCTATGAAGCCACAATTACTCTGATACCTAAACCACAAAAAGACCCAACAAAGATAGAAAACTTCAGACCAATATCCCTTATGAATATTGATGCAAAAATCCTCAATAAAGTTCTTGCTAACTGAATCCAAGAACACATCAAAACAATCATCCATCCTGACCAAGTAGGTTTCATCCCAGGGATGCAGGGATGGTTCAATATACGGAAATCCATCAACGTAATCCAGTATATAAACAAACTCAAAGACAAAAACCACATGGTCATCTCGTTAGATGCGGAAAAAGCATTTGACAAGATCCAACACCCATTCATGATAAAAGTCTTGGAAAGATCAGGAATTCAAGGCCCATACCTAAACATGATAAAAGCAATCTACAGCAAACCAGTAGCCAACATCAAAGTAAATGGTGAGAAGCTTGAAGCAATCCCTCTAAAATCAGGGACTAGACAAGGCTGTCCACTTTCTCCATACCTATTCAACATTGTACTTGAAGTCCTAGCCAAAGATCAAAGGGATACAAATTGGAAAAGATGAAGTCAAAATATCACTTTTTGCAGATGATATGATAGTATATATAAGTGACCCTAAAAATTCCACCAGAGAACTCCTAAGCCTGATAAACAGCTTCGGTGAAGTAGCTGGATATAAAATTAACTCAAACAAATCAATGGCCTTTCTCTACATAAAGAATAAACAGGCTGAGAAAGAAATTAGGGAAACAACACCCTTCTCAATAGTCACAAATAATATAAAATATCTTGGCGTGACTCTAACTAAGGAAGTGAAAGATCTGTATAATAAAAACTTCAAGTCTCTGAAGAAAGAAATTATAGAAGATCTCAGAAGATGGAAAGATCTCCCATGCTCATGGATTGGCAGGATCAACATCGTAAAAATGGCTATCTTGCCAAAAGCAATCTACAGATTCAATGCAATCCCCATCAAAATTCCAAATCAATTCTTCAACGAATTAGAAAGTACAATCTGCAAATTCATCTGGAATAACAAAAAAACCTAGGATAGCAAAAACTCTTCTCAAGGATAAAAGAACCTCTGGTGGAATCACCATGCCGGACCTAAAGCTCTACTACAGAGCAATTGTGATAAAAACTGCATGGTACTGGTATAGTGACAGACAAATAGACCAATGGAATAGAATTGAAGACCCAGAAATGAACCCACACACCTATGGTCACTTGATCTTCGACAAGGGAGCTAAAAACATCCAGTGGAAGAAAGACAGCATTTTCAACAAATGGTGCTGGCACAACTGGTTGTTAACATGTAGAAGAATGCGAATCGATCCATTCCTATCTCCTTGTACTAAGGTCAAGTCTAAGTGGATCAAGGAACTTCACATAAAACCAGAGACACTGAAACTTATAGAGGAGAAAGTGGGGAAAAGCCTTGAAGATATGGGCACAGGGGAAAAATTCCTGAATAGAACAGTAATGGCTTGTGCTGTAAGATCGAGAATTGACAAGTGGGACCTCATGAAACTACAAAGCTTCTGCAAGGCTAAAGACACCATCAATAAGACAAAAAAACCACCAACAGATTGGGAAAGGATCTTCACCTATCCTAAATCAGATAAGGGACTAATATCCAATATATATAAAGAACTCAAGAAAGTGGACTCCAGAAAGTCAAATAACCCCATTAGAAAATGGGGCTCAGAACTGAACAAAGAATTCTCACCTGAGGAATACCGAATGGCAGACAAACACCTGAAAAAATGTTCAACATCCTTAATCATCAGGGAAATGCAAATCAAAACAACCCTGAGATTCCACCTCACACCAGTCAGAATGGCTAAGATCAAAAATTCAGGTGACAGCAGATGCTGGCGAGGATGTGGAGAAAGAGGAACACTCCTCCATTGTTGGTGGGATTGCAAGCTTGTACAACCACTCTGGAAATCAGTCTGGCGGTTCCTCAGAAAATTGGACATAGTACTACCGGAGGATCCAGCAATACCTCTCCTGGGCATATATCCAGAAGATGTCCCAACCGGTAAAAAGGACACATGCTCCACTATGTTCATAGCAGCCCTATTTATAATAGCCAGAAGCTGGAAAGAACCCAGATGTCCCTCAACAGAGGAATGGATACAGAAATTATGGTACATTTACACAATGGAGTACTACTCAGCTATTAAAAAGAATGAATTTATGAAATTCCTAGCCAAATGGATGGACCTGGAGGGCATCATCTTGAGTGAAGTAACACAATCACAAAAGAATTCACACAATATGTATTCACTGATAAGTGGATATTAGCCCAAAACTTAGGATACCCAAGATATGAGATACAATTTGCTAAACGCATGAAACTCAAGAAGAATGAAGACCAAAGTGTGGACACTGTGCCCCTTCTTAGAATTGGGAACAAAACACCCAGGGAAGGAGTTACAGAGACAAAGTTCGTAGCTGTGATGAAAGGATGGACCATTTAGAGACTGCCGTATCTAGGGATCCATCCCATAATCAGCTTCTAAACGCTGACACCATTGCATACACTAGCAAGATTTTGCTGAAAGGACCCAAATATAGCTGTCTCTTGTGAGACGATGCCGGGGCCTAGCAAACACAGGAGTGGATGTTCACAGTCAGCTATTGGATGTATCACAGGGCTCCCAATGGAGAAGCTAGAGAAAGTACCCAAGGAGCTAAAGGATCTGCAACCCTATTGTTGGAACAACATGATGTACTAACCAGAACCCCGGAGCTCTTGTCTCTAGCTGCATATGTATCGAAAGATGGCCTAGTCGGCCATCAATGGAAAGAGAGGCCCATTGGACTTCCAAACTTTATATGCCCCAATATAGGGGAATGCCTGGGCCAAAAGAATGGGAATGGGTGGGTAGGGAAGTGAGGGGCGCTATGGGGGACTTTTGGGATAGCATTGGAAATGTAATTGAGGAAAATATGTAATAAAAATCAAAAAAAAAAAAAACCAAATATGCTCAAATAGGAAATATGGCCCTTTTGTGAGAAATGTGTAGCAGAGACAGCTGCAATTGATTGGTGAAACTGGAAAACCAGGTGGCTAAATTATGAGTACCTGTAGAGCTAGCATCCTGCCATTTGGTACATACTCAAGGGAATAAAAACACTGGATTCTGGGATTTCATGATGTCTGCAAGTGTCCTGAATGAGGAGAAATTAGCTGTTCATTAGGAATACTTCATGGAGTTAGAATAATCCATTGAAAATATTGCTAAATAAAAAAAAAACCTGACATCCCACTTTCACCACACTGTTTACTTGAAAGCAAATAAAAAATAGTCAGTTAAGTAGTTTTTATTAACACAATTTCTAATGCTGAAAGGATGGGTCTTAGAAAATTAACACCAATTTAGAATACATTAGTTCAATACACAATGGAACCAAACTTGAATTGAACTCCTCCTCCAACTGAAACCTAGTATTTTCAGTGAGAATTTTTTAGAACTTTTTATCGATACTAAGAATATATGTTACATGGGTGTCACAAGAAAGTGACAAGCAGGAGGGGGGACAACTCTGAGAAACTATAGCTATGGTTAGAAAGACTTATCCCATGATTGTGACTGTGATGGGAGGTGCACAGAAATCAATGCGGAACAATAAACTAAGATTACACAGAAGCCTGTAAGATTCCCTGAAGGATCCTGGGGCTTAAAGAGCTAGTTTCGGGGGGCTGGTGATATAATTCAGTGGTTAAGAATACTGACTGCTCTTCAGAAGGCCCTGAGTTCAAATCCAGAAATCACATGGTGACTCACAACCATCCGTAATGAGACCTGATGCCCTCTTCTGGAGTGTCTGAAGACAGCTACAGTGTACTTACATATAACAATAAATCTAAAAAAAAAAAAAAGAATATATGTTACATTTGGATTGTCTTATGTTTTCCAAGATTATTCAAATAGATAGTTAGGAAATAAGCACTTATTTGAAAAATTAATGGATCTAAATTATAAATTATAAAGTTTTTGCTACATTTAATTTTTTAATATTGGTTTGCAATCTTGATTTCTAATAGTATCAACTTAGCTATATAAAAGTATATAGATAATGCTATTAATTATCACTAATAACAATTCACAGGCTATGATTCAAGATCCTTTATTTTTCTCCTTCCTTTTTTCTTTACTTCCCACTCTTTCTCTCTCCTTTCACTTCTTCCTATCTTGCTTTTCCTATTGGGCATGTAGTAAAATACTATTTTATAATACAGTTTCATATATAGATTCCTCTGTCTCAATCACGATAGGATTAGAGGTCAGGTTAACCATCCTGAGACTCATTCAGTATTATTTCACTTGAATATGGATTTGAAGATGGTAAGGCAAGAAGCTTACAGTATGTGTTTTGATGTAGAAGCCAAATTTCAAGAGAGAATTCATCTAATATTCAAGTGTTTCCTTCTATATCTAAGCAGACAACTTTCTTGTGGAAAATTTACATATATATTTATCTCATTCTGATTTTTCACTGTAGTCCATAGATATTTCTACTTTAGTACTAATTTTATCCTTCTTTGGTGCTAAAACTTTTTCTCTTTGTAATGTAATGTTTTAAATTCATTCTTTGAGAATCTTATGTGTGAATGGAATGCTAATAACCGCCCCCCCCTCTCCAAAGCCACTAAAAGAAGATAGGTGTTTCCTTAGGGACCGAACTTCTTTAGAAACCTCACTGTGCACAAGATATAGGATGTGGGTCTTTAGAACACTGATGCAGGGATAAGTCACCTGTCCCCTAGGAACCGCCCTAGGGCCATGGATGGAAGCCATGACTTTGGCCTTTGCTTTCTTTCCTCACTACCTGTTACAGAAGAACCACTCAACACAGCAGTGAGCTATCGAACCAGAGCCAGACTGTGCTAAGCATCTTTAGGCACACAGACAACTTGCCTTCACTCTGCTTTAACAGCCTCTAATTCCTCCTCAACTTTATGCATGGACTAACCTTGGCCAGGGTTAATCTAATGAGTGACTCCAGTTAGGTCATCTTTGTTCACATTTAAGGTCTATGTCTTTCCTCAAATACCAGAACAATTTCTAATAAATCCCAGAGTTAACTCTTCAAAATTAGTCATGATTTCTAAATCAGTAGTATTCTGTATGAGTTTCTTTCTAACCCAGAACATTTGATCTGAATTACGGCACTTCCACAAACTGCTCTTCAAAATCCACCCCAAAAGTGTTAGCTGCCTTTGGTTCCTACTTCACTGATTCTAAACAACCACTTACCATCCTTGGCTTTCGTTATCTTCGAGGGAAAAGTGGAGGGATTCTGAGACATTTCAAGGCACTTCTCTTGGGATCTTGGACTTGGGCACTCTGGAATCATATGCAGCTGTCCGCAGACCACTGCAAGCTTGCCTAAAGAGGGCCTTAGGTACATGTGCACACAGCAGAGAGTGTCTCCTCACAAAACCCAAAGCATGTCACTGTGGTCCACATTGCCCACTACAGGAACATGTATGTCAGCTCATTCTCACCTCCACTACTTCACATGTCAGTTCCAGGACATCTTACCCTAACCATTTTTCACAGTCTCCAGACTTTCTCATTCTCAGTCATGGCCCCAACCTTGGTCCTTTACCAACTGTCTCAACTGTACAGATCTCATCTGTCCACTTCCAAGATTAGAGGTCTTTTCCTATTCTGGCATGTGAGCATCAAGTCAAGTTTCCAGAACCCTGGCACTCTGAAGTGCATCTCCTCCTCCTGACTTTTCCATCTTCAGCTTCTCCATACCCAGAATTCCATGTTTTGAATGCAGGGCATGTCTGGCAGCTTTTCCTAGGCAAGCACTGCATAACCCAGTCTTCCTTGTTAACTCCACTTCCTCTGCAGTCTCAGCTGCATCAATGTCTCCTCCAGGCACCCTCTCTCCTGGGAAGTCAGAGGGAGAAGCCTCCCATTGCTGCACAGTAGCGCCCCCTTGTGTCCTCTTCTGTCACAACCTTTCCTGACTTGTTTTCTATTAGGAATTGTTTCTGGGTTGTTTCAACCTTCTGTCTATCAAAAAAAGGCCAATATGAACATAGTGGAACATGTGCCCCTGTGGCATGGTGGGGCATGTTTTGGGTATATGCCCAAGAGTGGTATATCTTGTTCTTCAGATAGAACTTTTTCCAATTTTCTGTGGAACCACCAGATTGATTTCCAGAGTGGTTGTACCAGTTTGCAATCCCATCAGCAAAGGGAGGCATGGAGGTCATCTCTCTCCACATCCGATGTTTAGTTTTCCATTACTTGCTTGTTGAAAAAGATGAAAAAGAGAAGGAGTAAGTGAGCTAGTGGAAGTGGAAGTATTTGTATTTATTCTGATGCCAATAAAAAATAAACACCTAAGGTGTGATTTTTGTAAAAGCTTAATCAGGTAAAGAACAAGAACAAAGAGCTTCACCCATTAGATTACAGAATTCCATGCATGTAAACCTGTGGGAGAAGTTCAAACATAGGTCAGTGTTTAACATCACTTTATGGATGTCTCTGAGACTGACTCTCACCTGTCTGCAAGGTCATGTTCTTTGAACATTTCCTGGCTTTTGTTTCCTCATCTATCTGATGATAAGAAAATCAGAAATAGCCTGCCCATCACACACACACACGCGCACACACACACACACACACACACACACTCACACACAAACATGCAGGCACATAGGAACTCCTACAGGGACAAAATGAGCTCCCAGAAACTGATGCTGATTTTTGACAGATTGTATCATACACCTTCCAATGAATTGTGAGGAGATAGCAAGAGAAGCCAACAGGCAAGCTTATCTTAGGTATGCCTCAAGTAAAGACAGGCAACAGGGGGCTCCCTGTGCAAGAGTTACAGGGAATGAAATAATTTAGGATCATCCTTATGCAAAGGTGTTTTGGAGTTGAGAATTATTACCATGAAGGAGAGACAAATTTCAATGCGTGTGTTCTCCTGTAGACAGATCCACTCGTGCATGCATACATTCACACATGTACTTTTGCGGCTTTGAGGACAGTCGTGACTACTGATCTTTAGGCACTGCCCATCTTGATTTTTGAGATGAGTCCTCTCCTCAGCCTGGAACTTGCACATTTATACAGGCTAGATGGTCAGGGAACTTCAGGGGTTCACCTAACTCCACCTCAACTCTAAGGTTATAAGAAATCTCATGTATGGAGTAAAAAGAGCCCAAGTGGTGAACTGTGGAATGAGAATTCTAGTGGTGCTGCAGAGTTGTATAATTCCCAAGGATTAGATGAAATGAGGGCAGGGCACAAGAGCCCTGTCCTCACTGAGGAACGCTTGGAAATCAATGTGGCTGAAAGAGGAGAGTCATTTTCTTCTTCCGCATATTCCTTGTGTGTATGTGTGTGTGTGTGTGTGTGTGTGTGTGTGTGTGTGTGTGTGTGTGTGTGTGTGTTGCACTACCTTTTTTCATTCACCCAAATACAGAATTATGAGGTTATAACATCCTCTCTGATGGGGTAAATGCTCATGGAACATGAGAGAGCACACATCCCTTGGCAAACTCAAAAGTCATTTAATTTTCTTTGGTTTTCCACTTGGGAAATTGGCAGTGGTGTCACTTGGCAGGTCTACTCATGACTGCATGAGGTCTCTCCACTATGATTTCTATAAGGACTTCACCAATTCCTATTACCACCAACAGGGCAGAAGGCTTCTTTTCACCTCCTCCTTATCAGCCACTATTATCTTTGACTGTTAGTACCTTCCTAACTGGAGTGGTGTGGGTAGATTTCTAGGATGTGGGAGGCATGTCCTACATTGCTTCTCACTGAGAGATCCCAGAGCCAAGACAATGAAGATGGAGGCAGAACTTCTGCTTCAGATATCTCACTCTACTTCACTTTGTTTTCAATTCTTCTTTCTAAAAGATTAATTTTACTTTTAGTCGTGTGTACATGCTATTTATGTGTACATTTTAGTGATGTGTAAATAAATAAACATAATTTGGGCCTCACTGTGTGGGCACATGCATTTTGGATTGCAGGAGCCTGCAAAGGCCAAAAGAGGGTCAGGATCCCCCAGAGCTGGACTTCCAGGCAGTTGTAAGCTACCCGTGTTGAGCTAGCACCCCAACTCCAGTCTTCTGCAAGAGCATCACACACTCTTTGCCACCTTCATGTCATTCACTTCAAAGAAGAGAAAGTCATACCCAGTTCAGTGGCTCCTTCACAGGAGCAGATGGATAAGGAAGCAGACAGGGGAGACACAAAACAGTAACTTGCACAGGCATTTGTGTGTCCTCCACATAAGTTTCCTGTCATCTGCAAATCAGCTGGCATCTCTGGAATACCTGTGCCTGTTGCCCAAAGGCCAGGCCTTCATCTGACTCACTCCACCCAGTCCTTGGGAATAATATAACTGTGTGGCCCAACTAGAACTTTCATTCATCATCATCGTCACCATAACAATAATAATAATAAGTCAGCCACACAGTTACACAGGCTCATAGACTGTACATCTTAGAGGACTGAAACAGGGATATATCTTGAGTATAGAATGAAAGACCAGCCCAGGCACCAGAGTAAGGCTTTGTCTCAGAACAGATATATGAAAGTAAGTAAAGTCGATCAAGACTTTGACTGATGAGGACTGGGATGGTGTCCTCTTTAGGAGTATGCAAAGCTTTAATCAGGATCTGTCCAGCATACAGTAAATAATTCTGAGAATGAACAAATCACACTATAAAGACACTTTAAGGACCAGAAGAAAACATTGAATATGGTTTATTATAGACATCGTGGTTTATAAGATGTGTGAAGAATTCTATGTAAAGAGGAAGACTAGCACGATGACTGTGGAAGAGCAGCCAGCTGCCTCGCTTTACCTACTCAGGCCCATGGCCAATCAGCAGGCAGCTAATATTTATTTCTGATTTGCAAAGGAATGATTCCACATTACCAGAGTAGGAGAAGAACAGGATGAGGAGACATTCAAACCTTCTGAGACAATAAGAAATTCTCAGGTTTCTATTGTGGTTTTGTTTCTCCGATTGAAATTGCAGTCCTCTTCTCATTCTCTCTCTGTCATTGGTCCACGGTGGGGTGGAGAAGGTGGTACTCTGGGGGAAAGAAAGTGATGTATCATTCTGCACTTTAAACAGGTATTTTAAATGCTTTGTCACCTGTGACTGATGGTAAAAGTGATGCTAGGACTTGTTGACATCATTGAAGATCCTGGTTTGTCAGCTGCTATTAAGTGACAATGCTATGTTATATTCTGGTGTCATTCAATGGCATCAGCCTCTTAATGCTTCTAAAAATTCAAGGGTAGCCAAGGTACCCATGCCGAAATCAAAGCTTAAATAATTTAGTCAAAATTCTATAGGGTAAAGAAACACTGGGGACTTTTCTCTCAGACTTCATTCCTTATGTTTTCACATGGGTTATTCAAAACTCTACTGCTTCTGACAGTGAGTTAATCAATGGAAGAGAATAAGAGGCCACACATGCAAATACCACTGATGCACAGTCTGTGTGCTTGTGCATGTGTGCACAATAAGGAAGGATTTTGTTGTTGTTGTTGTTATTTGAGGCAGGGTTTCTCTGTGTAGCCTTGGCTGTCCTGGAACTCACTCTGTAGACCAGGCTGGCCTCAAACTCAGAAATCTGCCTGCCTCTGACTCCCAAGTGCTGGGATTACAGGCATGTGCAACCACTGTCCAGCATAACAAAGGATCTTATTCCTTCTTTTTCACAAAACCATTTTTCACTAAGTAAACCATACCATTAAGAAGTTTCTAGAATTTTTAACATGTAAAATATGTGGTTGTGTAACCAACACATAGTAGTTGTATATAGTAATATTTATAGGGTAAAATGGGACATTTATTTTGTTTTAGTTTACTTTGCTATAATCCCAGCTGGCCTTGAAGCTGATATTGATCTCAGGATGACATTGAACTTCTGATCCTTTTATGTTCACTTCTCAAGGTCTGGGATACATGTTTGCTAACAGATACATATGTGGTACTGGGTATCACACCTAGAGCTGAACAAGCAGTCTATCATCTGAGCAATAGCTGATCCAAAGGGATGGTACTTTAACTGACTCAGAGAATTGGAGTAGCTGTCCACAGTCTTTCCAGTCTGCTGAGGAACATTAGACATTACTCCCAATGCCTAACTGGGCCTTGTTCCTCCAACCACACTTTCCCCATTCCTTTCTCAGTCATTATTTTATTCTCTACATCTGTGACATCATTATCGAGCATCCATATGTAAATGAGATGTGAATGCCTCTTATAACAGGAATGAAAATAAGTGTCATACACTGCTTCTGTGCCTCACTGATTTCACGCAACATGGATATCTTTCCATATTATCCTTATTGCTACAAATGATACTACTTGTTCTTTTTTGACAGGTAAATAATATAGAACTGCACCCATATATGTGCACACATACTCCCACCCACACCTCATGCTTTCTTCATCCATTCATCCGTGGTTAGAAAACAACGCTGATCCAAAGCTTGGCTCATGTGAGTCCTGCTGCAAAAACCATGCAGGATCAAATATCTCTTTGACAAGCTGATTTCTTTTCCTTAGCAGCAAATGCACAATACATGTGGGTGATGTGAGTGGAACTATACTTCTGTCCATAAATTAGAGTAAAAGATGAAGAAAATGTAAATGTCTGTTATCTTCATGGATTATTTTTTTTTCCTTATCTGAATCATCACACTTAAGGGTTCTGTGTTATTGAATGGTATTAAATTTTCGTTTTCTTTTCCTCTGTCTCCATTTGTCAAATAGAGAAGACACAGCACCCACGTCATGCAGCTGCAGATAAGGTTAAGTCAAGGCAGGTAATGAGGCTTGTCAAATGCCCAAGAAATCCCCAATGGCTGTGACACACTAATGGTAACCTTAGTCTTGAGTGTTAATGCTATCATTGAATGTTAATCGTAGCTGTCTCAAGCTGGGTACACTTAAGCTCTAACCTAGTATACACAAGGAGACAAAACTTTGCAAAGTCTGTCAACAAGTTCAATTAACTTTTTTTTCTTTGAAGTTCCTGTATTAGAAATGAAATGTTAATTACCCAAGCCAAAACCTACTTTGCATTTGGTAGAAGAAAACACAAAAATATACTTTGGTTTGTGCACAGTGTCAACCAAGTATAGCATCTGATGTTTTTCTCCTAGGGCAGAACATCACAGTCATCCTTTGTATCTGGATCTTGAATCAACAGCAAATCACAAAAAAAAAAAAAAAAAAAAAAAAAAAAACAGACAGAATATAGCCAATGTTTCTTCATAGTATCCAAGTAATGGTTAAGTTACAGTGCAGTGAAGGACTGACTGGGCCACTCTACCTACTCTGTACCCAAATAAAGACATACAAAAGATGTCTCTCTAGACCTTTAACCTACAGACACATCCAATGAGCTGCTGTGAGGCAGGAAACCCCAGAACTGCTCAGAACTGGAGCAGATCATGACCAACCCTAGGACAACATTTTCCTGAGACAACAGGACAGCCCCACCCTCCAGCTGGTGACCTGAAATTCCAGCCTGCAGAGCACTTCCTGCCTCCCTGTGAAGCAGCCCGACCATTGGGATGCTGCTCCTGAGATGGTTCACCTCCTGCTGCTGCCTCTGGGTTTGTAAGTAGACATTTCTGAGTGCAGAAGGCAGTGAATTCATCCTCATTTCCATTTCTTCAAATGCTGTTTTATTTGCTCATGAGAACTTTTCCCTTTGCTTGCAGTTGGGCTTGGGCAGCTAGAGCAAACTGAAGTATCGGTCACCAGAGCGACAGATGAGAGTGCACAAATACCCTGTATAGTTTCTCTTCCAGACTTCAGCAACACAGAAATACACTGGTACCGGCAAAAAGCAAAACAGTTTGAATATCTAATATATGTTGTGACAAACTATAATCAAAGACCCTTAGGAAGGAAGAACAAAAAAATTGAAGCAAGTAAAGATTTTCAAACTTCTACCTCAACCTTGAAAATAAATTACTTGAAGAAAGAAGATGAAGCCACCTACTACTGTGCAGTCTGGATAAACACAACATTAGAGCCTCTAGACTAGCCTGCATAAGAACCAGCCCCATCTGTGGTCACCCACATCCTCTTGGCAAACACAGCCACTTGATGCTCAGCCAGGGGCCACCAGAGCCTTAATTGCTCACAGCACTTTTAGGGCTTCCAGGGAACATCTTGGGTTCTATTTCCCCAGTGAGGTCTTAGGTCCTGCAGGTTACCAACTAAAGACAGAATAGCCTTCACACTAACTCAGTGAGGGTATCTAAGAGCTATTCAAATAAAGGCCAGGGAGCTCAAAATGTGATATGGTCTTTTGTTAATTCTCTGCACAGAGCTTTGCAGCAACTGAATGGCTTAGAATTAAGTCAGGACAGGGTTAAAGATGAGGAGAGACAGGAAGCCCACAGGGATATTTACTGCTACAGTTTCCCAGTACCTTTATACACACTGGGGATTTTCAGAGATTACAGGATCTCTCTATAGTTTATAATGAAGAAAACTAGTGACCATTGCATCACTAACTAAATAATCAGCTCAATGGGAAAATATTAGAGACCAATGTACAGGTTTTGGGAGGCAGGTCAGTGTAACAAAGTTTGGTCCACACCCTGGACTCATGGCTTTTACTTTAGTGATCTGCAAGGAGAGTCATGAACTCAGGGCAAGAGTATCAGGGAGGGGATGCAGTGGGTCACAGAACAAATTTAAACAAAAGCAAATCAAAAAATAAAAGAGTAGGCTGTGGTCGTTGGACTGCTTAGGAAGGGGGAGGTTTTAGATGAGGTGAATAAGAAAGAGGCAGGCTAGTTAGTATGACCATATTATGTATGTTATATGGGTGTATGAAATAATAAATTAACAAAAAGGGGAAGAAATCTCCCTGCACCTCACAAAATAACAATATAAGAATCAATCTTTGACAATTATGGACAAGAGGTAGGGAGCAGTTGTAAGTACCTCGGGGACAGTTATATAGGCATAACAGTGAGGTCTTCTGATATCTAACAGTTCCTTTGCAGGAGATTCATGCCTTCCATGGCTTCTGTGGGCACTGTATATGTGCTCTATATATACACACATGCAGGCAAAATATTCACAGACAAGGAACATATAATTCCAGGGGAGATAGAATTGTATAATATTATATCCTTATGTTTATTTTCTTTTGTGAGAAGATAAAAGGAAGCCATCATTGAAACCATTTCCTAGCTGGCACCACCCCAATAGAGAGTCCTGATGATAAGAGGTCATGTCTCACTAGGCATGGAGGGCTTGGTTCACCATCCTTAAGTGTCCTTCAAGAAACTTGCAAATTATTGAAGGAGTGGCCTTGACATTTCTGAGGACAGAGACATGTTTGATGAATTATCCTAGCAGTTTCATCAAAATTAAACATCTGAGAACCACACACACACACACACACAAAGAGAGACTTAATTCTGAAAATCCATTTCCTGGTAAGTTAGTTAGAAACATAGTTGGATTGTGGCGTGGCCCAGCCCTCTCTAGCTTTTACCACTGTCTGTGGATGCCTTCCAGTCATCACTACCTTGGAGAAGAGAAGAGTGTGTGAAGGAAACTTACAAACTATTGGATGATACAAAACTTTGCAAAGGAATCCAGGTCTCTTTCTAAGATAAGAATTCCTAAATGACTCATCATACTGAAGCTCAAGAGAGAGCTCCTGTTTTTGTAGAAGCGCTGAACAATGTGTCAGGCACATCATGGGTCAAGATATTTGCCAAAGGGACAAAGCTCGTAGTAATTCCCCCAGGTAAGTAAGCTGTTGTGTTGTTATCTTAGCGGGAATAACCATTGAGATTTTTTTCTTGGTTTTAGAAAAATATAACTATTATGATCAACCATATCTGGATACAACTTCACAGTTATGAGTTACTGGATATAGAAATAAAGCCACATTGTAAGCAATTTCTTCCTTCCTTGTCAGTTAGGAAACTAAAATCCTGCATTTAAAATGCATAGACAAGATAGCAGTTAGCACTCTGTGAGGATAGTTTATGCTATTCACCAATATCACTATTATATCAGGTTACTTTTTTGTAAAAGATCTTTTAAGTGGAACCCCTCAAAGTGGAATCTAATTAATTTCTTCTCTATACATTTGGAGAATTACACTACGTTTCTTTCTTCAAAAACCTGCAAAAATTCTATACCTGATTATGATTACATGTCTAAGTACAGTGACATCGTAATTCATGACATTGGCCACCATTGTATATTCTATAATTAGAAAGAACTTCTCAGTGCCAGTGTCCCCTCAGTGAAAAGAGACAAGCTTGTATACTGTCATGTAGAATAATGACTGCAGGTGCACAAACTCCTTAACATAAAATCTGGCCTTCAAAATGTTTTCCAGTGTTTTAAGTTCACAATATTTCCTGCTCTGCAGCTTGACCCTTTACATGGACGCTTACCTTAACTACTTTATTACTAACGTTCTCAATTTGTGTAATTACATGAAGCATCACAGAAAGGCAATGTTCTGTAGTAGAGCCAAACTTACCTCCTTCCCCCCTCAAGAGATCATTCTGAATATGTGTTTATTAAATCATTGAGTCCTGGATCTTGGATTACTTCTGTAATGTGACTACATGATGTGACATGCCTCACTTGTATTTCTGTATTGGTATCAAAGTTGTTGGAAATATTGAAGATTCTAAAAGAAGTAAGCTGTACTAAATAGCACTCCTTAGCTAATAATTCAAAGCTGCCTGTGCACTCATGAAGAGACAGCTATAGAAGTAACCACAGGTTAGCATGCTCTGGTGCATAGTGCAGAATTAAAATTCAATCCTCTGGAAACTGTCAGGGAATCTTCAAGTTAAAAGGAAAATTTCCAAGCAAGGAATAGCTTATGAGGTCATCACTAAGAAATCACATCCTGGGGTTGGGAATTGCTGATCAGTGGTAGAATTCTTGCATATCATGCCAGTAGCCCCACCCAAGAGAATTTACTCTATAAAATAACTCAAGTCATTTATTAATTGGAGATGGATCCTAGTAAGACATCATGTTATACTCCACCTAGATGCCAATCATTCCTCTTAGATGAATCACAAAATGCCCATATTATTTAATATATATTTATTAAATGTTCAAATACATGAATACTGTAACTGGTTCATAAAAAGTGAAGAAATTTTTAAAAGTGTAATTACATGCTAGGCTAAAAGCTGATTTATACATGAAAATCTTTTAAGAAAACAAATTTCTTCTTAAAGTTTTTAAAGTTCCTATTGATCATAGAAGAAGTGCTAAGATACATACATAAGCACAAACTCCTGCTACCATCACTCTTGGCCATTATTCTGTAAAATTTCCATTCAATCATTTGCCTGAGTGTACTTTAATTATGTTTACACAATCAGGGTAGAGTAGGTACACAACACTGATTCTGAGTGTTTTTCACTTGGTGCTATGCTACAAGGATTCTTTCCAACTATGGTTCTTAAATTATTCATAGTTGCTTGTACCACAAAGATAATTACCTCCATCTTTAGTGGGTAACGCTGTAAGGTTAATATAAAGACTGAGTATTTTTAGTAGAAGTTGTAGATTTGTTCTTATTTCCACCAAATTCAAGATACTACAAATCATTTGAAAGGGAAGCTTTAAAAACGATGCAGCTCACAAACCTAGAGTTGGTTAGATGAGGAAATGAGATGCTGTGGAATGGTAAACACTAGAAAATGCATGATTGGCAGTAGAGATCCATGGGCACAGCCAAGGGGTCTAGTCAATGGTCAGTAGTGTACTTGGAAGGAGATGGACACTAAAACAGGCAGCCCATGTTGTGATATCGCATATGTGCACTTTGAGATTCAGCTAAGTAGAGGGTGGGCTACTTGAATTTCAAATGCATGAGAGAGTGACTTACTCAGTCAGTCTAAGAGAGAAAAACCTTTATCAATTGTGTATGTTTAAAGGAGGGACAAAAATAAGAATCTGCAACCTATGGTGGCCAGAAGTCTACAGTGGGTGCTACAGTCATAATTTGTCTTCTGAGCACTGTGCATCAGTTTGTGTTAAATCCATTCAACATTCGAGTCTCCCTAATAGTTTTCTTTTTTATTTTTTACATTTCCCTACAGACAAACGCACTGACTCCGACTTTTCTCCCAAGCCTACTATTTTCCTTCCTTCTGCTGCTGAAACAAATCTCCATAAGGCTGGGACATACCTTTGTCTCCTTGAAAAGTTCTTTCCTGAAGTCATAAGGGTGTATTGGAAAGAAAAGGATGGTGATAAGATTCTGGAATCTCAGGAAGGAAACACCATAAAAACTAATGACAGATACATGAAATTTAGTTGGCTGACGGTGACTGGAGATTCAATGGCTAAAGAACATAGTTGCATTGTCAAACACGAAAACAACAAAAGAGGAGTTGACCAAGAGATTCTGTTTCCTCCGATAGGTAAAGGTACATGTAATTTAAGGGACATACAACTTTACACATGTAAAAGGGAATGGTCCTGTTGTTATAGTATGCATTTATAAAAGTAAAGCATGAATCTTTCTTCAGAATTATAACACTGTAATCACAGAACCATACTATTCTGTCCCCGAGAATGGTACAGGTGGGGGAAAACGAGCAGAATATTTGCTTTCAATTCACTCAGCCTCAGTGACACTACATAAAACATGACACTCATATCGTATTTTTAAAGAATTCCTGCATAGATTAAATGAAGGAACAGACCCTAAAGCATCTAGCAGCTCATCTAGCAACTCAGTGAATAAACTGCTGTTCCCCTTTTGCTGACTACTTGACTCAGACATAAGATCAATACACCTTTCTCAGAAATGTTCTACCTGTAAAATAATCATAATTACCTAATTCAATTTGATACACTAAATTTTGTTTACAGAAAGTTTTGACTGACAAGATAGTGCTCACACAAAATATTTACATTCAACAACAACAACAACAACAAAATATGTCTATTTGGCAACAGAAGATGTATGCTAGACTGAGGTTATCTGATTTCTGTTTTACATGGCACTGTTAGACAGCATTCATAATTTAAATTTGCATGAGCTAATATATACACGACATACCTGTTGTGTGAATAGATTTTTTTTGCCATTGGTAAATGCAAGCACTTGAGTAGACATTTGCTATGTCAGCTGTATGCCAGACCAAGTGAGATGAGTGAGATGTAATAGTTTAGGATGAGTTAGGGTCCCTGTGCCTGCAGAGGAGAGCCTGTATTCTGCTCCTCGTCATTTAACATCAGGCATCATTCAGGTACCCTTTTCTAGGCACTTTCACACAACTAAGCAGAGGGATGTGTGGGCAAAGACTGGAGATGGGCCACTAGCTAGATCACCATTTGGGTATTTTGTCATCCTGTTTTGAAAGCATTCCTAAGGCCCCAGAGTGACAGCATACAAATGACACAACTTGAAGACATCTGTGCCATTTGTCCATCAGATGTCCTCAGTAAGTCTTTGTCCTCTGGAATACTTTGTTTCAACAGTGGCCTGCCATGTCTGTCAAGTGGCCAGCTTTCACCTACAGTTGTCATAGAGAGAAAATGAATTAATAGCAACGAAAAAAGTTGTTTGCTACAGCAAAGCAAAGCATTACAAGATAGCCCCATATTCTACTTCCAGCTTAAAGGGATAGAGGCAATATAAATACACAAAGCAGAAAGCGAACATAACCATTTTATTAGATTGATTATGTTATGACCTTTCTAGTGGTCAGGAAAAAAATAAAAGAACAGTAAAACCCTTAGGGATGAAGCTGTGCTGAGGAGACATTTCACTTATTAAATTTGCTTACAGTGGACTCTAAAACAAGCATCTGCCATGTGCATCTCCTGGCAGGAAAGAGGTCAAGGGCATTCTCTGCAATGGGATTCAACAAAGAGTTTCTGATGCTGCCTCTGGGGTATGTTTTGTCTTAATGGTTGAAGCCTCAAAGTCATACAGTGAAATAGAACTTAATGACGTAATTATAAAAGGACATGAATCCAGTCTCTAAGACTGCCATTACCTTTGGGTGAAAGACTCTAGACGCATGTAGATCATATTATTAGTAACTCTAGTCTCTGTACCTCATTCACTATATGCTGATAGTGGTTTTCATTTCTCTTTTATATAATAAAGTCACTCAAAAGACAAAAAGTAGACTTTTAGAGCCATCAGGCAGAATTGAAGATAGAAACCAAACATGTTCATATTTATATTCCCATTAAAACACCCATTTTCATGCACACAGAACCTGTTCTTCAATAAAGTCAATTCGTGGAAGGAAATACATTTCTATGAGAATACATGTAGCAGAAAAATAAACTCAAAGAACAAATGTATGCTTTTCCGACATCATTTAAAATAATTAAACACCATAATATTTTTACTTTTTAAAACTCTTATTTGTCTCTGTCTTATCTCACATTTTATACAGAAAACTTGGATTATCTGTGTATCCTTATAAATAACTGCACAGGAATCTTTAGATGTTATAATTAGAATTGATATCTTATCAGGTTGATTTTCTTTTTCTTTTCTTTTCTTTCTTTCTTTCTTTCTTTCTTTCTTTCTTTCTTTCTTTCTTTTCTTTTTTTTTTTTTTATAGAATCTTACTTTGTATCCCTGGCTAGCCTGGAACTCACTGTATAGACCAGGCTTGCTTTTTATAGTGTGACAGGAAAGCCAAGCACATGCAGGCCCATAGGTCAACTGATACTCTTATTCTTCCATTAAGCATGTAGTTGTACATCTTCTCTTCTGTTCCAGACAGTGTTCTAGGACCTAGAACACAAGAAAAATAGGCCTGACAGGGCAGTGTTGGGAATTTCATTGAGTTGTGATAAACATGTAATCATCATCATATATGAATTAATCACATACAATGCAACAAACATTTCTGGAATTGCAAGATTCATGTTTTAATGGCTGTCTTTTTTGACATTAAGTCTCTATGCACATGTGTACAGATGTGTGTGTGTATGTGCACACACACACACACACACACACACACATATATATATATATATATATATATATATATATATATATATATATATATATATATATACATACACACACACACATACACACACAAATATGGTAAAATAATAGCTGTAGATAGCTGACTAGTTTTTGCTTTCCTTTCCTTTCCTTTAGCTGCCAACATCATTACTCCCACAGAATCTGCTTTGAAGACTGAGAGTGGTAAGTTTTAGATTGTATTGTCCTCTTTCTAGTCTTTTGAGCTTTTGATATACCCTGCTTTAGGTAGAAAAAAACAGAATGACTGAATTTTGCAGAACAGACTGGGTGCTGAGTGATATTTAAAGAAATCAATTGTTTCCTTGGCATCATATTAATATAGAAAATTAACAAATGGGATGTAAATGAAATGCTCTAAATGATTGCAAAGAAGAATCTAATCCATCCATTCATCTGTCCATCAATCTACCCAAATATTCCACCACTCATCCATTCACCCACCCACCATTTAATGACTAGAGAATATACCAAATTACTCTAGTATTGCTTTTATATATATATTTTTTTTTATTAGGTATTTTCCTCATTTACATTTCCAATGCTATCCCAAAAGTTGCCCATATCCTCCCCCCCACTCCCCTACCAACCCACTCCCACTTTTTGGCCCTAGCGTTCCCCTGTACTGGGGCATATAAAGTTTGCAAGTCCAATGGGCCTCTCTTTCCAGTGATGGCCGACTAGGCCATCTTTTGATACATATGCAGCTAGAGACACGAGCTCCGGGGTACTGGTTAGTTCATAATGTTGTTCCACCTATAGGGTTGCAGTTCCCTTTAGCTCCTTGGGTACTTTCTCTAGCTCCTCCATTGGGGGCCCTGTGATCCATCCAATAGCTGACTGTGAGCATCCACTTCTGTGTTTGCTAGGCCCTGGCATAGTCTCACAAGCTTTTAAACATTGATAAATAAAACCTGCACCCTAAATTGATTCAAAGAACCAGACACTTAAGCAAACAACAAACAAATAAAAACCCTACAAAGGCTTGGCTTTCCCCCAAAAGTAACTATAGAGAAAACAATATATTTATATGATAGGATTTAATTTGGAGAATAATACTACAGGGCTTGAGGACAAAGGGTTACTCATCTAGAAAGGGGTGAAAGGCCTCATACTAAAAGAAGTTGGCTTCGGTAGCAGTAGCCCATGACCAGCATGTTCACACAAAAATAGCTGTAATTCAATAGCTCAGAAAGCCTGATATGTGTGCCTCCGTGACTTGGTATTTTTCTTCTGCGGCTTTTCATGGGCTCTTTCTATTGTAGTTTTCATATCTTGGCTTTAACAGGCCATGCAGAAGTTCTTTTCTGATTGTATTTGGAATTTTAAGGCTGTCTTGTACTTGGATATCTATATCTTTCCCTGGTTTGAAAATGTTCTATTATAGTTTCAGTGAATACATTTTTGAGACCTATAGCTAGTTTTAACTTAGCTCTTCTTCATACCCCATGGTTTCTCAGATTTAATCTCTAGATTACTTGTCAGAATTCATGAATTTGTGGTCATGCTTATTTTCCTTTACTGATGTCTAACTTCTCAAACAAGTATCCTATACCAAATATTTTTATTTTGGTTGAAAAATATAAATTCACTACAAGTTTGATGAAATTTACAAAAGTATTTCCCACATATCCTGTCTATTAAATTCGCTTTTAAATCACACACACACACACACACACACACACACACACACACACACACAGAGAGAGAGAGAGAGAGAGAGAGAGAGAGAGAGAGAGAGAGAGAGAGAGAGAAAGAGAGACTTTCAAATCCTTTAAATATTGACCCTCTCATTATGAGTTACTCAAGCTCTTTAAATTTTATCTTTTAATTTGTAGTTAGGACATCTAGAATGCAACTCCCTTTAGTGGTACAGGAGAGTTAAACATGATGATGCCCGATGCATTTGCCCAGTTCCTGGAGCAGTAGTGATCACAGGATAGGCAGCATCTCTTACTAGCACTCAGGTGCATGTCCACAAGCACCTGACCTCTAGAGACCAAGCATATGGATAGGAAACTTGGAGAAATGAATTATTGAGAAAGCTGTGGCTGCCTTCTCTGTTTAGATAGAAATTGGCCTAAATCAGACACCCTCAAGGGAGGATGAGTGTTTTTTTGACTCTAAGGTTAGACACATTTACTGTAGGTAGAACATGAGATATCCGAAGTCTTAAATCAGCCCATCTGAAATTTTTTCCATTAACTATATCTTTTGTGCAACATTCTGGCAATTTTTATACATGTACGTATAGATACAGAAGAAAAGCAGGGAATCTGGAATATAGTATTTGAGGTGTGGTTAAAAAAAGTATACTTCACAATATATAATTTGGTACCTTTGTGTGTAAAACTATATGATAACTGTTATCTATAAAGTCTCAAAAATCAATTATTCTTGGATTTTGAGCCTCATAATTTTTAATATGGCTTCTCTAGTCTCTGTGTCAAGACTTCATATATATTGATTCACACACACTTTCAAATAATGTGCATGGATAACTAACTAGTGCCTTAATTTCTTTTAGCTTTCACAACTATTAATGTTAATCCCAGAGACAGTGTTTTGCGACATGAAAATGGTAAGTTTGGATATATGCTTGCCTTTACCTCTTGAAAAGGGTTTTTCTTCTATCTCCTCATCTTTTGAATGTTCTTGGATTCTTGTTAAAAGACAAACAAAAACAAGTGCTAAATGCAGAAGAAGTCTGGGTTGCATTTTAAATCAGTATTTTCTCCATGTCACCATAGATTGGAAACAATTTCCATCTGAAACTTTACCAACAAAAATAGAAGGTTTGTTTTTTTCCATTATCAGAAAGATTTGCACTGAAATTCTCAGCCCTGGTAGTTAAAAACAAAACAAACAAACAAACAAACAAACAAACAAACAAAGATGCAATCTTCTAAGAAATATTAAGATGCACTAAGTAAGTGCTGTAAGGCCTGCCGGAAATCCTAGCACTTGGGAGGTCATGGCAGAACACTCAAAAGCTCAAAACTGGCCTGTGATAGATGAGTGTCTTTGTTAAATGTTTTCATGTGTTCATGGGGTTGACAGGGGCTCTGAGACAGGATGCGATCGGATTCATGTGTGTATACGCACATGCATGTACATGTGCATGCGCAAGCTAGAGGAAAACCTTTGGTGTCATCCTTTGTGTGTGTGTGTGTGTGTGTGTGTGTGTGTGTGTGTGTATGTGAGAGAGGGGGGGTGGGAGGGAGAGGGAGAGGGAGAGGGAGAATGTCAAATAGTGTAACTCACTAGAACTTGCTCTCATTTCTTCTAGTTAACAATGCTACTGATCTGGAAGCTTGCATGAAAGGAAGAAAGGGTATGTCGTCGTCGTCGTTTCCTCTTTCCCTTTATCTTGTCATAGAGAACATGATCTCAATCATCTTAAGTTTGAACTTCTTTGCTTTAAAGAAAGGCCATAATGGCTGGAACTGCAGTTTAGACTGAGTGACACTATAGCTTAAACCCATCGTTTCCTAGTCATAGCAACAATTTGTCTTTGTGCAGTATGATCTTGACTAGGGGCTCCAGATTTTTTACTACTTTTCCCCCTACCAATCACATTTCCTAACACCTACAGAGTCCATTTTAGACAAAAGGCCCTTGAGCTGGGTTCTGTGTGTGTATCTTGTGTATCTGTCTCTCTTGTGACTCCTCTCATACACTGTAATTGTTTCCTCCATTGTTTAGATGTGGCTAGTGAGCTAATAGTAAGTCCTCTGTACATGTCACACATTCAGATCTGGGGTACAACTCAGATCATCAAACAGCAACTGATCTCCTCTCAGTTTTGCATTTTCCCCCTAAGTCACAGAATAAGGTATTGTCTTCTGTGCATTGCTATATGAATGGGGAAGAACATGGGTTTCACACTGTATCTGGCTAGTGATCCAGTCTTCCTAGTGATCCTTCTGTACATATATGCAAGAGTGACTTCCATTCTGTCAGCAGAGTGTGCTTCACCTGGCAATGGAAAATGATTATTTAAATTCCCAGTTACTCATGAGAGTGCCACGGTGTCAGATGCCCAGCATCCTCACCACGTTTAGTGAACAAAGTGAGTACTAGTTTCTGCTCCGTCCCCCTGATATACACACCAAAATGAGACTCATATATCTATCCTAGGGCTAACTGCTCTTCCATTTCCTCAGGGCCATGAACTCAGAATCTGATGTACCACATGAGGAATGGACCTGACCAAGGACAGAGTTAAAAATTTCATTACTTGAGATCTCTTATCTTTATGCCAGAAACAATCATGGCCTTGACTCATTAAGTAGCTATTTTTGTGGCTCTCCAATTCCATCATTACATTAATTGACAACAGCAAATATTTCTTATCAAACTCCAATTAGCCATTATATACTAGTGAGAGCCTTGAGAGAGACAGATGAGTGTCTTTGGAAACCTGGATTGACAGGGTGCCTCAGGCTTTTCTGTAGTGCTTGCTTCTACAATGTCCTGTTGATCCCACTGTGCTAGCATTGGGTTTCCATAGTCCATGTCTCCTGGAGGAGCACTGCAGGCTTCTACAGTGCTTCAGATGTTCTATTTTGTATTTGCGCTTATATATTTTTTATGTCTGCGCTGTTATTTTTACTTGGAAATATATAAAGAAATTAGGTAACATTTCTTTACAGTCACTTCTGTAGACAAAGACTTATGCTGTGGGTTACTCAATACATATTAGGCAAACTCTTTTTTTCTGTGCCCACTGTTTGATTGCAAATAGAAATAAAAAATCTTCTTCTACCAAAAGCTATGAATTTATGAAAAAGGGAAACATTTTATGTGCAAAGATATCAGAATATTATTTAGAATTTGCTTTGTACGTGATGGATATTATGTTATTATTTAGATATGCCAGAATGAAAATTTCTAAACTTATACCGCACTTAACCTTCAAATGGATGCATCTGTTCCGAGTGCAAATTCTCTTTTCAGTAGTAGGAAGATTACAAATGAACTTATCAAATGTTATTGTTAATTTGACTTCTAAGATGAGTCCTCTTGCTCCTTCTGCTAAGAGTGGTCAGTGGTGAGTTGTCCCTCAATGTAGGTCACCAAAAAAAAAAAAAAAAAAAAAAAAAAGGTTGACTATGTGTGCTGTTTTGTCAAAAGAGCAGATGACACTAACTCCAGGATTCCTTTAGATATGTTGCAGCTTCAGGTCACCACCACCTGTGCATTCTACACCTACCTCATCCTGTTCTTCAAGAGCATGGTCCACTTGGCCTTTGTTGTATTCTGTCTATTCAGAAGAGCAGCCATGTCCTGTGATGATCAACGTTCATAATGGATGGTGAAACAGGGGAGTCCTGCTATCTTCCCCTTCCTGCATCTCAATATCTGCTGAGGGTCTAGCGGGGCTTGCTTGCTGTCTTTGACCTCTTCGAGGACACATATGCATGATTTTTGTATCATTACTATAGTTCTCACAGCAGAGTGGAAACTGATCAACTTTACTCTTCAACAGATAGTAGCTTCCAAGCATCCAGCCATCCTAACCCATCCTCTCTCAGCCCCTCTAGCAGGTCCCAGCATCACAGGCCCAATGTACACACACTGCCACTCCTAGTCACCCCATTTCATACCCTAGAACCAGATAATTCCCCCAAAGCCTCCACTTCATATGCCCTAAATAACTTTATTTGAACTTGGATATTGTGCTTTGTTTTACAAAATACAGTAATAAAATCCAGGCTGGACACTCGCCAACTGCCCACAACACCCGCCACAGGATCTTAAGACTTCTGGTGAGGGGAGCACAGCTTCTGCTCCAATCCAATTGCGCGGGACCTGAGACTGCATTAGTTAGGGAAGCAGAAACCGGCCTGAGTAGGACCACAGGCCTCATCCGGCTGGATCAGCGCCAGGGTAGCGGGAGCGCAGGGTTGCCTGACACCCGCCAGCTACCCACGACCCCCGCCGCAGGATTTTGGGACTGCTGGTGAGTGGAACACAGCTTCTGCTCCAATCCAATTGCGCGGGACCTGAGACTGCATTAGTTAGGGAAGCAGAAACCGGCCTGAGTAGGGCCACAGGCCTCACCCGGCCGGATCAGCGCCAGGGTAGCGGGAGCGCAGGGTTGCCTGACACCCGCCAGCTACCCACGACCCCCGCCGCAGGATTTTGGGACTGCTGGTGAGTGGAACACAGCTTCTGCTCCAGTCCAATCACGCGGGACCTGAGACTGCTCTGGTTGGGGAGAGAGAAATCCGGCCCACACAGGGCCACAACCCTCTTCCGGTCAGAAAAGCACCTGAGCAGCTGGGGCGCAGGGTCTGCTGACACTCCCCAACTGCCCACAACACCCGCCACAGGATCTTAAGACTTCTGGTGAGGGGAGCACAGCTTCTGCTCCAATCCAATTGCGCGGGACCTGAGACTGCATTAGTTAGGGAAGCAGAAACCAGCCTGAGTAGGGCCACAGGCCTCACCCGGCCGGATCAGCGCCAGGGTAGCGGGAGCGCAGGGTTGCCTGACACCCGCCAGCTACCCACGACCCCCGCCGCAGGATTTTGGGACTGCTGGTGAGTGGAACACAGCTTCTGCTCCAATCTTTAAATAGTGACAACGATAACAACTAACCCCAGAGATTACCAGATGGCGAAAGGTAAACGTAATAATCTTACTAACAGAAACCAAGACCACTCACCATCATCAGAACCCAGCACCCCCACTTCACCCAGTCCAGGGCACCCCAACACACCGGAAAAGCTAGACACGGATTTAAAAGCATATCTCCTGATGATGATAGAGGACTTCAAGAAGGACGTTAATAACACACTTAAAGAAATGCAGGAGAACACTGCTAAAAAGGAAGAAGACAATAAAGAGGAAGCACAAAAATCCCTTAAAGAATTGCAGGAGAACACTGCTAAAGAGTTACAAATCCTTAAAGAAAAACATGATAACATAATCAAACAGGTAGAAGTCCTTACAGAAAAACAGGAAAACACATCCAAACAGATGATGGAAATGAACAAAACCATACTAGACCTAAAAAGGGAAGTAGACACAATAAAGAAAACCCAAAATGAGGCAACACTGGAGATAGAAACCCTAGGAAAGAAATCTGGAACCATAGATGCAAGCATCAGCAACAGAATACAAGAGATGGAAGAGAGAATCTCAGGTGCAGAAGATTCCATAGAGAACATCGGCACAACAATCAAGGAAAATGTAAAATGCAAAAAGATCCTAACTCAAAACATCCAAGAAATCCAGGACGCAATGAGAAGACCAAACCTACGGATAATAGGAGTGGAGGAGAATGAAGATTTTCAACTCAAAGGACCAGCGAACATCTTCAACAAAATTATAGAAGAAAACTTCCCAAATCTAAAGAAAGAGATGCCCATGAACATACAAGAAGCCTACAGAACTCCAAATAGACTGGATCAGAAAAGAAATACCTCCCGACACATAATAATCAGAGCAACAAATGCTCTAAATAAAGATAGAATACTAAAAGCAGTAAGAGAAAAAGGCCAAGTAACATATAAAGGCAAGCCTATCAGAATTACACCAGATTTTTCACCAGAGACTATGAAAGCCAGAAGATCCTGGACAGATGTTATACAGACACTAAAAGAACACAAATTCCAGCCCAGGCTACTATACCCAGCCAAACTCTCAATTAACATAGATGGAGAAACCAAAGTATTCCACGACAAAACCAAATTCACACATTATCTCTCCACGAATCCAGCCCTTCAAAGGATAATAACAGAAAAAAACCAATACAAGGACAGGAACCACGCCCTAGAAACAACAAGAAGGTAATCCCTCAACAAACCTAAAAGAAGACAGCCACAAGAACAAAATGCCAACTTTAACATCAAAAATAACAGGAAACACCAATTTCTTTTCCTTAATATCTCTTAATATCAATGGACTCAACTCCCCGATAAAAAGACATAGACTAACAAACTGGCTACACAAACAAGACCCAACATTTTGCTGCTTACAGGAAACTCATCTCAGAGAAAAGGATAGACACTACCTCAGAATGAAAGGCTGGAAAACAATTCTCCAAGCAAATGGCATGAAGAAACAAGCTGGAGTAGCCATTCTAATATCTGATAAGATTGACTTCCAACCCAAAGTCATTAAAAAAGACAGGGAGGGACACTTCATACTCATCAAAGGTAAAATCCTCCAAGAGGAACTATCAATCCTGAATATCTATGCTCCAAATACAAAGGCAGCCACATTCATTAAAGAAACTTTAGTAAATCTCAAAGCACACATTGCACCTCATACAATAATAGTGGGAGACTTCAACACACCACTTTCACCAATGGACAGATCATGGAAACAGAAACTAAACAGGGACACAGTGAAACTAAGAGAAATTATGAATCAAATGGATCTGGCAGATATCTACAGAACATTCTATCCTAAAACAAAAGGATATACCTTCTTCTCAGCACCTCATGGTACCTTCTCCAAAATTGACCACATAATTGGTCACAAAACAGGCCTCAACAGATATAAAAATATTGAAATTGTCCCATGCATCCTATCAGATCACCATGGACTAAGGCTGATCTTCAATAACAAAATAAATAATAGAAAGCCCACCTTCACGTGGAAACTGAACAACACTCTTCTCAATGATACCTTGGTCAAGGAAGGAATAAAGAAAGAAATTAAGGACTTTTTAGAGTTCAATGAAAATGAAGCCACAACATACCCAAACTTATGGGACGCAATGAAAGCATTTTTAAGAGGAAAACTCATAGCTCTGAGTGCCTCCAAAAGGAAACTAGAGAGAGCACACATTAGCAGCTTGACAACACACCTAAAAGCACTAGAACAAAAGGAAGCAAATTCACCCAAGAGGAGTAGACGGCAGGAAATAATCAAACTCAGGGGTGAAATCAACCAAGTGGAAACAAGAAAAACTATTCAAAGAATCAACCAATCAAGGAGCTGGTTCTTTGAGAAAATCAACAAGATAGATAAACCCTTAGCCAGACTCACTAGAGGGCACAGGGAAAGCATCCTAATTAACAAAATCAGAAATGAAAAAGGAGACATAACAACAGATCCTGAAGACATCCAAAACACCATCAGATCCTTCTACCAAAGGCTATACTCAACAAAACTGGAGAACCTGGATGAAATGGACAAGTTCCTAGACAGATACCAGGTACCAAAGTTGAATCAAGATCAGGTTAATGATCTAAACAGCCCTATATCCCCCAAAGAAATAGAAGCAGTCATTAATAGTCTCCCAACTAAAAAAAGCCCAGGACCAGATGGGTTTAGTGCAGAGTTCTATCAGACCTTCAAAGAAGATCTAATCCCAGTTCTTCACAAACTATTCCACAAAACAGAAACAGAAGGTACTCTACCCAACTCATTCTATGAAGCCACAATTACTCTGATACCTAAACCACAAAAAGACCCAACAAAGATAGAAAACTTCAGACCAATATCCCTTATGAATATTGATGCAAAAATCCTCAATAAAGTTCTTGCTAACCGAATCCAAGAACACATCAAAACAATCATCCATCCTGACCAAGTAGGTTTCATCCCAGGGATGCAGGGATGGTTCAATATACGGAAATCCATCAACGTAATCCAGTATATAAACAAACTCAAAGATAAAAACCACATGGTCATCTCCTTAGATGCGGAAAAAGCATTTGACAAGATCCAACACCCATTCATGATAAAAGTCTTGGAAAGATCAGGAATTCAAGGCCCATACCTAAACATGATAAAAGCAATCTACAGCAAACCAGTAGCCAACATCAAAGTAAATGGTGAGAAGCTTGAAGCAATCCCTCTAAAATCAGGGACTAGACAAGGCTGTCCACTTTCTCCATACCTATTCAACATTGTACTTGAAGTCCTAGCCAGAGCAATTCGACAACAAAAGGAGATCAAAGGGATACAAATTGGAAAAGAGGAAGTCAAAATATCACTTTTTGCAGATGATATGATAGTATATATAAGTGACCCTAAAAATTCCACCAGAGAACTCCTAAGCCTGATAAACAGCTTCGGTGAAGTAGCTGGATATAAAATTAACTCAAACAAATCAATGGCCTTTCTCTACACAAAGAATAAACAGGCTGAGAAAGAAATTAGGGAAACAACACCCTTCTCAATAGTCACAAATAATATAAAATATCTTGGCGTGACTCTAACTAAGGAAGTGAAAGATCTGTATAATAAAAACTTCAAGTCTCTGAAGAAAGAAATTATAGAAGATCTCAGAAGATGGAAAGATCTCCCATGCTCATGGATTGGCAGGGTCAACATTGTAAAAATGGCTATCTTGCCAAAAGCAATCTACAGATTCAATGCAATCCCCATCAAAATTCCAAATCAATTCTTCAACGAATTAGAAAGTGCAATCTGCAAATTCATCTGGAATAACAAAAAACCTAGGATAGCAAAAACTCTTCTCAAGGATAAAAGAACCTCTGGTGGAATCACCATGCCGGACCTAAAGCTCTACTACAGAGCAATTGTGATAAAAACTGCATGGTACTGGTATAGTGACAGACAAATAGACCAATGGAATAGAATTGAAGACCCAGAAATGAACCCACACACCTATGGTCACTTGATCTTCGACAAGGGAGCTAAAAACATCCAGTGGAAGAAAGACAGCATTTTCAACAAATGGTGCTGGCACAACTGGTTGTTAACATGTAGAAGAATGCGAATTGATCCATTCCTATCTCCTTGTACTAAGGTCAAGTCTAAGTGGATCAAGGAACTTCACATAAAACCAGAGACACTGAAACTTATAGAGGAGAAAGTGGGGAAAAGCCTTGAAGATATGGGTACAGGGGAAAAATTCCTGAATAGAACAGTAATGGCTTGTGCTGTAAGATCGAGAATTGACAAGTGGGACCTCATGAAACTACAAAGCTTCTGCAAGGCTAAAGACACCATCATTAAGACAAAAAAACCACCAACAGATTGGGAAAGGATCTTCACCTATCCTAAATCAGATAAGGGACTAATATCCAATATATATAAAGAACTCAAGAAGGTGGACTCCAGAAAGTCAAATAACCCCATTAAAAAATGGGGCTCAGAACTGAACAAAGAATTCTCACCTGAGGAATACCGAATGGCAGAGAAGCACCTGAAAAAATGTTCAACATCCTTAATCATCAGGGAAATGCAAATCAAAACAACCCTGAGATTCCACCTCACACCAGTCAGAATGGCTAAGATCAAAAATTCAGGTGACAGCAGATGCTGGCGAGGATGTGGAGAAAGAGGAACACTCCTCCATTGTTGGTGGGATTGCAAGCTTGTACAACCACTCTGGAAATCAGTCTGGCGGTTCCTCAGAAAATTGGACATAGTACTACCGGAGGATCCAGCAATACCTCTCCTGGGCATATATCCAGAAGATGTCCCAACCGGTAAAAAGGACACATGCTCCACTATGTTCATAGCAGCCCTATTTATAATAGCCAGAAGCTGGAAAGAACCCAGATGTCCCTCAACAGAGGAATGGATACAGAAATTATGGTACATTTACACAATGGAGTACTACTCAGCTATTAAAAAGAATGAATTTATGAAATTCCTAGCCAAATGGATGGACCTGGAGGGCATCATCTTGAGTGAAGTAACACAATCACAAAAGAACTCACACAATATGTATTCATTGATAAGTGGATATTAGCCCAAAACTTAGGATACCCAAGATATAAGATACAATTTGCTAAACGCATGAAACTCAAGAAGAATGAAGACCAAAGTGTGGACACTGTTCACCTTCTTAGAATTGGGAACAAAACACCCAGGGAAGGAGCTACAGAGACAAAGTTCGTAGCTGTGATGAAAGGATGGACCATTTAGAGACTGCTGTATCCAGGGATCCGTCCCATAATCAGCTTCTAAACGCTGACACCATTGCATACACTAGCAAGATCTTGCTGAAAGGACCCAAATATAGCTGTCTCTTGTGAGACGATGCCGGGGCCTAGCAAACACAGGAGTGGATGTTCACAGTCAGCTATTGGATGTATCACAGGGCTCCCAATGGAGAAGCTAGAGAAAGTACCCAAGGAGCTAAAGGGATCTGCAACCCTATTGTTGGAACAACATGATGTACTAACCGGAACCCTGGAGCTCTTGTCTCTAGCTGCATATGTATCGAAAGATGGCCTAGTCGGCCATCAATGGAAAGAGAGGCCCATTGGACTTGCAAACTTTATATGCCCCAATATAGGGGAATGCCAGGGCCAAAAGAATGGGAATGGGTGGGTAGGGAAGTGGGGGGCGCTATGGGGGACTTTTGGGATAGTATTGGAAATGTAATTGAGGAAATTATGTAATAAAAATATTAAAAAAAAATAAAAATAAAAATAAAATAAAAAAAAAATAAAATAAAAAAAAATAAAATAAAATCCAGGCTACTTTTGGTGTGATATGTGTTTTTGTGACAGTGATTGAAGGTTCAAGGTGCAAAGAAACATGACAAGGGAACTAGGACACGTTATATCTGTTGGTAACAAGGTCCAAAACTATAATCCTAAATCTGAGATGATGGATGGGAAAATATTCTGGAGCAGTGGGTCCTAGGAGATGCAGCCAAGTACAGAAGCCGATGGGACTACTTTCTCAGGGGAAACTAGGTCATCGTGTTTAAGTCATTCCCATGGAAACAGGATGCATGTTTCACAGTACCATGCTTCCCAATCCTCACATTATTCCCTGGAAAGCTACCCAAACCCCAGAGAGGAAAGCCAATGGAGATTGATACATGGACTGTAGACCTAAGGACCTAGGTTTCAACCCTGGATCCAGAATTTAGGGTCTGTGTGAGACCAAATACTGAACTAGTTTGCTCCTGTAAAAGAAAGAATGATGTGTCCGTTGGAGCTGTGCACATTACATGGGTTAATAAAGTTCTGTGCTGAGAGTCCTTGAGAGCCTCAGGCTATGTTCCAGGCTTTACCTTAGAAATATTGGATAGCACACCCAGACCTCACACAAAGGCACAGGTTTAGCTTCTACTGGTGCACCAGGCAAATTACAATTCTCTGAGTACACTGATGTGAGTATAATTCTATTCTATAGAACATTTACACTCACTGCTTTTCAATTAACAGTCATAATTTGAAATGAGGCTTGTCGGTGCATTTGTTTCATAGACATAGATAAATTATGCAATTATTGTGTGCCTTCCTTAAGTCACTCTCAATTAGAAAAATAAAACAAATGGCTTGAATCATCCCAAGGATTTCCTGAAGGGCTTGCATTCTGCTTTCCTTACATATACTCCAGGTCACCTATTAGTCATCCGTTCTCAGACTTTCTTCTTCGGGGAAGACTCTGCTCTACTCTGGCATCACAGCAGTCTCCCCCTCTGCCATCAGCAGAAACTCTGCCTTCATCTGGGAGTAGCTACCATGTCCTGGCTCTTTCTGGGAGAGCACTAGTGAAGTGAGCTTCAGGCTGCAGGTACCATGGGGCCATTATTAATGCTCTCAGGATGGGAACAACATTCTGACAGCTAGCTCTTCCATGCTGGAAGTCCTCAGACTTGCCATATGGAAGACTCAATACATTTCTGAGGAGGAAGACAGTTGTGCATCCTTCTTCATCCAAGGCTTGTTCACCAAAATTGATACATATAGGGAAGTTGTGAGCTTTGATGGGAGGACCCTGGACCAGAAATCACACTCCAAAGCCATTTTAAGAGTTGGAGAGAGTTGGCCTCCTACTCTTTTCCCTCCCACAGTGATCCATAGCATGTATGTAATTACAGAATCCCACGCTTGATGAATATCTAACCTATAAAAACTTCAAATCATTGTAAACAACTTTTCCTTAAGTATTTTTCAATCTTTGAGAGCATTTTTTCTCCCAGCTATGTGAGATAGATATTACGTTATGTGTATGATTTAGTCTCGTGATGAAATTTAACTATGTTGTAGAGAACATATTCCAGTTTCTATGCACCTGCAAATTCAATTGCAGAAAGCCTAATGAAGAACACTGATCATGGTATGTGGAGCCTTAATTTATATCTCATTCATTCACAATGAGACAAGGCTAATTGACTTTCTATAGGTTGGGAAACCGAGGCCTAGATGAGGAAGAAACCTTCCTAGAACTATGCAACTAAGAACTAGAGCAAGAATTTGAACCCAGGCTGCCTGGGCTCACCAGGCCAGCTCTTGTGTTAATCATTTGACCATGGAGCAGAAAAAGGTATTCCTCAGGAAAGTCTTCCTCACCAGGCTAAAAATGATTCAGAGAGTGATCCATCTTCCTTCCATCTCCTGGCTTTATGATGTTGTTAAAATTACAGAGCTAAACACCAACCTGTTATAGATTGTTTATGCCAGGCCGACTTCCACCCAGACTTCCTGCCCAGCAAGGCGGTTGTGCTACATACCACAGGTTGGGATAAAATAAATTTGGGATCAGAAGTCTGTACTCAAAGGCACTCATAGAAAACAAAGATTTGCACAATCTCACATGCAGAAAGTCCTGTCTGAACAGTAGCCTTTTTTCCAAAACTTCAAAAGGTCCCAACTACAATTATCCAGAGTCTTACCCCCAAGGCAGGCCTTTGAGAAAAAACTGAATGTGCCCCAACCACCTCAATAGCTGGGAGAATTTGGCTGGCAAGCTTTTCAGGTATTCTTTTTTTTTTTTTTTCCATTTTTTTTATTAGATATTTAGCTCATTTACATTTCCTCAGGTATTCTTATACATCCACGGTGCACAGGCAAGCAGAGAGTCCTTCAAATACTTCTCAACTATAAATAAATACAACTAGTTTAGAAACTCCATGACTCCTCGAAAAACCACAAAAAAAAAGAAACTCCATGACTCAATTATAAAGCAAAGAAAAAACTTCTAGACAACACACCTCGGAGTTTTCTCCAGTACTTAGGTACAAGCACTTTTCTTTTTTTATTTTGCAATTAAATAAATTTTGCAAAACAAAAATACGTCTTATAATGATGAACACTCAAATCAATCCCTAAAGCCTTCATAATTCAGGAATGGTGATAAACATTTTTAATCTCACCCCGGATGAGGCTAATATGCATATACTCGGTGATCACTGGCCAGTGAGCCTAGCTTATTTGGTGAGTTAAGGTCACTGAGAGTGGACAGTGCCTGAAAGCCAACACTTGGGCTTGCCTCTATATGCATATCTACATATGCATGCTCATATGTACAGTCACTGACTAATACCTTATTCATGGTCTCTAGTGATACTGATATGCCAAGTCCCCTGCAGAGAGCCTGACTTAGCTCTGCAGCCCACGTGTATGTGAACACCTGGGAGAGGCATGACAAACTTCAGTGCTATGCTAACCTTCCAAGTATAAAACAGGATCTCAGGGTGGCATCAATTTATTTTTTTTTTGGAAAATAAACATCTCATCAGTTTGACACCTGTTTACCTGTCTCTTTACATGTGTCTATTCATGTTCTTTCCCCATTTTCTACTGTGCAGTAATACCAGCAAACATGGCACTCTTAGTGCATTTCTGTAAGCAGAGATAATAAGCCAAGTGTTCTACATGCAGTAGCTGGATGAGAGGCCAGTGTTTGTGACACACCTTTTCTAATGGACACTTACCAAGTCAGAACTACATTTGAGTCAATTATATCTAACTTTAACACTGGAAAGGTTGTTTATAATCAGTCTCCGTCTAAATAGCAGGTTCTCTGGAAAGGAAGCAGAACAACTGTTGTTCCTTTGGAACAACTCATGAACAAGACTCGGAGATAACTCCTTGATGGTCCTGAGTTGATGCGATGTTTTCAGTCCAAGTTCCAGGCCCAGCTTTCCAGACATGGAACTCTTTCTGCAGTGCCAAGTACAGACAGCGAACGGACAAGCAGCAGCAGGAGCTTTGTCAGGCCATGACCAGCCAGGACACAGGCAGCATCTCCTGTGGTCAGACATCTCAGCAGCCTCCTTCCAGAGCCCACCTGGGCTCCCAAGTCTCAGCAGTAGAGTGTCAGTTGCAGGGGAGGAGGGGACACTGGAGGTGTGCAGGATGGCGTTGCTATGGTTGGTGGCTTTATTTTCTCAGGCATCTTTCGTTTATCTGTTTGGTCAATGTGGTTGCTTCCTGGAAAATGCTCAAAGTCAAACCCACCACTACTGACTGGGGCGACACAAAGGGTAGCTAGGGTGTTAGAAGAGAAAATAAGAGCAGTTAAACCGCAGCCAGCTCTGCTCTGCTTCAAAAGGCCACGGCTAGTAGGAAAAAAAAAAATTAGCTTCATGCTGTGTGGTGGCTGTCAAACTGCAGAGTCACACTGCGGACAGCAGGCCTCCTGGGGTGGACACTCGGTGCTCAGCTGCTTCAGCTGGCATCAGATGCTGACACTTTTAACTTTTTTTCTCAGAGTACAAAAAGGGTGCTACATGTGCATTCTGACTCCAGCTGATGGCGATGCGGGCCACAGTAATGTGCTTTATGAGCAAAGGAATGGAAGCCAATCCAATGCACTGAAACACTCATCTGGGCTGATACCGGAGGCACCACAGGAACACTAACTCTAGGATGCCATCATGCAGTCAGTAATGAGAGGTCAGAGGACAGGCTGGGTGCAGAGTCGACACCCACACCTCAGGGCTCATTCGTCCTGACCCAGAGGAAGCATGACTGCCTCTGAGATAATCTCCCTAGGATGCAGTATCTGATTTCACAATTGCACACATATGATGTCCACCTGTGTTTGTGATCGGTCAACTCTTCCTGAGAGGTCTGGCTGCATCTGCTGGCTCAGGCTGGCACTTTTTCTCAGCACTGACATTCGACTAGGCTTCAAGTACATACTGCTCCACTCTTGACACAGGAAATTATTACTGAAACGGTTCCATCAAGTTCCTGAGGTCCTGCCCCATGAACAGACCTAGAGAGTTCCCTCTAGCCTCCCTTACTATAAGTAGCCCTTCTTTGCTGCACCCAGTCTCCCTTCAGACTCCTTGTGGCACTGCTCAAGTGGGCATACTCTTGAAACAGTGCCTATGCAGGACTGGATCCGCACAGGGCCCGCTTCCACCCAAGCCTGAAGCATTGCTCCTGCATGCAGTTAACCTTCCTAGCATGCCCCAGCCAATGATGCAGCCTCACAGTCTGCCCTTCTGGGAAGCCGAAAGTGAATTTGGAAAAATGTCTGGAAAAACAGCCGATGACGTAAATTAGTTCATATTAATCCTAAGGAAGTAAACGTGCAGGGAAAGGCATAGCAAAAGCATCCACAGCCTTTGCAGGTTGTTTGTGTGCAGCACATCAGACCCTAGCTCAGAACAAGAAGTCCCAAGAGAGTCATACAAAACACAGGCCAATAGTTTCTATGCACTCAGGCCACACCCTCTTCCTTTTGTAACCCACCACTCCTGGACAGACATATAATACAGACAAAACACAATCATCGTTTTGATACGTTGGATTTATTATTTTAAAACTGTATAAAGAGCACATGTGCATGAGTTTAAAAACACAAGTGAAATGTAAGGAGTTAAAAAAGAAATACAAAAGAAATCTGAGACATGAAACAAAAAAAAATACATTCTGGAAATTGAAACAAAAAGGTATCTCACTTACTACAAAATTGTTATTTCAATATATTAAGCAGTCTTTTGATTCAAATGCAGCACAAGACCGAGTTATTCATTATCAGGTCAGACCGAAACTCACAGACTAGAGGAAGGAGCACAGCATGACCCAGTGGCCGCAGGCAGGGATGGTGTGAGTGGAGGTGGAGCGATGTCCATGAGGTATCACCATAATAAACTCACTAGCTCCTCAGCATCCAGCAGCAAGCAGATCCACCACTTCAGCTGTCTTCCTTGGATGACTCGCAGTGAGGTTCTTCACACTTAGAGAAAGAGTGAAGAAACAGTGAGCAGTGGCCAGAGCCAAGTTCTGTGCTGCCTGTCAGTTTCCTCACTGTACTGCAGGCAGGCTGAGACAGAGACAAATAAAGGACACTGGCACAACAACATATGGCTTTACTTCAAAGGCTTTAACATAAACACTGGTAATTTCATGCTGACAGTTTTGTCTCTTGTGTGTCCAGCTGCTGTGCTGTGCTGGGCTGTGTGCTGACAGTGTCACAGATATAGGGCTCATTTGCTGTGGCAGTGGCTGGGTCAGCGGCCTATCAGCCTTGCCTTGCTTGGTGAGCCAGTCTGATAGCCTCTTCCCCAGTGGTTATGGCCAGAAGCACTGCTGCCCCTCTGCTTGCTACTGTCTCTGGATGAGGATGTTCAAATGACTTACCTGTCATATGAAGACACTCAGCAGTGTCCTCCATGCTAGAGCTCAGCTTTCCTATGAGCTCCTGTGGGGAGCTGCACAAGTCCCTGGGGTACACCTGAGTGGGTCTGAGCTCAGTTCCGCACTTTATGCTGTGCCACCACAAGTGTAACAGGGAGGTACCATCAATCCCATACCTCACAGGACCGGACCTTAAGGCATGTTGGAGGGTGTTTGAAATTAAGCCAACAGCTGGCACTGATAGTCTGGCTAAGTTAATTCTTATTTTCTTAGAAATGTGGGTTTCTGAGGAATCTTTTAAGCCACATATTTATAGCCCATATACAATATGAAGGCCTTAATCTTAATTGTTGTTACAAGCAGGATAAATCTGGCTCTGGGTGGCTGCACACTACATGACACACTTCAACACTTTGTTGATACAATTTCATTTATGAACACTCACTTCACAGAGCAGAACTCATAGTTCCAAAAGTGGTTTCTCACTCTCCTGTTTTTCCTCAGCTTCTTCTTCAGATCCTATGAGGCGGAAAAGAAAAGTCAGGGTCTTACTGAGTTAATGCTACAAACTTCTTCACTGAAATGCAGATGTAAAATATAATGTAGATATTAAAAAGAAACAGATGAATAGACTGTCATTAAAAGTGACCTTGGGTTCTGTAGGAGAGAATTCAAGCATCTACCTTGGACTAGGCTGGTGAACGGATTCACTCACTTACTAGTCAAAGGAATTCACATAACAACAATTATCACTTCCTAGGCTTCAGCTCCCTCCTTGTTAAGACTTGTTGGTGTGTTTTAAACTTTTTAAATATATGTATAGGTGTTCTGTCTGCATACGACTGTGAAATACATACATTCTTGAACATAGGTCTCCAGACTATAGTGAGCTCTTATATGGGTGCTGGGAATTGAATCCAATAATCTGGAATGCCAGTCAGTGTTCTTAGCCACTGAAGCATCTCTCCAGCCCCACTGTGTATATATTCTTAAGTATACACTACATTTAATCTAGATGTTTTAGAAACCATGGCACAGGTTGAACTAGGCACAGTAATGATTCCTTTTTTTTTTTCAAGATTTATTTATTTTATGTATATGAGTACACCATTGCTCTCTTCAGACACACCAGAAGAGGGCATCAGATCTCACTACAGATGGTTGTGAGCCACCATACGGTTGCGGAGAATTGAACTCAGGACCTCTGGAAGAGCCGTCAGTGCGCTTAACCACTGAGCCACCTCTCTAGCCCCACAGTAATGATTCCTAATGCTAAAGGAAGGGGCTGCCAGGTGGTCGGGTGCCCCGGGGATCACTGGCCAGCTCTCTGGAGAGAAGATTTCCAGCTTTAGGTTTTTCTACAATTGAGCAAGCTGTCTAGTTCTGAAATTCCTTCCTTTGTAGCCTTACTAAACAAAAAAATATTAATTATTATCAGGACTTTTCCTCCTAAAGATCAGAAATCAGAGCTAAGCTACCAGTCTGAGTTATATTCTTTGAGTTAAATTTCTGTGAAATAACTTGCACTCACTTAAAATTAATTTATATATAATTTATAATAACATAGAAATTATTGCAAAAGCAAATTCAAAACAAATAGTTAAATAAAAAGTTTACACAGTCTAAGCTTACATATGACAAAATTAAAAACCCAAATATATATATGCACATATGTGTGTGAATGTGTGTGTGTATGTATATAGAGAAATAATAGAAAATAATCATATAACATAACCTTTACATATCTTTGAAAATTTCAAAATGTCCACAAAAAAATGAAGGAAACTAATTTTTAACTCTTAACTTCATATACAGCTTTTACTATGGCAAGTACAGGCACCATGTTGTGAAATTATACACACACACGAGAAGAAAACACCATGAGCTGATATTGCCCCTCAGTTTGATAGGCAGGTCATCTTTGCATATTTTTATGTAAGTATAGAGCATTCTCACGATCAGGGAAGGATTTTAGGAGAGTGAGAAGACAAGGCACAGATAAGGAGGTGGCCACCCTCATGGGCTGCAGAGACTGGGAGATAATGTGCTCTCCAGTGCACATTTGTCTTATAAAGCAGAGAACAAGCACAGGGAAGGAATGGCGGAGTCTTCAGGTTGTGCCCCGTGTGTTAACTGCACAAACTTTAACCATGCCAAGGGAATGTGGGGTCGCTAGGTTCTCTTCCATCCCACCACACTGCTGCTGAACTGGATGGAGACTCTGGTGGGCTAACTACCTCCTTTCAAGAAGAGTGTCTCAGAAGACTGTCTAGGCTGAGCATTCCCGCTCCTCTGAGGTTCAGTGTGTACCGGCTGGCATGCCGACTGGCATGAATGGCTGTTTCTGTCTTGGGTCTTTACACAAAGTTCCATTTGCCATGTGGCAGAGGAGAGAGGCCTTAGTCTGGAGCTTGAACATGACTTCTGTCTAGTCACTGGATACCGCTAAGCATGGCAGAGTTCAGAGACTTCTGGGAAGTGAGGCTTAAAAGGCAAAGCAAGAATGAAAGAGCCGAAGTTGTTCCAGAAATGTCACGGTAGCCAACACCGCTTCACAGGATCCTTTAGTTAATCTCACTGTTCATGGAGAGGGTTTCCGTCTGTTTCCCCTTTCTAAGGAAATTATAAGTGGGAAGAAGCAGAGGTGGCCGGAATGGACAAATCAAGTTTCTCTTCAGTCACCTGCATTAACTTTTTGTTCTGTCTACTTCTTTTTTTTTTTTTTTTTGGTTTTTCGAGGCAGGGTTTCTCTGTGTAGCCTTGGCTGTCCTGGAACTCACTCTGTAGACCAGGCTGGCCTCGAACTCAGAAATCCGCCTGCCTCTGCCTCTGCCTCCCGAGTGCTGGGATTAAAGGCGTGCGCCACCACGCCCGGCTCCTGTCTACTTCTTTATGCTGTGTGTCTGGCCAGCAGCTTCTGTTTCATGTTGCAGATGTGATTATTATTATCCAGGGTTCCCTCTAACATAATAATTGCTTATAACTGTGGCCTCCAGGCCAAATCTGACCTATCACTTTTGTTTATAAATAAAGTTTTATTGAAACAGGAAAAAATAAAGAAAAAAATAAGAATGAAAGAGTCAGAGGACGTGGAGGAATGCTACAAAATTCTGTCCACTGGGCATGACGTTTCAAACACATGAACACAGAGCAGCTGTGGTTACATAGCTGCCCAAGATCAAGGAGGTTAACATCCCAGTGTGGAAGGTGGAGGGCACCTAAGGGCCCATCCTGGTTAAGGAGCTTTGGCAGCTTTTCTTTTAGGGGTGGCCTCTGGTGGGCTGTCCAAGCCCTGATGGATTACCCCACCCTGCAACATCCATGCAGCACTGATTGCACTTAGTGGATTAGCTAAGTTAAAAGAGGACAGGACGCTGCAGGTAGATGTGCTGGGAATGTGCACAGGGACCTGGGGTCGGGGGAGGATTTCCATACATGCAGCAAGTCTTCTGGGAATACAAATGTTCTTAAAACTTAGTACTAAGTTGAAAAATCAAGTTTTTTGAGAAGGAGAAGAAGGAGGAGAAGAAAAAGAAGGAGGAGGAGGAGGAAGAAGAGGAAAAGGAGGAGGAGGAGGAGGAGAAGGAGAAGGAGAAGAAGAAGAAGAAGAAGAAGAAGAAGAAGAAGAAGAAGAAGAAGAAGAAGAAGAAGAAGAGGAGGAGGAGGAGGAGGAGGAAGAGCAACAACAACAACAGAAAAGAGAAGTAGCTTTGTTCTATATGCAGTGTACTTTGTGGTTAATTTACTAAATTAACAACAGTGCCTTTTTGAGAGGAAAAAAAATTCAGAACTGCTTCACTAAACATTCAACAAAATGTAGCAGAAATTATAGGAAGCATTATTTAAAGGAATATAACACAATGTGCTAATGATCATCCTGAGAGAGATAAAAGGAGAGTCAAAACCTCTGTGTGCCTGCAAGTTCTATATTTACCCAGGAAATCACTAAAGCAGTAATAATAAATACACAAAGGATACAATCAATTTAAGAAAGTAAAGACAGGCAAGAGGAAAAAGATAGACAGAGATTGTCAAGATGGGGTAACATTAATGAGCAGAGACTGAAACACAAGTCCTGGAGTGGGAGAGCGGTCAGGAGCGGCTGTGAGGGGATCTGGAAGGCAAGTCAGGCAGCAGGAAGATCTCGCTCACTAGGGAGTGACTGATAGCATGCAGACTGCACAGCAGAGGGCACTGTGCAGAGACAGATGCTGGCCACCTCATGCCAAGGAACCGGAACTGTGCATGGGGAGGTTGGGGATCCGGAAGACATTTGAAGGATACTAGCCAAATGTTCCTGGGGTTGTTGAGAGCCATTAACCCATATACCTAACAGCTGAAGAAATGTGAATACAGATCTCCGCAGAGGGCCACATCACCAACCTGCGGATAATCAGGAAACACTACAGCAGGTCAGAATACATGCGTACCAGTAAAGCAGGGTCTAGAAGAATCTAGAGCTTTAAAGGCCTGTATCAGACCATAAGAAAGGACTGCAGCAAAGCAAGTAAAATAAGTGACGTTTTTACAAAGTAGGAAAAGATTATGCTAACTGCAATCCAAAGGGAGTCAGAGAAACCACTGGCTTGGCACACTCTCAGCAAATGACTCTCAGCAAATATGTCAAGTGGGTCAGTGGGGAGTCACTGTTTTGATAACTGTTTCATAGACAAATGGACAGAGATAGCTGACATCAAAAGAATGTGCATGTAGTCTTGTGTTTCTTTTATATATGAAAAGTAATTAAAATATACTATAATCCTAAAAAAAATGCAAAACCATCCAACCAAAAATACCCTAATCTTGATTGAAACTTCTAGATAAAATCCACAGGCAAATTCCTTTATGACCCAGAATGAAGGTTACGAGATCTTAGCTATGACTGCTAATACACTAGCATCATCAGACTAGACTCATAAGCTAGGCTTAATTGACATTAAGACACAACACCCGAGAAGCCCACAGGCAGGCACCACCTGAAGTGGGCTCGAAGACGGTTGGCCGAGGCGTCAGCCTTGGTCAGAGAGGCTTCTTTTTGCCACTGACTGAGGTAAGTGCAGAATCTCGTAGCTGCTGGAGTGCTGAGAGTATGAGTGCTGTGTGCTCAGTCCTAACGAGGATATCTGCATCTCCTCCAAGGCTCAGAGACCACACAGGACCACGACAGGGAAGACGGTGCGAACCACTCGCTATCTGATGGGCATGATCTGGATAGTCAATAATAAACTTGCAACGTAGCTGCCTACACAAGACTGGGAAGATCAATAACTAATCATGAATGAGGTTTGGGTGGTCATGGGGGCCCTGCTTCTCCCTGTGGGGATTACTGAATACTGGTGGGCCTTGGGGGAGGGGCAGTTACTGTCTTCAGTAGTGCGGTCATTTTGGGTTCCCTAGGCTCCAGTCGACAGTGTCACCTATGCTCACAGGACTCTGGCTAAATCCAGTAGATAACAAACCAAATGAGAAGGCATGAGAATGAGCGGGGGCTCTGCAGAGAGGAGAAGGGGTTCACTAGAGTGGGAGGGGTGGGGTGGAGTGTGATCAGACTGTGTTATATAAATGTGTGGAATTATTACAGAACGTAATTGAATGTGAAGTAACTATAAAGTGAAAAGACCTAAGGGATGTGGAGAAGGGATGTGGAGGAGATGTCCGCATGTAGGGACACGTAAGTTAAAGACAGCGAGCACCTCTGTAGTTCTGTTAGCCTACCAAAAGCAGACGTGTGCAACAGCAAGGAGTTATAAGGATAAAGCCAACATTCACGGCCTGAAGTACGTGCAGAAGAGAGGGCTTCAATGAGCAGCTTCCACCCATGAAAGGTAATAAATGTGCAAACACGTAAGTGACTGTTCCTGGCTCAATTACTTATTTACAGCTCAGATTGCAATCTGAAGTGCCAGCGACTGACAAGTGGTACAGTGTCACACTGTACAAAAACAGGCACTGATGCCCGCAGAAAGAGCAGCTGAATGCAGAACGCACATGGCATGACTGTACAGGCACAGGGGCTAAGTGCAACCATGCACAAACAGTTCACTGATATAATAAGACAACCTAAAAAACTACCACTAGCCAAAACCCAGTGGCAATTCCCCAAATGACCACTAGGTGGTAGACATCACAGATGAATTGTCACCCTGGAAAGCTTGATGGGGTAAAACTACTTCATTTAACTATCATTCACAAAAGATGTTATTTATTTGTAGTATGTAAAGTTATATACTTTCATAGCGCTTAAAACATACATTAATTAATAACCCCGGGAATGGGTTTTTAATGCTTTAAATATTCCTTACACAAAGGGCGACCATCTAATTGAGAGCCCTTCTGAGGGATGAAGGAATGAGACAAAGCAGGGGCATGATAGCTCTTGGAATCTTAGCACCTTTATTTTGACTTGCCCACAAAAAGTTAATATTCTACAGTGTGTGGTATTCATCTACTCATCCACCTGTCGGCTGCACCGGGATCAAACCCAGGCCAGACAAGTGCTGCACTCAATACTACACATCTTCAGTCCCAAACTAGCCTGTCTTTCAAACCAGACTTCCAGTGGGGGTGAAGAACTGTGTCCACCTAAGCATGCCACTTAGTGCATTTCTGCTCAGTCAGCACCCTCACTGCAGTCACATGGGTAGCTTAGGCCTTCCTCCTCTGCAACTGATCAGAACAAGCAAGCAGGCTACTGATAGCCTCAACAGTAAGCTTTGTGAACAAAGCAGGGTCTAGTTCCAGCCGCATATCCACTGAGCTGTGATGATTTCTGTATTCCCATTCTAAATGCCGAGATGTTCCTTCCTATGAGAAGAAGATAACATTTCTAGGTTCACTTCCTAGAATCTCCTTCTCTACTTTAACCCACCGCTCCTGCAGACAGAACTCTACCATGTGTCAGGTATTAGTTTGGGTGCCGGGTCACAGGGCAAGCAAAGCAGCCCCCAGTCTTCTGACAGCACCAGTCTCTGCAGGCAGGCAGCACTGCTCCCTCCCTCTCAGCATTATGAGAGTCTGTGTGAGAAAATGGCTTGCCAGTTTTAAGCACGTTTCCTTCTGTAATAGTTTCATTTTTTTCCCAATTGAACATTCAGATAACACAAATGTAACACAGGAAAGCAAGCTCTTTGAGAATGCACCTGTGTTTACCAACCAATACTGATGTGTATCTTGTGTAAATAAAGCAGTGCCTACAGGAACGCTACCTACAGAACTGTCTCTGTTCTCTCTGGCTTCATAACCCAGTGGTAGTTCTCCAGAGGACCACTAGGTGGTGGCAGACATCACAGACTCAAGGCCCTTGTGGGTCCTGGGAAGCTTGACTGGGAAGAACCAGTTATTAGCCTCCTGAGCTGAGCTCCTTGTTAAGAAGACAAATTGATAATGAGAAATTGCATTAGCATGGGGAAACTAAGCTAACAGTTACATTTTGAATTAGACTATAAGTTCCATTTTTTGAGACAAGCCCTATGACATAAAATATCTGAATCAAATAGTCCTATGATGCAAAGCAGTAAAACGCTTCACTCCAGATTCTACTTTTTACAGGCTTCAGACTGACACTAACATGCACATGGGATTTGTCCATATCGTGCTGGTCTGGACCCCACATCAACAATCCACAATGTAAGCAGCCTTAAGTTCCTCCAGTGCAAGACCACTCACTGCACAGGGCTGCACCTTCATAGCCTTTCTTCTATCTAATGTTGGGAATACAATGTAGCCTGTAATTCAAGTTACATCCCAGAGGACGAAACAGACCAAATAACTGCTACATATGGGGCAGGATGACAGGGCTGCAGAACAGGACCTAGAAGTCTAGGAGTACCCTAACCAAGACAGCAGGGGGGTGGCTGTGGAGAAGACTGGATGGAGGTTCCTGGAGCTTTAGCTAGAGCTACAATGTTCAGAACAGAAGCTATAAAATGCACAATGGCTTGAGGGCCTTGGAGCCCAGGTTTTCTGTAGACTAAGAAGGGAAAAGAAGGCAGGGTAAGAGGTGGGACAGCAAGGGAGGAAGGCCAACAGAGGTGACCTGGGCCATGTCACTGAAGGTGCTGGGCAGAGAGCTGACCCGGCCATTCTGGTACTTCCACAGACATAGGACGCTGTAAGCAGTAGCTGTGAGCACAGACTCTCACACTGGAGCCAGCAGTGTGCCCAAGAACCAGCACTTACTGTGTGATGCTGGTGTACTTCTGCTCTGTGCCTGACTTTGTTTCTCTCTTGGTACAAAAAGCTCAGAGTGGTTTTAAGATGTGAATGAGCCCCAGTGCCCCCTTACTTGCCTGGTACCTGTAAAGTCCAAACAACTTAAAATACTTGATATACTGTATGAAAATAAACGCAAATAAAATCAAGTACTTTAGACATCTTTTTCTTCCTCACCCACTATAACATTTAACCACTTTGAGGTGGTCCATGCAGAGGCTCTAAGGTCCACATTACTGTGAAACCATTAACATCTACACACCCCCGCTTTTCTGCTGACGCTTGGGATCTGACCTCACTGGTACCGTGATAAACCAAGTCCTGCAACTGTTACTCTCACATGGTGCTTATTTTATCTCCTGCATTCTGTTCAAGGTTCACAGATGGCCATGGGTCAAGATCTAGTTCCTTTTTAAGGCTCTAATATGTTCCCCTGGGTGCGCCACACTCTGTCGTCACCTGTTGATAGCTACCGTACACAATGCTGCTAGGATTTCAGGGGCTCACTGTGTCTCAAGTTCATTTTCCTTTCTCTTGGATAGACAGCCAGACAGCCAAGGCTTGAGTGATATCATAATTCTACACTGAATTTTGTTGGGAATACCAAGCTGTTTTCTACAGGAGCTGCACCATGTTGCCCTCTCAACTGTTGTGCATGTGGGTTTGACCTCTTCCATGTATAAGGGATTTTAACAAGTAATTCGTATGTTAACATGGTACAGTGGTTCCTCAGTATGGTTCTGTTTGTATTTTTCCCAAAGGTTACCGGTGTTGCCACGCTTTCCCACAGAACTGGCTCTCTGCACACCTTCTTTGGGAATGCATAGTCCTGCCCTTGTATGTTTTGGTGAGGCCCATTGCTCCTGCCATCTGTCACCACTGGTCTCCTGGGAGACTCCCTTACTTAGTTTTACATCATGGCATGCTCAGGGCCTGCTAAACAGACTGGGAAATAGACAGAGCATGAGACAGAAAAATGGAGGGGATTTCAAAATGGACCAAGACACGAACAGTCAGCGATGGCTTACCTGCTTCAGACTCAGGAGGGGAGTAAAACTGACCATCAGAGAGCCCTGCAGGGATGAGAGCTGCCCTCTCAGACGCATCCTGAACTAGCAGGAGTCCTGGAGAGAAGAACCAGATGTTAAGAACCACATCACTGTCCTGGCAGCTGCCCAGCAAGATTAACTGTCATAAAAATGACATTTCAATACAGCAAATAAACTGTCAGAAAAACAAGGTACTTTGAGAATCTTTCAACCATCAAATAAAGATTTCATTAATTAAACGACAGACCAACCTTGTGAAGATTAAAGAAAGACAGAAAACAAATAGTTTAAATAATCCTTTCCAGTTACGCCTGGGCTCAGTGTTCCGATCACACTCCTCAGTCTCACTTCTCTACAAACATCAACACCAACTTCAAAACCAAACAAGACAAATGACAGAAACTCATACAAGGACGAACACCATCTGTCCTTAAGGCTTCTTTGCTAAAACCCATGTCAGTGTGAGGAACTGTGGTAGCAGGTCCCTAGCCACACAGCAGAAAACAGGTAAGTTTCCTTCGTGCCACGACAATGCAGGCAAATGATGCTTTACATTTCATAAAATATGGACTCATTTTTTGACATAAAAATTAGTTTACTGTTAAAAAACAAACAAACAAACAAACCAAACCTTCACAAATAAAACTACCACACAACTAAATGAGCATAGCCATAGAGCAAGCACCCGCCCAGCCCTGAACGCTGTACCTCTCCATAAACATCTATACAGTTAGCATAACCATTCTGAAGCCATGGGGTCCACTTAGAGTTTTATACTGTCATTACCAATTATAATCGTATATGCTCATCTACCACAAAAAAAGGAAAAAAAAAAAAAACAGTTTAAACTAGAAAACCAATTAGCCCCATATCGTTTCATGAGTCATGTGTCCTGTGCCTTTGTCTTTTCTTAGCACCTAATACTACCTTTCCTGTTCTCTTTTCTACACGTGATACTGTACCCACAGGTACGTGTTCCTACACACATGCACAAGCATGCGCGAGTGCTCACACACACACACACACATTATATGTAATGTATATATTATAGGTTAGGATCTACATATGGTAGAATATTGGGAGGAAAATATGTTTTGGTTTTTTTCTGATTCTAGGTGGCTTTGGCTTTGCCTTCTTTTAAAAAAATTAATGTTTATGTATTTGTGTATACATGCGTATCTGGTGTATAAGCAGAAGACAATAGTGAGGGTTCTGGGAACAGCATTTAGGCTGTCAGCCTTGGCAGCAGGTCCTCTTACTCACTGAGCCACGTCTCCAGCCTTTCTGCTCACCTTTATTAGATATTGTGAAACTGGTTTAATCACATAACTATTCAAACCTCAGTCAAGTGAACACTTGATGCTCTCAACAAGTAGAGTGTGGAGTTGATTATAATAAAAAGTGGCCTCCCTACAGTAACTGCTTGAAGGAAGGACACAGAAGGGCAGAAGCATCTAGGATCACCGTTTAGTGTGCTCTGTAAATTCACTCTTGAATTACAGTTCTTCTGTTTGGTTTGCCTTCTCTGTTAAGAAACTTCTTCAAATCAAACTTCAGGTAGAGTGATCCTTGGTCCTGCTGCTTTTAGAGCTATAATTATGCTTAATTTTCTATAAAACACAAGATTTTTTTTCTTCTTGTTGGGGCAAATTGAGCCAGATGCTGGGGAAGAATCCAGCAGGGGCATGTCTAAAGCAGCATGCCCTTCTAAACCGAGTTATGATGCCTTTCCCTCCTACAAGGAGGGTGGCATTGTATCTCCACTAAAGGTCTCCTCCAGAGAAGAACCCCAGGCCAGTAACCAACTTCATGGCTCCCGATGGACCATTTGACCCTTCTCCCTAACGTCGGAGCACACTAGGTTATGTAATAGCTCTGTCAGATCTTAGAAGAAAATGGTGCCAGATGTCACTCAGTCATTCAAGGGAGGACAACTGACTGCTGAGCCGGCCACTGAGTTCTCCTCTGAACCATCAGAGTCCCAGTGTCAGGCACTTAAATGCTCTATTTGTGACCCATCTTAAGCCTGCTATCTGTACAGTGATGTGGCCCTCTGCAGAGCTACTGACTGCTTCTTCCATTCACTTAGAGCTGGTTCCATATTCTCTGCCCTGAAAATACCCAGTTCTGGTCTAGACGAATGCTTACAGACCTGGGATTATAATGCGAAACGGTCAAACCGCCCGGGCCCAGGGAGACGGAAGCAGAGACTACTTTACGTTACGTTACGAATGTCTAACCAATGGCCACACCTTCTAAGGGACACATGGCCCAGCCAGAGCGAGGAGCCACTCGAGTCCCTATGCACTCACATGTCCACCCACTTCACCCTCAACTCTGACACAGCCACTGAAGAACATGTGCCTACCTGACTCAGTATGGTCCCTGAAACTTCTCTCATAGCAAAAAGCCACATCAGTTCCCAACAGTGTGATATGTGCAAACCTGGCAGGCTGAATGTGCCAAAAGACAACTTACTGTTTTCTTCTTCTGCCTCTTGAGGTAACACTTTGAAATCCAGGAACCACGTCTCAATCCAGGCAAGGATGAATGAAATGATGGGCAACACATAGCCAAATGCCCCTTGAGAGAAAAGCTAGAGAACAGGAGGTGTTGAGGAAAAGCAGCCAGTACTCAGCTCACACGGGAGGGAAGGAGGGCTTCCTCGGGGCACAGAGCAACAGCACAGGGAGGAGAGTCACACATACCTTTGAGAGGATCACTTTTGCTAATAGAAAGGCACTGGTCACTGCTGTTGTCAACTGCAAGACACATAATATAACACTCCTCAAACAGGGCACTCAGCACTGTGAGTGACCCCCGCATCAAGAAAGCTGGGCCAAGAGCAGACAGTGCCCGAGCAGACTGTGCCCAGCCTTCTACTTCCCATAGTATTTGTGCTTTCCCGCATACCATTCCAGGCAAAATGGGGTTTCTGAGGCATATGACCTAAGTGGCTATATACAACACTCCTCCCCCTATGCTGTAGAAGGCTAATGTGTTGGGAAACTTCTCTCTAGCCCAAGGTACAACTCTAATACATGTAAGAAAGGACAAGTGACATGCAGACGGGGCTCTGTCTCCCAGGGCTGTGAAAGCCACAGCACTCACAGCACGCTGAGCACTTCTCCAACTGGCGCTTGAGCATGGGAAAGCCTAAGAATGAATGGCAGGAATGACTAAAGTGACCCGCAGCACAGAGGCCAGGAACACACCGAACACATGCTTAGCAGGAGTAATCAGATATACACACTCATGCTAAGAGAAAACATTTTACTACCAGACAATAATTCACTTTAGAGACTCACATCAGTTGCTCCTAGGTGACTTAGCTGATTTCCCTTCCTGCAAATAACGTAAATAATTTGAAACAAAAGCCTGGACCTGCTACATCAGGACTTTCCTTCTGCAGACTACCTGAGATGTGACACAGTACTGATGTAAGTAAAGTGAATTCTATTTGAAAATGAAAGAAGGTGCTTTACTGTGACTCAGCGCACACATCTGTGTGAATCTCTTCCATAACAGATACCAAGATGGAGAGTCGGACAAACATGAGTCTGCGTGGAGACTCTGGAATAGAATGCCCCAAATGCAGCATGTGGTGGAAAAGCAGAGAGGGGTGAGGAGGTCAACAAGAGACGGGGATACGGCCTGCTGCGGTGGCCAGCTACATCCTTGAACCAAGACTCGCAATGACAGGAGGTCTGACACACGCGGTCAGCCTTAATGACTGGCTCGGGCAGCACTGCTCACATTTGCACCAGCCCAACCAGAGAATGCTCCTGCTGGATTTCAACTTAGGCCTGAGCTCCGTCTGGTATAAGGAGCACCAGGGCTCTGCACCTGTCCTCCATCTCAATCAGTAGGTTTGTAGGAAGGGATGAATAACATCCAGGACATTCACAGACATGGCAAAAGTGATGCAGGCAGCCAACTGTCTCCAACATTCACTTTCTTAATATTTACTGAAAATGAACAGACTCTGTGCAGTCTCTGCTAGACACAAGGAAAAAGCTTAGGCAGGGGTGGGGAGGTGTCCGCTCATCTGGAGAAAGCAGAGGAACAAAAGGAGGAGCGTGGCAATGGCTCTTCCGTCTTTGAGAGTTGGTTAGCAGGGCTGTGGACATGGGGGCTTACAATCGCTTAGCTGATAAGCCTGAGCATGTGTGTGAGGAGGTTTCCAGAGAAAACCTCAATGGAGGTCAGAAGGCCCACCCCGGATGCTGGCAACAGCATCCCATGGGCTGGGGTCTAGAACTGGGCACAAATGAGGTACACTGGGCGCCAGAGTTCATCTCTGCTTCCTGACTGTGGACACCATGTGACCAGCTGCCTCATTCTCCACAGTTCCCTTCCCCACTGTAGTAGACTATATCTCAAACTGTGAGCAAATAAACTCTTCCACTCTCAAGATGCTAAAATCACTTCAATAGAAAAGCAGCCAACAGAGACTATCGGGAGAGGACTGGGGGCAGGGGGAGGGGCTATCACCAAAACAGAGACCAGAACATCATGTGACTACAAACTCACAAAGCAAGGCATTTCCCACAAATCTCAGTCAGAGGCACTGCCCTCCACTCTCACCTAAAAGACCAGATGGAGGAGAGACCAGGGCTTACTCCTGGCTCCCTAGACATCCCCCTCCCCCACAGACCACGCCAGCCAGTTACGGAGTTAAGTGTTTTCACTGCAGAAAGATCACAGGTAAATTACTAAAGGGAGGAAAGACCTTAGGAAAAGCTGGTGAAACCAGATCCTCCAAATCCTGTCTCCTCCCAGCAGAGCCTGCTGTGAGTTCCCTGGCCACCAGCCTGCTGGGAGATGACCCACTGTGATGTGCACTCACCGCTATTGCCCACCAATGGCGCAGTCTGCATACAGCATACCCAAGTATCAGCACTTTGAATCGAAAAACTGCCAAAAGCTGAGGGGGAAAAACAGTAAGAAAAGTTATGTACAATATGTAAAAAGTAAAGCAGCTTCACTCTGTCATCAGATCCCAGATGTCATATGTGGAACGTGCAGAAGTGCAGCCCTAGGTTTCAAATCAAGTCCCTACAATTGATAAACAGGGGGGAAACAAAACAAACAAACAAACAAAAACCCAAAGACAGACCAGCACCCCCTCCAGGAACCAGGACCTGTCCGTGAGTGAGTTCGCCTCCAGCTCTGGAGACGCTGAGCGCTCCTGGGGAGGGCTCCTGGTCTCATTCACCTTTCCTTCCCTTTCTTGCCCATCAGTTTCTCCGTGAGCCAGAGAACACTGAGTGGGCAGGAAATTCAGGGAAAACAAACATGCTCACTGCTCAAAGGAAGGAAAACTGGCACTGCATCTACGGCCTATTTCAAGGGACCTTGCCTCTTGGCTTCCATCTCACTATATCTGAATCAGGATATAAAAATACTTACAAATATATCAAAGTAAGAGGAGTAGTAGTCATAGTGAATCACTTCCTTCTTCAGGGTGTTCTCGATGCCTCCGTTCACCTGCAGAACAAACAGCAGAATGAGACGTGAGAATGAAACACTAATATATACTATATACATACTTTTACACATACACACATACACACACACACACACACACACACACACACACGAGAGAGACTGAGAGAGAGAGAGAGAGAGAGAGAGAGAGAGAGAGAGAGAGAGAGGAGAGACACTATATGCTTCCCTGCATACCTCCTTGGAACTCACAAATGCTCAAATATGGAATAACCCATCTCTTCCCAGTTGAGTCTGTCTCCATAGTTCTTGGAAGGACCAGGGAACCCTGACCTCACGCACTCATCCCCAAGGCCCATTATGACAAAAGACATGTGTGCCAACATTTTCTGTGGCTAGTTTTGTTTTAATTTGCTCTTGACATTTAAAATTTTGATACTCTAATAGATATATATGCATTACTTGGTTTAAGAAATAGGAATAAAATTGGCCTACAATAGTATATCACACAAGTACAGTAAATGAGGGCAATAAAATTCAACAGGATAAATTTTTTGCTTGTCCTTTCATATTACCAAAATTAAACTTAAATGATCAAGTTCAGGATTCTACAGATTAAACTAGGCAGAGAAATTAAAAAAGAAAATCAAGTAGGGCTCATATATTAGTCCAATCATGGAGTCCAGGCAGTCTCTTTACAGCCCTAGGCTATGGCTCAGCCTGGTCAATTCAAGTTTCTCATTACAAACGCAGTCCTAACAGACAGGCAGATAGAATTTACCAGGTAACTGGGTAAGAGGGGGAACTAATGAAGAATTGTTCCACAGCTGTTCAACTTGGCATAGAAACGGTCACACAGAAAGGGAGGTCTTAGCTACTTCTCTGATGTGCATGTGCCAGAGAAAGGGGGGCAAAGCATGACTACTACTCTCTGCCTCACAACTGAGTGGTGAGTGTGGATCAGCTATAGACGCACTTGGCTATTGATCTGGACAAATGAAGTGCAGAAGTCATGTGCAAGTAGCCACCTACCCTCATGCTGTGTCTCTGCAAACTACAGAGAGCTGCTGCACAAACAGTAAAAGAATGATTACTACTGGTGGCCTCGGCCAAGGGTCTCTAGCAGACGTCTCCCTCTGCTTCTGTTTCATGGGTGCTCACTGGCACGGGGAAATGCTTCCTTTGCTGTCTGTGTGCACTGTAACTTGACTCTGTTGCCTATAAGCAGAGTCCTCATAGTTTATGTCTGCAACCCAAACTTGTACCTTAACTCCTTGTTTCACCATCTGTGGTTCAGGGGTTCTCAGACTAACTACAGTGCAAACAAGATCTCTTCCCAATCATCTTTCTAGATCAGACTAAAGCGTCCCATATGCACGCATATGAAACCTGAACTGCTTCCAAAGCCTGAGGCTAAGTACACACATCACTACAAATGGGAACTTTCACACTTGGCCTCATAGGAAGGGACTCAGTTCAACTTCAAGTCCACTAAGGAGTGTAAACTGGCCATCAGACTATGAATAAAATATGAATAAATATATGTCACTAAATTGGGTTTCATTCCTAAGATAACTTACTATGAAAATATTCTAATACCCTCAAAGCCCAAGCACCTCAGGTAAGGGGGAGTGTGTGCCTATATTTTTCTAGGTTCCATCAACAGATAAGTCTTAAATACTACATAGACACAAGTCTGCCCTGTCCGTCTCCTGGATGTGCCTCTCCGATGAGCTCTTTCTTCTAGTCGGGCACTTGGAGCGGCACTTCTTCACCAGCTTCTGACTTTGTATTCTTGCTACCGACCTGCCGCTAGCTTAATCAAGTTGTTCACCATTGCCACGAAGATCTTCATCCACCCACAAGTACGTGCTGGGAACCTACTGAGGGCTGGGCATTGTTCCAAATACGGGAATTACTTCAATAAAACAATGTCTATCTTCAGGTGCTTGTCAATGTGTAAAAAGCTAACACCAACAACAGTGAATCACAACACACAGATAACAAGACAGGGTGACAGAATAATGGTGCCATTTAAACTGATAACAGCATTATAAAGTCCCCAAATCCAAGAGGATCCAGGAAATTAATAATTTTATGCAGAGAGAACACTACCGTCTTAATACAGACAGGAGCCTGTTCCAGTCTGAAAGCGGAGGCCAGAGCAACTGTGGAATGAAAGCACTCATGGACAAGTAAGGGTGAAGAGCTTGCATAGAGGAGCCTTCCAGACGGGCTCAGGCTAGGTGGTGGGGAACACAAGCAACCAGACCCAAGGCTTTGAGAAACAACACATACCAGGGTTAACCGAACACATTATTACAATAAAACTCCATCAGGTTATTTTAATTTTGTTAGTGTACATATAGAGAATTTAAAATAATATATGTTAAACTTTGTATTATATTTCTATTTGACAGTACTATTATAGATAATTATAGGGCAACATAACTGCAAAGTTCCCCAAATTATTCTAGGATCTGTTCAATAAAATATGAAGAAATAATCTCTTTTGCAAACTCTTACACAAAGGAATTAAAAAGCAGATATCGCAAGCATGTTTCAGAAGCACTTTACACATATATTTTAATATTAAAAATTATCTTATATGAGTGGGTGTTTTCCCTGCATGTACGTCTATGCACCGTGTGTGCCTGGTGTTCTCAGAGGCCAGAAGAAGGCATCAGATCCCCTGGAACTGGAGTTAGAGATGGTTGTGAGCTATCATTTTGGTGCTTAAACTAGAACCGGAGTCCTCTGGAAGAGCAGCCAATACTCCTAACCTCTCCAGCACCAACAGTTTTGTTGTTTTTAACAAAAATAGCTGGTAAACATAAAAAAAAAAAAAAAAAACAGAAAATAGTTGTTTGTGATTTTTAAGACAGGTTTTCCTAAATTTATTTGAGCCAAAGGAGAGACAGACATAACCAAGCCTGTGCACAATGACCAGAATTATGTCCTAGGAAGTTTTATGAAATATAGAGAACTGAATTTGTTCAACAAGCTGTGTATGTTCAACTCTGTATTATTAAGCTGAGCACCAGGAATTCAAATTTCAAAATCCCAGAAGAAGTAAATTTTAAGTTTACACAATGTGTTTCACATACTAACACTAAAAGTAAGAAAAGACTAAATCAGATGGAGACAGGTAACACTGTTATCATTTGAAGAGATGCTATTCACTAAATAAGACAAAAATAATGAGAAAAAAATTTCAACAGTTTTAGCAAGAAGTCATGAGCAAAACCAACTTACATTTAACTCTATTATCCACAGTAACGTTACAAATAAGAGGTCAAAGGTGACAAAGAGACAAAAAGTCCTCCTGACATCAGAAATGCCTTTCTTTTCCCTTCCTTCATAGGACTCAATCCTGGCCATGAGCTGCGCAGGGTTGATGGAATGGATGTCTCGCAGAGAAGCGTGTGAGCTCTGGCTCCCCGTCAGAGTGTTCTCCATGTCTTCTGGAAGATGGTTCATCCTGGAGGAGGACTGAAGGAGTCTCCATCCAACTCCACCATCCCTAGTGAGAAGCAACCTGAGAGAACAGAACAGAAAATCCATGTTACACCTATGCTGATGGCCTGTGACCATGCTGCCCTCACCACTCTCACTGAGCCACAGTGCTGTGACAGAGACATGCATGCTTGACAGAAACAAACAGGAAGTAAAATAATACATTAAAATATGTATTATATAAGTATATATTTTATAACATAATATATAAAATATATATTGCTCTATATTATATAAAATAACAATATATTTTATAATATGAAAATATATAATATATAAAATAGTAATACTGCACTCAATATTACTAAGTGGCTGCTTGGAAAAGTATATCAATGAAGAAAACAAAGTTACAGTAGGAAAAGGTGAAGCTAGGGTATTAAGCACAATACCAAAGCATTCTTGGAAACCAGGAGCCAGCTTCCGGGCTACACCAGTAGGTAAATCTCCATAGTCTTGTTATTTCCATGGGCTAGGAAGCCATATTCCACACATCTCCCCAAAGAAAGGAGCAGATCACATGGACTAGCTACGAAGCTGCTCCTAGGGAGGAGTTGTTTGCTCTAAAGAGAGACATCACTGTATTTAGCACTCCACAGCACCTCTTCATGAACAAACATGTTTTCTGGGCATCTTCTTAGGAAGGTTGTATTTAAACCCCCAAAGTCCAGCACAATGCAAATACCAGATTGATAATTCCAGAAGTTATGGCCATATATAGGAGTTCCCCAAGACCTGGAATGCTTCCTCTTGATTAACAAACACTGAGGAGCAGTAATCCAAATGAGCAGCTTCCTCACGGATGGGGAAGACCACTGAACAGAATGATGGTGGCTGCAGTGCTGAGCATTACAGCTTTCCATCCAGGGCCACCTCTCTCTGGGGAGGACTTTTTGTGCTTCTGGCTCCACTGACATACATGTTTTTCTTTGGCCATTAATGTGGACATTGTTGGGTGGTACTTGTGGTCAAATTTGTATGCTCACCTTTCTAAACTGTCATGTCACTGGTAGAGTCCATACCAGGCGCATCTCTCAGATGAATGAAACAATATGAAAACAGCTTGCTAAGATCCCCCCAGGCAGTGTGGTCTCACACAGGACATTTTCTCTCCTTAGACTTGGCTCTGCTTGCTACCTTACCATAGTCAGAAACTCAAGTCCTTTCCATGCATTTATATCTGCTGATGGGGAAATATATTATTTTTAAAGCAATTTAATGACATGAGTTGGTATCTTGCTACAGGAACTCTACTTTTAGAGATTTAGAGGAAACTCACCAAACCGTAGCCATTTAATGTGTTAGCTAACGTGTCTTGGAGGTAGAGGGGCACAGTGACTAGAAGCTCAAAGCAGGAATGTGTTTAGGGAGCTTGGTAAAGTTCTATTTTTTGACTCCTTGTGTTCACTTGGTGATAAACTGTATTCACTTGGTAGTTTCAGTAGTGTGCTGACTGTTTAAAATAGCTTACACGTACATACACGTGTACACATACGTGTAGCCTTTCAAAAACATTTTCATTTAAAAGTTTATCATAAAATTACTCAATTCAATTAGAAAGCAAACGTGCTACTTAACCAAAGGAACAATCAGACAAGTCGTTACATGGGAAGCCATGTAAGACTGATTTAAATGTATCCTTTTCAAGCCTTTATAATGATTTAGGATAATGCTTATGTTATATTAATTGTTAATATATTAACTCTAATGTTAAGTGGAGCACATGTGTGTGTGTGTGTATAAAACCATACAATTAATTCCTTAAAGGACCATATTCATGAAACATATCAGACACTAGCCAGGATTACCTATGGATGGTGAGTCTTCTTTTTTCTTCAGTTCTTAAATGTACTTTGTGCACAGTACCTTTAAAACAGGAGGAACTAAGTCCACACATCTTGCTGTTAGGATTCTTTACAGAACTGGCCAAAAATCTATACAGCTCTCTTTTCTCTCTCTTTTTTTTTTTTTTTTTTTTGGTTTTTTTCGAGACAGGGTTTCTCTTTATAGCTCTGGCTGTCCTGGAGCTCACTTTGTAGACCAGGCTGGCCTCGAACTCAGAAATCCGCCTGCCTCTGCCTCCCGAGTGCTGGGATTAAAGGCGTGCGCCACCACGCCTGGCCTCTCTCTTTTCTTTTCCTCCAAACTGGGGAACATTAGCACAGTGTTTGCGTTACTTGTCTCCTAGAATCAGCAAATCAGCAAACCATTTTGAAAATCTCTGAAGGAATCAACCTCAGTGTGCTGTGCACAAAAACCAATGCTTTAAAATTTAAAAATATTGTTACGTGATTTTTTTTTTTCAATTGGGTCAACAGCATTCTAGCTATTGCTACAATTAGGCTGAGCAGACAAACCACATAAAACTTAAAACAGGTCTCATTTACTCTGAAGCTCACAGGTCTTCTAATTCACATGTAAGCAACTCTGCCTCATGCATGTTGGTTAGGTCTGCGCTGCCTGCCATGCTCCTCAGACCAGGGAAACAAACCGTCAGCATGTTCTTGTCATGAGAGATGGCCAGAGCACAAGAGACAAGCGAGACCACATAAACATTTAAAGTCTCTATAGTAACTATTTAGTTCACATCAGCAATAATGAGGAGGAGGAGGAGGAAGAAGAGGAAGAAGAAGAAGAAGAAGAAGAAAGAAAGAAAGAAAGAAAGAAAGAAAGAAAGAAAGAAAGAAAGAAAGAAAGAAAGAAAATTGTCTACAAAGCTGAATGGTTTCTTCTCAAGGGAGATTGGGCTGAGACATGAAGTGACAGTGTAATGTCTATAAACCATGGATAGGCTAAATGACAAACATCAGTTTCTACAAAAGTTCTACAAAATGCAGGTCCAGCCATGCAGGGAAAGCAGGCACTGTGCATGCATCTGCAAAGGCTGCTGGAGTAGGCCTCCGTCAGACAGGACACCTGTGCTTGACAGACGTTTCAGCAGGGTAACCTGGGGAACCCACATGCTCATGTGTTGTCCTGCTCCTGAAGCAGGAGAGCCTGCAGTTATCCTACCCATCGTGCAGCATCGTCAGGAGAGAGAGAATGAAAAAGCCCTTTGTGCTTCCAGGGACTTGTTTGCATCTTCCAGATCATTTTACTACATCAGTCCCCGTGCTGGGGACAAAGTGAAGGTGAGCTTCAATCCCATCTGCTTCCATACACAAGTGACAACACCCAAACAGTAAACAGAAACTACCATACAAGTGGTAGAACATGAGGACCAAAATCTATGGAGATGCAATAATAAAATCCATGATTTTATAAAGTAATGTAAAAACAAAACATGTCTATGTATCTATTATGTTATGAAAATGCCAGTTTGTCTTCCTATGAGGACAAACAGGGAGTCTGCCCTGCTTACTAGTGGCAGTCAGTTCACCAAACCAGCATAATCTCTAACTACATTCTAAATACTTGCCCTTATTCCCAGAGATATGTGCAGTACTCACCTCTCATCAAGGAAATGCCTCTTTGCAACAGATGAATTACAGAATACCACAATCAATCAAAATGTAGAGCCCAGTCCCAGGAGACCCACTAACACTCAAACTAAAGCTCAGGGACCAATGCTAAAGAAAGAGGGGGCAGAAAGGCTGGAAAGCCAGAGCACTAGGGAAACTGCTGCAAGATTAGGCCTATTATGAATGTCAGAAGCTACAGCCAGAAAGTCTCATCATGACTGCCTTGATGTTAACACAGACAATAAAAATGGATTTGCTAACATGGATAGCATGGATGGGGAAAGCCCATGAGAACTCAAGCCTACCCAAAGAACTACAGGAAAGTAAAGAATACTGAGAGCACGAGAAATCATCTTTCCCAGGGAAGAATAAATCAATTGATTATCCAGTACAAAATGGTCACCCCTGAAAACAGACATTATATAGACTGAACAGGCTGTGTTTGTGTATAGAAATATGTGTGTGTGTTTAGAAATTTATATGTGTGTATATGTACATACATAAATATCAAAAGGTAATGAAAAAGATCATGAATTTGAAAAAGAGCAAGGGGTATATGGGTTTGTTGGGAAAAAATAGAAGGTGTAAATGATGTAGTTCTTTTAACCTCAATGTGTGTGTGTGTGTGTGTGTGTGTGTGTGTGTGTGTGTGTGTTTAAAAAAGAAATACAAAGATGAGACTGCCACAGACAATCTTGAAAGAGAGCAAAATTAGAAGGCGCTTTCCACAAAACTTCAGTAATGAAAACAGAATGCTGCTGGGTTAAAGACAAATGAGCAGATCCTAGGATCTAGCTGGGCCCCAGACAGATCCACAGGCATCTGGACAGCTGACTTTCGATGAGGATCCCAAAGCAATGACGTGGGGAAATAAAGCTTGTCTCCGGAAAAGCGTGCTAAGACAGCCACATAAAACGTAAAAAAAAAACAAAAAACGAATTTCAACGTCGAATTTGCATCATGTAAAAACTAATTTAAGATGGATCATGGATATAAGCATAATAAGAATATAGCACATGAGGGGGCATCAGAGCCTGCAGGAAGGGGTAGAGAGATGATTTCCATACATCAACAATGTATGGAAATGTAATGATAAAATCCATTATTCTATATACTAAATGAAATAACAAAGCATTTCTATCAATGTATCTATTAGAATTTGTGGAGAACACCTTTACAATATTCTTATAAATACAGCTTTCTTAGAAAAGGCAGAAAAACAAAATGTCATGACTGAAACTTTTTTGTGCAGGTTGCCTTAAAAGACCATTTACTGTCCTATCTGAAACAGTGTGAACGTTGATGTAAGTATGACTAATGATAGCATGGTTGGCGTTCATTCTGGAAAACAATCTTAAAAGATTATGGCCACCTTGTGAAAGCAGATTAAGAGTAGGAAGTCAGAAAAACATGTAGGAGGAAGACAATTAGAAAACTCAGTTTACAATTCTCAGTGCAAACATTATTTAGGCAAGACACAGTAGTAGATGCTAACAAGAATTTTAAATTTATGAGGAATAGTCTCAAAGTATTACTTCTTACATAAGTAAGTTCTGTTGGGGGACAATACACCTGGACCAAAGCTCGAACAAGTTCCCATGATATCATATATTGTGTTGCAATAAACATATAATGATTACAATATTCCCCACTATAAATGTTTAACCTGCATGTGGCTATAAGGAGGTAATCAGTCGCAGACAGCTTTCCTAGACGCCTCAGAAAAGGCAGTGAACGAAGAGTCCGCAAAACAGTCAAGTGCAGCACTGTGAACACTCTTCAAAATGACAAGGGCATCAAGCCCAAACGTAAAGTCATGAAAAGGCCTCGCTGAATAACAAAGGTCAGTGAGGAGGCTCAGTGGGTCAATCACCATGAAACTCAAGCATGCCAGCACAAGCTCAATCCGTGGAACCCATACAAATGTACCGGAAGAAAACAAACTCCCCAAAATTGTCATCTGACCTCCACATGCATGCCATCACACAGTGAGCACAAACACACACACACACACATTCTCTCTCTCTCAATCTCTCTCTCTCTCTCTCAAACACACAGGCACACACACACACACACACACACACAAGCATGCACCCAGACACAGTCTTTTAAAATGTTATTTTTAAGAACAACAACTACAGAAGACTACTAATGACCTGATAAACTTTTGAATGTGTTACATGGAATGCCCTCAAGTGAATAGGATGTTACAGCTACACCTCATCACTGGTCTCTCAAGACCTCGCTTGGAGCATGACTGACCTTTCATTTCTTTCTCCTGTTTTTCAGAAGCTACTATCATTCCAGGATAATTGAAACAACAGGGTCTCCATAGTAACCATCCGCCATTTCCAAGTTTCCTCCTAGAAAGGTACCTTCTAGTGCTAAATAGTACACTCAAATTATTTCACCTCCACATAGCACCTAAACCTCCTTTATCTCAATGTCTCAGAGGAATGGGCTACCTCTTGTGGTTTGTATATGCTTGGTCCGGAGAGTGGCACTATTCAGAGGTACTCCTTGGTTGGAATAGGTGTGGCCTTGCTGGAGTAGGTGTGGCCTTGTTGGAGTAGGTGTGGCCTTGCTGGAGTAGAACTGTGTCACTGTGGGGATGGGCTTGAAGACTCTCCTAGCTACATGGAAGCCAGTCTTCTCCTGTTTGCCTTCAGAACAAGATGCAGAACTCTCTGCTCCTCCTGCATCATGCCTTACTAGAAGCTGCCATGCTCCCACCCTGATGATACTGGACCTGTAAGCCAGCCCCAACTAAATGTTGTCCTTTATAAGAGCTGCCTTGGTTTGGTGTCTCTGCACAGTAATAGAAGCCCTAAGACACCTCATTTTGTGTTGTCCAATGTTTGTGTTCTCTTTTTGTGGTGTCTCAATGAATCCCAATTATAGGCTATTGCCAATGTTGCTTACTCACCAGAGTTTGACAGTTAGACTCTATTGATGACACTAGAATACTTGATTTACAGACCACAGAAAAATTTAGCAGATACTCAACTAGAAGCTTCATCCATACTGGCTAGCCTTCACAATGCTGGAAGATAAGATGCAGGTGAATGGAAGAGAAATGTAGTCATCTGTCTCACCCAGCTGTGAATCCTGCAAGCTCCAATTTGGCCCTGCCTGACAAAATAGGTTCTCTGGTGCAATAGTGGCATGCACATTATACAAGTTACCAACCATTTTTTAAATTGGTTATCACTGTCAAATCTGTGGCTATACAGACACTGTCAACAAGGTCAAGAACCTCTGGCTAGATAGGTCATGGGCACCAGCAAAGAACCTGCTTTTATTTTGCTAGAAGAGCATAGCACTAAAATGCCTTCTGATGACTCATTGCTATGCCCACAGATTAATTCATCACTCAACGCTTCTCAGAGGCTTCTTCTTGCATAGGATAGCAATTAATCCAGAGAAGACTCAGAATTGGTCAATGTGAAGAGAATAAAAGACAACTGGGTGTTCAGTCCAATCTTAGTTTCCTTTCTTAGATTTATATTTTAAAGTATGTTTGTGGATCTATGTATGGGTATGTGCACATGCGGGCAGTTGCACACTGAGCCCAGGCATATCTGATCCCCTCCTGGAGCTGGAGTTACAGGTGGGGTTATAAGACACCCTATGAGACAGTGCTGGGAACTCAACTCAAGTCCTTTGGAAATGTATCACGAATTCTTAACCACAGAACCATTTCTCCAGCCCCTTACTTTACTTTCTATTATTGTGATAAACACCATGACCAAAAGCAACTTGGGGAAAGAAAGGGTTTCTTTCATCTTATAATTCCCAGGTCACAATCTACCATTGAGAAAGGAAGGGCTAGGCAGGAGCTCGAGCATAAACTTGAAGACAGGATCTGAAGAAGAAACCATGGAGGATCACTACTTACTTCTGCCTTGTTCTCCAAATTCATACCCAGCTACCTTCTTATACCTTCCCGAACCACATAAGGCCGGCACTACCCACAGTGGGCTAGGCCTTCCCACATCAGTCACTACCCAAGAAAATGTTCCACAGACGTGCCTATAGAGCACTCTGATGTAGACATTTTCTCAAATAAGGTTCCTTCTTTCTAGATGTCTCTATCTTGTGTCATGCACAAAAGTAACAAGCACAAGCCCCAAATGTGATGACTCTATCTTACCGCTAAGATAGGGGAATCATTATGCAAGAAAGAGCAGAAAGACTGTAAGAGCCATGCGTGACAACTTCAAGGAAGTGTTTGCAGACACCTGAGGGCAGAAGCAAATACAAACTCAGTGACTGTGACGCATGCCCAGGTCCTGCACAAGCTTACTCCAGACACAATCCCAGCCTAAAGCAGGGAAGTGAGAATGAGGTCCCACTTTTATCTGATGATTTTTTTTTAGAATCTGATTGCTTTTGAGAGAGAGAGAAAAAAAGTATTTTCTTTAATGAAATTCTCAAATAACTCATAAAAGAATTATTTTAAAAGTTAAATCTCTTATAGTAACTATCTTGCACTCCAAAGGCCAGAAGTGAGACTGTGTTTCTCACACATTGTTCATGTTTCCCAGGCCTGTCTTTTCTAACACAGACAAATCACAGCTTAATTCCAAGAAGCAGCCTGGTGAGTAGTCAGCCAACTCCACAAGCCTCTTCAGAGAGAGCTAAGCTCCTATTCACTTAATATCACAAGACTTTTTCTTTGGAGGGTAGGGTAAGAACTCCAGAACGTGTTACTCTAGCTGATGGCAAACCAACCTACTGTCTCTAGTATAAGAGGATGCTAAAAAAAAAAAAAAAAAACAAAAAAAAACAAAAAAAACACCTGGGAATAGTGAACATCAAATTCCCCTGAAGCCAGTTGAGACCACCCTCCTCCTTTACAAACTAGAGCATGTCAATAAGCCATTTCCATCTATGACCAGGACGACTTACAGGCAAAAGTTGCATGTGCCATTTCCTAGAATGCAATGTGCACACAGATGGCCCAGCTTCAAAACTAATTTTCTAATGTATACTACAAATAAATGTCTGCAGTTGAAATCTTACTGAATGTGAGTTAGAGGCGTCAATCTTAACATAGGGATGCCTAGATTTAAAAAAAAAAAATAAAGAAATAATACTTTCTCTTTTTTCATTAGATGTTTTTCACACTTACACAAGAAACTAGATCTTCAAAGGGTAAGAATCAAGTACAATGTCCAGGATCATCTCTATCAGGCTAATCTGTGCTTCAGAAAACAAAATCATGTAAAACAATAAAAACCACTAAGAGACGCAATGCAACTACAGGCTGATATTCCGAGAAATCAGTATACTGCACACCTGAGAGTAAAAAGTCCCCCTCCCTCCCTTTTTCTCTTTTGTCCCTGCCTCATTCTTTCCCCTCCCTCCCTTTTTCTCTTTTGTCCCTGCCTCATTCTTTCCCCTCCCTCCCTTTTTCTCTTTTGTCCCTGCCTCATTCTTTCCCCTCCCTCCCTTTTTCTCTTTTGTCCCTCCCTCATTCTTCCCCCTCCCTCCCTTTTTCTCTTTCGTCCCTCCCTCATTCTTCCCCTCCCTCCCTTCCACCTCCTCCGTTTGTTTAGACACCAGGTTGCCTGTAGCTTAGGTTGGCCTTGAGGAAATCCTCAAACCTTCGGCCTCCACCCCGAAAGTCCAAGTGTAGAAAGGTCAGGCATGCCCTAACCATCTCTGGCTGCAATAGGAGCTCTAAAATCTTATTACGGGTCTGTAAAGAGTTTAAAGTAGCAGCATTCTCAAAAAGTTAAATCTTGTGACTTTTAGAACGAGATAAACAATTATGATAACAAAATTCTAGTGACTAAATCAAAGATTCTGACATTCACACATTACCTATAAAACCTTCCACATAGCTAAGAATAGCCGCTAACCATCACTAAGGTCTTATTTACAGCTCGAATAGGAAAAGGTGGTAAGGCTGACTGCAGCTGAGGGCACCATGCTCACTGGTGAAAAGCACAGCCCCAATCAGCTCTCACCAGCATCCTCACCGTTTTCTCAACACCTCTCATCCAACAATTCAGTCTTTCTAGTCTGCAAGCCCCCAGTTCTGCCTTGTGCTCAAAAACAAAGCTTTCCTCTCTCTACTCTGCTTAGGAATTTGAGCTCCTTGTACAGGTTTAGGGGTCTGCACCTTTGCTATACTTCAGCTCCACCTAGAATGCCCATTCTGCAACCACCTATCAACAGCCTATCTATCCACTGCTTCAGGAAACTCACATGACACCTCCTCTCTGCATCCCTGGGCATCTAAGAGGCTTCTGAGGCCTCCATCAAAGGCTCAGGTGTGAGCAGCTTGGTTCTCAATGTGGAGAGGTAATGAAACCATCAAGAGGCAGGGCCTGGAGGGGAGCCTAGCTCACTGGAGAGAGACATTACTGAAGTTCTCTGGACTGGCTGATCCTGAAAAAAGCACCAGACTGTAAAAGAGAAGTTGTGGGCCCTGAGTCTTCTGGTTTACCAAGGGACCCTTGCCAGAGGCTGAGCTATCTGGCCATGAATTTCTATCCTCCAAAGCAATAAGCTAAAAAACCTCTTTCTTTTTAACATTGAGGTAGACTTTACATAACATAAAATTATAAAATTTAAGTGTACAACTCAGAGGCTTTGAACATATTCTCAATACTGTGTAATTTTCACCTTTATATAGTTTCAAAATATTTTCATCACTGCCAATGGAAATTTCATAACACTTACACAGTAACTCCTTATTCCTCCCCCTTGCCCTGCCCTGACAACACTGATTTGTTTTAAATATTTCATAAGAACGTGCTGGAATTTGTGTAACTTTTACTTATCACAGTGTATTCAAGATGCACCCATTCTATATCAAGTGTTAGCAAAAGCTTGCATGCTAGTCTCTTGCTTTCTGTTGCTGTGATTAGCACTATTACCAAAAGCAACTTGGGAGAAAAGGGTTTATCAGGTTTACACTCCAGGCCACAGTCCATCACTGAGGGAAGTCAGACAGGAACTCAAGCAGCAGCAGCAACCACTGAACTGGTGAGTGATGCTCACCGGCTTAGTCCCAAGCTAGCATTCAGGTACCTCTGTTAAAAAGGCCAGGTCCACCTCCCAGGGACGGCTCTTTCCATAGTGGGCTGGGCCCTCTTACAGCAATTACTAATCAAAAAATGCCCCAGAGACATGCCCATAGACAAGTTTGATCCAGGCAATCCCCCAGTCGAACCTCCTCTAGACTGTATCAATACTATGACAATTCCAAACTGTGACAGCTGAAATTAACTAGGAGACCTATTTACAAACTAAACCACTTACTTATAGAATTATTCTATAGCAGTCATTTTGTTATAACACCTTCAAGGCTACCTCTATTATTCTAAGTGGTCAGCCCCAAAAACCTATACATACAAGTAACATTATATAAACTGAAAGAGTTGTAGTTATACATACACATACACAGAGGATCACACATACACAAGCATATGTATATAACAATAATAAAAACAGAAACCATAAATGTGAGAGTAAAGGGAGGTATATGGGAAGATTTGGAGGGAGGGAAGGGAGGTGAAATGACATAATTATTTTTTTGAGCTTTTTTTTGCAGGATAGTTGACCACACTGTGAACTCCGAGACTGTGATATTTACTGGAAAAAAAAAAATATGTTTCTAGTTGTGCTGTGTCTCAACCCTTAGAACACACCTTTACTCCCTCTGGCTGGAATAAAGACATGCCCTTATGTCACCTTTAATCCCAAAACTGACGGTAAAGTTAGTTTGTTGAAGGAAGCACCCATGTTTGAAAGTGATGTGTAACTGAGTGACAAGGTGATAAATTAGAGAAAGATTTGACAGAATACGAGATGCCCAACTCTTATAAGAAGAAAGGGAAGCCATTTAAGACAGCACAGAGAGAAATAAAAGAGGAAGGAGGCAGTTTTACCCAGCAAGTTTTATGGAGACAAGTTGAAGAGAAAATGAGTTAGACATAGGAGAAAGAAAGAGCCAGAGAATGAGAAGGACACAGAAGATTAGAACAGATTCCCAGAGTTAGTGTGAAGCCAAGCAGAGCAAAAAGCAAGAAGCCAAGAGAGATGCCAGATTGACTCCGTCAGCTTAGAGAGGAGTTTGAGTCAGAAGAACTAAACTGAACCATCCAGAGTTCAGAAAGAAGTAGGAACGGGTAAGTTTATTCAGCAGTAAGTCTCAGAGGCTGAAAACTTTCCAGGCCTAGATAAGATTATATGGAAGCTATAAGCTTCCATGACTAGGCCTAGGTTTGCAGCCTCTGAGGCAACAATTACTTCAGGCAAAAAAAAAAAAAAAAAAAAAAAAAAAAAAAATTACTTTTACAGTAGTATATTATTATTTTTAAAAACAGAAGCTAAAATAAGAATGAATGGCCCATATATATATATATATATATATATACATATATATATATATACACATATATATATTTCACATATTGCTCATAGGTCTTCTGTGAAGCACAATATCAAGAGCTCCTATGGAACAATGAGGTATCCTTTTTTGCCCACATATCAAAAGTTCTTAGAAAGCCAGGCATGGAGCGTCTAGTGGTGGGGCCAGGAGGAGCACAAGCTGAGGGGCATCCTCAGCTACGCAGGGATCTCAGACAGAGTCATCTTGGGTTATATGAGGCGCTGCCAAACACAAAATAAAGCAAAAAAAAAAAAAAAAGAAAAAAAAAAGAAAAACATAAGCAGAAAATTTCCTAGAGAACAATTCTGCATCATAGAGAAATAGTGGACATGCCAGACATTCTATGTGCTAGTCAGATTCTTAAACTACAAATACCAATGTATAAACCTAAAGAGGGCCAGGTGTGGTGGTGCCCACCTTTACTCCCAGCACTGAGGAGGCAGCAGCAAGAGGATCTCTGTGAGTTCAAGGCCAGACAACTCTACAAACCCCTCAGGACAGCCAGGACTACATAAAGAGACCCTGTCTCAAAACCATAAAGCAGGGAAAAGGAGTACAGAGTCTGGGGACTTGCTAATTAAAATTTAAAATTAAAAAGATTTGCACACATATTTAGAATTTCAACATGATATATTAATATACCAAGAATAATTTGTGGTTTGTTTTTTTTCTGAGCTAGGGTCTCATGAACTCTCTGTATAGTAGGAGGTGACCTGGCCTGAGTCACCTGCATGTACAACTATGCATATCCCCAATATTAAGTTCAGTATCTATTCTTCATAATGCAAGAATAAATAAAAACAACCTAACCTTCCCAAATAGATTAGATCGGTCATCTTTCCAAAACGTAAAAGCTCAGCACAGAAAGGCTGTATACACAGAAAGCATAAACATATCACCTATGACTCTGACCTACCCAACACAGACAAATGGGCATATGTGTTAAGTATCTCCTGCATGTAAAACATTGTGCTGGTTTGTACGAGGGAAAGTCAGATGGACAAGACACTGTCCTTATCCTCACCTACAAAGTATGCTAGTAGAATAAAAACAAAGTATGAAATAAATATAAAAAGAGAAGGCTCGGTATCAGTTTCCAGCTTGTCTTAGAAGAAACTTAACTTTGAGTGATCTGAAAGGCTACTGTGTATCAGTGAGGAGGAACACAGGGCAGCTTAAAGTGGACCAAGCACTCCCATGTCCACTAACAGTGAGTCAGCCTCTGCCTGAAGAACCCTGGTGAGGGGACTGAGGGAAACAACTGGAAGGCTGGAACACGTGTGTGCTAGTGAGAGGACTGAAAAGCCGGCAGGAGAGTGAGGACACCTTCCCTACAAGGCCGGGCTGAGGAGACCAGGATCCTAAGGGCAGGGCAAACATCAAAGGCCAGGGCTTCTACATCATCGTTGGCAGGGAACTTCCTTGTTTGGAGAAAGGTAAACAAGAACTCCAGGATAAGTGGCTCTCAACAATGTGAAGTGTGCCCTGGTTCATAGCTCCAGGACGGAGGCACCCAGACTCTGAGTGTTCTCAATGCCCTAAGAGGTTTGGTTTTTGGTTTTTTTTTTTTTTTGAGACAGGGTTTCTCTGTGTAGCCTTGGCTGTCCTGGAACTCACTTTGTAGACCAGGCTGGCCTCGAACTCAGAAATCCACCTGCCTCTGCCTCCCAAGTGCTGGGATTAAACTGCTCCGCCACCACGCCCCGCTGCCCTGAGAGATTTTTATTTAAGCACTGAGACGAGTGCAAGTCGTGAAAGAAAAGACTGTGAGCAATGCCTGACGGTAAAGGCTGGCAGTTCTCACTGTCCCTACTAGCAGCAAAGTGCAAAGCATGGGAGATGGCCAGCTTTCATCTCCACATTCCTTGGGCTGAAAAGAACACAAGACAAGGCCTGTTCAAGGAAGCCTTCCTTGCCCATCCTCTGCCTGCACGCCTGAGCCTTCCTTCCACCCAGCATGAACCCGACTTCCATCATGGAGTGGATGCACAGGTCCTTAGGGCAGCAAAGCTCTACCACAAACCTCCAAAAAGGACCTGAGCTACCAAGCGGAGGCTCTGGTTACCTGCTGGCTTACCCACTTTCTAACCAGGTTATCACTATTTGCTATGCACAGGTGAACATTTCACTGATGAAATCCCTAGGCTTCTAGTTTCTCTTGAAAAAAAAAATAGACAACTGGCCAAATTCTCCATCTCACCATTTTGGCACCTAGCCAGTGTGTTTACTTCCGGTATCAGCTGGTTCCTGCTGGCATTTGTTTTTCCTTTTTATTACCAGGTCTTTGGATAACTGATAGTATTATGTCAGAGGGGCACTGCCTGGTTTTACAACCCAGTACTGCCACGTTGGTCAAGTTACTCATCCTTTCTGTGTTTTGCAAAATAGGGACAATAATACCACAAGCTAACTTAGAGAAACGCTTGGAGAATAAAGACAACAGACGTTCCCCATGGGGCAGGGCACTTGGGAGTCGAATGTGCTCACAGCCATGTAGCTTTGCTCACAGCCAGGCACTTGCCATATAGATGACTATCTAGGGCTACAATGCAAAGCTCCCACAACAAAGACTTTTCTAGTCCAATATCAGTGGTACTGAGGATGGGAAACCCTAAAATAGGCCATCAGAACACCTCTGGACACCGAAAATCTGTGCTAATTACTAGCAACAAGGCCAGCGCAAGTCCTGGCTTGGTGGCTTTACCTGGGCTGGAGAAACTTCTAACGCCTCAAGAGCTGCTGTTCCCTTTGATGAGTTTACAACATCACAGAATGGCACAGGGAGCTGGAGAATGGCACAGCACGAAGAGCAGAGAACACCTCTGCAGAAGACATGAATTCAGTTCTGTTGGGAGTGGCTAACAACCACTTCAACTCCAGCTCCTAGGGAACCAACGGGATGCTCTCTTTTGAACTCTTCAGGTGCCTACACAAACAGGTGCAGATGGCCAGACTCCAACACACACGCACAAACACACAGATTGTTTTAAAAAAATGTTTAAAATAAGTTAAAGAGAAAAATGTTACTGGGATTACTTGATTCTGCATTATTAAATCAACAAACAGGAAGTGACTAATTCAAGGAATTATGGAATATATTTTTCTAAAACAAAAATAAGAGTGTACTATAATACTCAATAACATGCAATATTTGAAATGTCTATTTCTAGAGAGATATAGGATACAAGAAATCTATAACTGCTTCAACTGTAAAAGCTCTGTGCATTTAACAAACTGAAGATTAGTCATAAAACACTGGGGGTAGGGGTAGACTTTGTGAAACTTTAAAAACCCCAGAAGAGACATGTTTCACACTCAAGAGTAGAAACCTAACCCTAATCCAGTTCCCGACCAGCAAGACTCTCCAGCCTTAAAGAGCCTGAGTCAAAAACCCCAGCAGAGAACGGAGGTTTTAGTCTCCATTCACCACAAGAGAAGAAGGATCTTCTATATCTAAATCTGCTCACAAAGAAAGGAACCAATCAGAAAATCTGTGATTGGTGTGCTTGCCAGGAGTTCTAAAGTGCAACAAAAGCCGTAAGAGCTGACCAGGCCCAGGAAAGTGGCCAAGAGTCCCAAGGCCAGTCTCTCTAGAACCCAGCTTCTCCATCTATAACATTAACAACAGTAACGATGATAACTATCTTAACACAAAATCCTCAGTAGCAATGTGCTCTCAACATTTACAGCTAAAGATTTAAGATTCTCAAGAGACCCAAGATGGAACAGGAAGACAGTTCCGTGGAATCAAAGCCAAGAAAAGCTCACCAGCCAGCACTTCTTGAAAACATGGTAATAAAAGTGCAAATAAAACTAGAAGGCTCAAGACTCTGCAAAACCTACAGCGCGGACAATGCAGACGAAGTCTTCTCAACTTTAGCCAACACAGATATGACGGTGCATCTATGGTAACACATGGAAAAGGGGATGAAGATAAAACATGTTGCAGAGAAAATGTTCCAAAGGTTATGAGAAAAGGCAAAGCTTCCATCAACAGAAGAGAAATAAGTATTTTACTGAGAGGGCCCAACATTGGGGTAGACGCTGAGGCACAGTTAAGCTGTGGTAGTCCTCAAGCAGAACACAGCAGTGGCACAGAAGTGGTCAGGGTGCACAGGTCTCACCATGACTAGATAGCCCAGATGCCTACAAGGTAGAGTCTGATGCGGATAGCCTAGATCTCTAAGAATGTGGGCATCAATTGCACGAACATCCTTCCAGACATTGAGACTTGCTCTAAATATACAGTTTTGATATTTTGAGATCAAATGGAAAAACCTCTTTTGCATAAATATAAAGATCTCTGACGTTTAAGAATTCTATTTACAGTACTTTAAAGCTATTAAATGCAATTTCCATCTTGATAGCCACTCAAGTGGCAGCCAAAAGCAAATTAACCTACTGATTTTAATTTTTATAACTTTACTGTTGTTAATCTAATATAGTTCTTTGACTAAGAGAACCTTACAACTAATGGTTCTTTTTAAAATTTAGGACAACCAACGCTATTTCTCAACCACATACTAAACTGGTTCCTCAACCATATAAAGCTTATAAACTGGCTTCTACCTTTTTAAAGTAGCATGAGAAAAATGACATCACTGAGTTGACCCAAGTGCTTCCTCAATCATGGGAAAATTCTACTTGCTACCAGAAACAAAGAACCAGCAAATCGTAAGCCATACTACCTCATATCTAAGAAAAAGATCAGGCTAGGAAAATAGTTAACAACTTTTAAATTTCAAGTATTTCTGAAATTACAACTTGAATTAAAATTGTTTCAGAGGTACTGGAGATTGAACTCAGGCCTACTCAGGCATTCTTTCCCTGAGCTACAATCCTGCCTTCTTATTTTTTTATCAGGAGACAGGGTCTTGCTATGCCCAGGCTGGTCTACAACTTGGGATTTCCCCTCCCAGGGCTTTGCATATAGTTGGTATTGTAAGTGTATACCTCTGTACTGGGAGTCACTTACACGCCATATGTACTATTCACTGGAAGTCAGTTAGCCTTCTAATAAAAACGAAGGGTGTGTGTAAACTGCTGACATACACTTCTTCAGAAAAAAAGGAAAAAAAAAAAAAAAAAGCTAAAAGAGCTTTACTTTAGTCCAAGGAAAAACATTGCCCCATCTTCTGTGAGTTAAAAGCATGAGTTAAGTTCCTAGATACTGATATGCTGTACTTTGAAATATACACACACTCTTTGCTATGGGATTTTCGAGAAGGAAATAGAACCAAAAGGAAACAAGAAAAAAGGCCTAGCATGCAAATTTGGAAATAAGTATTTGGCATTCTTGGCATTTTATGTGTTGCACTTTAGAAACTGCTGCCTATCTATAGTTCCAGAGCCCCTTCTCCACCGAAAGGGTCCAACACATGAGTTCCAAAATGCAACATCAGGAACCAAATTTGAAACATCAATCTGTCGATCCTCTACTTGCTTCAGGGAGATGGGGTGGAGCATGGTGACGAAGAGTAAAGCTAACGACCTCCATCAGTCTAGCTGAGGTAACTTAGTGTACATTTTCTTCACTGATGAAAAGTTTAGTATTTGCAGTATGTCTGAAAGAACAGAATGCATGTGCCACGCCCAGAAAACTGCAGGAACTAAATAAAGACACAGTAATCCTTAGAAATGCAAGTGCTAATAGGAAAGGCTCACCTACTTACACTGTTACACCTTCTCAGCACTTGTTTGGACAGAGCAGGACTGCCTGCCAGTGCTTTCCAAATGGAAAATAGATAAAGACTGTCCTGGAAATGAGTGACAGCTGGAAAAAAGGGGATAAAAGCTAGAACTGAAGATAAGCACAGGGTTTGAGTCTTGCATATAGCAGCAATTAGAAGAAAACTACTATGGGATACAGTACTAGGGAAAAGAAAGCCATTCTTAAGAGGACCTCTAAAGAGAAAATATAAAACAATTAATGATTTCATAATCAAAACAAATAGAACGCTGCTGAGAGTTTAGGAGTGCCTCGGAACGTATCTGAAGTCCGCACTTCCACAAGGATGCCTGTTCCTTCTTCAGCATTGCCCAACCCAGGTCAGCTCAGCCACCTCACTAGCCCACCGTTAAGGAGACAGCACTGCTGGACTCTCCTCCCACTGTGCCTGCTCTTCCAGCTTTTGCATTTGTAACTGGACACTTCCTGCTCTTCCCCTGACTAAATCACTCTAAACATTCAGGTCTCATCCAGAGCATCACCTCTTCAGGGACATTTTCCCAGATCCCACACCACAGCCACACCAATGTCCCTTACTGCCAGATTTTCTAGCATTCATTCCTATCTAAAATCATATTTTTATTTGCACATATATTCTATCTTCACTAAAATCAAAGGAACTTGAGGACAGGAACCTTATCTAGTGTTCAATACTCAATTTCTAACACCTAAAACAGCACGTGGCATCATATAAGTTGTCTAATAATTAAATCCAAATGATAATCACTCTCCTGAGAAGGTAAGTCCTTGGAGCAGTTTTAAATCCATTTCTTTAATGCTTTTGACAATGCAATCTTTAAAGGTTCATGTTTGAGACAGGAAGATCTCAAAGAAAAATGTATTCTTCCTTACAATACAAAACATTACATATGTGTGAATATTATGTAGAGGGGGGCACAGTCTACACTGTCCCTTCATGAGCATGATTATCTAGCATTTTACTTATGCAGAGATGCAGCCAAAAATACTGTAAACTGCTCTTTGTCATCAAATCTTGCTCTTTAAGTGGATGATGGACAGAGGAAGCATAGATGGGATTTACCGTTAGGACCCTTAAACAAAAACATCAGACGGGACTTGCTATAGTAACTCCAGTACCCTGGGAGGTCAGACCCGCTACTGTGTTCATTCATTCAGCCTTACTAACCTTACCCAAACTAGTACTGGGTCAAGTGATGGATTCCATCTGTGAACAGAGACAAATGCCTTTGCAACTGCCATACTAAGAGAGCACTAAGAAAAGTTCCACAGTGTACACCCATGTTCCAACCAGAAGAGGAAGAAAAAGAGCCCTACTGAGATTTAAAAAAAAAAAAGAAAAACTAAAGGCAGGATGAGTGGGCAACGCGGAGAGCTGAAACCATGGCTAGAACATTCATGACTCATGCTTTAATTTTCGTTTTGTTTTGTTACATCAGGGCTTCTCTTGACGAAGGCACAAGGCCAGTAACAAACAGTACCTGCCGGCCTACACCCGCATGTCACCTTGGTCTTGATGGGGATGCAAGGCACTGGGCCAAAGCTGGACCACCTGCCTCTCGGTGAGTGTGGGTGTGGGCCCGGGGCCAGCTTCCCTCCCGCGCTCCGCCGCGTTCCGCGGCTGCACCCACAGGCCCCACGGCCAAGGCCAGGTCTGGGGAGCCCGGCAAACCCCGGAACCTCAGGCATTTGGCTTCACGACCTGCCCAACAGGGCGCGGAAAGACAGCCTACCTCCTCCGCGGCGCGAGCCGCCCGCCGGCCTGCAGACACGGCTCCGCGGTCCCCGCCGGCGGGGCTGGGGCGGGGCTGCAGGGCGGGACCCTGTCCGTGACGTCAACGCGCTGGTCACGCAAAGACGCTGCAGCTTGCTGGAAAAGTGAATAGTGGCAGAGGAGACGGCGGGTTGGTTTACAGAACTGTCAGTTTTCGGACGACCAGTAGGTGTCTCATAAAGGAGGCAGTGGGCGGTCCTAGGATTAGCCGCGCCTCCAAAGCCTGTTAAGGTATCCAGCTTCCAATGGCAGGGTTTTAGTGGGTTTTACCTTCCTGTGGAATTCTACGGAAGGCTTCTCTTTGATAGGTTTTAGGCTGCAGCCGGTGAGGGGTAACTCTGAGAGTGGATTTCAGGCCCTGGTCCCTTGGTTTCAGGTGCACTAAGAACTTGTCTATGCTAGGACTCGACCGTAAGTCTCAATCAGCTCAGTCTTCCGTAGGATGCTTTTTTCTTCACCCCCACTCAGTAATGCCTTTGTCTTACTGATAGTTAAGGCTAACTGTATTTACTTAGTTGTTATACATGACATTTCACACTAAGTGATGTTTTAGATTTTTCCAATAGCTGGTACAGTTACGTCCTTACATGCAAGAATACAAAGGAAGATAAAATAGCACAATGAGTTCTGAAGATTCTCAGCCTGTTAGAGGAAAATAATATTAAGAATAGTATTTATAATAGATACTCTTATAAAGTCGTTTAATCGCTTTTATAATGTTTAAATTACAAATGTGAATTTATATACGTACAAAATTTTGAACAGTGCAAGTTGGGTGAAACCTGTTTTTATAAACCAATTAAAGGCTCAGTCTTTGTGTGATGGGTCTTTCCTGCATTGACATGGGGTCCTTCCTGTGCGTTGACATGTGAAAATATTTGTTAACACTCAAGTTCAGTTCTTCATCTATCCTTAAATGTGCCTCATTGCTTTTTAAATGCTAAAAGTCTTCAGCACCAATGATATAATTTGCCATTTCTATGTCCTTAAACATACAGTTTGTTTGGATTTTTTTTTTAATTGCTAGTAAGAGAAATGCTACCTTAAACATGTGTGAATGTGTTTTCCTACTTCTGTCCAAGTACTGCTTATGGTGCAGATGACAACAAAAGAACAGACTAGATCTCAGGCATACATCTTCAATCCTAGTAGTAGATTCTTCAGATAAGGGCCCCTAGTGTTGCTACAGTGTTCATTTCCACCCATAAAATTTAAATAATCCTGTTTACTACCCTTTGGAAGACAAATAATATGCAAGCTTTTGTTGTTGTTGTTGTTTTCAAATTGATGAGCATGAGAAAAATTAGGGTTAGGGTGTGTGTATATATACAAACTAAGTTCAGGGTTCTTGTATACAATGATTTGGGTGACAAGGTGAAGCAACTTGTGTGACTACTGTAATGCAGACGCCTTCCACTTAGTAATTAAAACACTACGCACTATCCTAATACTGTCACCGTGGTTAGTTTTGCCTGCTTTCAGACTTTTGTATACATACAAAGTACATACTTACTCCAAGGCTCCTTTTTCTTGATACCAGTGATGGCTGGTATTGATTATCAGCTTCACACGATCGAGAATCATCAAGAAGACAGATGTCTGGGCATGTCTGTGTAAGTTTCTAGCTTGTGTTAATTGAGGTGGGAAACCCACTCTAAAGCCACCTCGTTCATATTCTACAGTCCCAGAACTAGTAAATTGGAGAAATGAGTGGAATAGCTGTGTTCATGTTGATGTGTTTCCAGATATGTAGATGTATCTGATCATACATCTTACACTCCAGCCACCATGCCTTTTCTGACATTTTGGATAGTACCCTAAATATAAGCCCAATATATCTTTCCTGAACTTGCTTTCTGTCTTATATTTTATCTAAACAATAAGGAAGATAAGTAACATATCACTATATTTGTAATACTAATACATAGTAAAAATGTTATAGTAATTTTTATCCATTCTCAGTTTTGTTTATAATTTCAAATGTTGTTCATTCTACTGTTGCTCAGCATTAGGTATTGGATGTTTGGAGTAATTACAACGATGCTGTTATGGATATTCTTGCACCTTGTCATTGGTACCTATAGCTATATACATTTGATCCTGATATATAAGAAATGTCTCACTGTGCCTCAGGATATAAATACATGTTTAGCAGTAATAGACATTTCCTAGTAAATTTTTGGTTTCATCAATTTCCACATCCACAAACAAGGAAAAAAATCTGGATGCTCAATATTTCAATGGATAATATTTTCAGCTGTAATCTTTCATACTACTTTTCATGTTTACATGTCTATATTTATAAGTATCATAATGTGCATTTAACTTGCATTTTCTACATAAAAATGAGTTTATAAACTAAGATTATTTGTATGTCTTTTGTCAATATCTCTCAAAAAGTTAGTTTTTGCTAACTCTTTAATTATGTTATCAGCCTTTTCCTTAAGGCTTTCTTATATTCTTGATATGAGTTCTTCATCTCAAATATATTGTGTTAGAACATGGCCCAGGAATTGTGAAGGCCAAAGTTATGTTTTAAGTTTTAATTACTGTACTTAAGAAATCTATAAAACAAAAATGCCTCTAATCTGAAACTTCCACTTGACCAAGGGCAGATAACTTCTTGGAGTTCTGGGAGCTATGGTTCATATAAGACAACAAGCCATGGTTTTCACTTCTGTAAACAAGGTTGCTTACCTCAACTATACAGGATGTTCTTAATCACATGTATGTGAGCAGCACATAGACAGGAAGTATATCAGGATGTATGCTTGCCCCTGATTGGTTGAAGGCAAGAAATACGTAGCTGTGTGGGGTTTGCCTTTACAAGCAATTGACTAGCATACTTGTGGCCACTCTCTGGGAATCCTGGGTATGGACCTGGCCAGCATCCATTATCCAGTCCAGTATTTAATAAAACCTGCTTCGAATTTGGCTCAAAAATTGTGGTAGTAGTCTTGTTCTCACCTAGTAGAATTAGCATGTTCTGGAGGCCCCAGCAAAATCAGACAACCTACCTAAAATTTAAAGCTAGACCTTCATTCCCAAACTCCAGGCCTTCCTTAAGAGGTATACAGCTTGAGATATTCCAAGCCTCGGAGAAGTGCTTTCGGTTTTGTGTACTATCAAAGTGAACTGCCACGATGAGAACAGCAGCAGCACTACAGAGGCATCTCCTGGTCAGTCATAGTATGGTTCTCTCTGTGGGGTCCTGATCTGGAGCATGGAGGGGTTCAACAAGACCCAAATATTCTTCCATCCAGGGCAAAAAGCAGGACATCGCCTGCCCACCTGGTTCAGGAAATTTGGAAAGTTTATGTCTGTCTGTTTTGTGCGTGTGTTGATGGGTTTCTGTTTTGTGGTGTGCCCATAAGCTTTATTGCAAACCTGGGAGCCTAGATGGATCTGAGTCAGGCTCAGCTGGATGTATGAGTGATGGTGGCCACCACATGTTTTGTTTCTGGCTGATGTCCTTCGTGTGGGAGAGCTTTCTGTGTTCTGTGTTTATTGATTTTGTTTTTGCTCTCCCTGCTGATGCAAGCCACCACCACTAACTTCACCTGTCATGGCTGCTTTTACTGCCAGAGTTCAGAATTTATCTCTAGCCCTTCTGGTCACTGGATTTAGTTTAGCAGAGATTTAAACATCGTCTAGGTGTGGATAATATTAAAGTTGCTTTAGGCTGTTCTACTTTATTGAGATGCTGGCTCTGGGGTTGGGTTGCAGCTCTCCCTTCTCTATACCCAAGCACGTTTATTTAAGTTTCCTCTATGTCCTTTGTCAGAAGAGCCACCTGATTCTCTGACAGAGAAAAGAAAGCAAAGCAGAACTGCTTTAAACATTTGACTATAGTGTTAAGGCCGGCCAGCAGCTCACATGTCCAGGTTCGAGCCTGGAAGGCATCTTGGAATCTGGAAGAGGGAGCCTAGGCTGGTTGAGAATTAATGGAACCAAGACAACTAGTCTGCTCAAGGTTCAAATTTTTAATGGCAGACATGCTTTATAAAAGAGGGGGGAAAGTCCATTCTGGCCAGTTCATCCTTGGAGCCTGGAACCAGCTGCAGGTGATGATGTGCAGTATAGGGCGTAGACTCTGGAATAGCTCCGGGGGTGGGGGGGCTCTCAGCAGGTAGCAGTATCTTGAAGAGGAACAGCAGCAGTGGCAGAACAATAGAGTGATCTAGGGAGGAAGGCTCCACCCTAGTTAATTTCCTTAGTGGCATCAAGGTCGATTTCTGGTTTAGCCTGCTTCAGGCTTATGGGAGGCTATTGGGACTAAAGAGATGGCTCAGTGGTTAAGAGCACTGGTTGCTCTTCTAGAGGTCCTAAATTCAATCCTCAGCAACCACATGGTAGCTCACAACCATCTATTATGGGATCTAATGCCCTCTTCTGGTGTGTCTGAAGACAGCTACTGTGTATATATATATATATATATATATATATATATATATATACATATATATGTGTGTGTGTGTGTGTTTGTGTGTATGTATATATACACACATATATATACATATATATACACACACACATATATATGTACACACACATATATGTATATGTATATATGTATATATATACACACAAATACATCTATGTATGTATTATATACTATATACAATATATAATAAATCTTTTAAAAGAGCTCATAAAAATGGACTACATATAATGTATATAATAAATCTTTAAAAAGAACTCATAAAAATGGACTATTGGTTTCATTTAACTGTCTAAAACTTTTGTAAAATATAAGCCCAACCATAAGATTTGAAAGACTATTATGTGAATTATATGAACTTCCTGGACTTCAATATATATAAATTTATTGGGTATGGTTAAGTCCTGTAATATCTGTAACAAAAACATTAACTTAAAACTCATAACACAGGGGGGCAATAGTTAAAAGTTTATAATTTAAAGGAACTAAATGGTGTGATGTCATCTGGAATATAAGTAACATATGGTTTGCTGCTATCTTAGCCTGTGCCCCCTATTAACATAGAGGTGACCAAGAGTCCAGTAGCCACATTTGCTGGAAAGGGTGTGTGCCATGTGACTTCATCGCCATCTTGGCTAAAGGTGACCACGTGATATCATCAATCAATCAAGGAGGCAACAACAGGTCTCCAAGATATCCTAGATTAGCATGGTTTTTTTTTTTTTGTATGCTAATGCTTGTCCTAAAAACAAAGTAAGAGATTTTAAAAGATAAGATTTTAAAACAGTGCTTGTTTTATAAGGTATTAAAACTGCATCTCTATGTATTTATATATAAGAATGAACCTCATGCTGACAGCCAAACTTTATAATGAAAGAGTCACTCAAGTAGCATTGGCTTTAAAGACATGAAATGGTCCTGGAGAGTAACTGAGACTTGGCACTGTGTGGCAGGGTTGGAGTTCCTAAAGAGAGCCCAGGATAGGGACCCCAGCAGTTTTGGAAAGACCAGTGCCATGTGATAGCCACCAGAAACAAGAGCCACAAAGAAACGGAACCAAATGAGCCCTAAAAGACAATCTGTATGTGCTGTCTAGGGCAGGACCAGAGGGGCTTTCTCCAGTCCCTTGGGAAAACCCTGAGAATTGTGTGTGAATCCTGGCATTGAGAGTTTGCATGGTTCAAGTTTGGTTTTACCTTGTACTAACTGTGGTTATGTCCTGTTTCTTCCCACTTGAATTGAAAAGGGGCACTTTATTTTTGATATTGCAGGAGTCCACAGTTGAGATTTTAATTTTTTAAAGGAAATTTTGGAGTTTACAGAAATTTTAAATGAAAAGAGTAGATATTTTCTTTAACTATTTAAATTTATAAGACTATGGAAATTTTAAGTTTATAAAATGTTTTATATTAAGATATATTTATTAATATGTAACCTTAAAAATAAATAAATAAAAGGCTAAAGAGTTAGGGCCACAGCAATAGGCACTAAACACCAGAAAATGGGATATTCCTATTGTGATGGTTTGTATATTATTGGACCAGGGAGTGGCACCATCTGGAGGTGTGGCCCTGTTGGAATAGGTGTGACCTGGTTGGAATTGGTGTGTCACTGTGGGTGTGGGCTTAAGACCCTCATCCTAGTTGCCTGGAAGTCAGTCTTCCGCTAACAGCCTTTGGATGAAAATGTAGAACTCTCAGCTCTGCCTGAACCATGCCTGCCTGGTTACTGCCATGCTCTCACCTTGATGATAATGGACTGAACCTCTGAGCCTGTGACCCAGCCCCAATTAAATGTTGTTTTTTATAAGACTTGCCTTGGTCATGGTGTCTGTTCACAGCAGTAAAACCCTAACTAAGACACCTATCCTATGATGTAGTGAGACAATGACTTAAGCAATCTGGCATAGACCCCATAGAATGTCTCTCCTTACCTATGATCTATTCAGGTAAACAGAAACTGATTCAAGAATGTGGGTCTAACCCATGTCTTTGCTAACTTGTTAAGCTTTAAATGTTTTGATAAGCTGCATCATACAAGACACTGTGATATTCTGTAATAGTAGTAGTATAAAAGGACCAAGAAAGTGAAGTTGCCAGTTTCCCATGGACAGCATTTATGATTTAAAGTTTTATTTTGATACTAAAAGAGCTTCAATTCAGAAATTTTTATTTTCACAAGATTCAATCTTAACAGAGATAAAGCTGTAAATCCTAATTATATAAAAGCTACTAACTTATTGTGAACTGTTATATAATTCATTTTCAGTGACAAACTTTAGCCTCTGGTTTGTATTTTCAAGGTAAAGCCTGAAGATAGTAAATAGATACAGAATTTTAGCTAGTAAAGCATAAAGCTAGTAACTGAATATAATGTAAAAGCAAAGTTTTGTCTACCCCAGATATACTTAACTGATTATGGTCCTCAAACTTCAGAGATCTGCTGAATGTGGCTTTTAGAATGTCTAACGGAAGAAGTTTTCCATAATAGATGGAAATGCCAAATTCTAGTAGCAACCTTAAATTCTCCAAAGAAGACCGTGAAGCACAGATAATGCCACATGAATTGGGGTAACACAAACCACTGGGAAGTACTGCCCCAAGCCTTGTCTACCACCAGGACCCGACCCAAACAGTAGACAAGCAGGACACTAGACAGTTGACTAACCCACTTTACATAACAAGACAGACCAGTCCCCCAAGTTCCTCCTCCACAGGAAAGTGTCGCCATCTTCTGGACCTGGTGACCAAAGACTGAGGCTGCCCTGGGACATCTACCCCCAGTGAAGCCATTGAGACCACAGGAGCCTAGAGTAACTGTCTAGAAGATTGGTAAGTCTCTTGTCATTTTAGCTGATACATAGGCCATTTGGATTATACTTCCTACTGAAATTAACCACCGCAGAGTTTTGATAGACTGGCTAGCTTAAGTGTAGTTTTTCACTTTTAACAGCAACAGATCCTTCCCCAAGGCTTCAGATACCTTGTTAGTTCATGTTATATGTAAAAATCAGGCCTTGCTTTTTCTAGAGATACTAGTGCTGAGAAGGGTAAACAGCTTTCAGATGTAACTTTTTACAAACTATTTTGCAGTGACTGCTCTCAGTAAACAATCACTTGTGTCTCATGGTAAATTACTGGGTTAAAAATAAAGTTTTAGAGTATATGTAAGTTCTGAGGGTGTAAGAACGTATTCTAAGATATGTAAATGCCAGGTGTAAAGTATAAGAAAATGGTTTAAGGTAATAAAAAAACATTTCAGATTTTTTCCACCTATATGCTACTGTTATACTAAAATATCAAAAGTTCAATGTTTTAATATTGATCAGTGGAGTTCTGATAAGCTGCTAAAGCACTGACTATCATCAGTCACGAGATCAAGATTTCAAATTTCCCTTGGTTGTCTTTCAAATACAGACTTAAAAATACTTCTTATTAAGTTAAAAATATGACTGTCCATCCGGCTGAAAGTGGGATCCAGTTCAAGGGGAGGTCCCAAGGCATGACACTATTACTGAGGCTACGGAGCGCTCACAAAAAGGGTCCTATCATATAACTGACTTCTGAAAAAAACCCAACAAGTACCTGAAAGAGTCAGATGCAGATATTTGCACCCAACCAATGGACAGAAGCAGCTGACCTCTATTGTTGAATTAGGGAAGGCTGAAGGAAGCTGAGGAGAAGGGCGACTCTGTAGGAGGACCAGCAGTCTCAGTTAATCTGGACCCCCGAGATCTCTCAAACACTGGACCACCAAACAGACAGCACACACCAGCTGATATGAGGCCCCAACACACATACAGTAGAGGACTTCCGGGTCTGTGTTCATTCAGAGATGAAGCACCTAACCCTCAAGAGGCTGGAGGACCCAGGGAGTTTAGAGGTCAGGTAGGGTGGGGGGACATCCACGTGGAGACAGGGGCGTGGGGAGGAGGTATGGGATGTGGAGCAGTCAGAGGGTGGATGCGGAGAATAAAATTTGAATGTAAAAAAATAAAAAATAAAATAAAATAAAAAAATAAAAATAAAGTAAAAAAAAAATTCTGTCCATCCTCTATATGTTGAGCCCTCTGGACAGAGAAAGGAATGTTTATGCTTTTTAACCCAAAGCCATATCTTTTGCTGTGACTTGAAAGCTTAAGTGTTCTACAGCTGTTATAGTCTATAATGTAGATGTCAAACAGTGGTAATACCAATATATATGTTATCTCTTTTTGTAAACAACAACAACAAAAAATCCTGTAAGCTTGGGGAGCCAGAGAGTCCTAAGGTTTGGATCCACCTCTCACAGGTCAAACAGACTGTGGATAGGTACAGTGTAAGTCTCTCCACCTGCCTGTTCCTAAGGGTTTGCTTGTCTCGCTCTCCCCTCTGATCTTGGGACTCCTCCCCTTCCCCAACTACCATAGCTATGGGCCTGAAAGTTGTAAATTTACACATTTCCTTTAAGTTTCTAAACTTTAGCTTCTGTTCTTACTCTATATCTGTCTGTGCAGATTTCCCCTTGGCTTGACAGACAACATCTAGGAGTTGGCTGCAGACTACAGACTGCTCTACATGGTTGCAGTCCCTGGCCATGCAGAAAGTTGTCAAGGACCAGTCCAGCCTGTGTAATTGCTCCCTGTCTCTCCATCTGGGTCGGCTAACCAGGTGCTTCTGAGGAATATCTCAGTGCCAGAATCCTCTCCCAGACTGACTAGCATTACAGCCCTCATGAACGCTGACAACAACGTTCTCATTTTAGCAGAAGTAGATACAAAGAGAGCACATCACTGTGTTTCCTCAACTAAAGGCTAGAACGTTAGGTCAAAAGGAAACTCCCTGGACAAAACGTTTACCTGTAGTGCCTATTGCATACCAGGAAAGGTACCTACTTATGCCAAATCGATCCAGTACCATCAGCAGGTAGATTCATTAGCTGAACTAATTCTACAATGTGATAGGGCACTTGACCTGCTGATATAGAACAAAGAGGTATTTAAGAGAAAATGCATTCCATGAAAATTGCTTAGAAATCATTAGAGATAATCTGGCCATACCTAAAAGAATTACAAAAAAAAAAAAATTGATACCTAAGATGAAATAAAAATTTCTAGCTCCTAGATAGTAATTCTAGTGTCAACAATCACAGGGCCTTTGACCCTTCTGTTTCTACTAATGACTGTTTGCCCTTGCGTCATTAATGGCTTGACTATACATTTACATTCCTATCAGGGTGCCAGTCAGCTGATGGTTACTAGATCCCAGTATGAACACATCCCTTCCACAGAGTCAAGGATTTGACATATGACACAGCTCATGGGGGAAATGGGAGGGATAAAGTTATGTTTTAAGTTTTACTGACTGTGTTTAAGAGATCCGTAACACAAAAATACCTCTAACTTGTCTGTCCAATGTGCCCAAAGACAGATAACTTCCTGAAATGCTAAAGGCTGTTTGTTCATTTAAGATAACAAAACCTGTTTTCACTCCTGTAAACAAGGTTGGTTACCCCAACTGCCCAGGATGTTCTTTCTCACATCTAGGTGACTGGTACGTTGGCAGGAAGTAGATAAGGATGTATGCCTGCCCCTGTTTGAATGAAGGTGGGAAGTACTCAGCCTTGTGGGTTTTACCTTTATAAGCACGTGGCTAACATAATTTGTGGTCATTCTGTGGGGATCCCAGGTGGACCCGACCAGTGTCTATCATCCTGGCCAGTGTTTAATTGTTCTTTCAAATTTGGCTCAAAAATTGTGGCAGTGCTCTTATACTTGCCCAGTGGGGTTATCAGAATGAAGCTGCATGAGACTTCTGAGAGCTTGTGAGAAAACTCCAAGTAAGCAGAGTGTTGTAACCTCTGTTCCTCCATAGCACACACCTGTTCTTGGAATGTTTTTTCACATCCCTCCCACATGTAGTAAGTGGGAGTGGATTTACTTTACATATCATATTAACAATTAGTATTCAGAATAGCCTTTTCAATCGCAGGTTGTCCTTGTGATTGTATATAGCCTAAATGTGTGTTCCCTTGCCCTGTGACTATATACAGCCTAAACACATGTGACCTTACCCTGGGACTATATAAAACATGAACTCCAGTGAATATTGCTCACATGTTCTTGAGTAACCTTCAGAATACCCAGATTGTAAATTCTGATGCCTTGAACAAGGTGGGCTATTGCCAGAGACTTCAGTCTGCCTCATTTAGCTTTCACTCTCCCAGTTCTTGCTGCCAAATAAAGTGGTAACAATATCAATACTGTGATATATTTTTTTAACTTGTGGTTGACATTTTCATTACAAAATTAATCTTTGACTTCTTACAATCTAGTATAAATTAATTCTTCCTAGTTCTTGGATAAGGCAAGACTTCAAACATTTTCCTTTTCTTAGGTATTATGTAAATATGCCATGCAATTAAATTGTCTTTTTAATCAATCAGAATATGATTTTAATTTACATAAACTATATTAGGAATAACTATTTCCTTTTCACATTTATTCCAGCAGTATGGTTACCTTTGGGTGTAACCACAGGGAGATACTTAGAGTGATACCAGTTATCTAGAACTGGACTGAGCATATTGATGGATGCCAATGATATTATTTTAGTGTGATCTATTCTAGAATAGTGCTGTGCACATAAGAAAAGGGTCTGGAGTGTGTTGTAAACATGACCATGTATTCATCTCCAGTGCCCTGTCCCTTTATGAAAACATAAGAAAACTTAAATAGAAATGGTCAGAATTAAAACCTGTTCAAAAACTCTGAAAACATTTGAAATTTTGTAGCAAAATAAACATTGAGTCCAGGAAGAATCAACTTTAAAATTATTTTAAATGAGTTTTAGATCATTTTTACTTAATGTTGACCAACTCCTTTCCAGATTTGAGAGCAACTCTGAAATACATCGGCCAGTGTTCCCAAAGGAGGCATAGGTCACTTTCTTAGTCAGGGTTTCTATTCCTGCACAAACATCATGACCAAGAAGCAGTTGGGGAGGAAAGGGTTTATTCGGCTTACACTTCCACATTGCTATTCATCACTGAAAGAAGTCAGGACTGGAACTCAAGCAGGTCAGGGAGCAGGAGCTGATGCAGAGGCCATGGAGGGATGTTTTTTACTGGCTTGCTTTCCCTGGCTTGCTCAGCCTGCTCTCTTATAGAACCCAAGACTACCAGTCCAGAGATGGTCCCACCCACAAGGGGCCTTTCCCCCTTGATCACTAATTGAGGAAATGCCTTACAGTTGGAGCTCATGGAGGCATTTCCTCAACTGAAGCTCCTTTCTCTGTGATAACTCCAGCTGTGTCCAAGTTGACACAAAACTAGCCAGCACAGTCACCAAGTTAAAAAGAAGCAGAAAAGAGATTACAGATTACAAAGAATTGTTCTTGTCTATTCCAACTGGCATCCTTATGAAAAATCTTTGACCAGTCTTTTGAGGTGTAGCTCTTCTAAGTAGGCCCTAGCAGGTCTGCTAGTCTAGCTTTGTTGCTACTTCATGTAGGTGTTTTAAGCCTGGATGCACCAGAACTTCAGGAAAGGAAGCCATTCTGCAGTCATTCAGTTCTCCAGGGAGTCAGCACTTCAATTAATGAATCTTAGTCTGCCTCCTCATTCCATTTTGTGTGATGAAGTTTGAGCATAGAGAAATGCAACCAGATAATCAAAGCCTTAGTTAACTGTTCTCCAAAGCAGAATGTTAGTGACTCTGTCAGCTCTTTATCGTCAGTCTCTTGGTGCTCCAGGAAGAATATGATAACCATTCGTACTGACAAGTCAGATGCCTGAAGTAGGACTAGTATTTCCATGAGATGCTTCAGCATCTTCATTTTCTGGAGTTGGCGATTCTTCCTTTCCCAAGGCTCCAGGTGCATGGTAGGGAGCCGTATTTAGCATCGATTTAGGGGTTGATTTGTTTTCCTTGGGGCAGTGGTAAATCTCTATAGGGTAAAATGAACTCAGACCTTTGTGTCCATGTGTCAGCTGGAAAGGTGTGTGCTTCTATTAATCTTATCTGGTGTTTCATAGCATATACCGGTCAGCACCATTCCTCCAAACTGCTGATGCTCTTGGGAAGTGTCAGTGGCTGACCTCACAAATCTGGTCTGTTGCATCAAAAAATTGTTCATTTGTTGGTTTGTTTTTCAAGACAAGGGCCAGACTAGCCTGGAACTCACTGTTTAACTCAGGATATCTCTGTTATTAGGGGAGTCTTCCTCCTCATCTTCCAGGATGCTGAGGTTACAAGTGTGAGCCAATATACCAGGCTGTATCTCCAATATCTAAGTGTCTCTGTTTTACATCAAAATCATATTCTGTCACAGGATTAGGACTGTGCAGCCATGTTTGGGTTGTCAAGCAAGTAGCCCACATTTGCCCATGGTTTTGCACTATCATCTGTCCCAAGCTATCGTTCTCGCCAGCATGAAAACACACTCGGACAACCAGATTCTTCTGCAGCAAGCTTTATTGCTTCTTAAAGAGGGAAGACCCCGACCCCGGAAAATGGTGCTGCTTATATAGCCCTCAGCGTGGCATTTCAGCACCTGATGTGGCGTGTCAGCTCCTGATTTGTTGTTCACCCATCACCTCATTACTATGCCCCGAGATGGGCAGTGACTAGGCGTGAGTTCACTCTCACACTTGCGCACAAGGCTTGTTTACTAGTTAGGCACAGCGGAAGCCAGCGCCATCTTATAATGGCGATTGCTCACAGCACAGTTCTCCACATCTCCCCCTTTTTGTTTTATTAAAATGAGGCTGGACTAGGTGTGTGTAATTATGTCCATCCGCTGTGGCTCCTGTTTTAGGTCGTTCCTCTAATGTCACAGCTTTTCCCGTCATAGGGTAACCCTATCACCACCGGGCCCCATGTCTTAGGTTGATCTGTGCATGAGGAAAGTTGCCCGTCCCTGGATACCGCAGTGCTATGTGACAGTAACTACTAAATGACCTAGGGCAAACTCTACAAAAGAGGCCAGCCAAAAAATGACAAATGCCGACTAATTCTTGAGCATAGATAGCCAAATTTCAGGGGAGGCCCCTTGCTCTATGGCAGCAATTGCTTGAGCTATCACAACTTGTCATATGTTTGTTGGGCTCTGAGCTTGCCAACCAACCAGAGCATGAACACAAGTCCACAGCAGATGGCAACATCAAATAAACCTACCCTGACCCATTCCTTAAAATAAGAAAATGCAGATGAAATCCAGGAGGAGAGGCCCTCTGTCAATGACAGGTCCACTCGCGTTGAGTTGATCCTTAAAACTGCCGCCCCCAGGCCCTCAAGAGTCTCATCAAACCCCTCGGACCAATTTCCTGCAAGATACAAGGAGAGCTGTCTAGACAGATTAGCTGCACCAGTAAAATTTTCATATTGGACACTGGTAATACACAGAGCGCCCAATTTTCTTTCACAACCCAACTGGGCCAACTGGTATAGGATGCCTATCTGTTCCTCAACCAGATCAAGGTGCTGATTCAAAATCATCAGCCCTCCCTTCAACTGGGCACTAGCAGAAGTTTGGACATTGATGGCATCAGTCAGATCGACTGAAAGCTGATTTAATTTTGTGCCTGTTTGGACCGTCCTAGCCATAGCATACCCTGCAGCTGTAGCAGCAGCTGCACTGGCTGAAATTGCTATGATCACGGCAGCAGTAATGCCAAAATCTCTTTTTTGTCGAAACAAGGATAAGGTGGAGGGTGTTTCCACCGGAACAGGGATCCAACGTGGGATCCGGGCCACCATGGCGCGGGTGTCCTTTGTTACATCCCAACATTGAGAAATCCAACAGGAATTATTTACACAGCTTTCAAATGAATCATTAGACAAAATAAACAAAAAGGGAGGATGGACACATACTGGAGTTGATATATAGCTGGTTGGATTAATCTGTGTCTTATTTAAACCAGAGATTTCTTCAGTATGAATTATATATTTTTGTTGGTCCATATGCCCCAATCAGAGTATAATTGGAGAGACCAGTGTAAATGGCCTTTCCTACAGCACCTCCTTTTAAGAAAACAAGGGGATTAAGATCTGTACAGCTTCCATTAATTCCACAAAGTAGCCATTTGCGGTAAGGGTTCATTCTGCGGTCCTGCAAGAAGAGGCCCGTTCTCATTACAAACTCTTCTTCAGGCCCAAACAACATATTGGGGGAGAAGGTAAAATACTCCACCAGAGCATAAACGCGTCTGCAATCGGCGCCTTCAAAGACTGGAAATGCTTGCTGCACTTTTCTCTGTTCCTCTTTTGGAATGAATGAGTCTGAATGATACCTCTGCACATAGGGCGGAGGTGCACTAGGACCCAGAGGTTGCGGGCCCGGAGACCGCACAGCGAACTGACAGTTGTCTCTAGCTGCTTTTGTGTTATTCTGCGACTGATTAGCTTGTTTTTCATCTGGCTAGTATCTTTTTTCCCTCATAGCAAGCCACTTCTTCCTCTAAGTCTGTTTCCTCAGAGGAGCTAAGTTCCTTATCCGATTCTGAGCTACTAACAGCTAGTGCCTTGAACTCATCTAATGGCGGATAGAGGTTCCTTCCCTTATGTGCCTCTCCAGCTCAATCTCTCTTCTTCTCTCCCTTTCCATCCCTTTTTCTAAGCTCTCCCAGGGCATTCTGTCCCTTATTTCTCTTTTCCTCGGGCTCAAGGCCCGTGGAAAGGCCTTTATTCTTCGGTGCACCTTGTTTCCTCTCAACTCTTACTCTCTCTCTCCCCGCTCTGTCTCTGATAGACTGTCTTGAACCTTCTCCAGGATCCTCTGCCCTGCCTCAACCATTTGCTGACAATCCTCGTATGTTAAGCACGATCTTACCAGTTTCTACGACGGCATGGTCCCTGCTTTAAGTTTGCCATTCTGCTGTTCCCTAACTAGATCTCCTTTCAGTTTCTCCCAAGAGGCGATAGTTAATGACCCTGAGCACGCATACCATGGCGCTACTTGATCTATCTCTTTAACAAAGCCCTCTATAGTCTTAATGGCGATTTTTAGGCCACACTGTCTCAAGACCGACTGTAAGGCGGTCACTACGGAGTGGGGGGTTCCCATACTGCTCGCTGTTATCTAACCGTGCCTGCCGGCGACTGAGAACCAGTCAGCAGTTCCAGTGGTGGAAGCAAAATGAAACCAAAAGTAAAAGAACGAGCCCCGTGAAAACATACAAAAAGGCCTCTAACACTGGAGAAATTTCAAGACCGAACATACCTTACAAAGCCCTACGTGTCCTGCAGTTCTGAATCGGCCCTGCTGACGGGGGATCTCCCTTGTACCAGTGATGGTATGAAGTTCCCGGGTTTCTTGGCGCCACTTGTCCCAAGCTATCGTTCTCGCCAGCAAGAACACACTCAGACAACCAGATTCTTCTGCAGCAAGCTTTATTGCTTCTTAAGGAGGGAAGACCCTGACCCTGGAAAATGGTGCTGCTTATATAGCCCTCAGCGTGGCATTTCAGCACCTGATGTGGCGTGTCAGCTCCTGATTTGTTGCTTGCCCATCATCTCATTATTACGCCCCGAGATGGGCAGTGACTAGGCGTGAGTTCACTCTCGCACTTGCGCACAAGGCTTGTTTACTAGTTAGGCACAGCGGAAGCCAGCGCCATCTTATAATGGCGATTGCTCATGGCACGGCTCTCCACAATTATCCAGCATCCTTTCTATCCCAATAAAGTCAACACAGATAAAGTGCAAACACTGTAAGAGACTGTCCCAAGTAAGTTACCCTTCCCCTTTGCTATCCTTAAAATACTCCTCGTATATCACTTGCTGAGACTGGTTTAAGGCTGGCTAGCCAAGTGTGACTCTAGGTGCAGTTGCTTAGGGAAGTGAACTATAGGCTCACAATACATGCAATCAACAACTTGAAAGGCTATTGAAGATTAAACAATAGTAAAGCTGGAACTGTTTACTTTCTCTTTAATAGCACCAAGTGTCTGTGTGCTCTGCCAGTTGGCCATCTGAAATCAAACATCTGATTCTATACTATTGTGTGAGACTGTTCCTATGGAAACATAAGCAAATGTCTACTCACTGAAGATAGGAACTGCAATATACCAAAATAAGGGCATTGCCAGAATCCAGCTTGGTGGATGTGGTGTTTGAATGAAAATGCCACTATGTTCATAGCAGCCCTATTTATAATAACTTGAAGCTGGATACAACCCAGATGTCCCTCAACAGAGGAATGGATACAGAAAATGTGATACATTTACACAATAGAGTACTACTCAGCTATTAAAAACAATGACTTTATGAAATTCTTAGACAAATGGATGGATCTGGAGGATATTATCTTGAGTGAGGTAACCCAATCACAAAAGAACACACATGATATGCACTCACTAATAAGTGGATATTAACCCAGAAGCTCAGAATCCCTCTTAGAAGGGGAAACAGAATACCAATGGAAGGAGTTACAGAGTCAAAGTTTGGAGCAGAGACTGAAGGAATGACCATCCAGAGACTTCCCCACTTGGGGATCCATTCCATAAAAAAAACAACCACCAAATACAGACACTATGGCAAATGCCAACAAGAGCCTGCTGACAGGAGCCTGATATAGCTGTCTCCTGAGGGCCTCTGCCAGTGCCTGGCAAATACAGAAATGGATGATCACAGTCATCCATTGGATGGAACACAAGGTCCCCAATGAAGGATCTAGAGAAAGTACCTAAGGAGCTGAAGGGGTCTGAAGCCCCATAGGAGGAACAACCATATGAACTAACCAGTAACCCCAGAGCTCCTTGGAACTAAACCACCAATCAAAGAAAACACATGGTGGGACATGTGGCTCTAGCTGTATATGTAGCTGAGGATGGCTTAGCTGATCATCAATGGAAGGAGAGGCCCTAGGTCCTGTGAAGGTTCTATGCCCCAGTATAGGGGAATGCCAGGACTGGGAATGAGAGTGGGTGGGTTAGGGAGCAAGGGGAGGGGGGAGGATAGGGGATTTTTAGAGGGGAAACTAGGCAAGGGGATAGCATTTGAAATGTAAATAAAATATCTAATAAGAAAGGGGGAAAGAAAATAAATGTGTATATTTATAAAAAAAAGAAAAGCCGGGTGTGGTGGCACACACCTTTAATCCCAGCACTCGGGAGGCAGTGGAAGGCAGATTTCTGAGTTCCAGGCCAGCCTGGTCTACAAAGTGAGTTCCAGGAAAGCCAGGGATATATAGAGAAACCCTGTCTCGGAAAAATAAAAAGAAAAAGAAAAAATAAAAAGAGAAGAAAATGCCCCCCATAGGCTCAAAGGACACTGGAGTAGGTGTGGCCTTGTTGAATGAAGTATGATACTGAGAGTAGGCTTTGAGGTTTTAATTGGTCAAGCCAAGCCCAGTGACACTCTTTCTTCCTACAGCCTGCTGATCCAGCTGTAGAAATCTAGGCTCCTTTCCCAGCACCTTGTCTGACCACGTGCTGCTATCTATGCTTCATGTCATAATTATAATGGGCTAAACCTCTGATCCTGTAAGCAAGGCCCAATGAAATGGTTTCCTTTTTAAGCTTTCTGTAACTAAGACAATAAACCAATGACTTTTATTGGGGTTAACAATAGAAATATGGCAAGGGGTTCCTTACAGGGGTAGAAATGACTCCATGACACCTTGACCACCAAAAACCCATGCCAGCTTGAGTGACAGCTCAGGAAAGCTCAAAATTGGTAGCATACTGCATTATCCTGCAGGCAACTTAATCAGTTGGGGAGTATCTCTGCCAGGTAGCTTAGTGGGTCTGCACCTCTTCCATACAGCTAAGATGGTCTCTCACTCTTCGAAGAAGCTTGGCTGGGCTCTATGTCTTAATTGGCTCAGCTTGCCTGTGAGTCTTCTGGGCAGCTTCGCTGGTCTGAGAGTGTCTGTCCTTCCTATTTATATGCGTTTAGGGATGGAGGGAACTAGTGAATCTGGTCAGTTGAAAGGACTTCCTGAAGCCTCTGAATTATTTACTCTCTAAGCTTGAGAAGTTTCCCTGTAGAATAGAGTCTTTCATCTGCCTGTAGAATATTCTGTGTTTTAAAGGGCCTCCCTTCAAGATAGAAAGTTTTCCCTCAGAAGCGATTGCTACACGGCTAAGCGTATTGTGCTGCACCATATTGGGATGTCCCCTTGTCAAGATGGCTGCCCTGTCAGGTTGAGGAGGAGCCCATGCTTGGCCCTTTCTCAGTAGTTCTGTGGCTTTGACTCTAACTGAGAGAAGTTTTAGAAGACTAAAAGCCAGTTTTTATTTTCACTCTCTGTTTTCTCTTGAGTTTTGCTGTCATGGAACAAAACAAAATCCAGCACTCCTTTCTTGGCGTCTCTATCACACAGTAATATAGGCGCTGTATATACGGAATTTCACCATATTTAATAACTCTTACAAAAGCACAGTAATCCTCATCGCATACTGGTTTGGTAACTTAAAGAATGGCCAGAGAATCATTGTCAGCAGAGTCTTCTTTGTCTGTGGACTGTGCAGTGCTACAATGGTGTTATCACCTCCTTAGTTCTAGAGCTAGAGCTATAACCTGACTAGTTGCCTCATTTGCATTTCAGAGGACCCCTAGCTGGACTTCAAACTAAGATGCCTCGCCCACATTCTAGAGATAAAAGAGAAGTATGCAAACTGTCAAACCCAATCAACAGAATGTTTCCATAAACCTCCCGAAAAGTGTAGCCCTCAAAATCTTACCTAATATGGATCAATACTCACAGCTTGTACTGCTGTCTGAGCTCCAAACCATTTGAGACTGTTTACCTTGTACTAATTGATACTGCAAAGCAATTTAAGCAAGGTTCAAAAGGTTATTTAGCTCAAACTCTGAGATTGAAGGTTCCTGTTATCTACTGCAAGTTTTACTTAACTCTAACAGCTTCTCAAAATCCAAAACAAATACATATTTGTGCATGCTTATGCACACATCACACACACACACACACCACAAAAACAAACCATAACAAACAGAAACTCAGAGAAAGCTAAAATCATTCTGCCCCACCAATAAAGTTGTCAGCCTGAAAACACAGCTCTTCCAACAAAAGAGATAAGAAATAGCCTATTCTGGATCTAAATATGAATGGCCAGGGTATGGGAACACAGATTTAGATTACACCAAATTTCCTCTTCAGATATAATAACAGTTTCATGAGGGTTGTTTTATAGTAGCAAGAGAAAATCAAAAGTCAACCTAGTTTTTAAATACATTGGTTGATATCGGGTAAGCAATTTATAGCAAGAGGTAGAAATTGTATTGCATCTACAGATGCTGATTGATAACACTGTTAGCTCTGGGATTGGTGGACACTAGGAGTCTTGTTCATACATCTGAAGAATATATCTAAGAATTACAAGTTCATTTGGTCACACAGAGAGATAGACAATAAATTTTGTGGGCTACTCAAAGGGACATGATAACCTAAGATTATTTGTAGCTTAGTTCTGGACCTGCAACATTAGAACCTCTCCTAAGTAACTGAAGCTCTGAATAGTCAACAGCCTTTAGGATGCTACCATAGGAGCATCTCTTTTCAGGGAACTTTAGATCAGAAAGTGTTTAGAGTCAGCCAATGTGATGAATAGGAAAGAAGGGGAAACCCTGTGGCACATGGCTCCAAGCAATTGCTAGAATGTCCCTGTAAACATTCTCTTCCTAAGCAGTCACTGGTAGAAAATGGCTACCCAGAGAAAATGAGAGGGCCTTCCCTGCTTAAAGGGTCTGGACTGATTCTCTGGCTCTGGTAATGTCCCAAATCATTCCCTTATCTAAGTTTACATTGCTTAGTGCTGCACTGCAAACGTAAGAACCTGAGTAGCATGATGGTGTGGCAGGTAAAAGTGCTTGCCTTGCAAGCCTGGGGACCTGAGCTCAATCCCAGAACCCACAGTGGAAGAAAATGAACAACTCCCCCAAATTGTCTTCTGACCACTATCCATATAGAAAACTGTGGAATAAGAGCAGCCACACTAGCACTCACACACATATAGACACTTCATGCACATACAAATGCACACAATACTAACAAATAAATACATTTACTTGTTAAACAGTAAACCTTAGTAGAAGGAAATAAATTTGTTTAAGAATGGCCCAAAGGAAAATAGAAGGGACATTTCTGTCTCAACTGTCCATCTCAAGAAGAGGAATGGATCAGGGGTGTGGACTCTTTTAATAGACATAAGCTACAGTGAAACAACCTGTGGGAAATACCCCTGATAACTAGAAGTTTTCTCTCCAGAATGGAGTTTTTCTCCCTTTTTTTCTGAAGTCAAGCTGAACCTAGGACCTTGACTCCCAGCTGCCAATATCTGCATTCTCCCCGAAACAGACACTGAATTATGCAAATACATTCATGTGAAGTTTAAATTGCACATGAAAGGGACATCCACTAAAGGAGCAAAGACAGGATTACTGAGTTTAGGCAAAGTTAGCAGGTTTTTCATGTTGTGTTACAAAGCAAGCAGTTTGCTCAGCCATGCACTCTTACCAAGAAGTGCCTACATGCTCAAAGCAGCAGATTCAATGTCTCTGGACCAAAGACTCTGAGATGGTAAGCTAAGATTGCCTTTGTCTTTTATAACTTCATTATTTCAAGGACTTCTTACATTTTCTTAAAGTTAAATAATATAAGGGACAACTGAGCAAAAACTTTCTTCCACAATTTGTGCTAAGGAAACTGGGTACGCATATGCACAAGGAAGTTGGACCTCTACTCCATTTCACGTTATTATTAACAATTATTAACTCAGAATGGGGAAAAATGACAATTATAACAGCTAAAGTCATAAAACCCATAAAAGCAAATATAGAAATAAGCATTTTATTATGTACCATTATATATATTTACTATAAAGGACTATTTACTTATTTATTCTTGTCCATGTTTTCTTATTCTTCTTGACTTGGAGACAGTGAAAGTGAACTTGTAAGCCCCTAGTTCAAGGTTGTGTTGGTGATCATGACTGTCTAGCACCATACTTCCCGAAGATAAGATCACATATTGCTGAGAAAGACTATGTCTCATTCACACAGCACAGATCATTTTCATCCAGGGAGAATGAAGAAATCAGGAAGTGAGAACCCAGGCAGAGTCCTAGGAAACATCACCATCTGAAGAACAGACAGAAGTGTAAGACATCAAGAAGCCGAGAGAATATGGACTTAAATCGGTGAAGACTGTGTTGAGTAACCACAGATGACATGGGAAAACAGTGCCTTGAGGGATGGAGTGAGGTGGACTTTAACTCAGAACAAGTCAGATAAGAGCAAAATGGATGAGAATACAAAGGTAGGAACAGTGACATAGTCGACAAATATTTACTTAAGGAGACCAAGAGTAAAGTCGGTAGCAATAGCCTTAGCCTTTGATTTGAAGCATAAGAAAACAAGTAGAAAATGGAGAAAGACAAGCATTATCAGAAAGTCCATGAAAAGAGTCAGTGAATCCTTGAGGGCAGCCTTGATTGAATGGAGCATGGAAACCCATGTGTTAGAGAAATCGGTAAATGGCACATGGTGTCACATGTTTAAAAAATCAGTCCAATTCTGAGAGTGCTTGCCGTGGATGATCTGATGAGGGAAGGAAGAAAAGAAGGGTTTGTTCCAGCATTTTCCATGCCTTTCTTCTATTAATTTGCAATTAAGATAGTTTTAGGAGTTTGTCTAGAAGAACAACCCTTCAATTTTGAAGTAATAGACAAACTACAAAGGCAACTTACTTACTTAATTACAACTTAGTTTCCACAAAAATTATGTTCTTCATATAAATAATGTTTAAAATGAGGATTGCTAATTTCAACTTAAAAAAGAAAGAAAGGAAAGAAGGAAGGAAGGGAGAGAAAGAGGAAGGGAGGGAGGGAGGGAGGGAGGAAGGAAGGAAGGAAGGAAGGAAGGAAGGAAGGAAGGAAGGAAGGAAGGAAGGAAGGAAGGAAAGAAGGAAGGAAAGAAGGAAGGAAGGAAGGAAGGAAGGAAGGAAGGAAGGAAGGAAGGAAGGAAGGAAGGAAGGAAGGAAGGAAGGAAGGAAGGAAGGAAAATAAAAAGAAAGAAAATGACACTCCTGGAAAGAATGTGACCATGAAAGGACATTGGGAGGCGGAGAATCCATGCTATCAGACAATGGATTCTAAAACAAACTGAGACATTTGGGTCTACTCTGAGTGGACTTTGAATGCTAATTTATTTATTATAGTGAATAGGATGGAACACCCTATAAAGCTCATTGAAAAGTCTGATTCGGATGCAGCAAATTATCTCTAAGAAGTTGAAAACACAAAGAAAATATGATTTATGAGTCCATAGCTAATGTTAGGACTTGGTAGAACTTTGCCAACCCCAGTAATCAGTGAATTTGGTCATTTCCATCCTGTTCCCTCCAAACATGAGGGATCCAGTTGCATTTTGGTGAAACCGTTTAGCTCAATGTGGTCTCTCTTGTAGCTCAGGACCACAACTCCAGTGAGAATTCACTCCTGCTCCACTGAGTGAGTCAAGACGGCCAGGAAGGAGGCCCCCTTCTGCCACCATGACTCACTATGCATGAGACTGAGCTGGTGACCTAGGTCAGGAGCCACTGTCTCTCCCTTACATGTGGACCCACTGCTAGCCAAAGTTGGTTAGACCACCAATTCCACATGTCAAATTAGGCCTTTGCATTGCAAAGTACCAAGGAGTCACCTAGAGGTCACGGGCTCTTCTTCCCAGCTATTCTTATAAAGTCTTCACACAATGTTTATTTTGGCAGGAAAAATCTTCTGAAGGTTCTCGTGGTAATGTATGAGGAAGGGCCAAAATAATGGTGGCATATCCAGGAAACCTTTACCATTGTCATGGTTGTTTTCAAAGAAAATTATCCTCATTGCTTTTTTCTCTCATTGAGAATTTCTAGTTTTATTGTAAGCTTGCTGTGGTGACAGAATTTAAGTAAATGTAAATTTAAGTTAGTAATTCCTGATTTTTGATAGCCCTATGTTGGTGGAAAGTTTCTCCATAAAATTATGTCCTTCATAACGCTCGTTGGAAAGCAGATAAATCAATCATACAGCAGGCACCAATAAGTGCTCAGCACTTGTTGGTGAACCTCGCTTTTTGTTAAATAGGGGCTGGCAGAGTTTCTGAGGTTTTTATTTGTTAGTTTGTTTAGAGTGTGTGTGTGTGTGTGTGTGTGTGTGTGTGTATAAAGACAGTCTGTTTAGAAGTTTAGTGATAAGTCAGAACCTAGACCAGCTGTGGCTGCTCAATTCTTCCGTAGCTCGCTTAGTCTCCCTTTTGCCTCTGAAACATGGTCTCTGGTGTGACTCTCTCTAATGGTGTCATCAAGGTATTCAATGACACGGAAGTGAAGAAATTCAAAAAGGCAGTGAGTTTTCTTTTGCCTGAGTGAGGGCAAGCAGTTCCCGGTAGGAGATGCAGGGCAAACTGTGGATGTCCCCTGCACCACTTTTATGAAGATGCTGCCAGACAAGGACTGCCACTAAGCTGTCTAAGATGCAACCTACACAACCAAGGAGAACAAGAAGGAGGACCTGGTATTCATCTTCTGGACCCTTGGGAATGTACCCTTTAAGAGCAAAATGATCTATGCCAATTCCAAGGATGTCATCAAGACAAAGCTAACAGGAATCAAGCATGAATTGGAATCTAACTGCTACCGTAGAATGGCTACCCAGAACCGCTGCACCCTGGCTGAAAAACTAGTAACAGCTCTTGCTTTCTGGAGGACAAGCCTTTGGCAACAGCCTCTAGCCTGGACTATCTAGCAGCCCCAGACCTTCCCATGGGGATTGCAGGCTCCCCCTTTCCTGCCAGTTCTGGCTTTCCCAAACTGATTTTGATCTTCTGATTCCTCTTGGGTGGAAGCGGACCAAGTCCCTCTACAGGCACTCAGTTTAGGAAGAGCCTGTAACTTTCTAACAACATCCTTACATCCCTCCCCATCCTAGGCTGCCAACATCTAACCACAACAGTGATTCTGCTTGTCCATTTAGTTCTGTGTGTAGATGAGATGTGGAAATGACCCTCCCTATGGCAGCTGGGTGCCCCCCGCCTTGATCTTGGTCATTCATGGAAGTAGGGTCAGTGAGGGATCTTCAATAAAACAAAACAAAATGGACACAATAAAGGCTAATTGACAAAGGAAAAGAAGAAGTTTAGGGGAAAGGAGATTAGAGGAGTATCCCTCCCTCTTTTACTCCCCCTCCACTCACAACCTCTCCTCCACCCAGCACCTTTGTCATAGAAGAAAGAAAGAAACAAAAACAAAAACAATGAAGAAAGCATAGTTTCTAGAATATCTGGCTCACAGCTGTTGTCAGTGTTGAAGTCAATGTAGTCCAACCACATTGAGGTGCTTTTGTTTTTTGTTCTTTGCTGAGTTGTAGGAATTCTTTGTGTATTTTGGCACTAGATCCTAGTAAGGCATATGATTTGCAAATATTTTCTCTATTGAAGTATATGTATTCACCCTGTTAGTATTTTCCTTTGATATGCAAATTTAAAAGGCCTAACCTTTTGCTTTTATTTCCTATGATTTTTTTATAGAAGAAAATAAAAATTACAAAATTCAGTATCATAAAATTTGTACCTATGCCAGATTTAGGCGGAATATTTCTATTTTTAATCTGTTGCTAGTTTTAATACATATCATATCTTGCATGTCTACTGTTTTGCATGCTGCTATCAGATTTTCCCACTACACCTTAATCCGTGCAACCATTTCTTTGTGTACTTTGTTGCTTTTGTCCATGATCTTGGAACACCAACCTCATAGTTGTCTTTTTTTTCCTCAGATCTTTACTATTCTATTGATCCAACTACCTCTCTTTCTGCACTATTGGTTTTGATTATTCTAGCTTTGTTATGTTTCAGTCAGCTCTTTTAATTCTGTTTATTTGTTGGTTTGGTTTTTTTAGCAAAATGTGAGCTGTTTATGGTATCTTGCTACTTCATATGAGTTTTAGGGTTGCTTTACATAGTTCTGAAAAAGAAGTGTCATTGACATTTTATGAGGATTGTGCTGAATCTGAGATCCCCACTAAGGACTGTGGGTCCAGTGATAATCCCGTCCCTCAGTGCATGCTCACAGAATGGTCCTTCATTTCCTTGTCCTTATAAATTATCAATTTTATCAGGATGTTGTAGTTTGAAGTTTACAAGCCTTTCTTTGCTCTCATTAATTTTATTCTGACTTATTTTATTTTTATTAAATTTATTTATTTTGTGTGTTCTCACACTCATGAGTGTGGAGATTGGGGGATGATTTATATAAGCTATTGATTTTTCTTGTTCCACCATGTGGATCTCAGGGACTAAAGCCAGGTGATGAGCCTTACAGGCAAGGGTCTTTACCTTTTGAGCCACGTTGTTGATACCTACTTATTTTATTTTATATTTTGTGATGCTGGGATTAGAATCTATGGCCTTACATATATGTTAGGCAAGTATTCTATTAGTAGGCTATATTCTCAGCCCAATTTTACTATTTTTGATGTAGTATATTATGATTATCTTAATATTTTCAAATAAAATTTCCCTTGTGAATGTATAGAAATGTATGACACTAGTTGTAGTTTGACACTGACTTGATATTTGGTGTTAGATTCAAGGTAATCTCTGGTGTCCTGGGCTGACTTTGGAAGTCCTCCCTTTCCTTCAGTATGTATGTTGGAAGTCCTTCGTAGCATTGATGTTAATTCTCTTTTAAAAGCACTATAAGATTCTGTGGGAAACCCATCTGCCATAGACTTGTGGGGAGATATTTTTAATTCCTGGTTACAGATATTTTAAGAATTTTCAGTTGCACATGTTTTAATCTTTATAGATTGTATGGTTTTGAAATGTATCCAAATTCTAGGTTATCCAATTTGTTGTATAATTATTTAATCTCTTAGAATATTTTTTACTTTAATGTGTAGGGAGTAGGGCTTCATGTATATCTCTGTACATCACGCGTGCTCAGTGCCTGAGAAAGTAGGTCAGAAGAGGTTGTGGGTCATCAGCAACTGGAGTTACAGATGGTTGTGAACTACCGTGTGGGTGATGGGAGCAGAAGCTAGGTCCTCTGTAACTGTAAGAGCAAAGCCAAACCAATCCAAAGCAAAAAAAAAAAAAAAAAAAAAAAAAAAAAAAAAAAAAATCATACTCCCACCCAACCAAAACACTCTAACTCTCCACCCTTAGAATCCTTTTCATTATGTTACATCAGTCATAGTATTTCCACTTTCATCTGATTTTATTTTAGAATTTTCTGGGGTTTTTTTTCATATTTTAGCCAAAATTTTGTCTATCTTGTTAGTCTTAATTTTGTTGGCCTCTATATGGTTTTCAATTACAAAATTTAATTTATTTATTCTCTAATGTTTATTGCATTCTTCCTCTGCAAATTTTGACTTAAGTTACTGTCCTCGTTTACTGAGATTTAAAGTTAGATTGTTGGTTTGAGATGTGCTTTTTAATGAAAATATTCACACCTTTACCATTCCTTCATTCCTCTTTCCCTGCAGCTAGTACATTTTGGTTCACTGTATTTTCACTTTCTGTAGTGTAATCAAATGTTCCCTTAGATTCCTTCTTTGAACTGGCCTTGTTAAGACTTGTTTAATTTCTAAGTTTTTAGGAAGCATCCAGGTCTCCTGCTACTGTGTTCTAATCCCATACTACTGTGGTTTTTCTTTGGGTTTTTATTGCTGTGCTAATACATTATGACCAAAACCACCTGGGGAGAAATGGTTTCTTTCTGTTTACAACTATAATTCATCATCAACAAAAGTCGGGGGTGGGGGTCAAGAACTCAAGGCACGAACCTGGAAATAGGAACTGAAACAGAGGCTATAGAGAAATTCTATTCACTGACTTGCTCAGCCTGCTTTCTAAAATACCCCAGTATCACCTGCTTTGGGATGGCTCCACCCATAATGGGCTGCCCCTCCCACATCACTCACTAATTAAGAAAGTGCAGCACAGGCTTGCCCACAGGCCAATCTGATGTGGGTATTTTCTCAATTAACGTTCCTTCTTGCCTAGTGACTAGTGTATGTCAAGTTGACTGACATACAACTAGCCAACACATAGTTGTAACTATTACTCTATAGGACGCAAATCTTAATTTGTTTAGGTCTGCTTTAAGGCCTGGCACAAGGTTTATGCTGGAGGCTGTTAAATATGCTACTGAGGATAATGAATACTCTTTTGGTGGTGGGTTGTACTCTTGTGTATATCTATGTGTAGCTGATATGTAAATGTTGTTCAAGTTGTACATTGCCTATTGGTATCTCACTGTTCTATTCATTACTAGAAGCAGATTATTGAAGTCTCTGACTATAACTTCATTGTCATTTACTTGTGAGAGAAGCAATTCTTACTGCTGCACAAACAGCTTGAACAAAATAAAAGTATCAAGCAGGAAAATTTAGTTTTGTAAAAAGTTATGCACCATGACCCAAACTGGTCTAGCAAGTAGCACACAGGGCAAAGGTCGTCTCCATCTTTTATCCCTGGCACAGAGCAAGTTCCTCACTGGCTTTCATTCAGCCTTACAGTCTACTGCTTGGGCAAATTTGGAAGGTGGTACAAAAGAAATGAAGGAAAGGAGGAAAGGGTGAAGGGGGACAGCTGCTGGGATCATCAAGTTCCAGGGATCAAACCTGATTCTACAGCCTACGATGCATTTATATACTGGCCAGTTTAGGTGTATCTCACACATAGACACAGTGTATACACATATATGTTCCTATACTTAAATTTTCTACTTAGAGTGCAGAAATGTTTTACCAGGTAGGGAAGATTTATGCAATTTTGGCCCTCGGCAAGCTAGCTACCTTGACTGGGGAGGGAGCGCAAACCAACATTCCTGACCTTCAGCTTCTGTAAGATGCTGTTTCTTTATGATTGAGCTTTCTTCCTGGCACACTCTCTATCAACTGTTGTTACTTCACCTTTTGTTACACCTATCCCTATCACTCACAATTTGGTGTCCCTTGGCTTTTGTTTTCATTGCATTTGAATATATTAACTATTGCTGCTCTGCCTTGTGGGCACTCCTCCTTTCTATTTTCCACTTTGCTAGTTCATACTGTCCCCATCACCTTCCTTGAGATCATTTTGCCTTTCTGAAGTTTTAGTTCTATTTTAGAATCGTCCTTTTCAGTTTCACAGGGTTCTTCATGTTTTGTGAGTTTTCTTTGTTTCTATCGATGCTCCTACGTTTTCCATGTGCTTTTTAAACCGCCAAGTAAGGAAGTGATGTCAAAATGTTCTTATTTTATATATTTTATTGGTTGCTCTTAGATATTCATGTTTTGGAATGTAACTTTTCAGGCCCATCTGTCTGTCTGTCTGCCTGCCGGCCTGTCTGTCTGTCTGCCTGCCTGTCTACCAGTTGCTTACTCTCTCATCTCCCAGACTCAGATTTCAGGTTGCCTTCATTGGGACCTCACAGCATTTCAATGCATACTAGATTTATATAACACTCAAAGCTGATACAGTCAGCAGCTGGTTTCCATTCCTGCTTGTGGGGCTGTTTTTGCAGCACCCCATTTCCTGCTGCCCATAGCTTCCTCAAAGCTCTAGCTACTTGCTGCTTTGGTTAGTCTTAGTTTGTTGGGCATTCCCCACCATGCCACCCACATTCATATTTGTGAGTTCCTTCGTGGTCAACACAACCTCCAGGCATGAAGTCATGAGTCTGAGTCTGTGATACCTTGTGTTTCCAGTCTCTTAATATCGCTTACGTGAATCTGGATTCCAGTTCCAGAGCTCATCTGACTTGTGTGTTGTGGATAGCTCTGGGGCTAATATTTGATGTTAATTCTGTTCTCCTGTGAGTGGCTGCGAAAAAGGAATGAGTCAGCACTCAGGTGATTTCCTGTAACCCTGCTTCCCACCGTAATTTCTAAAATAAGGGAGAGCTGATGATTGGGCAGATAAAATGGAAGGTGGAGAGAGAAGAAGGAGAAAATGGGAGAGGGAGAGAATGCAGAGGATGAGGAAGAAGAAGAAAAGCAGAGCAGAAACACATGGCCTGGAGAAACCACAAGTTCTAAGGGGTCTCATAGATGTGCAAGATGGTAGTGTACAGTAGATCTGCCCAATCTAGGTGCACAGCATGTATGCATATTAATTGAGTTGTGTTTTCATTGCCCAGGCATATTTGGGTTGGAGATTTACCACAGCACTTGTGGGGCTAGGCCTATGGAACTCATTGCATTTTCTTCCAATTTCTGCTTGAGAAAGTGATTGTCTTGTTTCCAAGCTATGTCATATCTTCTACATAGGGTTCATAAAGTTTCTATACTTCCCTCCCTGCACTAATTTCAGATCTATAGATTTCCTGTGGTTTTAGTTGTTGTCTCTAATGCTTTATAAATGAAGAAATAGAGCTTGTTTACAGTGGTGGTTATGAGAACATATTCTGTTGGCTTAAAGTATAATTATGATCTGTCCATATTCTTTACCAACACCAAGAGCAAGGAAAACAGTATTGCTGTCTCCCTGAGTCCACTGGGAGCCTCTCCCTCCAGTTATCTCCTATCCCTCCTCTACACTGTCAATCAGTGGGAAACACTTTAGCCTCACTCTTTCTTTCCCAGCTGTTTAATTTTACTTTCATTGGTACCTTTGAGTAACATGGTATCTGAATTTCAGTACTAACAGAATTTGAATGTTCTATGGTTTTGAATGCAGTGTGGTATAAATTGCTGCTTCCCTGTTCCCCTCCCGTCCATGATTTGCTTTTTTTTTTTTTACTCAACATAGTGTTGAAGAATAACTTTTCCTGAGGAGAGTAAGCCTTATTGCATTGCATTAATTTTTTTTGGTCTTGAATAGTTTTCCATTGTATGACTGCAGCACAACTTTACATTTTCAGTGAACACTGAAGATTTATTATTGTAAGCACAGATGCTAGAGACTGTAGACTTTGTCTTTTATGTATTTATGCATAGTGCAAATAAGTAGATGCTTCAAATGAAATATCTGTATGATGAGGACGTCAAGTCTGTGAAGAATGAAATCGAAGAAGATCTCTGAAGATGGAAAGATCTCCCATGCTCATGGATTGGCAGGATTAATATAGTAAAAATGGCTATCTTGTCGAAAGCAATCTACAGAGTCAATGAAATCCCCATCAAAATTCCAAATCAATTCTTCACTGAGTTAGAAATGGCAATTTGCAAATTCACCTGGAATAACAAAAAACCTAGGATAGCCAAAACTATTCTCAACAATAAAAGAACCTCTGGTGGAATCACCATCCCTGACTTCAAGCTGTGCTACAGAGCAATTGTGATAAAAACTGCATGATACTGGTACAGTGACAGACAGGTAGATCAATGGAATAGAATTGAAGACCCAGAAATGAACCCACACACCTATGGTCACTTGATCTTTGACAAGGGAGCTAAAACCATCCAGTGGAAGAAAGACAGCATTTTCAACAAATGGTGCTAGCTCAACTGGCAGTTAGCATGTAGAAGAATTCCAATTGATCCATTCTTATATCCTTGTACAAAGCTCAAGTCTAAGTGGATCAAGGACCTCCACATAAAACCAGAGACACTGAAACTTATAGAGGAGAAAGTGGGGGAAAAGCCTCGAAGATAGGGGCACAGCAGAAAAATTCCTGGACAGAACACCAATGGATTGTGCTATAAGATCAAGAATCTACAAATGGGACCTCATAAACTTTCAAATCTTCTGTAAGGCAAAGGACACTGTCAATAAGACAAAATGGCAACTAACAGATTGGGAAAAGACCTTTACCAATCCTAAATCCAATAGGGGGCTAATATCCAATATATACAAAGAACTCAAGAAGTTAGACTCCTGAAAACCAAATAACACTATTAAAAATGGGTACAGAGCTAAACAAAGAATTTTCAACTGAGGGATAATGAATGGCTGAGAAGCACCTAAAAAAAAAAATGTTCAACACCAGTAATCATCAGGGAAATGCAAATCAAAACAACCCTGAGATTCCACCTCACACCAGTCTGGCTAAGATCAAAAACTCAGGTGACAGCAGATGCTGGCGAGGATGTGGAGAAAGAGGAACACTCCTCCATTGCTGGTCAAATTGCAAGCTGGTATATCCACTCTGGAAACCAGTTTGGAGGTTCCTCAGAATATTGAACATAGTACAACTGGAGGATCTAGCAATATCACTCCTGGGCATATATATACCCAGAAGATTCTCCAGCATGTAATAAGAACACATGCTCCACTACGTTCATAGCAGCCTTTTTTATAATAGCCAGAAGCTGGAAAGAACCCAGATGTCCCTCAACAGAGAAATGGATACAGAAAATATGGTATATTTAAATAATGGAGTACTACTCAGTTATTAAAAGCAATGAATTTATGAAATTCTTAGACAAATGGATAGTTCTGGAGGATATCATTCTGAGTGAGGTAACCCAATCACAAAAGAACTCACATGATATGCACTCACTGATAAGTGGATATTAGCCCAGAAGCTCGAAATACCTAAGATACAATTTGCAAAACACATGAAACTCAAGAAGAAGGAAGACAGAAGTGTGGACACTTGGATCCTTCTTAGAAGGGGAAACAAAATACTCATGGAAGGAGTTACAACGACAAAGTGTGAAGCAGAGACTGAAGGAATGACCATCCAGAGACTGCCCCACCTGGGGATTCATCCCATAAACAACCACCAAAACCAGACACTATTGTGGAGGCCAACAAGAGCTTGCTGACAGGAGCCTGATATAGCTGCCTCCTGAGAGGCTCTGCCAGTGCCTGACTAATACAGAAGTAGATGTTCACAGACATCCATTGAACGGAGCACAGTGTCCCTAAAAAAGGAGCCAGAGAAAGGACCCAAGATGCTGAAGGGGTTTGCAGTCCCATAGGAGGAACAATAATATGAACTAACCAGTACCTCCAGAGCTCCCTGGGACTAAACCACCAACCAAAGAAAACACATGGCGTGACTCATGGCTCTAGCTGCATAAGTAGCAAAGGATAGCCTAGGCAGTCATCAATGGGAGGAGAGGCCCTTGGTCCTGTGAAGGTTCTATGTCCCAATATAGGGGAATGCCAGGACCAGGAAGCAGAAAGGGGGTAGGGATGAGCAGGGGAAGGGGGGAGGGTATAGGGGGTTTTCAGAGGGGAAACTAAGAAAGGTAAATAAAGAAAAGTAAATAAAGAAAATATCTAATAAAAAATAAGTAGACGCTTCTTAAAACATATAATAATAGATTAAAGGAAGATGTTTAGTCAAACTCACTTTCCATAATTATTGTGATATGTACCAATATAATGCAATAGCCATTTTGTGGACAAGGTCTCAGTTTTCCTCACATTCTGTTAGAGACTTTTTACATAATTTGTCTTCCTGTAGATGACAGCAGTTTTGCTTCTTTTCTTTTAATGTGTGTGTGTGTGTGTGTGTGTGTATCTGCCTGAGGAAACTGAAGAGGGCATCAGATTCCCTGTAGCAGCTACAGTGTAGCTGGACTTATAGGAGGTTGTGAATCTTCCAGTGTAAGTGCACAGAACTCAAGTCCTCTGGAAGAGAAGCTAACACTACTTATCTCAGAGACTTGTCTAGAGCCCCAACAGTAGTTTCTTATTTTTCTAGTTGCCTCTGAATGGTAACAAAGGAGAACTTGCTTTCCTTCCTCTTTAATGAAATTTGTATTCATCTTTCTTGAGCAGCATTTTCCACATTTGTTCATTTGTGGTTGCTATATTATTGGACAAACTTCTGTGGTTGTATTTTCTAACTTTCTTAAAGTTTATTGCTCATCTTTAACTGCTTTATGGTGGTGACTTTCTCACTGTGACTCGTTTTAATGCAGTAAATAGACTTGTTTTTTTTTTTTATGTCTGTACTTTTGTCTCTTGTTGAATAAAGTCCATCCCTGCTCCTGTTTTGGAAGTTGTATTTGTTATTCTGTTTCTAAAAGGTTCTGTCTCTTACATTTGTTTTGGTTTAACTCAGACTTGTATCAACTCAGAATTAGACAGACAGAAAACAGAGACTTATTTTCCTGTAGAAGACCAACCAGTCTTGCTCTCCTGATGAGCAGTGATACCTTTGCCATTCATGGAGTTTCCTCGTGTATGTACATCTGTTTTATACTGTCCATTCTGTCCTGTTGGTCTTTTTCAAAGTGTATTGCCTTGAAATGAGAACTTTTCTGATTATCTGGGAAAGTGTCTCCTTGGCTTCTTTCCTTCATGAGGAATTTGTTGGCTGTCCATCTGCATTCCCATAATAGCCTCATTCAGCTCACCAAACTGCATTCATAAAGCAAGCCCTTTGTATTTTGTACAAAATTCCAGTGGACTGGTAGATCATTGTGGCAAAGTAGGCACAGCTATGACATTAAGCTTTTCATTTCACAATAGAAAATGTTCTCACTACAGAGTTACAAACATTGTGTATATATCCTGAGCCGAAACTCTTTGCTAATTTCAGACTTTGCAAAAAAATGTTTTCTCGGATTTCCATTTCATTTCCTACGATTGACTTTTGAAGACCATATTACTTATTTTTCTGTTACTGTTTGTAGATTTTTCTATTTAAGAAATCTTTGCCTAATCTTAGGTCATAAAGATTGACTCTTATTTTCACAAGAAATCTTATAGATTGAGATATTCTTACTTACAAGTTTAAGTGTCCAACATTATTTATCGACCCCTCTCCTCCATATTGAACTGTGCAGCTATCTTCATCGGAAATCAATTGGCTATCTCCCTGTGGTTTCTTTCTGTGAGAATTGGCTCAATGGTTAAGAGCACTTGCTGGGGGCTGGTGAGATGGCTCAGTGGGTAAGAGCACCCGACTGTTCTCCTGAAGGTCCAGAGTTCAAATCCCAGCAACCACATGGTGGCTCACAACCATCCGTAAGGAGATCTGACGCCCTCTTCTGGAGTGTCTGAAGACAACTACAGTGTACTTACATATAATAAATAAATCTTTAAAAAAAAAAAAAAGAGCACTTGCTGCTCTTTCATCTTGGGAATGCCTCCTCTACTCCTTTCATCATTGTGTCTATTTTTTAAAATAAACAACCATGTCTTAGTATTTGTGGCTCTGTAAAATAACTTTGAAATTGAAAAATCAGCTGAAATAGCATATTGTAAATGTATCTTCCCTTTTTCAAAATTAATATTTTTCTGTTCCCTTAGCATTTCCTTGTTTCTATGTGAATGCATAATCAGTTTGTCCAAATGAAAGCCTAGTAAGTCTATGCTTAGAATTGTACTTGAGTATAGAGATTAAATTAGGAGGACTATTATTATAACGTGTATTCTCCCGTTCTGGAGATCATCCAAGTTACTACACATAATAATTGTTTGTTCCTGCACACTCCCGAACCACATTCTACTATAGGAGTATCCTCTGGTTTAAATGACCATTTGCTATGAGTGTACGTCTAGTTTGGATCCAAGTGCTATTATGAGTATAACTACTCTAAAAATGATATAAAGATTTTGCATGCACATAAATTTTCATTCTTTTAGATGAATGTTCCAGAGTTCAGTTGCTTGATTAAAGAGTACTTACATGGTTAATTTTTAAAATAAATGGCCAAACTGATGTCAGGATGAACAGTAGATTTTCATTTGCACACAGAATATGAACAGTTAAGTTTTTTGACATCCTCACCAGGGTATGAGTGACCCAGGATCCATTGTATATTCAATACCATTATTTTTATTTTACATTTTTTTATTTATACATTCTAGCAAGTATGTAGCGATACCTCACTCTGGCTTAAATTTCTATTCCCAGTGGTTAATGGCATTAAAATATTTTATTTTACATGTAGTTATTTGCCATTTGCACATCCTTTTCTGCAAAATGTCATCTTCCTGCTTTTGTGAATGAATTGTTTATTTTATTCTATTGTAAGAACTTTATGTTATCCTAATTACTAGTCATTTGTAATATCTGTAGTTAAAAAACATCTCTTCCGATTTGTGGCTATGGCTAGTCTTCATCTTTGAATGATAGTGAAGCCCAGTTTAAAAGTCTTTCCTGTCCTAATTTGGTTATTCTGATAAACACTACCATCAAAATCAACGTGGAGAGGAAAGGTCCATTTCGGCTTAAAGGTTAGTGTAACATCCTGGGTAGCAAAGGCAGGTAGCCAAGGCAGATTGCCAAGGCAGAATGCCAAGACAAGCACATGGAGGCAGGAAGTAAAATAAAAGCCATGCATAAACATTCCTCTGGATTGCTCAAATACTATTTTTTAAAATAAGGTCTTGCTATGTAACTCTGGCTGACTTGGAAGTTGCTCTGCAGACTAAGCTGGCTTCAAACTCACAGAGATCTCCCTGCCTCTGTCTCCCTATTCCTGGGATTAAAGACTTGTGACACCCCATTCATTTTCAGGTCCCCTTCTTCAACAGCCCAGGCCTATATGACTAGGGCTGGTGCTATCCACAGTGAACTGTGTAGCCTCCCCCAGCCTTGAGCAGACTGGCTCAGACCTGTTCTGCCATTGTGAACAAGACCACCTAGGGTGGAGTCTTCTGACTTAGAATAGGTCTATTGTTCTGCCACCTCTGCGCTTTTCTCCAAGACTCCACTACCCGCTGAGAGGTTGAACCTGTCTTCCTGAGACATTCCTGAAAAAGCAACAGCCTGGCTGACCAATGCTGACAGCTTGGCAACAAAGCATCAAGAGCCTGCTGTGGCAGGGGATGGGCCTTCCCCCTTTATAATCTCCGACACTTAGTAAACTTGGGGGCCTGATCAGTATCTTGTCTTGATCTGGTTATTCTCCTGCCTTTCCTCCCATACTGCCCCAGCCTCTCCTTCAGGAACCCAGTTCGTGAAGCTGCTGGCGGCTGCAAACTGGATCCTCCTAGATCCAGTAGCAATCAAGAAAATGCCCACAGGAGCTGAAGAAATGGCTCAGTGGTTAAGAGCACTTGCTGCTCATTCAGAGGACCTGGGTTTGTTTCCCATTCCCCACATGGTTGCTCACAACCATCTATAACTCCAACTCCAAGACAAGCTGTGCCTTCTGACCTCTGAGGGTGCCAGACATGCATATGGTACACATACCTCCATACAAACAATACATTCATACACACAAAATAAAATAAAAATTTTTAAAAAGTTTTTTTTTTATATTGCCCATGATCCAATCTCATGAAGGAAATTCCTCAGCTGAAGTTCTCTCTTCTTTGGTGTGTCAAGTTGATAACAAAGATAAGCTGTTATGTTTCCTCCATGTGCTTTAGCCAGGTCTATGAACATCCAAGGATCTTCTCCTCTCACTTTTCCCCACCAAAAATCTTAAAGTGTTCTGTTTATGTTTAAGTCTGTAATGCATTTGGAGTTACTTTTGAACAAAGTATTGAAAGGAAATAAAACTTGAGACATGTGGTTCATGTAATGTAAGTCAAATAGCCCAAAGAGTTGTTTGTAAGCTTTGAAACCTGGGGCTGAGAACATAGAAGAACAGGCCAGGACATGCCCGGGCAGGTCCGTCGTTACATGTCCTGACTGGCCTAGTGCCTCCCTATCTCCCACCCTTCTGACAGTCTGTTAATGTTTAAATGGATCAATCATGTGAAACCACGCCAATTCCTCCCCCAGCCCCACCCCTTTTCTATAAAAGTCCCTAGCTTCCAAGCCTTGAGGTCAAATCCACTGTCTCCTGCGTGAGATACATTTCGACCCAGAGCTCCGCCATTAAACTACCTCGTGTTCTTACATCAAGTTGGTCGTCTGTTCGTGATTCTTGGGTGCACTTCGAATCGGGAATTGAGTGGGGGTTTCCCCACTAGGTTCTTTCATTTGGAGGTCCCACCAAGATCTGCGTGACACCCAGGAGCCCCGAAAGACCACTTGGAGGTATGTTTGTTTGTGTGCGGCTTACATGTTGTCAGTTGTCTAAGTGTGGCACCACTGAATTTGTGTCTTGGTTTGTGAATTTGTGTCTTAGTTTGTAAATTTGTGTCTTGGTTTGTGAATTCGTGCCTTGGTTTTTGGGTTACGAGATCGTGGGTTCGAGTCCCACCTCATGCCTTGGTTTTACATCTGGCAGAGTGAGAAACGAGTGTGCTTAGATACTGGTGTCTTTTATTCCCTGCTGCTGTCTTGTTTTTCTATTGCTGTCTTGTTTTTGTTTGTGGTTTTTGTCATGGGACAGACTGTGTGTGGTGCCAACTGTAGACTTGGACTGATGTTAGGACAGAATTTGTCAGTGATAGTTGACAAATAGTGATAGTCAATCCTCAGCTACAGGGCCGGACTGAGAACTTCCGGCTTCAGCAGCAGCGGTGTGTGAGGCGCCACCGTGAGAAAGTTTCCCCAGGATGCCCGCCCCACTACCACCATGCATTTCACCGCCTGTGGGACTGGCAAGAAAAGGAAGAGGGGCGAGACCCGTGGGGCCCTGCGCAGGCCCCTCCTGGCTTTCTAGGGCCAACTAGAGTCGCCTCCCCTGCCGCCTTCCCCACCTCCCCTGCCTTCCCCCGCCTCCCCAAGTTGGCCAGGTGCAGCCATCTGTGAGAGCTGCCTTCCCTTCCCTGCCCCATGTATTTTCTCTTCTAGGGCAACCCACCCTAAGCTGCTAACCAGCGAGAGAGACATCTGCCCACTTAAAACTTCTGTCCCAGGTAAGGAGCGCCTGCCTACAAGTCTAATCACCAGGCTCTGACAAATGGGTATAGAGGTCTAGAAAAAAGTGAGCTTAGACTGTAAGGAAGAGCAAAGCTCTAGCAGACTCAGGAGAGATAGTAAAAATAGAGATAAAAGAGATTAGAGGGGTCCGAGATGAGAGAGATACACCAATTGAGAAATATTTAGAGTAAAACCAGTAAGTAAAAGGCAGAGAAGACATATTACGAGAGAGAGACAGAAAGAGAGAGAGAGACAGAAAGAGAGAGACAGAGAGAGAGAGAGAGAGAGAGAGAGAGAGAGAGAGAGAGAGAGAGGAGCGAGAGGCAGAAGAAAGAGAAGACAAGAGGGATTGTAGACAAGAGAGAAATTTGACTAGAATCTTGGCCGCAGTGATAGGAGAGAAAGAAAAAGACAAGATCTAGACAGGAAATCTGGGCAACAGAAGACCGAGCCTCAGCTAAAACGGCTCAGCTGTGTCAGATTGAAGTTACTTATTTGGCATACACCCTTCAAGACGAGAAGCAGTGCCTAAAGAAAGCCAGAAAAAAAGACTGTAACTCAGATCCCCACCCCAACTACACCAAGGCAAGTAAGAGAATTCTTGGGTACCGCTGGCTTCTACAGACTCTAGATACCTGGGTTGGCGACCTTAGCTGCCCTGTTGTACCCCCTAACCAAGGAAGGGGAAATGTTTTGTGGACCCCATATCACCAGAAAGCCTTTAGAGAAATAAAAAAAGGCCCTACTAATGGCCAGCCTTTGCCTGACCTAACCAAGTCTTTCACTCTTTATGTGGAAGAGAGATCAGGGGTCGCCAGAGGAGTCCTTACTCAAACTTTGGGACTTTGAAAAAGGCCAGTGGCTTACCTATCCAAGAAGTTAGACCCTGTTGCCAGCGGGTGGTTTCTTGCCTATAAGCTATTGATGCGATAGCTCTGCTTGTCAAGGATGCTGATAAGCTCACTTTGGGACAGCAAATAACTGTAGTGGCATTCCACACTCTTAAAAGCATTATCTGAAAGCCCCCTGACTGATGGATGACGACCAATGCTCCTATGACACATTATCAGAGCTTTTTTGTTGACTGAACAAGTGACCTTCGCTCCACCTGCTGTCCTCACTCTCACTACCCTACTGCCCAAGACTTCACCTACTCATCACTGCACTGACATTCTGACAGAAAAAACTGGTACTCAAAATGATCTGAAGGATCAGATCAGCCTTGGCCTGAGAGTTCAAGCTGGTACACGAATGGCAGTATCCTGGCGGTTAAAGGACTGAGACAGCCAATGTGATAGCCAAGAAGATCCTAAAAGAAATCTTCCAGAGGTAATGGACCTGCCTTTGTTGCCCAGGTAAATCAGGGACTGGCCAAGATATTAGAGATTAATTAGAAGTTACATTGTGCATACAAGCTCCAAAGCTCAGGACATGTAAAAAAGATAAAATTCTAAAAGAGACTGATGCAGATTTGGTGCTCCTTCCCCATGCCCAATTTTAAACTAGAAATACTCCCTTTTGATTCAGCCTTACTCTTTTTAAGATCCTTTATGGGGATCCCATGTTCATCACTGTCTTAAATGATGTGTTTAAACCTACATGTTGTTATAATAATAATCTGTATGCTAAGTTAAAAGGCTTACAGGTGGTGCAGAAAGAAGACTGGTCACAATTGGCTACAGCGAACGATCCGGGTACCACAAAAGACATCTCACCAGTTGCAGCCGGAGATCTGATCCACGTACACCTACATCATTCCCAGACCCTCAAGCCTCAGGAGAAGGGTCCCTGCCTAGTTCTGTTTACTATCCCTTTTTATTCTGTTGATTTCTGTTCTCCTCATAGAGATATAGACTTCTAAAATTCTAAGATTAGAATTACTTAGTAGAAGAAGAGGGGAATGAAAGGAAATAAAACTTGAGACCTGTGATTCATGTAATTTATGTCAAATAGCCCAAAGAGTTGTTTGTGAGCTTTGAAACCTGAGGCTGAGAACATAGCAGAACATGCCCAGGCAGGTCCGTCGTTACATGTCCTGACTGGCCTAGTGCCTCCCTATCTCCCACCCTTCTGACAGTCTGTTAATGTTTAAATGGACCAATCATGTGAAACCACGCCAATTCCTCCCCCAGCCCCACCCCTTTTCTATAAAAGTCCCTAGCTTCCAAGCCTCGGGGTCGAATCCACTGTCTCCTGCGTGAGATATGTTTCGACCAGGAGCTCCGCCATTAAACTACCTCATGTTCTTACATCAAGTTGGTCGTCTGTTCGTGATTCTTGGGTGCACTTCGAATCGGGAATTGAGTGGGGGTTTCCCCACTAGGTTCTTTCAGTATGAAAACTAAATGTTTTGTTGTTTGTTGTCTTTTGTTTTTGCTATTGTTGTTTTTGCTTATGTTTATCCAATTTTACTAGCACCATTTATGCCAGTGTAGCAATAGGTTACATAAATATCCTAGCACACACACTCACATACACAAACACATACACACACAAACACTCAGATACACATGGGGTGGGGAGAGGTGGGGCAGGTCTAGCTATCAGAACAAAGGACAAAAGCTGAAACCAGTGCCAGTAATTACTTTATGCTAAAGCACACTATTAGCAAAAAACAAAACAAAAACAAAAACGTCTGTAGAAGGGTGGATTCTTTGAGCTGCATCTCTGTGATGGAGTGGAGATTAAAGACTGCAGCAAAAGGGAGCCAATTAGACTAGACTCAGCCAGTCAGTATGTCTTGACTTTCCATTTAATGGTGAGAATCTCTCTGTGTAGCCCTTTCAGGATAAACAAACAAACAAACAACCCCCAAAACTAAAACTAAAACAAACAAACAAACACTAAACCATCCTGGTGTCCAGATCACCGCTGACCGTCTAGTATTTTGACAAGACACATACGCCATTTATGCACATATGCCACTAACACAGGGCAATGAGACGAGGTTATTGTATAGCCCCATGTCACTGAATGGAAGACAGGTAAGTTGACTTTGCCGGAGAGAATATGAGAAATCCTCACAGAAGATGAAATAACTAGGATGTGAAGGAAGGGTGGGCTTAGGGAACAGTCCAAAGATTGTGATTGAAAGAACCTAGTGGGGAAATCCTCACTCAACTCCCGATTCGGTGTGCACCCAAGAATCACAAACAAACAGACCGTCTTGATGTAAAAACATGAAGTAGTTTAATGGTGGAGCTCCGGGTCGAAACGTATCTCACCCAGGAGACAGTAGATTCGACCACGAGGCTTGGAAGATAGGGGTTTTTATAGAAAAGGGGCTGGGGCTGGGGCTGGGGCTGGGGCTGGGGCTGGGGCTGGGGCTGGGGCTGGGGCTGGGGCTGGGGCTGGGGCTGGGGCTGGGGCTGGGGCTGGGGCTGGGGGAGGAATTGGCGTGGTTTCACATGATTGGTCCATTTAAACATCCTCAGACTGTACATGCAGATAACATTTAACTTAGGTCAGAAGGGTGGGAGATAGGGAGCCGCTGGGCCAGTCAGGACATATCATTCTCTTTATCTTTATGGCCAAGCAGCCTCAGGAATATGTTAACGGGCCTGCCCAGGCGTGTCCTGGCCTGTTCTGCTATGTTCTCAGCCCCAGGTTTCAAAGCTCACAAACAACTTTTTGGGCTATTTGACATAAATTACATGAGTCACAGGTCTCAAGTTTTATTTTCTTTCATGGTCAGGGAAGCTTCCTCTTGTTTGAAAATTAAACTCTGATTTGATCTTAGAAAAATGCTTAGTTTTAGGGCCTCTCTCCAGACCAGATAAAGTCTTGTCTTTGTCAAAGTGTCGCCTGTACTGAAAAACTACTTCAAGTTTTAAAGCATACACCTTTGTCACCATGAGTCTGTTATACTTTCCATGCTTGAAGTCCCATTACTACTTCCAGGAGTCACCCACACACTCGGACAGAGTGGTACTATGCCATCCTTGCTTGGATAGTAAACTGTCTCCACCTCCAGGCTTATACTTTGAAAAACACTCCTTTCCAGAAAGTGCCATTCCTTGGAGTTGCCTACCACCTCAGGCTCCTACAGTCTTTCCAACTCATCTTCTTCATAGTTCCCTGAGCCTGGAGGGGAGGGGTGTGATACTAAGGACCCTCTTAGGCCTGAGTGCTCCACAGTTTCTCACTCTCTGCTTGTTGTTCACTGAGAGGCTCTGAGTACATTACTATACTCTTCAAAAACAAGCTCTTTGTTGAGGGTTCAGCCCCACAGTATAACAATGTCATTGGGAATTTAAAAAAAAAAGATTTATTTATTTGTTTGTTTGTTTACTATGTACACAGTATTCTGCCTGCATATATGTATGAAGACCAGAAGAGAGCACCAGACATCATTGTCCATGGTAGCCCCTGTGGTTGTTGGGAATTGAATTCAGGACCTCTGGAAGAGCAGTCCTTGCTCTCAACCTCTGAGGTATCTCTCTAGCCTGTGGGGATGGTTTTATTGTTATCTTCTTTTAGGCACCATGGGCTGATGTGCATATGAACTACAGAGGGTGTGCCAGCATCCACAAGACCTCTCTACAAGTTCAAACCAGGAAAGTCCCAGAATGAAGAAGGGGAAGTGAGCACAAATCTTTCTTCTTTGTGAGACAAGCTGATCTTTTGCTAAAAGCTCTTTTGTTCTTGGTTTCTGCTTTAGTGTTAGTTCAGGAATGGCAGTATTCCTGATACACTACTGAGAAACAGTGAGGGAGGAAATTAAGGAATTGCTACATAAATTAACCTAGAAATACAACCCTGCCGCAGAAGGCTGTGTGGCCAAATGATCTTCACTGAAATTAATTTTTTAGCCCTGCAGGCTCCTTCCCACTGCTAACTCTGAGAAAGCAGTGATTGGATTTGGTTATGTTATAACTTAGAAAAAATGTAATTTTTTTGTGGTTAGCTTGCATATATACACTTTCTCTAAGTCAGCAAAACAGACAGTTCATCTGATGTTCCCTTTCCTATACTTGCCTGGCCATAAGAACCACCAGAGGCACCAGATGAAGCACAGAGTCCTGCCCTGGCTCCCATACACTCACGGAGAGGGCTTCTGAACACCTCCCATCTTTTAAAGATGCCTCGAAGGAGCGTCATAGTCAAGGGAGTTTGTAAACACTAGAGTCATTCAGCTTATAAACACTGTAACATGCATTTGCAATCTCTCCCTAGAATAAACAAATTGGTTCTGGCATGTATGCTCATCTGGCGTCTTGAGTTTCTGATTCAAAATTCCAAGTTTCTCTCTAGCCCAGCTTCTGTTGTATATAACTACTCATTGAATTTGCATCCTTAATTAAATTAGAATGGCTGTTGCTTCTAAGTTATTGTGTATTGTGTATTCCTATTTTAAAAAAGAATATGAGCCATATGCAAAGGAATAACCTAATTTTTTACATCAAGGGGAGGACTACTCTTTTTTAAGGTGTTGTTATGAATCTTATGGAAGTACCCCATATGACTATTGAAGAGAGGAGCATGAGAACCTGTTTTGTAGATGTGTGTATAGCTGAGGGAAAGCTAAGCACTTTTTACAGTATACATAATATACATTTTATCCAGGATCCAAATTAAGATAATTTCTCAGGACAGCAAACTCTGATACCATGTGGAGATGAAAATCTTGCAAATTCATGTATTTCAAAAACAGAATCTCCAAGAAAAAAAATAATCTTTTTTTTAAAGAAATAATCTTACAAATGTTTTTCCTTTTTAAAAAATTAAAAAAAAATTTATTAGATATTTTCTTTATTTACATTTTAAATGTTATCCCCTTTCCTAGTTTTCCCCTCTGAAAACAAATGTTTATCTTAATGTCTTGAAAACTAACTCTGTGGCATTAGATTGAGATTGTACATAGAGAATGTAGGACACAACGCCCTCTCTGTTGAAAGTAATAAGTGAAATTCAGCGGCGGTGCATACCTTTAATTCTAGCCCTTGGTTAGGCTAACACAGAAGAGCAAGCTCAAGTCTAACCTAGGCTACGTGGACAGATCCATTCTTAAAAAGTACTAGAAGGAACATACAAAATTGTCCACAATCCTGTGACAGGATTTCCGAATGAAACAGTGACATCCTTGTATGGGAACAGTGTGCACGGGAAGGTGAGGAAAGCCACCGTTCCGTACATCCAGGTCCTAAGAACACTTTACTATGATGCCATCCTCACCATTCTCCTTTGATGTGTTTGCTTAATAGTGTCTTCTCTCCACATACATTGTTTCAAGCAACTACCAGACATAACACCTCTAAATAATGAAAATATCATTCTATGAAATGAGAAAGTTAAGTTTCAGCAACACACAAATCTATTTTAGGGGTGTTAATACCATATAAACGGTTTAAACAGCAAAAACATGCCATATATCCTATCTTGCCAATGTGAATTTTTCATTTTTAAAAAATTTAATTTTATTTATTTACATTTCAAATGTTATTCCCTTTCTTGGTTTCCCCTCTGCAAACACACTATCCTAACCCCCCTTACCCTGCTTCTATGAGAGTGCTCCCCTACCCAATTGCCCACTCTCTACACACAGCCCTAGCATTCTTCTACACTGGGGTACCAAGCCTTTACAGGATCAAGGGCCTCCCTTCTCATTGATGCTGATAAGGCCCCTTCAGCTCCTTCACTCCTTCCCCTAACTACTCCATTGGGGTCCCTGTGCTCAGTTCTATGGTGGCTGCCAGCCTCCACAACTGTATTGGTTAAGCTCTGGCAGAGCCTCTCAGGAGACAGCTATATCAGGCCCCTGCCAGCAAGCATCTGAAAGAGTTCAGATATAGAAAGTTCCTCCATGGCCGGAAGGAAGCACTTACTGCTCACACATAAAAGTGGCATTGGGAAAGACCAGTGGCTTCACAAAGTGGATACTCCCAGATTTGGTTTCCCCTTTCACAAGGTCATATGTCTTCTAGCAGGGCTTTGTCCCGGGGAAGCAGAGGACAAAAGTGCACCACTACTTTTCTGCAAAGAGCAAGCAGCATCCAGAATGAGCAGGTGGGAGCATGGAACAGAAGCAGCTAGAGGCTCTGGTGGGAAAGGAGATAGACCAATTCCGGGGGCCCAGGTGGGTAAAGGGACGTCTGCAGTGAGTCATGGGTTGGGAGAGGAGCAACAAAACGTTTCTCTGCAATAAAGGCAGAGCCAAAAGAAGATGATCCTCTGAGAAATGGAAGGTTGGGAGGTCATGGAGAGGGTAGAGGGCTTCACAGTCTGTGATTTTAGAACCAACACACATTTTTGAGGCCTACATTAACCAGGCTGCCCTTTCAGCTCAGTGAGAGAGGGCAAAGGCCCGCAAAATGGTTTCAATCACACCCAACTGTGTCTTCATCAGTGACCCAGATCAATAACAGCAGAATGGAGAGCAGGACTACTGACTCAACAGTTTCTCTAATTCCCATCCCATTTTCCTTAGCATTTAAGGAGAATTTGGTTCAAAGTAACTATTAATTAGATCTTGGAAAGTGCTGACTACAGGGAAGAATGGGTAAAGCCAACATGTAAACTTCCCTCAAACATCACCCAACAGATTGGGATTGCAAGCTACCACCAGCAGGGCTGTTTTCAAGGTGTTTGTACCGCAGGAGTTTCCATTGCACATTTATTTCAATACTTTTTAATAAAATGCTATGAGATGGAATAATCTGATACTAAGTGTAATGTTTAAAGATGGTCAGAGACAGGATGACTTAGGCTGGAGGTTTGGAAACACTATGGAAAAGTGGAACTCTTGGGCTGCTCTCATTAAAGACTGTGGATAACCACGGCTTTGCCAAATCGGCAAAGTATGCAAATGGAAGCGTCATAGAAACAGTTTTTGGAAAATGGAAAGAGTAGATTTATGATTTCTTCTTCTCCCAGCACAGATTGTCAGCATTTAATTTGATTTTCCTTTGTACCCGTAAGCATTACTACCTACAGCTCCCACAGGAACCAGAGCACACTAGGTTTGTTGCTTTGTAGTTAAATATCCATTATCTTTGAAGACTTCCTTAATCCTGTCAGATTAGAAGCTGCCTCTACATGCTGTGCTCTTGATTGCTTTATATCACTCCAGCTTTCCTACTTCTTCATAAGGGACCAATTCTCCGACCTTTGGGAGAATAAAAGGCTCTTTTATTTTTTAAATTATTGGTTATTTTATTTATTTACATTTCAAATGTTATCCCCCTTCCCAGTTTCTCTTCTGAAAACCCCCTATTCCAACTCCTCTCCCTACTTCTATGAGGTTGCTTCCCTGCCAATACACCCACTCCTGCATCATCAACATAGCATTCCTAGGCTGGGGCATCAAACCTTCACAGGTCAAGAGCCTTCCCTCCCATTGATGTCAGATAAGGTCATTCTTTGCTATATATGCAGCTGGAGCCATGGGTCCCTCCATTTTTTGGTTGGTGGTTTAGTCCCTGGGAGCTCTGGGCAGGGGAGGGGGGTCTGATTGGTTGATATTTTTGTTCTTCCTATGGGGTTGCAAACACCCTCAGCTCCTTCAGTCCTTCCCCTAGCTCCTCCATTGGGGTTCCCGTGCTCAGTTCAATGGTTGGCTGTGAGCATCCTCATCTGCATCAGTAAGGCTCTGTCAGAGGCTCTCAGTAGACATCCATATCAGGCTCCTGCCAGCCTGTACTTCTTGGTATCTGCAATAGTGACTGGGTTTGGTGGCTGCATATGGGATGGATCCCCAGGTAGAGCAGTCTCTGGATGGCCTTTCCTTCAGTCTCTGCTCCACTCTTTGTCCCTGTATTTCCTTTAGACAGGAGCAATATTGGGTTAAAAATTTGAGAAGGGTAGGTGGCCCCATCCCTTAATTGGGGGCTGTGTCATACCTCTGGATATGATCTCCACAGGTTCTCGCTCTTCTTTGTTGGGTTCAGCTAATGTCATCCCTGTTGGGTCCTGGAAGTCTCTTACTTTCCTGGCGTCTGAGACTTTCTGTTGGCTATCCTCAGTTCCCCATTCCCCATTGTTACACACCTCTGTTCATTTACCCAACACTATGTACATCTCCCCTATCTCCTCCCACACCTGATCCTGCCCCGTTTTCTTCCTCTTTTTCCTTCTTTCTTCCTCCCAAGTCCCTCCCACCCTCTACCTCCCGTAATTATTTTTTCCCTCTTCTAAGTAGGGCTGAAGTATCTACACTTTGGTCTTCCTTCTTCTTGAGTTAATATTGTATGGAAATTGTATCATGGGTATTCAGAGCTTTTTGCCTGATATCCACTTATCAGTGAGTACATACCATGTGTGTTCTTTTGTGACTGTGTTACCTCACTCAGAATGATATTTTCTAGTTCCATCCATTTGCCTTTGAGACTCATCGCCCATCTAAGCAACTTTTCATTTTGGCCTACGCTAGTGAAGTTCAACCAATACCGCTGTGAACTACCCTGTCCTTTACTTTGCTAGTTTAGAATATTGCTGTATTCTGAATGTGATGTTTTTAAAAGTTCTAGTTCTTGATGTTCCCAATCCCTCAACATAGTTAAGGTGAATGGAGCTGTCTGATAGAATGAGATAATCTACAAATTACTGTTTCCCAATGCTGCTGCTCGACCAAGGGCTGAAGACACTTAGGAAGAGAAGTTTTCTGTTGAGTCAAATGTAAATGTTTCATGATTTAGAAAGGATATCAGCTTGCTTTGATTTATCCTACAACCTTCCCGCTGCATGTCCACCTCAAGCAATGAAGGAAGAGAAGCTCTAGCCAACTGAATTTTTTAAACAAAGGAATGATAAAAAAGGAAAACAAAAAAAATAAAAGGCAAGTTGAATATTCCTCCCTGTACCTTAATCATGCCAAAATAGAGATCAGAAGTACAAAATTGGCTTTGATGAATCCAAACCAAAAATAGGGCTGGAGACAGAGACTGATCAACAAGCTAGTGATAAACTTTTAGAATCTTTGCCTACATGCATTAGTTATAAATGTATTGAATTCTTTCAGCACTCTTCTAACTCCAAAAAATAGCCTTGCTCAGGTATTTTAACCTGTGGTCCTAAAGCATCCTTACATCTAGACCCTTCTCCAGACCTCAAACTCAATGGTATCTGCCATTCTAAGAAGACCCCTAAGCAATAGTGTGCAGAATATGTATTTATCTGGTTCTTTTCTCTGTTAGATATTTTTCTACAGCTGGTGAGATGTTCACTCTGTGAGACAGAGCTACTGAGTAGAGTGAGCACTAGAGGGTTTTTTTTCTTCTCTTCCCTGAAGGAAAAGGGTTTCCTCAAACTAATTACAAAGGATAGGAGCGGCTTCTTGATGGCCTGTGGTTCTGTTCTGCTTCACTGCATTCTGTAATAAACACTCTGGTCGCAAGACTGAATTCTGATGAAGTGACACAATGCTGCATGTCACTCTGCAGCCACAGAAAAGAGGTCTCCATTTTCATCTGCAGCAGCCTGGAGCTCGGGATCCCACCATACTCCGTGAGAATTGAAGTATGACAGCACATTCTGACCCTCGGATTGCCTCCAAACCACAACGAAGAGCCACAATGTCAACAGCCTTCCTTCCTTACCTCTGACCAAGCATTCTGAAGTGATGCCCTGGAAGTGTAACATAGAACATGCTGGCTGTGGGGGTGAGCGGCTTGGGAAGATGATGTTCTTTTCTCTCTAGTAAAGCACAGGAAACCTTGGAGTGGTGAAACTCTTTTCACTTTCCCTAACAGGTGAGAAGGCTAAAGTCCTAGGCAATGAACTTTGCTCATTAAAAGGACAAAGGAAACAAAAAGGAGTTTGAAAGTCTCTAAGATTCATCTGCAAATGTAATCGTTATCATTTTTCGTCACAGTGTGCTCTACACTGTTGTAAAAAGAAATGCTTCACAACATCCATTTTAGTGATAAATGGGTCCTTCAAGTCAGTTCTTATCTTATATGAAACTTAATACTACAGTAACAGAAAGTGTTCCTGGAGGACCAGTGCTCCAGAATGGATTGGCAGAATGTGTGTCAATTCCACTTCCGGAAGTTGTTGGATATTCCTAGTTGGTGAAGGCCATGTTTTGCCTGTGTTCAGAAGTTGGGTGTGATTACTTATAATTGGGTAACACTGATGTTCACAAGTCTGATGTTCTAGCTCCAACACAGGATGTAGGTAGGGCTGGGTCTTTTTTTTTTTTTTTTTTTTATATTTTTATTACATATTTTCCTCAATTACATTTCCAATACTATCCCAAAAGTCCCCCATAGCGCCCCCCACTTCCCTACCCACCCATTCCCATTCTTTTGGCCCTGGCATTCCCCTATATTGGGGCATATAAAGTTTGCAAGTCCAATGGGCCTCTCTTTCCATTGATGGCCGACTAGGCCATCTTTCGATACATATGCAGCTAGAGACAAGAGCTCCAGGGTTCTGGTTAGTACATCATATTGTTCCAACAATAGGGTTGCAGATCCCTTTAGCTCCTTGGGTACTTTCTCTAGCTTCTCCATTGGGAGCCCTGTGATACATCCAATAGCTGACTGTGAACATCCACTCCTGTGTTTGCTAGGCCCCGGCATCGTCTCACAAGAGACAGCTATATTTGGGTCCTTTCAGCAAAATCTTGCTAGTGTATGCAATGGTGTCAGCGTTTAGAAGCTGATTATGGGACGGATCCCTGGATACAGCAGTCTCTAAATGGTCCATCCTTTCATCACAGCTACGAACTTTGTCTCTGTAACTCCTTCCCTGGGTGTTTTGTTCCCAATTCTAAGAAGGTGCACAGTGTCCACACTTTGGTCTTCATTCTTCTTGAGTTTCATGCGTTTATCAAATTGTATCTTATATCTTGGGTATCCTAAGTTTAGGGCTAATATCCACTTATCAATGAATACATATTGTGTGAGTTCTTTTGTGATTGTGTTACTTCACTCAAGATGATGCCCTCCAGGTCCATCCATTTGGCTAGGAATTTCATAAATTCATTCTTTTTAATAGCTGAGTAGTACTCCATTGTGTAAACGTACCATAATTTCTGTATCCATTCCTCTGTTGAGGGACATCTGGGTTCTTTCCAGCTTCTGGCTATTATAAATAGGGCTGCTATGAACATAGTGGAGCATGTGTCCTTTTTACCGGTTGGGACATCTTCTGGATATATGCCCAGGAGAGGTATTGCTGGATCCTCCGGTAGTACTATGTCCAATTTTCTGAGGAACCGCCAGACTGATTTCCAGAGTGGTTGTACAAGCTTGCAATCCCACCAACAATGGAGGAGTGTTCCTCTTTCTCCACATCCTCGCCAGCATCTGCTGTCACCTGAATTTTTGATCTTAGCCATTCTGACTGGTGTGAGGTGGAATCTCAGGGTTGTTTTGATTTGCATTTCCCTGATGATTAAGGATGTTGAACATTTTTTCAGGTGCTTCTCTGCCATTCGGTATTCCTCAGGTGAGAATTCTTTGTTCAGTTCTGAGCCCCATTTTTTAATGGGGTTATTTGACTTTCTGGAGTCCACCTTCTTGAGTTCTTTATATATATTGGATATTAGTCCCTTATCTGATTTAGGATAGGTGAAGATCCTTTCCCAATCTGTTGGTGTTTTTTTTGTCTTATTGATGGTGTCTTTAGCCTTGCAGAAGCTTTGTAGTTTCATGAGGTCCCACTTGTCAATTCTCGATCTTACAGCACAAGCCATTACTGTTCTATTCAGGAATTTTTCCCCTGTGCCCATATCTTCAAGGCTTTTCCCCACTTTCTCCTCTATAAGTTTCAGTGTCTCTGGTTTTATGTGAAGTTCCTTGATCCACTTAGACTTGACCTTAGTACAAGGAGATAGGAATGGATCGATTCGCATTCTTCTACATGTTAACAACCAGTTGTGCCAGCACCATTTGTTGAAAATGCTGTCTTTCTTCCACTGGATGTTTTTAGCTCCCTTGTCGAAGATCAAGTGACCATAGGTGTGTGGGTTCATTTCTGGGTCTTCAATTCTATTCCATTGGTCTATTTGTCTGTCACTATACCAGTACCATGCAGTTTTTATCACAATTGCTCTGTAGTAGAGCTTTAGGTCCGGCATGGTGATTCCACCAGAGGTTCTTTTATCCTTGAGAAGAGTTTTTGCTATCCTAGGTTTTTTGTTATTCCAGATGAATTTGCAGATTGCACTTTCTAATTCGTTGAAGAATTGATTTGGAATTTTCATGGGGATTGCATTGAATCTGTAGATTGCTTTTGGCAAGATAGCCATTTTTACAATGTTGATCCTGCCAATCCATGAGCATGGGAGATCTTTCCATCTTCTGAGATCTTCTATAATTTCTTTCTTCAGAGACTTGAAGTTTTTATTATACAGATCTTTCACTTCCTTAGTTAGAGTCACGCCAAGATATTTTATATTATTTGTGACTATTGAGAAGGGTGTTGTTTCCCTAATTTCTTTCTCAGCCTGTTTATTCTTTGTGTAGAGAAAGGCCATTGATTTGTTTGAGTTAATTTTATATCCAGCTACTTCACCGAAGCTGTTTATCAGGCTTAGGAGTTCTGGTGGAATTTTTAGGGTCACTTATATATACTATCATATCATCTGCAAAAAGTGATATTTTGACTTCATCTTTTCCAATTTGTATCCCTTTGATCTCCTTTTGTTGTCGAATTGCTCTGGCTAGGACTTCAAGTACAATGTTGAATAGGTATGGAGAAAGTGGACAGCCTTGTCTAGTCCCTGATTTTAGAGGGATTGCTTCAAGCTTCTGACCATTTACTTTGATGTTGGCTACTGGTTTGCTGTAGATTGCTTTTATCATGTTTAGGTATGGGCCTTGAATTCCTGATCTTTCCAAGACTTTTATCATGAATGGGTGTTGGATCTTGTCAAATGCTTTTTCCGCATCTAACGAGATGACCATGTGGTTTTTGTCTTTGAGTTTGTTTATATACTGGATTACGTTGATGGATTTCCGTATATTGAACCATCCCTGCATCCCTGGGATGAAACCTACTTGGTCAGGATGGATGATTGTTTTGATGTGTTCTTGGATTCGGTTAGCAAGAACTTTATTGAGGATTTTTGCATCAATATTCATAAGGGATATTGTTCTGAAGTTTTCTATCTTTGTTGGGTCTTTTTGTGGTTTAGGTATCAGAGTAATTGTGGCTTCATAGAATGAGTTGGGTAGACTACCTTCTGTTTCTATTTTGTGGAATAGTTTGTGAAGAACTGGGATTAGATCTTCTTTGAAGGTCTGATAGAACTCTGCACTAAACCCATCTGGTCCTGGGCTTTTTTTAGTTGGGAGACTATTAATGACTGCTTCAATTTCTTTGGGGGATATAGGGCTGTTTAGATCATTAACCTGATCTTGATTCAACTTTGGTACCTGGTATCTGTCTAGGAACTTCTCCATTTCATCCAGGTTCTCCAGTTTTGTTGAGTATAGCCTTTTGTAGAAGGATCTGATGGTGTTTTGGATGTCTTCAGGATCTGTTGTTATGTCTCCTTTTTCATTTCTGATTTTGTTAATTAGGATGCTTTCCCTGTGCCCTCTAGTGAGTCTGGCTAAGGGTTTATCTATCTTGTTGATTTTCTCAAAGAACCAGCTCCTTGATTGGTTGATTCTTTGAATAGTTTTTCTTGTTTCCACTTGGTTGATTTCACCCCTGAGTTTGATTATTTCCTGCCGTCTACTCCTCTTGGGTGAATTTGCTTCCTTTTGTTCTAGTGCTATTAGGTGTGTTGTCAAGCTGCTAATGTGTGCTCTCTCTAGTTTCCTTTTGGAGGCACTCAGAGCTATGAGTTTTCCTCTTAGAAATACTTTCATTGCGTCCCATAAGTTTGGGTATGTTGTGGCTTCATTTTCATTGAACTCTAAAAAGTCCTTAATTTCTTTCTTTATTCCTTCCTTGACCAAGGTATCATTGAGAAGAGTGTTGTTCAGTTTCCACGTGAAGGTTGGCTTTCTATTATTTATTTTGTTATTGAAGATCAGCCTTAGTCCATGGTGATCTGATAGGATGCATGGGACAATTTCAATATTTTTATATCTGTTGAGGCCTGCTTTGTGACCAATTATGTGGTCAATTTTGGAGAAGGTACCATGAGGTGCTGAGAAGAAGGTATATCCTTTTGTTTTAGGATAGAATGTTCTGTAGATATCTGCCAGATCCATTTGATTCATAATTTCTCTTAGTTTCACTGTGTCCCTGTTTAGTTTCTGTTTCCATGATCTGTCCATTGGTGAAAGTGGTGTGTTGAAGTCTCCCACTATTATTGTATGAGGTGCAATGTGTGCTTTGAGCTTTACTAAAGTTTCTTTAATGAATGTGGCTGCCTTTGTATTTGGAGCATAGATATTCAGGATTGATAGTTCCTCTTGGAGGATTTTACCTTTGATGAGTATGAAGTGTCCCTCCCTGTCTTTTTTAATGACTTTGGGTTGGAAGTCAATCTTATCAGATATTAGAATGGCTACTCCAGCTTGTTTCTTCATGCCATTTGCTTGGAAAATTGTTTTCCAGCCTTTCATTCTGAGGTAGTGTCTATCCTTTTCTCTGAGATGAGTTTCCTGTAAGCAGCAAAATGTTGGGTCTTGTTTGTGTAGCCAGTTTGTTAGTCTATGTCTTTTTATCGGGGAGTTGAGTCCATTGATATTAAGAGATATTAAGGAAAAGTAATTGTTGTTTCCTGTTATTTTTGTTGTTAAAGTTGGCATTTTGTTCTTGTGGCTGTCTTCTTTTAGGTTTGTTGAGGGATTACCTTCTTGTTGTTTCTAGGGCGTGGTTCCTGTCCTTGTATTGGTTTTTTCTGTTATTATCCTTTGAAGGGCTGGATTCGTGGAGAGATAATGTGTGAATTTGGTTTTGTCGTGGAATACTTTGGTTTCTCCATCTATGTTAATTGAGAGTTTGGCTGGGTATAGTAGCCTGGGCTGGAATTTGTGTTCTTTTAGTGTCTGTATAACATCCGTCCAGGATCTTCTGGCTTTCATAGTCTCTGGTGAAAAATCTGGTGTAATTCTGATAGGCTTGCCTTTATATGTTACTTGGCCTTTTTCTCTTACTGCTTTTAGTATTCTATCTTTATTTAGAGCATTTGTTGCTCTGATTATTATGTGTCGGGAGGTATTTCTTTTCTGGTCCAGTCTATTTGGAGTTCTGTAGGCTTCTTGTATGTTCATGGGCATCTCTTTCTTTAGATTTGGGAAGTTTTCTTCTATAATTTTGTTGAAGATGTTTGCTGGTCCTTTGAGTTGAAAATCTTCATTCTCATCCACTCCTATTATCCGTAGGTTTGGTCTTCTCATTGCGTCCTGTATTTCTTGGATGTTTTGAGTTAGGATCTTTTTGCATTTTACATTTTCCTTGATTGTTGTGCCGATGTTCTCTATGGAATCTTCTGCACCTGAGATTCTCTCTTCCATCTCTTGTATTCTGTTGCTGATGCTCGTATCTATGGTTCCAGATTTCTTTCCTAGGGTTTCTATCTCCAGTGTTGCCTCATTTTGGGTTTTCTTTATTGTGTCTACTTCCCTTTTTAGGTCTAGTATGGTTTTGTTCATTTCCATCATCTGTTTGGATGTGTTTTCCTGTTTTTCTGTAAGGACTTCTACCTGTTTGATTATGTTATCGTGTTTTTCTTTAAGGATTTGTAACTCTTTAGCAGTGTTCTCCTGAAATTCTTTAAGGGATTTTTGTGCTTTCTCTTTATTGTCTTCTGCCTGTTTAGCAGTGTTCTCCTGCATTTCTTTAAGTGTGTTATTAAAGTCCTTCTTGAAGTTCTCTATCATCATCAGGAGATATGCTTTTAAATCCGTGTCTAGCTTTTCCGGTGTGTTGGGGTGCCCTGGACTGGGCGAAGTGGGGGTGCTGGGTTCTGATGATGGTGAGTGGTCTTGGTTTCTGTTAGTAAGATTATTACGTTTACCTTTCGCCATCTGGTAATCTCTGGGGTTAGTTGTTATCGTTGTCACTGTTTAAAGATTGGAGCAGAAGCTGTGTTCCACTCACCAGCAGTCTCTAAATCCTGCGGCGGGGGTCGTGGGTAGCTGATGGTACCCCGGTGCTGGTCCAGCCGGAAGAGGCCTGTGGTCCTACACAGGCCGTTTTTCAGCTTCCCTAACTAATGCAGTCTCTGGTCCCGCGTGCAATTGGATTGGAGCAGAAGCTGTGTTCCACTCTCCAGAAGTCTTAAGATCCTGTGGTGGGTGTTGTGGGTAGCTGGTGAGTGTCAGCCGACCCTGCGCCCCAGCTGCCCCTGTGCTTTTCTGACCGGAAGAGGGTTGTGGCCCTATGTAGGCCGGATTTCTCTCTCCCCAACCAGAGCAGTCTCAGGTCCCGCGTGATTGGACTGGAACAAAAGCTGTGTTCCACTCACCAGCAGTCCCAAAATCCTGCGGCGGGGGTCGTGGGTAGCTGGCGGGTGTCAGGCAACCCTGCGCTTCCGCTACCCCGGCTCTGATCCGGCCGGATGAGGCCTGTGGCCCTACTCAGGCCGGTTTCTGCTTCCCTAACTAATGCAGTCTCAGGTCCCGCACAATTGGATTGGAGCAGAAGCTGTGTTCCACTCTCCAGAAGTCTTAAGATCCTGTGGCGGGTGTTGTGGGTAGCTGGTGAGTGTCAGCAGACCCTGCGCCCCAGCTGCCCCGGTGCTTTTCTGACCGGAAGAGGGTTGTGGCCCTATGTAGGCCGGATTTCTCTCTCCCCAACCAGAGCAGTCTCAGGTCCCGTGTGATTGGACTGGAACAGAAGCTGTGTTCCACTCACCAGCAGTCCCAAAATCCTGCGGCGGGGGTCGTGGGTAGCTGGCGGGTGTCAGGCAACCCTGCGCTTCTGCTACCCCGGCTCTGATCCGGCCGGATGAGGCCTGTGGCCCTACTCAGGCCGGTTTCTGCTTCCCTAACTAATGCAGTCTCAGGTCCCGCGCAATTGGATTGGAGCAGAAGCTGTGTTCCACTCACCAGCAGTCCCAAAATCCTGCGGCGGGGGTCGTGGGTAGCTGGCGGGTGTCAGGCAACCCTGCGCTCCCGCTACCCCGGTGCTGATCTGGCCGGATGAGGCCTGTGGCCCTACTCAGGCCGGTTTCTGCTTCCCTAACTAATGCAGTCTCAGGTCCCGCGCAATTGGGTTGGAGCAGAAGCTGTGTTCCACTCACCAGCAGTCCCAAAATCCTGCGGCGGGGGTCGTGGGTAGCTGGCGGGTGTCAGGCAACCCTGCGCTCCCGCTACCCCGGCGCTGATCCAGCCGGATGAGGCCTGTGGTCCTACTCAGGCCGGTTTCTCCTTCCCTAACTAATGCAGTCTCGGGCTGGGTCTTTTGAGAAATAATGATTTGGAGATAGGTGGCAGAGACTGAGTTGGCACACATAGTTCATTTCAACTATGATTGACTTTTCAAACTTTTCTCTCTGAACAGTTGAGTACTATCTTTATTTCTGTGATACTATATGTCTAGGGCAAATTTAACCATTAGTCATGGCCATTTTCATTCTGTCTGTTTCGTGGTACTCAGTGCTAAATGATACTAAGTAAAGATACTTAGCACTTTATTCATTCTTGTCATCTCAAATCTCTGCTTAAGGCTATAGAATGGGAATAAACTTTGAAAGTAATCTCTCTTTTTTTTCCCCTAAATTGGAAGTTTTCTTTAGCTGTCATTGGCTGTTTGATTGTATGCATCCCGAACTGTTATACAACAAAGATTAATGACTTCTGTTACTTTTAAATAGGTTTTAAAATCATCTTCTTGGCATTGAACTTCTGAGGATGCTTCATATAATCTAAATCCAAGGCTATAAAGGGCATATGCTTCATCTGTACAAAGTGATTTTATTCATACACAACAATTCTGTAGGTAGAAGAAGGACTTGCAAACATCATGGATATAGGCTTTTTTTTTTTTTTTTTTTTTTTTTTTTTGGCAACAAGGTCTGTGTTGGCATGGGGGCATGGGAGAATGTTATTCAGTTGTGGTGGTTTGAATATGCTTGTGCCATGGGAAGTGACACTGTGACCTTATTAGAGGAAGTGTGTTATGGTGGAGGTGGGGTCTTGAGGTCTGATACATATCTGTTTAGATAAAGCCAGCATTCCAGCATTTTCCCGACTGCCTTCCAGATCAAGATTTAGAACTCTTGGCTCCTTCTCCAGCACCATGTCTGCCTGGATGCTCCCATGCTTCCCACCTATCCCGACCTGTGGGACCCAGTTATTCGTGGGGTCGAGGGGGACCAAGCTTGAAAAAGAAATGGGCGAGAAAAGGGAGAGAGACCAAGCAAAGAGTTGTCAAGGTCTGTTTAATGGAGGCTGGGAACCTCCATTATAAGCACACAGTGAGAGAAAATAGGGAGGGGCAGAGGGGGAACAATCAAAGCACAGATAGATGGATGAACATCTGGGGTGGATGCTGATTGCAGGCTTCAAACATCTTGCAGTTTATCTTGGAATGCTGGCTTTATCTAAACAGTCCCATTTAGCCTTCAAACATCTTGCAACTTATCTTGGAATGCCGGCCCTATCTAAACAGTCCTAGGTGCCAAGTGGAGACATGAAGGAGGGGGTGACACTGTTCCCATCAAAGGGTCAGCCAGATCTTCAGGGTGAGAGTTGTTGAGGGCCTGGTTTCCCACAGTTTGGTCTCTCACACCCACCATGATGATAATGGACTGAACCTCTGAAACTGTAAGCCAGCCCCAGTTAAATGTTGTTCCTCATAAGAGTTGCCTTTAGTTATGGTGTCTCTTCACAGCAGTAAAACCCTAACTAAAAGTGGGTCATGATCAATGGGGCAAAAGCTAGGTAAGATGAGGAAAAATGAAGAGGATAGAGGAAAGACAAAATTGAACAAATACAAGGATGAAGATGAACATCCCCAATCATTGCAACTCTGGAGATTATATGTAGATCATATAATCAAAATAGCTTTTAGGTAAATTCAGTATCTTAGTTATAAAACTAAATTGGTATAGAGGGGCCAAGCCTATGCCTAATGACAGTGTTACTGTAGATAGTGACACAAAGAACAAGTTTCTTGTCCCTACAGGTGCTGGTGTTTGTTGGTCAGTCACCGAAACGATCCTCTGTGGTGACCACTCTCTGAAGCAAGTCTGTACAGCAGAAGGTGGCTATGTTTCCGGAAGACTCAGATTAGCCATTTTCTGTGACAGAAATTGTAAAAATAAGGGATTTCTCCAGAGTCAGCAGAGTTTCCAGATCTTTCTTTTGAGGAGTGGAGGTTAGTATCTGGGGAATTTTGGAGATCTCACAGGAAGGGGTGTCCAAGTTAAAAAAAAATGTGTGTTATCCAAACTGACCATTGCAGAGCCTGCAGGGGACTTCAGAATGGAGACCACAAAGAGATGTTCACCTGCCTCATGTCTTCTGGCACCATTCATCACTTAACAGAGATAACCATGACCAGTCACTTTGAGGGCTCAGAAAGCTACAACCCAACTTACTATCCCATAACCTCTCTGCAGGAAGGCCTTAGAGTACATGCCAACAGCACGAGCTGCTTCTTTTTCTTCTTTTTTTTCTTCTTCTTTTTCTTTTTCTTTCTTTTTCTTTTTCTTTTTCTTTTCTTTTCTTTTCTTTTCTTTCTTTCTTTCTTTCTTTCTTTCTTTCTTTCTTTCTTTCTTTCCATCAGATCTACATGTTTTAGCTCGCTATCTATAATGTTATGGATACTACTCAATTCTTGGCCTTGCATTCTTATACACACAAAGAAAGAAAGAAAGAAAGAAAGAAAGAAAGAAAGAAAGAAAGAAAGGAAGGAAGGAAGGAAGGAAGAAAGAAAGAAAGAAAGAAAGAAAGAAAGAAAATGGATCGATGGATATAGAAAAATAAAAATATCAATACCAGTGCTTGACACTGAATACTGAATTTGCTGAATGCTGTAGGTTTGCCTTAAAACATTTTACTTGCTAGCTTGCTCTTGAGCTCTCTGGTATTTGTCTTTAAGTTAAGCTTCATTGGTATGTCAGTAGATCATATCTCCTATATTATTATGTTTTATCATCATAATATATTTCTAAAGTGTATTTCAATGCTAAATTATATTTTCTGTCTTGGAATAAACAGATATAGCAAAGAAAAACACAGAAATAAACTTTGAGCAGAGCCATAATGTAAAGAGTATAATGAAAACGACCTCCAGAGACCAGACTGGAACATGCATGAAAGGAGAGGAAAATAAACAGGGGCTGGGGCTGGCATGGAGCGTGCATGGGCTCCCACCAGAGAGCCTCCACTGGTTTGCTTCTTATTAGGAGAAACTGTGCCAGAAGGTCTTCAGTGTTTTAAGAGAAGCAACACAATTTAAAAGGTATTATGCATAAGCGTGCGAGAGAGAGAGAGAGAGAGAGAGAGAGAGAGAGAGAGAGAGAGAGAGAGAGAGAGAGTTGTGGTGGGATATGCCTGACAGCATGGATGTAAAGCCAAGAGAGCAGCTTTTTGGAATCCATTCTTTAGTCTTTCCTCCTACCTTTATATGGGTCCTGAGAATGGAATTTAGATCCTAAGACTTCCATGGAAGATGTCTTTACTTGCTGTGACACACAATCTTAAAGATCTCGGGATATACTTTACTTCAGGATGCTTGACAGTGTGGAACACACACACACACACACACAGACACACACATACACGACACATAATCATTTTATAATATAGAAGTTTCTGATTTTAAATGAAAAGTTTGAAAACACAAAGAGTTGATGAAAACATGGTCCAGATCTGGGCATTCAATATCTTCAGTCAGATAAATGTCCACTTTCAAGGTTAAGTGAAACACTATCCCCTGTAAAGCATGGGAACACCGAAGAAGAGAGTGAGACGTATGTAGGACCCAGAAGACAGGGTGAAAGGTTTCGAAAAGCCATTATGTAGGTTCCCGCAACGATTCCACGTATCAACTCACAATAGCTGTAGTTTCCTGCACTGGGCACACACAAGACTGGCCCTAGGAACAATAAGCCAAGTGGGAGGGGGAGCTCGTGGGCCCCTCCCTTAGCTCTAAGCTCAAAGCTGTTGGTAGGTTCTGGGAGAGGAAGAAGCACTATCTGCAATTCTGGGCCCTGCTCCGAAATACGGCTCCAGAACCATGATCACATAGCCCCGCGTCAGTTTCACTTGTCATAAAGCAAACGAAATAGTCATGACCACTGTGACGCCATGATCTGGGCAGGAGGGGTTTGCGTGAAGAGGGTATGAATTGTGTTCAGGTGTGAATTGTATAAAAACAGATTTAATTGATAATAAAAGATAGAATAAAATCTTTTGGTGACTGCCACCTAGTGGTAAAAATTATAATTAAAAGACAAAAATCACATTTTCTAATGTAATGCTAAATATTTAATGATGATAGATATACCCTGACTGGATTTTTTAAAACTAATTAATCATTAATGAAATTTGCTAGCTTTGGAAACCTCTTTAGTCACATGAAGTGGTGTCACACTTGTCCTAGTTCATTTTGGCACCTTGTCGAATCTGGGAATAGGGCAATTTAATTTCCTCCAACAGACTGGTCTGCACACACGTCTATGGAACATTTTCTTGATTGCTAGTTGATGTAGGAGGACTGAGTCCACTGTGGACATGCCATCTTGAGGCCGGTGGGCCAAAGCTCTATAAGAAAGTAGCTGAGCAAGTCCGGGAAGCATGCAAGGCAGCAGCTTCGCTCCGTGTTATCAGCTGCAGTTCCTGCCTCCGGGTTCCCACATTGAGCTCTTGGGTCCCTGCATGATGGGTGGAGTGTAACTTGTAAGCCAAACAAACCCTTCCCTCCCCAAGTTGGTCAGTGTTTTATCACAGCAACAGAGAACTAAACTAGGGCAATTTCTGCACTAGGGCAATACTTTACTTCTGCATCATAAGAAACATGACCATGAAAAGGCCTACCTCTTTTCATGCTTATCTTACAATTTCTGGGGAGTCTGTTTTATTAAACCTGAATCTCTATTTTGATATGCTTATTGGCACAACGTGACTTTCGCCTTGTGTTGAAATGGTACAGTACACTATGATGGAGAAAGAACAAAACGTGGTGTCGATGATGGCCAAGAGCATGAGACTCTAACACTAAAGTTTCAGTGAGTTATGAGAGGACAAACAAGCGCATCTTGTCTATGGTTGCTTTGTTTGTTTGTTTGTTTTTGTTTTTTGAGACAGGGTTTCTCTGTGTAGCCCTGGCTGTCCTGGCATTACATATTTTTGGAAACAGATGAATTTGATTAGAGGGAAATGTACAGTTTATATTGTTGGAACAGAGAGAAACGAGCTACATAAGTATCATTTTAAAGATTGTAGTAAGTAAACACCTAAACTCACTTTGAATTAATACACAAATGAAAAAATAGAGGGGAAAAAACAAGATGCAGATTTTTTAAAGATTAAGACAGTTGATAAGGGTTGATAAGATAAAGCAATTTTAAAAACCCTGTAAAAGCAAACAGGCTTTTATTAAGTTTCCTATTTTAAATGACCACAGCATCCTGCATGTGAAAACTTGGGTGCCATCCTGTGGCACCACTGGGCTGTGGTAGAGTTTCTAGGGTCTGGAACTGAGGGAGAAGTTAGGTTCTTTTGAGATATTGAAAGCTTGACTCTCTTCCTCTCCTCACCCCTCATTGCCGTAGTCCCATGCTGTATGTACTGTGTTGTCCAAAGCACTTGTGGCCAGCTGACCATGGGCTGAAAGCTCTAAAGACTTCAGGTAAAATAATGGGCTCTCTCTTTACATTTACTCTTTCCTTTACTGCAGCAAAGGAACGCTGACTCACATAGTCCCACACTAAACAACCTTTCATCTGTGCACCTGTTGTTCCGTGTAAGTAACATTTCAGTAGTTTGCTGTAACTTTATACATAATGATGTATTCTTCAAGGGTGTTTTCTTATTCTTGAATGAATAAAAAATTTTTAGCCTGTCAGTTTTGACAAAATAAGTCAGGATAAGCGCAATATGTTAGGATAAGATGTACATCATGAGTTCTATGACAGCTTGGGATATACAGGGAGACCCTGTGTCAGAGAGAGAGAGAGAGAGAGAGAGAGAGAGAGAGAGAGAGAGAGAGAGAGAGAGAGAGAGAGAGAGAGAGAGAGAAGCTAAGGAAAAAAATAAGTGGCATTGTAGTAAGTATTTTTCCATTCTTTCCTATTACTTTGGAATAACCTCTACTCATTTAAATCTTTCTCATTTTTTATAAGCAGGAGTTTATTGTTTTTCATGTAAAACTATGCATTATTCTGAATTTTTATCTTTGACACATTAAATTATATGTTTTGAAATCCACAGCTACTATTCATTGCTGTAATATGGAAACAAGACATTGAAAATGAAGTTGTGACATGCCCCATTTGATAGTTAGAAAAGCATTTTATTGACATTGGGGAAAAATAAGGAACCAGTTTGTAGAAAGGTCCAGTTTAGTATGCTTCTATACAGCATAAACTACAACTAATAATGAATTAAAATAATAAAAACAAATATGATAGAAAAATAATCAAACAAAGGAGCTATTCAGAACTTGCAGCCTTATAATTGGAGTGGCAAGTGGTTATTCGATTACTTGAATGTGTAAAGGGATTATAACATTATCCACAAAAGTAGAAGAAGAAAATTTTGGTTTGAATGGAGAGAAATGTCCTGACTGGAGAATTGAGATTAAGAACTTTGTCAAGTTACTTGATGAATCATACGTGATGTAGGGATTTAGTGCAGGCATGAAGTTAAGCTGGACAGCCTACTTAATAAATGCATATAGAGAGAATGATCAGGTGTAAAATCCCCCATGTTTCAGTATATAAAAATGGGTAGATAAATCTGATTAAGAAAAAATAATTTGCATTTTACAACTAGAAAGAAAATTCAAAAACAGACAGAAACTTCTGTTTTTTGTTTAAACTGTAGGGTTCAAATATGCTACTAAGTATTTGTGCTATGCTACTCAACCCCTTTACCAGGCACACGGGGCAGCTGGACTTAATCTTCAGAAGTGAATAAGACACTTACCAAGCACTAGGGGTTGGAGCCCCCTATTTATCCTATCATTTTTTGTGGTATAATATTCTTAGACACATACTCTTGGTAGAAGAGCAGCTGGACTGGGAGCCTGGTGTGGTTGTAATAATAAGGTTCCATAAGTCCACACTTCCTTTGTAAAAGGATCTGAAGTTTGTGGCGAATCTGCCACGGTCCTATGTAGTACATCCATTCAGATCATATTTAGTTCTGCTCCATTGAGCAGTAAGCACAGATTGTAATAGTTTTGCAAGACAGATCTCATGAATATTTGTTCATAATTAGCTCTCCAAAGCTATGAATGATACTTTAAGCTACCAGAGACATAATGAGTGTTCTTCATTTTCAGTGTAAAATTAGTTGCATAGCAAACTAGTTCTAACAAGCAGTCAATATCCCTATCCTATCCTAGTGAGGGAAAAACCTTGGGGCATAAACCAAGACATTTGGTTTTCTACGATCCCAACCTAATACTTTATTTCTATGTTCTTGCTCATTTTAGTCTCATTAGGGTCACATAGAGTTTAAATTTATTCTCAACCCCAAACCCCATAGGAGTAATGTGAAGGTGTTGCCATGGTTTCCTGTAGCTTTCCCTCAGAACCAGATGTTGGATGTAGCCATGTTAATAAAAACACTTGGTGGAAGAGTCAGGTAGGAGCAGAGAAGGATATCAGAGGAATAAATCAATTGGAAAATGTTGTCTTAGAGTTTCTATTGCTGTGATAAAAGATGATGGCCAAAAGCAGCTTGGGAAGAAAAGGGTTTATTCGCCTTATACTTCCACATCATAGTTCATCATCAGAAGAAATCATGGTAGGAACTCATGGCGGGAACCTGGAGGAAGGAGCTAAAGCAGAAGCCATGGAACTGTGCCCAGGGGTGGCACTTCCTTCAGTAGTTCTTCCAACATCAATCATTAATCAAGAAAATGTCCTACAAATTTGCCTACTGGAGGTATAGTCTCAATTAAGGTTCTTCTTCCAAGATAACTCTAGGTTTGTGTCAAGCTGACAATTTATCTATCTATCTATCTATCTATCTATCTATCTATCTATCTATCTATCTCTATTTGTTATATGTGTGCCTGACTCAATGTATGTGCACTATATACATGCAGATGTCCATGAACACTGGAAGAAGTTGTTTGATATGCTGGAACTAACTATGCGGATGCTTGAATTCTTTTTTTTTTTTTTTTGGTTTTTCGAGACAGAGTTTCTCTGTGTAGCCCTGGCTGTCCTGGAACTCACTTTGTAGACCAGGCTGGCCTCGAACTCAGAAATCCGCCTGCCTCTACCTCCCGAGTGCTGGGATTAAAGGCGTGCGCCACCACGCCCGGCTGATGCTTGAATTCTTATGATTGACCCAAATAGTAATAAAGAAAAAGAAGATAAACTGAAATTTATCATTACTAAAGGGAAAAGAGTGGAATAAAATATTTGCTAGCCATTTGTCTGGTAAGATCTAATGTTCAGAATACTTATAAAGAACTCTTTACCTTAATAAATACATGCAGGCAATTGTATCAGCATGTTGAAGTGATGTGTGTATATATATTATGTGTGTATGTAAATGTGCATTAAGATGGGTACGGGTGCACATGTGTGTGATATATGTGCTCATGGAGGCCAACAGTTGACACTGTATGCCTTCTTTGGTCACTCTCCACTTTATTTATTGAGGCAGGAGTGTCTCTCAATTAAAACCAGCAATCAGCGGTAGACTAGTCTCTCTAGTGAACTTGCTCTGAGTGCTGGGGCAGCAGTCACAACAGCCTGTCTATTCATGTGGATTCTACATACTGCCAAACTCCAGTCCTCATGCTTGTGTGACAAGTGCTTCACCCACAATAATCTCCCCAGTCCAATTTTGGGGAATTGACAAGTGACACAACTTATTTCTCCTGCTTCTGGAAGCTTCTCGGTCCACAATCATCAGACCAGCACATTCTGTGTCTGCTGAAGATCTGTTTCTCGTCGATGGAGTCTTCCATGTGGCCTCTAGGCTATCCTCTCAGACTCTCATGAGAAGGACTGAAACCATTTATGTGTGCAGAGCTTCCATGACTCATCGCTTCACCAAAGACGCCAACTCTCCTTTTTTTCCCCTCATTTTTATTTATTCTTTGAGAACTTCATGCAATGTGTTTAAATCATATTTCTCTTTTCTTCCATTCCTCCTAGATATAGTTCTGTCTTCCCTACCCACCTGACTTTGTGTCCTTTAGAGTCTCCTTAAAGCCCTCAAGTACCATTTGTGCTGCCCATTTACTCAAGGATGTACGGCCTTCACTGAGGCATGGGCAGCTTACAAAGGGCTTCATCCTTTAAAATAAACTGATTCTCCCTCTCCCAGAATCTATTAATTGCCAAAAGATCTTTAGCTAGGAGTAGGACTTTATGCCTCTTCTCTTCATTCTGGAATTTTGTCTGGATTAGACTTACATAGTTCTGAAACATGCGATATCAGTTGTTCATATGAGCAGTTACCTTGCTATGTTCCGAAAACAGGTTCTGTGTGTGGAAGACTATTTACTTCCTCTGGTTCTTTCAATCTTTCTGCTCCATCTTTTGCAGAGATCCCTGAGCCTTGGCAGGAGAGGAATTGTGATATGCAGTGGGATAGAAATGTCCTGTTTAGGGCAGAACATTCTTTTTCTTTATACGTTGGCCAATTGTAAGACTTCAATATTTAATACTACTTAATACAAACCATGTATGCATTAGGTTTCCTAAACCAACCTTCAGACCATAGTATAACCTACATAAAAATATGTAAAGTACTCAAGTGGATACTTCTCTAAAGAAGATATGCACTGGACAATGTTAGTGACAAGGTGTTCCATGTTATCTGGTAATAAAGAAATGCAAATACAAATGCCAGGAAGCAGCACTGCATGTTCACTAGAATGGATACAATCAGAAAAAAAAGAAAGAGTGTTGGTGAGGTGGTGGGGATGAAGAAGGTGAAATGGCAGCACACGCCGCTCCTTAGCCCAAGGAGGACAAGTAAATTCGTGAGCTTCTTATTAGGAAATATACTGAGCTGTGGTGTGGATAGTGATAGACTCTGTGTCCCTTGCTACAGTCCTGTCTACTGCCATATTCTAGGCATTTATATTTTTATATATATATATATATATATATATATTTTTTTTTTTTTTTTTGGTTTTTCGAGACAGGGTTTCTCTGTGTAGCCCTGGCTGTCCTGGAACTCACTCTGTAGCCCAGGCTGGCCTCGAACTCAGAAATCCGCCTGCCTCTGCCTCCCGAGTGCTGGGATTAAAGGCGTGTGCCACCACACCCGGCTTTTATATATTTTTTTAAAGATTTATTTATTTATTATATGTAAGTACACTGTAGCTGTCTTCAGACACTCCAGAAGAGGGCGCCAGGTCTCGTTGCGGATGGTTGTGAGCCACCATGTGGTTGCTGGGATTTGAACTCTGGACCTTTGGAGGAGCAGTCGGGTGCTCTTACCCACTGAGCCATCTCACCAGTCCCTATATTTATATTTTATAAACCTAAATTCAAGTAGATTGAATAATGTTACCGTGAAGTGCTTGGTAACACATTTCATCATTATTATCAAGTCTCATGTTATTTGATTTAGCTGGGCCCCAACCAGAGTCATGATTTGGACACTAATGTAGTGCTGTTGAAAAGTGGTAGAGACTTTAAGAGGAGTTAGTGTCTTTCTAATGAGCCTGGAAGAGTGAATACTCTGGTAAGAGTATATTTTTATGAAGCAAGTCTGTCCCTTTCTGCTTCCTTGTTCGTGTGTGCCTCCTCTTAGCTTCTCACTCCACTTCATCTCACGTATGAGGCAGCAAGACGTCCTCATGAAGAAGACTGGATACTGTCCCAGCACCCTTGATTTAAAAAATCTTGTGATAAAAATTACTTTTATATAGCAAATATAGATCTTCAAGTGTTTACTATATCAAGAGAAAATGAACTAGACAATATGCCAGTATTTTTACCAAAACTACTGCTCATAGGTTCTAAGCAATGCTTTGACTGGGCAGAGAGAAACTGAGTGAATAGGAGTTAGAATCAAAGGATTTGGACTAATACCATTTTCAAAATCCAGGTAAGGACCAGAGACAGTTGGTGCCAGGTTTTCCCCAGATCTCCTTGTTAACACAAGCTAACTTCTCTGCTAAAGTAAGAACGTCTGACCCTGGTCTTCTAATTCAGATACATTGTCTTTTATAACTCAAAACACACTCAAGTACTTTATACTCCTCATTATAAATATATAATCATAATAGGAAATGTAACTGTCACCTGATGCACACACATTGCCCCAGATAAGCTCCAAGGCCAACATCCTTAAAGGAGAAGCAGGAGCAAGGCACAGCAGGCAAGCTACAGATAAGCACATAGCCCCAGTTTTCACTTAAGCAGTGCACATATGGCTGCCCTGCTGCACTGATACTCATTATTAGTAATGGGTTTATAAAGAGCTAAAGATTAGCAAAGGAATTCAGAAGGTTGAAAGTACCACAGGCAACAAGATACACACATGCGCATGCAAATGACAGGGCACTATAACCCTGTTCCAACGGCATCATTGGTTCTTCCATTGATTCAGTAGGAAAAAGTCTATCTACAGGTGTAAATATCTAACTCAAAGCCAAAACATCTCACGTCCACACATATCTGTATATTTAGCATTAAAAATTCTTTTAAATAAGTGTTGGTGAGAGATAGAAGGTTCTAAAGAATTAAAGAAATGAGCCATGGCAGAAAAGGAGGAAGAAGAGGAAGAAGCTTGCCATAATTTGTAGTCCCACTTAAGTGTGTTATGCCTGCTGCTTCTTTGGAAATGCAAGACTGACAGTGCTTGTACTCTTCCTTATTTCTCCTCAAGATGATGAGGACACAGACACTACACAAACACAACCTCCTGAACATGCTGAGCGAAGGCACTGGTGAGAAAGAAATAGTTTTTTAGAACCAGACAGACAATGTTATATGATGGGGCTTGTCCATTGGTTTACTCTCATTCTCCCAACTCTGCTACAGTGATGCCATGAAGCTGGTGAACAAAAATTAGACAATCAGCCTGGTATAGGTCTCACATGTTTTCTTCCAAATGAGTCTTGGCTATCAGGAAAAAGAATATATTCTCCTTTAGTCTCAAACTTGATCCTGGTGGCAGTTGGAGCCTGTGTAACCAGAGATGACTCCTCTAACTAACAAAAACCTTAGAATCGATGAAAGGGACTCTAAATAACAACCACCTCATAATGGCCACAAAAACTGGTAATTTGGAGGCCGAAAGGTTGTCTACTTCCTTTAAGGAAAATTGTGGACAAAGAGGCAACATTTAAGCAGATTCCCTGGAACTCCAGGTCAATGGCATGCTTCAGTGTGATCAAATTTAATATGGTTTGAGGTTTTGCAGTAAAATCTCATCTGATGCTAAGCAAAAAATGGAAGTCCCTTTCCAGAGTCTTGGAAAGAATGTGAACTCACAATACTGAAAAAAAATAGGTTAAGCCAAACCAAAGGAAACAGACCTTAGGATGGAAGCTCTGCCAACACAGGCTGGACTGGCACAGATAATCACATATATTATCATTTTCCAAAACATCCTCTTTTGTGGAAGGCAATGTTACCACTTGGTCTGCCAAAACCATGTGATCGGCCATTAATAACAATCTCAGGTCAAGCAGGTCCTATGAATATCTTCTTAACCCTTTTATTTCAGAATGGTACTGTTGTAAACATTAGCCAGCATGTTCCTTAGTGCAAGTAACTTGAAGGCTTGGGGTAGCCCATAAGAAGTTTCAAGGAGTGGCTTGTATTCAGACATTGTAGAGTCAGTTTATAGGAAGACTGGAAACTCTCCTGGTTAATATTCAGGCATTCTGGGAAGCAGTTCCCATTTTAATTTGTGTCTGGAAGCTCAAATGTACTTCCATGAAAAGAAGTGAGGCTGCAAGTTAATGTTCTCGTAGTAAAAGAAGACAGCTTAAAAACCTTTCTCTGCAATCACATGTATAAACAAACAAAACACCAGCAGATGCTGAAATGCTCCTTTCACCCAGGCAAGCACTGTATCTATCTCTGTCATAATTCAATTTTATAAAACGCTCCACTTTGCAGAGTTTTTATACTTAAAGCAAAGTCAGAGTGTCTAAGTAGTATTTCATTTAGTACAAGGGCATTGTGAGAATTCACATCTGTTTCTCCCTCAATGTTCCTGTTATTCCTGGGAAGGGGAATACGGACAAACTTTACTTGAGTATTGAAATATACATTTGTTAGAAGATTTTGATTTGGGGCAAAGTACATATAAATGTTGCCATCTTAATCTTATCCAGTGCATGAATGTTTACCACCTTCATATTTTAAGGCAAACAGCATCACTCTCCATCTCCAGCACTGTTTCCACCTTGCAAATTGAACTCTTTGTCCTATGAGCAGTCACTGTCTATTCTTACCCCTTTAACAACTTGTACCACCATTCTACTTTGCTTTCCCCTGCACATGTGTTAAGTAGCATCAGTTACATCCTTTTGCAACTTTTTTTTTTTTTTTTTTGGTTTTTTCGAGACAGGTTTTTCTCTGTGTAGCCTTGGCTGTCCTGGAACTCTGTAGACCAGGCTGGCCTCAAAATACGCCTGTCTCTGCCTCCCAAGTGCTGGAATTAAAGGCATGCGCCACCATTTCCCAGCCTTTTGCAACTATTTGATTCACAAATTCAAAACAAATTTTAAGGAGGCTGTGGACACGTGAAAGAAATAGGTAGAGAGAATAATGGAGAAGTCGGGGTGGGGAAATTAAGATAGAAAGAATGAACTATGGTACACTTTGTTTAAAAATACCATTAGAGATACCTAAAATTTTGTATACTAATTTTAATAAGATTATATTTTAAAATGTCTCTAAGGTTCATATACACTAAAACAAATGTCAGAATTCCCTTCATTTAAAAAGATGAAATATATTTGTATATGGACACGCACATATAAATATATATAGGAATTTTGCTAACTCATTGATCTATTGATGGAAACATAGATTGCTATGGCAAACAGTGCTGCTATCATTACAGGTATACATATGTATATTAACGACTATATGTTCACTTACTTTGGCACTGGCATGGTGGAGTCATTCTGTTGTCAGATTTTGAAGAATTGTCATGCTCCTCTCCTTAGTTGTTACATTCCTACCAACAAGGTACAGAGAGCCTTCTGTGCACACATTCTCTCCTGGACAGAGGGTTCGGGCCTTCTGTACACACATCCTCTCCTGGACAGAGGGTTCGGACCTTCTGTGCATACATTCTCTCCTGGACAGAGGGTTCAACTTTCTGTGTGCCTTCTCCTTTCTGTCTTTCTTTTCTTCTTTTTTTGGCAATGAATTGTGATGCAAAGAGATTTTATTCTAAAAGCAGATGTATCATTTTTTTTTATTACCAGCATATATTGGTACCATATCTAGGAAATCCAATACTGTAAAAGTTTTACCCTTTTATTGATGGAATTAAAGGTTGCAGCTTTCAAGTTTAGGCCCTTGATTTATTTCCAGTTTATTTTTTATATCATGTTTGAGGATCGGTAGTGAGCTTTGTTGTTTTGTGTGTAGATGTACAGTTTTTCCAGCATCATGTTGAAAAGACTGTTCTTTGTCCCCGGGATAGCCTTGGGGCCTTCATACAGAACCATTCCCCACTGATTTTGAAAGCTTCTCTCATTGCCTTCTGGGATGCTTCTTGTTTGGAACTATGTTTATTCCAGGAACACATAGTTTGGTTACAAAAGCACTAACTGTGGATGCCCCAGAAAACTGTTTTTTCTTTTCAGGGTTGTTTTGTCTATTTGTGGTGTCTTAAAATTCCATCTGATTTTTAGAAGTAATTCTTTATCTCTAAAAAATGCCACCATTGGGATTTTGATAGCAATGCTGTTGATTCTTCATGTGGGATGATATGATATAGAACTAAGGCTTCTGATTGAGGTATATTTGATATCTTTCTTTTCTTTAATTTCTTTCAGCAATGTCTTTACACTCTTAGTTTACTAAATTCATTACTTTTTATGATTTTCACATTGTTTTTGGTTGAAATTTGTTTTCTTAATTTCAACTAGGATTATTATTGTTAGTGTATTGTTGTGGGCTAGGTATGCAAAGCATCCTGTAGGCTCATGTGTTAAGTACTTGGTCCGCAGATGGTGGTGAATTTGAGAAAGTTGTGGAACCTTTAGGAGGTAGACATTCGCTGGAGGAAGTGGTCAATAGGGTGTGACCTTGAGGTGTTATACCCAGCATTATTTCCTGTTCCATTATTTCTGATTTCTAAATAGGCATGCAATATCACATGCCAGCTTCCTAATGCAGCAGATACTTCCTCCCTGCCACAAGACTGTATCCCTGTGGAACTGTAAACCAAAGTAAACCTTTCTCTCTTAGATTGCTTCTTGCCATATTATTTTTATTTATGCTTACTTATTATTTTATGTGTGTATACAAGTGTGTGGCACAAGCATTACACACACATATACACAAACACACACACAAAGTTGTAGAATAACACAAAAGAGTCTGAACCCTTTGCTATCACATAGGTCCAGAGATTGAACTCAGATCATCAGGCTTGTGGGCAGGCACCTCTGCCTGCTGAGCCATCTCACTAGGCTATTATTGTTTTCTAACTCCATAGTTGTAATCAGAGGACATGCTTTGTAGGCTGTTATTTAAAATTTGTTTGACTTAAATTGTGACCTACATGTGGTCTATCCTAGAGAATTTTCCAAAGGTAAGTGAAAAAATCTTAAATTTTTTATTATGTTCATATATGTTCATGTGTGTGTGTGCATGTGTGTATGTGTATGCACACATGTACATGTACTGTTGATTTACTTAGTTTATTATTCTTTTATACCTCTATCTGTAGAAATATCTGTAAGTCTTTCAGTTTTTGTTGCAGATATTGTTATGGTTTCCTGTTACTTTTTTGCTTTAATGGAACCTTTATTAATATACAATGTTATCTCCTCCAAACACTTTATTTAAGCCTATTTGTCTATAATGTGTGCTTTTGGCATCCTTGTCAAACACTGAGTTGTTGTAGTTACACATACTAACATTTAGGTCTGCTACTCTCCTGTAGATCTACATGTCTGGTTTTGTGTTAATAGTAAGCTGTTTTATTACTCTGGCTCTGCGATATCTCTTGAAATCTGGTATAGCACTCACTTCAGCATTGTCCCACACAGGATTGCTGTGGCTCCTTGGGGTTTGTTGTGGGTCCATATGAACTTCAGGATTTTTTTTTCCTAATTCCTTAAAGAATGCCATAGGGATTTTGATTGTTAGAACAAATAAATATCTAAATATCTCTTGTTAGGATGGTTGTTTTCACATTTTTAAATTTTATTTATTTATTTATTACACTCCAGATTTTATTCCCCTTTCAGTCCACCCTCTGACTCTTCTACACCCCATACCTGCCCCAAACCCTGTCTCTGTGAGGATGTACCCATCCACACACCCACCCCACCAGACCTCTAAACTTCCTAGGACCTTTAGTCTCTTGAGGGTTAGTTGCATTTTCTCTGACTGAACCCAGACCCGGCAGTCCTCTGTTGTATGTGTTGGGTGAGGGGGGGTGGGGTGTTTCATATCAGCTGATATATGCTGTCTGGTTGGTGGTCCAGTATTTGAGAGATCTCAGGAGGTTCAGATTAATTGAGACTGCTGGTCTGCCTACAGGGTCACCCTCTTCCTCAGTTTCTTTCAGCCTTCCCTAATTCAACAACAGGGGTCAGCTGCTTCTGACCATTGATTGGGTGCAAATACCTGCATCTGTCTCTTTCAGCTGCTTGTTGGGTCTTTTGGAGGGCAGTTATGCTAGGTCCCTTTTTGTGAACACTCCATAGCCTCAATAATAGTGTCAGGACTTGGAACCTGCCCTTGAGCTGGACTCTGGGCCTGTCTCTGGACCTTATTTTCCTCAGGCTCCTCTCCATTTCCATCCCTTCAGTTTTTTCAGACAGGAACAATTATGGGTCAGAGTTTTGACTGTGGTATGGCAACCCTCTCTTTTTCACTTGATGGCCTGACTTCCTGCTGGAGGTGGGCTCTATAAGTTCCCTCTCCCCAATGTAGGGCATTTCATCTAATGTCCCTTCCTTTGAGTCCTGAGAATCTCTCCCCTCCCAGGTCTCTGATGCATTCTGGAGTGTCCTCCCCAAACTCCTACTTCCTGAGGTTGCCTGTTCCATTCTTTTTGCTGAGGGACAGATGCTGCTTTATGTTAAACCCTAAGAAAGAATTTTAGCAACATATATTCACCAGAATCTCTAACTATAAAAAAAAAAGATATAAACGTGCAAAAGAATAGTGGATATATGCTTTAGTTAAAATGATTTCATCATTTAACTCATGACCTTAGCTGGTTTTTCTAAAGGCTATTATATTTCTGTCTTTCTTGCATTTAAAAGTTTGCTCAGATTTTCTACATTTAAAAACTGTTGGATCTTAATTATATTTTGTCATCAGTTCTTAGACTCAGCTAAATTTTTCTTTTTAATATTTCAAACAAAGACACCTTGATCAAATAGGACACTATATGAAAGTAATACTAAATTTAAAGCAGGGAGAACTTATTTTGGTACTTCAATAGTAGTTTCTCACAAAGAAATTTTTCTAGTATTCAGTTTATGCATGCTGATTTATGTTGAGAATTAAGCTCAATCTCATTTGTTTTATTCCTTTTTGATATAATTTTATTTTTCGCTTTAAAACTATTCTGGGTTTATAAAGTCATTTGAAAGTAGTTCATTTCACACTGGCTTTGTATAACACTTATTTCAAAAGAACACAGCTAAGTGTGAAAGAGGGAAATTTTTATGTATATAAACAAAACAGGAACATGAAGCTAAAGTAATGAGTAGGATAGCAAATGAGTAGGAGGCCAGCCTTGAGCAGGCTAAATAGACCTTAAGTGCTTGCCAAGGTTAGACCTTACAACCCAGGTGGAGTCAATTTCCTACAGGACTAGGCTGCCCACTGAGCTTGCTTTGCAACACGATGCAGCTGAAACAAAGCAACATAATTCAACTGAAACAAAGGATGGGTCTATGGGCTCTCTCTTAAACACGTGTTGAATATTAAGCTTTGAGCCTTGATCAGAAAATTTTGTCTTAGCTTCATCCTTCTCTCCCACCCCATCCATTTCATTTCCAGCACCCCCTTTCAGTTCATCCATGGCTGCTGGATGGGTACAGCAAAGCAGAATTTTTTCCAAGATCTAAAAAGAACACTAAACTATTGATATTTGAGTAGTAACTATTTTGGGAGTTGATAGTAATGTACTAAGATAATCAGGAAGTCATAAGGTTCGTGGAGTAGGTAGAAGAGCTGAAAACATATTATGAAGTAAGTCAGAGAGAAAAATGAAATTCCAATAGTCACTAGTATCAACTTGTATAATTAAATTCACTCTTTTGGACACTGATACCAGAGTAATGCTGAGAAATTGTTTGGTACTGCATGCCATTTTCAGAAACTGTAAACTACATGTATCACTTTTCAACAGCCAATTGTCAAGAGGAATAAGTAAGCACGCAGTCATATTTTCTTCTTCTCCCTCCTCCTCCTCCTCTTACCTTTTGGATTCATATCGACCCTGGGGGCAGATAATCTTCAGCTTGAATCTTGGGATTTTATGTAACACAATGATGAAATGTTATATTGTTTAGACAGACAACAAAATACATGGCTATAAAAGTTGTCTGGAAAGCGCAGGAAAGGAAGGGCCATGCACTGCTGCTGGGAAAGGGAAATTGCTGTCTGGGCTCATGAGCTGGCATGCATGCTGGATGGCTTCCGTGGTTTTTTCTGTTGTTGAAAAAGCCAGAGAAAAGACTAACATGGGTTCTGCAGTCTCTACCACAATGAGGAAGATGATAAGAGTAGTTAGGTGGGTGTTTTGCTTGTGTGTTGCCCCTCTAGAACATTAAATTACTATCCAGACTGTCTAAATTATTAATTATTTAAACATGGACAACCTAATTTGGTATGTCTTGGGTTTTTATACAGCTTGCTATTAATGCAAAGAGATAGCCCTTATATCTTCCAAATTATGATATTTAAACCATAGTGATCAATGGCGTAGAAAGTAAATGCCTCTTGTAATTTTGTATGTTATATGCATTTATAGGGTGTTCATAGAGAAATAGTGCTAGATTAACTACATTTTTTTCTTTCAATCAGAGGATCTTGCATGAAGGATGGATTTTTCAAATAATGAAAATGAATGGTAACAATAGCTTTGGTCTCTGATGCAGGTAGCACTGGGAATCAGAAGCAGGCATCACAACTTGTCTTTTCTCCTTGCACCTGTTTCTGTTTACTTTTGAAGAGCTAAAGGAGACACCTGCTAAAGAAAAACTGTGTCTTTAAAAGACACAAGGATGAAACCCAGCCTTTGGGAATTCCAGGAAATAGTGTTCTTTTGAGGAAGAGAGGTGTTCTCTAAGTCTCCGAGAGGAAAATAGTGGGATCAAAGGCGCATTTGTCACATCAGTGAACTCAAAGTTCCTATCACAGGTCTTATTGTGTGCATTGGGGGAGGTACATATGCATGAGTATACAAGTATGTGTGTGTGTGTGAATAAGTGTGAGAAGGATAGAGAACAGACCAAAAACAAAAACAAAAACAAAAACAAAAACAACAACAACTCGGGTGTGATTCTTAGGCACAATTCATACTGATTTAGGCAGCATTTTTGTTTGTTTGTTGTTTTGGTTGTTTTGTTTTTTTAACTGACCTAGGATTCACTAAGTAAGCCAGAAGAAGTTCCAGGGACCCACATGACTCCACCTCCCTGGCTCTGGAGTTACACTCCACACGTCCATGGCCTAGAGTTTGTTCCTTTGTCTGCTTGCTTTTGTTTTACTTTGGTTCTGGATAATTGAACTCAGGTCTTTGGGCTTGCAAGACAATCACTTTACCAACTGAGCTACCTCCTCAATCCCACAATTTTATTATAAAAAGGGTAAGGGCCTAAATATCACCAAAAGATTTAATCATGCTTATACTGTGTTCTATTACGAGTGCATTGTTGCTTTAATCAGACTTCTAAAAATGTTTCATAAGTATGTGTGGCATACAATCACTTGGTATTATTTTTCTCACTGTGGTTTGAACTTTTAAAAATTTACAAGTTCATAGAAAAGTGGTTTAAGTTTTATAGAGGACATTCTTGTAAACACAGTTGTGTCTAGAATTAATTTTTATTATAGTTGTTGTATCACATACCCATTTGTGTAGTTCTGTGTTCACAAATCAGCTAATCCATTTTTACTGTTTGTAAATATAGGAGGTATATAAGAGTTTTCTTTCCTCAAACATTTTCAGTATTTATAGTATGTGTGTGTACATATATACACACATATACAAATGTATATACATATATAATTTACATATGTGAGACACACAATTTAAAAAACAAATTTTTGTACGTTTCCTGTGTACACACATATGCAGGTGCTCAAGGAGGCCAGAAGAGGGCATCAGTCCCTCTGGAGCTTGCACTGCTGGCAGTTGTGAGCCAGCGGATGCAGATGCTGAGAACCCAACTCTGGTCCTCGTCAGCAGCAGTAAACTAAACCCTGAGCCATCTCCCCAGGCTCCAAAGATGAGAATTTAAACAGAATACTTAGAAGAGAATTGACACACTCTTGTCAAGATACAGAACATCTTAACCATCTGGAAAGTTCTTGTGCTCCAACCCCAGTCCCAGCTCCATCTGGCCACACAATCACTGCTCCGATTTTTTACCCCTACCATACAAGAATGTTGCCTGTTCTAGAATTGCATTCTAATGGATCAATGCAATATGCACTTTTCTGGGTAAATCCTCTTTTCACTAAGAATTATTTTTGATATGTGTCAAGATGTGCTGTGCATATGAATGGCTTATTTATTTTTTAATTGCTGAATGCAATTTCATTGTAACAGCCCATAATTTGCTAATGGATTATCTAATTATAGATGTCTGGGTCAGAAAATGTTCAGTATGTAACAGGTAGCGTATTTGTAGTGAGAACACCACCACAGTATGGGACATATGGACATAGGTATGGTTTCTTACTTGTAAAGGACAGACACTCTTTATTCTTCTGAGCGTTACAAGAGGAGGTCATAGTCACCAATATCATAAGTCGTCTTACTGGTAGGTTTTAATGAGTCGTTTTCAGTTTTGTGTTCTGTGTTCCACTTGAAATAAATATAATTTGTTCCTTTCAATTCCTACATGCAGCGAAGATTGAGACAAAGAAAGTAAAAACTGACTTGAGGTGTAGTCTGACTTCCCTAAACTCAATGGGAAGAGCAAAAATGTATGTGCTCGGCTGGACAAGCCACCACAGGCTTCTCCCCCACAGCCGTCCTGTCAAGTCACTAAAGTGCTGTCTGCAAAGAGACATCTTGCAAGAACTCTTCTGCAGACTGACATTCAAACCGGAGTCTTGTGCATGAATGTAAGAAATGGCCTCATAAAATCTCCCATGGTTAGTTTTTTTTTTCCTTTTTTCAGAAAGATTCTTGATTCCTAAGGAGAAGAGAGTGAAGAAAAACGAAAGCATGTAACTGAAGCTAATTGCAAAATGCTTTTTGTGTAAAGGGATTTTTTTTAAGTGAGTTAAGTGCTTTGCTTGCTATTATCAGCAAAGCCATGTGAGTTTCACAGACAGGCTGCAGCTTCGCAGCTAGCATGGGAAGAGTCAGGTAATATGAACCAGCAGAAATCACAGAGCTTACTATTCAAAAATCAAAACTCCTGTGTATTGATTTGTAAACCTACATTCTCTCCAGTCTCTTCTGAAGCTCCTCACATATGTCATTTTGCTACAAACACTGATGACTTTTCATTAAAATTTGAGGCAAGGAGCCTGGGGACTCTTATGGAAGAATAGGAAGAAGGATTGCAGGCCCTGGAGTGGATAGGAACCCCACAGGAAGACCAACAGAGTCAACTAACCTGGACCCTTGGGGGCTCTCAAACACCAACCAAAGAACATATACTGGCTGAACCTAGGCCTCCCCACACATATGTAGTAGATGTGCAGCTTGGTCTTCAAGTGGGTCGCAAACAACTTGAACAGGGGCTATCCCAAAAGCTGTTGCCTGTGCATGGGATATATTCTACTTAGCTGGGCTGCCTTGTCTGGCCTCCGTGGGAGAGGGAGCTGCTAGCCTCACAGAGACTTGAAGTGTGGAGTGGATGGATGGTGGGGTTGGGGGAGGATACCTGGCAGGGGGACCCCCACCTGATCAGAGGAGAAAGGGAGGTGAGAATGGGGGAAAGATTGTGGCAGGAGGTGACCATGACAGTATGTAAAGTAAATAAGTAAAAAGTAAATCATTAAAATTATTTAAAAAAAAAAAACTCCAAAAGGAGTCACCTGAATCAGACAGTTAACTCAGTGATATTTGGAAGGATTCTACAATGACCAAGTTTACCTGAATAAGCCTGTGTGGAGTGACAGAAAAGTGACACTGGAGGCTGAGGAGCTGGACCTGAGCCTTTCTCCTTAGGCTGAGGAGCTTGCCTTCAGATGTTCTTTTATTATGCTTTCTTAACCAAAGGAAAGAGATTCCAGACAAGGCAGAACCCAACATTTCTACTTTTTATTTGTGTCAAGCTTTTGAGAGGGGCTTAGACAAGACCACATGAGGGCTAATGAATAACACTGTGGGCTCCATGGGAACCCAGGGCCTCTGTCTGCCTTAATCCTTTGTTAGCCCAGGCACATTACAATGAGGTCTTTGGTCAGTGAACTCTGACCAGGCTGGCCTCGAACTCAGAAATCCGCCTGCCTCTGCCTCCCGAGTGCTGGGTGTGTGTTTCTGATACAGGTGGGAAACGTACAAAACACAATGCCTGATTATAGTAAAACATTTTTTCTGATTCTACTTTTAAGACATCCACTACATCAACTGACTCAGGCTTTCCTTGTGTGTGTTAGCTTGCTTATTACTTTCTGCTACACACTGATGAGTTGGGGAAGACAAAGGCCTAGACTGTAAAGTCCAGCAATGCAATGCCAGTAGGAATCCCAGCTCTCCAAATATTTAGTGTTGAGAATGGGACACCAACCCTTCCTCTGCTTGTTCTCACCTTCCTGTTATGAGCACATTTCTTGGGCTTATTGGGAGTGTTTAGCATATTACTCTTTGTAAAGCACTTGAGACAGCTCTGGAACTGTATCAACTTTACAGTTGGTGTTATTGTACCAGATTCCTGCTTACAAAGAAGGAATGCTTACCACAAGATGATGCTGTTCTGAAGGAGCCGTAGTCCAAAGGAAACCGTGGCAAGTTTGTATCTGAGCCAGGGTGTGTACCCTGGCTTATTTGACATTTGAATTAGTGAATCAATTTTGAAGAGCTACACATCACTAATTCTTCACCCAAACACATGCCAGGAAGCTCTCAGTCTGCTCAGGTAGTCTGGCTCTATGTCAATGGGCTCTCCTCTAAGACGATATGATCAAACATGGCCCAAGACCTCCAAATGGATTGCTTCAACTTTATAAGCCACCTGAAGTAGTGTGGGTGTCAGTGCAGGAGAGTAGGGAAGGAGGGGAGATGTAAGTAAGGAGCGGTGAGCAGTTCATGGTGGGCTCCAGAGTGAGTTCTTCTCACCCAGCACAGCTGTTGCTATAATTCTGTCTTCTCAGAAACACCATTCTCTCCAGCCCTTCCCATTGTGCCTCCCTATTCCTTTTCCAGATTTATTTCTCTTGGGGGAGAGATTAAGAATAATAAAAGAATTGCACAACTTTGCCTCCCTTTCTGCTGTCGCTAAAATTATGCTGATTTACTGACCACAAAACATCAGCAACTCAAAAAGAAAAGTCTGCCAGAAGTCAGCTCTGGGAGGGAAAATAAACACTAAGACCAGCCGGAGAAGGCAGTTTGAAGTCAAGAGGGCAGGTCACAGTTGGACAATCTTGCCAGTTCTGCCATTTTTCAGCACTGGCTGAAGACCAATACCTGAAACAAAGCCAAAAGCAGAATAAGGAGAGTTAAGAGGTGACATCAGAAAAAATACTTCTAAGATACACTTAAAAGAAGTATTAGGTTTTTTAAGAGAGAGGAGAGGAGAGGAGAGAGGAGAGGAGAGGAGAGGAGAGGAGAGGAGAGGAGAGGAGAGGAGAGGAGAGGAGAGGAGAGGAGAGGAGAGGAGAGGAGAGGAGAGGAGAGGAGAGGAGAGGAGAGGAGAGGAGAGAGATGAATCAAGCTGCACTGTTATCCTGTGGGGCTTCTTTCAAGATACCAATTAGCTAGTTTTGACCGATGCCCACACACATAGTATTCACGTATGCACACAGGTATAGACAAACAACTTTTGAGAAAAACTCACAAAATTCTGAAGAATAATTAAACGCTTCTAGTATTTCAAGAGATTGAAAGATTCTCAGTTGTGTTAATTTCCCCTAAATTCGATTACTAATTATAAATAAACATTCTCTGTAAAGATGCCCAAGAAAGCACCATCAGATTGAGTCATGCAGCAATGAGAGCGAGGGTGCATGAGTTTGAGAGCAGACTCTCTATGGTTGAGCTCTGCTGCTTGGCTCTGGTAACTTGAAGCTCATTCTCCAAAGCAACACCTACTACTAGGGACAGAGATTTTCTCCTCCAAACTGGTGCATTTCTCCTTGTCAGAGTCCCATCCTTGAATGAGTGCTCAAATATCCTGGATTTAGTTTTGGAAAAAAATTAATAAAAAATTTTCTAGTCTATAAAAAAGCCTCCTGACTGGAGAGATGGATCAGGGGTTAGGAGTACTAGTTGCTCTTGCAGGGGACCAGGTTTGGTTGCCAGTACTCATATCATGGTTCACAGCCTCCTGTTTCTTCAATTCCATGGCATCTGACCTTTATTGACCTCTACAAGCACTAGGCACGAGTGTGGTACCTACCTATAAGAGCAGGCAAAGCACTCACACTCAAAAAATAAATCCAAAGAAGAGGAGGGAGAGAGAAAAAAAAGAAGGGAATGAGAAGCAGAAGGAAAAGAAGTCTAAAGATGTCTTGAAAAGAAGAAAGTTCCAACAGGGAAAAACTGGATCAAGTTGCTAGAGCCTTTGAGGTACCCATCTTACTCAGTGACCCACAGAGGAGAAGTGTGGTTCTTCCTGTACATAAGCCAGGAGATAATGAAGATATTCCTCAAGAGATGGACTCACAGCTGTGTGGCTCAGTTAAACATCAATAGTGACCACTCCAGTTCTCACACCTTAGCCTCTGGGGCGCCACTGACCTGGAAGTGGTGCCCCATCCTTCTCCTAGGATCAGCCACACGGTGATCTGATTTATCACTGAAGCTCTTCCTGGGTGATGACTGACCCCCAGCTTCATCTTCAGTTTCTTCAAGGTTAAGCTCTTTTTATTCTCAAAGTCTGTACTTACAGTGCTCTTTGAAATATTACTTATTTCTCTGCCATCTAGCTGGTACTTAGGCTGACTCTTCCTCTTTGTTTTCAGAGAATCCCAGGCATACCAGGTAATGTGCTGCCTTTGATCTTTTTCATGCCATGCCCCTTGCAGATTGGGTTCAAGAAACACTACACCACTGACCTCAGAATGCTAACTTGCTATTAGAAATTAAGGCGGAGCAACCATAAAGTTATTTCTGTTGCTATGTAATAATTGTACATTTTCTACTGTTATGAATCATAATGTAAATATCTGCATTTTTCAGTGGTTTTAGGGGACCCCTGTGAAAAGGTCATCTCCCAACAATGGGTCATGACCCATAGGTTGAAAACCACTGGATTAGAGAATCTAAAGCCATGCCTTTGCCTTTTTCTTATTTCTAATCCCAGTGAAAAGGAATTAGGACAGGGTACTCTTATAGATTCAGTATTTCCAGACTCTGACAACTAAGGAAATAATAATGAGATGAAATAGAGGACAGAGATGAAATGAAGAAGATGTGAGAAGGCTCTGTGCTTGTTTAGAAGACAAAAGAGTATATGTCAACACCATAAAGCTCCAAATCTGTGTCAAAGATGGGTGTAGAGAGTGGCGGAAAAGAAACCATGATAACTACTTCAGCTTTCAAGTCATCAAATCTTTTCCCCTTTGTTGTCCCACTGATGCCCTTCATAATTCCTTTCATCTGGTGAGTTAGTATCTTACAGTTCATTCTTCAAGTTCCCGAGGGATGCAAGTGTTGCTGATGCAGTTAGGAGACCCTGACACTGGTGTATGCCTTTAGAAACAGACCAGTCAAACATCTCCACCTCCTCAGACCTAGCCCTTTCATATGGCTTCCAATGCTGTTTCATGATAGAATCTTTCATCTTTGGAGAATATATTTGAACAACCCAGTCACTGTTGGTGATTCTGGTTTGGTCCGTGTGTCACAGGGAGTTTCTTTTCCAGGTATGGTTCTGTTCTGAGTCCGGCTGCAGACTTTAGTCAGGAAGAGCCCCAGAGCCTGCCTGTACTTCCTTTTTTTTTTTTTTTTTTTTTTGTCAATTCCAAGAACCATTTAGATATGTAGTGGTAATGAATTGCTAAATCATTTTGGAAACATCTAGAAAGTTTTGTTTGGGATTAAATGCATGACTTATGGGAAACCCTTCTCTCCCGGGAGTCAGTGAAACACAGTTTTCTAAGAGAAGTGGAATGATTCCTTAGCTCATTCTCTGTTTTGTTGTTGACTCAATCTAAGCAAGGTATAACTCAGCCTGTGTTGTGACAACCGCTAATTTGAATTAGATAATTCAAAACAATGATCAGGGATTCAGTTACTCAGCTAGCAGAAAAAGCCAAACGCAAGCGATTGCACCAGTATATGTAATAGACATTTCAACAACAGTGCATCTGCATGCTCCTTATAAAATAGCTAATTTAAATATGTTACTTCAGTAGTTAACAACAGTATCGGGCCAGCATTGCTCAAGGAAATAATAGTACAAGAACATTCAGAGTTCTCATGTTGAAGGAATAAGGGGAGTTAAGAATTTGTTTTACCACAAAACAGACAAGCATTCCGTCCTCTGCTCTACCCACACACCCAAAGGCACACAGTAAAGTTTTCTGGTTTTTTTTTTTTTTCCCCCCCATAAAGAAGTTTATGTGATATCGCACAGGGGCTGGGGTGGGGGAAGATTTTCCATAATCTTTATGATCCCCTCCATGAATAACTTCTGTGATCTGAATGTAAATCAGAATTGATTTACATATAAGAGTGCCATTTAAGAAAATATTGTTCATCAAAACTAAACCTCATGCAATTTCTTGCCTACTGTGACTTTCTGCTTTCTCCAAAAGCAACTGAAAAGGCTGGATTCGGAATCCTGTCCTCAGCACTTCTTAGCTGTGTGATACCTGGCAATGCCACTTAACCACGGGGACTTTCAGTTTCCTTCATCCTTCGGTGGAAACAACAAGGCTCTTTTGAGAATAAACCAGACATCATATGTTTATCTAGTCATAGTAATTGGGAAGCTCTCATTAAAATATTTTAGAATGCTGTGGGAAGTGTTTATATTATTTTACTTTATTTTATTTTCAGTTCTTCTAGCATTTGCATTTACATGCCTTGTGTTGCAAGTACTTTGTAACATTTGGTCCTTATTAAACAGATATACTTTTAACTGCCATTAGCCTAACTGGTGTAGTGATTCCTCAATGAGACCCCATTCTTCAGGAACATTTTTATTTGTTACATTCAACACCTGCATAGTCTCTGGAGGCTAGTCAAATGATGCATGGATAAACTGAAGGCAACCAGGCCCTTTAGCATTGGCCTGTCCGAAGGCTGAGGCATGGTTAAGCTAGGATATGGAAGCCTTGGAAATTTAGTGAGTGTCTGTCTTGGAATAAAAAGCTTTAAAAATGACTGGGGGTATAGTTCGATGGTAAAACAGTTTTCTAGCATGCAAGATGGTCTAGATTAAATCCCCTGTATCAATGTCACACAAGCAGCATTAATGATAACAGAATCAGACAGATGTGCAAGTCCATGAAAAGCTTGCCAGATGTAGAGGATGAATATCATGAAATTCTACAATAGTGATTAAATGCAAAATATCTACAGTAAACTATTTTCATAATACATTTTCATAACCTAAATAAAATACCTATATGAAAATTAAAGTTTTTCAGCAGATGTCACAAATACTTAATGAGAAAATGATTCTCTTCAAAACTGGGAATGAGCCTGTCTAGTCAATAGTATGCTCAAGTTCATAGTGAAATAGTCATTATGCTAAGGCTACCAAAAGACAGAGAAAGGAAGTGAGGGATGGGGTTGTCATCCCAGTCACAGCTCTGACCCAGAATTGTTCCTGTCTGAAAGAATTACAGGGAAGGAAATGGAGAGGAGCCTGAGGAAAAGAAGATCTAGCGACAGGCCCAAAGTGGGATCCAGCTCAAGGGGAGATCCCAAAGCCTGACACTATTACTGAGGCTATGGAGCACTCACAAAAAGAGATCTATCATGACTGCTCTCCGAAAGTCCCAACAAGCAGCTGAAAGAGTCAGATGCAGATATTTAACCCAACCCATGGGCAGAAGCAGATGACTCCTGATGTTGAATTAGGGAAGACTGAAAAAAGCTGAGGAGAAGGGCGATCCCATAGGAGGACTAGAGGTCTTACAGGACCCCCATTTCAAACACTGGGCCACCAACCAGGCAGCATACATCAGCTGATATGAGGCCCCCAACACACAAACAGCAGAGGACTGCTGGTTCTGTGTTCATTCAGAGATGATGCACCTAACCCTCACGAGACTGGAGGCCCCAGGGAGTTTAGAGATCAGGTGGAGTGGGAGGGTGGGGGCATGCACCTGGAGACTGGGTGGGTTGGGGAGGAGGTGTGGGATGTGGAGCAGTCAGAGGGTGGATGGTGATGGGGGAGCAGTGAATGGAATATGGAGTGTAAAAAATAAATTAAAAATAAAAATAAATTTAAAAAAAGCAAGGGAAAGGAATGAGATTTTGAAATGAAAAAATAAAGCTAATTTCTAGTGTCTTCTGTTCATGTGTTTTTATGTGAAAAATATTCACATGGCAAACCATGAGAAATTAAAATAGCAGAATTTAAAATACTTATTTTTTTCCTTTTTTAAAAAAATAGATTTTTTTCTCATATAATATATCCTGATTACAGTTTTCCCTCCCTCTTCTCCTATTCCTCTCCACCTCCCCTCTCATCTGGATCCATCCCCTTTCTTTCTCTCATTAGACAATAAACAGGCTTCTAACAGATAATAATAGAATATAACAAAAATAAAGTCTAAGATAAAAACAAAAACTATCACAACAAAGAGCAAACCAATAGAAGGGAAAGTGTCCAAGAGAAGCAAAAAATCAGAGACCCACTTGTTCACACGCTCGTGAGGGAACCCATAAAAACCCTAAACTGGAAGCTATACTATATACACAGAGGACTGTGTGCCGACCTGTGTGTGTCCTGTGTATGTTAATTCAGTCTCTGTGAGTTCCAGTGAGCTTTGCTCATGCTGATGGAGAGGGCCTTGTTTTCTTAGTGTCTTCCATCCCCTCTGCCTCTTAAACATTCCATGTCTTCTGAGGGGTACCCTGGGCCCTGAGGGGAGGAATTTGATGGAGACATCCCATTTAGGGATATGTTCCAGGGTCTCTCACTCTCTGTGTCATGTCTGTCTGTGGGTATATATATTTATTCCCATCTGCTGCAGGAGGAGGTGTCTCTAATTATGGTTGAGCAAGACACTGGTCTGCGAATATAGCAGAATATCATTCTGTGTATAAAATCAATACTCAAAAGATTCAGCCAGGCATAGTGATTCATGCCTGAAATCCCTGCACATGGAGGATATAGAAAGAACATCTCCAGTTTTTGGCAAGCTTAGAGTACAAAGTGAGACCCTCTGGGGTCAGTTTGTTTCTATGTATCAGGAACTGTTAGAAAGGAAATGTAACAACTGCCTTTATAATGCAAAGCACTCTAACATCTTGCAGCTGGTAACCCAGAACAAATGTTAAGGCAATGGTTCTGGGTTTTTATAAAGACACCACAGTGCATTCAAAGAAATTAAAAAAATGCAAGCCTAAATTGTGTGTCATAAAATATAATGGATGGAAAAATTCAGGCATATTCATTCTTTCTAAAATATTGAAATATATACTCCTGTAGAAAAGCCAGATGAAGGTTTGGAGTGATGGCTCAGTGGTTAAGAGCAGTGGCTGCTCTTCCAGAGGTCCTGGGTTTCATTTCCAGCTTCAAGGGATCCAATGCCGCCTTCTGGCTTCCTTGGACACCAGACCTGCATGCGGTGAACAAACATATATGCAGGCAAAATATCCATACAGACAAAACAAAAACAATATTTTTAATTAAAGGAAACAAAGCCAAGATGAGAAAGTTAACGTACTAGAAACAAGAACTCAGTGTAATGTAGCCCAGTGACAACAGTGTAGTCGTGGAACATCAGTGGGGAATAAGTTAACCGTCTATTGAAACTAGGTCAAAGAAGCTAGGAGCTACCCATTGTAAATGGAAATAGCTGACATTTTACAATAAAACTGCTCAAATCTGATCTTGTAGCACAGAGTACTAATTGCAGTTCAAAAGTACAGAGGAAATGTGTAGAAAGAAGCTCCACGTGCTTCTCTCTGTGGGCGCCTTGTTTCCGTTACAGTTTCAAGTCTGTGGGCAGAAACGGAAGTTTACAGCGCATTTGAAGCTGGTTGTGTAAATGGCATTGCTGTGAGGAGATGACTGATTTGTCTAGATTTGGAGGCAAAAGCTAAGATTCTCAACGAGAGAAGAGAGACCATAGGCAAACGGACATATTATTGCCTGGGTTGTGGCTTTTCATTCAGAATACCTTTGTTTAAATATATAAATAAATCTTTTGTGTATATGGAAAATTCTTCTAACTTCTAAAAAAGCTTTGTTAAACTCTTCTTTAAAAACATTTTGAGCTGTATAACTTTTTAAAAATTATGCTCATATCCTTCTGTAGGGTGTAGCTGGATCTATCCCCACACTCCAGGCTTCTAAAAGGAAACACATCTTGCACACCAGCCCATTCCCTTGTTGACCTGAATTCTTTCTATATAAATAATTCCAACCTCTAGGCCTAACCCTGCCTACACATCTTCTTTTCTGCCTCAACGTGCTATGTTTGAGAGACACTGAACTTAAAAAATAAAAGGAGTCACATACCCAGATGTTGCTGCAAAACAAACAAACAAACCCCAACCCAACCCAACCCAAACAACAACAAAAATAAAAACAAACTATGGGAAAGATCAAGGCAGTATCCCTGCTCCAAACCCTACTGGTGCTGTAGAAATGACCGCCAATAAGAATTACCTAGATGAACCCTAGGACACAGAATTTAAAAGAACGACCATCATTTTCATCAAATAATTCTAGGAGTTTAAAGAAGAGAAACAAGTCAATACAATAAAGAGAATAAATGCTTGAGTGATGCACAAGGAAATACAAAGTTTTCCCAGGAATTGAAAATGAAATTCAGGAAAGAAATAGAAACTCGAGAGAGGGCCCAACTTGATATGAAAACGGACTTGAAATCCCCAATAACCCAATTAAAAAAGGAAAGACAAAGACCTTCAGGTAGAATGAATCAAGCAGAAGGGAGAAGAATGTCAGGACTCAAAGTAAAGGATGCAGACAAAGTAAGTAAGGAATTTGGAATTCTTCCTAAAACACCAAAAGAACATAGAGGAAAACTGGGATACTATGAAAGAGCAAACCTTTGCATAGGTTAGAAAATGGAGAAGAACACCAGGTGAGAGGCATAAACTTGAAACTCTGAAACTGAGAGGAAAAAGGCCTGCAGTCATTCAGGAAGTGGTGCTGAGAGAACTGACCTGTAGTTTCACATCACATTGAAAATTTCCCTGACAAAGGAAACAACTGTGAGTGAACAAGTACCTACAGAATAGGAAAACAATTATCTTCTGCTAAAATGAAGAATTGATACCTAGAATATACAATACTCAAAGCCTAAATATCAAGGGATTAAACAAACCAACCAATAAATCACTGAAGAAACGAACAGGCAGTTCTCAGAAGATGAAGAACTGCATAGCAGTTTCCTCCTAGGCTAACTAACGCCTTTTATCCTACAGGGAAACTTGTTATGACCTAAGGTATAAAAGTAAAGAAAAACATCAGGATACTTAGGACAGGATGTTTACAAGGAGGTGAAACAACAGAATGTTCTAGTGGGAGATGAAACACTCCGTCCTGCAGGAAAGCTCCGTTAAGATTGAAATAAATAAAGCTACGACAAGTCCCTGAAACTGACCAGATTCATCAGGCACAGAAACAGAAAGGCTGCTAAGAGTCATTCTCAGATAAGCCCAAGCTGCCTGGGAGAAGCTGACACTGGCACTGCTTCCTGGTCAGAGTTGTGGCTGTGGGATGCACCCCCTTCCTGCTGGAGGTGGGCTCTATAAGCTCCCTCTCCCTACTGTCTGGTATTTCATCTAAGGTCCTTCCTTTGAGTCCTGGAAGTCTCTCACCTCCTAGGTCTCTGGTATATTCTAGAGGGTCCCTCGACCTCCTATCTCCCCAGGTTGCCTGTTTCCATTCTTTCTGCTGGCTGTCAGGGCTTCAGTCCTTTCCCCTCACCCAATACCAGATTAGATTTCCCTTCCCCACCCCAACTTTCCTCCCCTCTGTCCACTTTCCCTCCCTGGTCCCTCTCTCCCTCCCCACTTATGATTGCTTTCTTCTCCCTGCCAAGAGGGACTGAGTTGTCCTCACTTGAGCACTTTAGCTCGTTGATCTTTTTTGAGTTCTGTAGACCGTATTTTGGATATTCTATATTTCTTCTTCTTCCTCTCTCTCTCTCTCTCTCTCTCTCTCTATTTGTTGCTAATATCCACTTATTAGTGAGTACATACCATGCATGTCCTTTTGGGTCTGAATTACCTCACTCAGGATGATATTTTCTAGTTCCATCCATTTGCCTGCAAAATTCATGATGTCCTCATTCTTAATAGCTGAGTAGTATTCCATTGTGTAAATGAACCACAATTTCTGTATCCATTCTTCTGTAGTAGGACATCTAGGTTGTTTCCAGCTTCTGGCCACTATAAACATAGTAGAACACGTGTCCCTATGGCATGGTGGGGCATCTTTTGGGTATATTCCTAAAAGTGGTATTGTTGGGTCTTTAGGTAGATCAATTTCCAATTTTCTGAGGAACCTCTAGATGGATTTCCAGAGTGGTTGTGCCAGTTTGCAATCCCACCAGCAATGGAGGAGTGTTCCTCTTTCTCCACATCCTCACCAACATGCATTGTCACCTGTGGTTTTGATCTTAGCCATTCTGAGTGGTGTAAGGTGGAATCTCAGGGTCCTTTTGATTTGCATTTCTCTGATCACAAAGACTTTGAACATTTCTTTAGGTGTTTCTCAGCCATTCGAGATTCCTCTGCTGTGAAATTTAGGTTTAGTTCTATAAGCCATTTTTTGATTTGGTTGTTTGGTTTTTTTTTTTTTTTTTTTTTTTTTTTTTGGTGATTAGCTTCTTGAGATCTTTATATTTTTGGATATTAGTCCTCTATTGAATGTGGGGTTAGTGAAGATTTTTTTTCCAATCTGTAGGTTGCCGATTTGTCTTATTGACTATGTCCTTTGCCTTACAGAAGCTTTCCAGTTTCATGAGGTCCCATTTATCAATTCTTGATCTTAGAGCATGAGCCATTGGAGATCTGTTTAGGAAATTTCCCCCTGTGTCAATGAGTTCAAGACTCGTTCCCACTTTCTCTTCTATTTGATTCAGTGTATCTGCTTAGTACCTGTGCCCCATTAGTTCTGGTTTGTCATTGTTACTTCATGTTTTTATATCAATGAATTTTTCTTAAGCATTGTGTTTGAAATTGTTGTTTACCATGCTTAAAGTTGTGGATTCTTTATTTTTCTAGGAAAGGAAAGGTGACTTGTCTAGATTCTCTCTAAGACCCAGAACATTTAGCTTCAAAATCACATGGATTTCTTTTACTAATTTTTGAGAATATTGAACATTTATACAATATATTTTAACCATGTACATCCAATATCTCCCCATAGTGTCCTCCACATGCCCTCACTTCAAAATTCATGTCTGCCAATTTTAGTTTTATTGATAATCCTGAGTCTAATTAGCCCACTGCAGTACAGAAATGAGCTCCCAGGATGCCCTCAGTGGAGAGTGGCTCTCTCTTCTTCAGCAACCATCCTTTGTCAATAATTATGGGACTTCTGGGGACCCTTTCCTATCTAGTCATTTTGTTTTTGTTTCTGTTTTTTGTTTGTTTTGTTTTGTTTTGTTTTGTTTTGTTTTTTTGAGACAGGGTTTCTCTGTATAGCCCTGGCTGTCCTGGAACTCACTTTGTAGACCAGGATGGCCTCAAACTCTGAAATCCGTCTGCCTCTGCCTCCCGAGTGCTAGGATTAAAGGCGTGCGCCACCACGTTTTTGTTTTTTTGTTTTTGTTTTTTGTTTTTGTTTTTTGTTTTTGTTTTTTGTTTTTGTTTTTTGTTTTTGTTTTTTGTTTTTGTTTTTTAACTAGCTTTCTATTGTGCAGGTCTTGTGAAGTTAACCAGTTGCTGTGAGGTGTTGTGTGTAGCAGCCATGTCATATCCAAAGGTTGGCATGTGTGGTGGCTGTTCTTTGTTGTCAACTTGACAACATCTTTAATGAACTCAACTCAAGAGGCTGGGGACATCAGTGTAAGAATTCTTTCTTGAATGAATACTTGAAGTAGAGGGATCCACTGTGCATTTGGCCCAAACCTTCTGCTGGCAGCCTAAATAAAGTGCATGAAAGAAGTTAGCACTTTATCCTTACCTGCTTGCCTTTGCTCTTGCTAGCAAGTTCATTTCTTCACTGGCATTAGAGATGACTTCTTCAGGATTCTGGCATATATTGAAGACCAGCTGAGACATCCAGTCTTGATGGCTGAACAACTAGTAGATTCTTGGACTTTCCATTGGTAGATGGCCATTGTTGAACAAGCTGGACCACAGCTTGTAAGCCACTGGTACAATAGTAACCTAGTGGATATGAGGCCACTCAACAGGAAGGATTTCGTGCCAGGCACAAAACTTCATCAAAAGTTAATGGTATCATAGGTCCTAGAGGGTGACATGCCTTGTTATTATGTTAAATGGTGATTTTGTGAAACTTCCATCCAAATTTTGATGGTCATACCTATCAATGAGTATTGCTCTCAACTTTGTCTAGAAAAGGCTCTTTTGGTGTGGGTAATGGTTAAAACAAAGATGTATGACAGGTCAAAGTACCAAATGTAAGTAACTGTGAATATTCAGCTCTGGATAAGTCATCTGTATTAATCTCCTCCATCCAGAGAACATCTAAGAATGGGCAGAAAGAATATTAGAGCTGTCTGATAGGGAGGAAAGCTGTGAAATGCCAACTTCTGTACTATTTTTAGTGATATTTTTCCTGGGGGGATACAACACACACATACACACACACACACACACACACACACACACACACACACACACACACACACACACATTTATCCAGCCTTAGTAAGGAGCCCATGATAGACAAAGTATGGATACCTTGGTACAACTTGGTGAACCAGTGAAGTTTACTGGGGTTATCTATGGAATATGAGTGAGGGGTTATTTACAAAGGAAGAAATGTCTCTTGTGGTGCTATATCACAATAGCTCACCCTAGCAGGGGTAAGAGTTCACAAAAGCTAGAAACCCGGAGTGTGTTGTAGCTGCTGGACAGTGTCCTTCCCAGGTGCCTCAGCTGGTCCGAGCCCCTTCCAGGAAGTTCTAGAGGTCAGGTGGGGTGGGGAGTGGGGACATCCATGTGGAGACAGGGGTGTGGGAAGGAGGTATGGGATGTGGAACAGTCGGAGGGTAGATGGGGGGGGGATAAATTATGGAGTGTAAAAAATAAAGAAATAAATAAATGTAAAAAAAAGAACAAAATGGTGGTGGGGACAACTGGGGTGAAGGAAGCTTATCTTGGGAGGAGAGGGTAGAAAACAGAGAGGGGGCAGAAGAGATGTGGGCTACATAAAACTAAGGTTGTGTGAAAAAAACCACAGGGAAACATGATTTGTGTTTATTTAAAATGACACACACACATTGTGTTTTTAAATAGAGTTATACCACGTGGGATAACAATGATTCTCCCACAAAAGTCATAGATTATGTAATAAATTCCAGTACTGGGCATGGAAACACTTTCAAGTTCTGGTTCTGGAGTAGAAGAGATGCCCAGTCTCCCACCAAAGTTAATGTCTTTGTCCTTTGATTACAAAAATTGAAAGTAAGGCTCTTTTAATGAAGACAGTACACACTTCAGACACTGGCCAACAACACATAAGTGGGCTTCATAAGACTAAAGGGCTTCTACGTGCCTAAAGAAACAATAATTTGGGTGGAGAGAAAACCCACAGAGAGGGAACCTTTGACAGTTATACAGGCAATTAAGAAATATAAGGAATGCTGAGAGTGGAGAGACAGCCTTCAGGGGAAGAACACACTTTGTTATACAATACCAAGTGGTGTGTGTGTGTGTGTGTGTGTGTGTGTGTGTGTGTGTGTGTATAACAGCAATAAAAGTGAGGCTATGAATTTGAAAGACTTTTGGGAGGGTTTAGAGGGAGAGAAGGAAATAGGGAAGTATAATTATATTAAAATCTCAAAAAGCAAAAGAAATAACTTTAAAGCATTATGTTCAAATGATAGAACCTCACCTAATTTAATACACTTTCAGAGTAAAATATTAAGGGTACATGATAGGGACATGAATCATTTTTAGTAAAAAACTGGTTTTGGCATAACATTCAGCAAAGAAAACACATTGCTGGATGAGAACTGAAGAAAAAGCATTGGTGTGAAGCACAGTAGGAAAAACCCTTGGGGCTCTCAGAGTCTGAACCACCAACCAAGGAGCATACATGGGCTGTACCTAGGCCTCCCCATACATACATAGCAGATGTGCAGCCTGACCATCATGTGGGCCCTGAACAACTAGAACTGGGGCTGTCCGAAAAGCTGTTGCCTGTTTGTGGGACATGTTCTACTAGCTGGGCTGCCTTGTCTGGACTTAGTGCCTAGCCTTGTAGAGACTTAAAGTGGCAGGGTCAGGTGGATAACCAGGGTGACCCCACCCCTTAAGAAGAGAAGGGAAGATAAGGGAAGGATTGTGAGAGGGGTGATTGGAAGAAGGGCAGTGAGCAGATATCATGTGAAAAAGTAAAAAATTAAATTAAATTAAATTAAAAGAAAAATAAAAAGACCTCTCACTGAATGGAAGCCACAAGATGAGCTTAGGGTGTACATGTTTAACCACTTCACACCATGATTGTTTGATAGTATTTGGGCTGTCTGGGATATGCAGTGGCTCCCCAATGACTATTTTAAAAGAAATTTCCTGAAGACCCTATTGAGTCTACTCTGACTGTGTAAAATGACTGATTCCCCATGGCTGAAAGGTGCTGGTGTCAAGTTTGTTCCTGTGTCATTGATTTGATTTTTCTCTCTCCAATCCTCCTGGTATGCTTCTACTTCTCCTCTGCCTTCCTGGATTAACTTCCAGCATACCTAATCTTGCAAAGAATCTGCAATATTGTTGCCTCAACCTGAAGTCTTTTCACTGGAAGCTGTAGAAAATTTTCTGGATCCAAAGTTGGGTCCAGGCTTGGCTAAAAGTACTAGGGTCCTGATTGGATTCAATGCTTCAAGTCATTATATATTCCAAGAGGGCTGCCACAGATCATTTTTCAGTTTCAAGTTTCTTCATTCATGATTCAGTCTGCCTTTTATTTCTCCATCACATGTCCTGTAGCTTCTTTACTTCTTGGCCTGACATGGTACTATGTACCAATGACAAAACTGGCATCCTCTACACTAGTAGCAAATTCTAGGATGATATTAAGCCACCAAATTATAGGGCCGGCAGTTTCCAGTACTGTAGCTAGCCAGCTTTCCCCCACTTTGAGTCTCTGTCCCTAATGAATTCAGTATGTGCTTGATTCTGGTTGATCTCCCAGTGCCCTCAGTCAGGAACCTGTGGCACTATCTGTACTGGCACAGCCTCCCACCTCCAAAAGCATCTGGCCAAGACTGCTTGAACTCCATCCCAATCCTCTCGATTTATTCCAGCTGGAAGCAGAGCCTGGGTTCTCTGCTACAATGTCTGCTCATAGACTCAGAGCCTGGGTTCTCTGCTACAATGTCTGCTCATAGACTCAGAGCCTGGGTTCTCTGCTACAATGTCTGCTCATTAGACTCAGAGCATGGGTTCTCTGCTACAATGTCTGCTCATAGACTCAGAGCATGGGTTCTCTGCTACAATGTCTGCTCGTAGACTCAGAGCCTGGGTTCTCTGCTACAATGTCTGCTCATAGACTCACCTGATCTCATTAATCAACCCTCATGCCAAATAAGTCTAATCAGCTGTGCCAAGGTAGATATAAACCTTAATAACCAAACCAATCATGCCTTTAAGACCAAGAATGCCCAGGACTGATAGTAGATTGAGTTTAGAAGGAGCACGGATTTGAGTTTTGTGGTTGCTATCTTTTTTCTTTCTACCCTCCCTGCTGCTGAGACCCAGCAGCAATTAATTGTCAGAGAGATAGAAAGAGAGAAAGAGGGAAGGGCAGGGGAGAGGGGGAGGGAGAGGGAGGGGGGAGAGGGAGAGGGAAAGAGAGAGACCAATTTTAGCATGGCTAACATGGGTGATAAACTGTTGGTCAAACTTTACCTAAGCTTAGCTGTGGTCTGATAACACAGCAGACTTGGAAAAGTGTCTTTGTATAGAAGATGACATTTTTCTCAGCAGCTTGTCCCTTTCTTCTATTGTCACAGATTCTGGTCATGTGTGCTATACATCTGGGTTAACTTCCCTAATATCCCTGTATTCTAATATTTTAAGTGCTTGGGTATTCTGTGAAACTACTTCCTTCTTTGGGTTTGTGTGATTTATCTTTTATCAAATGCAGACAAACCCACACCGTGTGTGGAGATGTCAATTTGAATGGGGGACCTACTGGAGAGTTGACACCATTCCAGTTTGACCACAAGCTGAGTTCTTGTGTGTGGAATACTTTTGAATTGGCTTCTTGAGGCAGGTCATACCAGCAATGCATAAAAAAAATAAAGACATGTGTATCAGGGATTCTGGGGACACCAGAGTGTATAAACCACAGAGAAGCTGACTAAAATTTTTCTGTTTGTTTTCCCTACAGGTAGTCACAGAAAAATTATAAAGTTCTGCTCACTCAGGTGCATTTATTATTTATAATCAGACAAACCAGAAATATAATGTGACCCTGAACTTGAAACACAGCATTTTACCCTGGTTGTCTCCATTAAAGGTGGCTTACTTTGAGAGAATGAAAATAAACTACTGCAAGCTTAGAAAGAAGGCTCATTACAATATTTGTTAGATCAAAATTCACATTAAAAAACAGTGACCCAGCATATGGTAATATTAGCCTTGTAAAAACTGAACCCTAACTGAGTAAAAACTTTGACTGCCCAGTGCTGTCTTACACAGCTAGTCCTGTGGATTCATACACTTAAACACAAAGAACATTCCAGCAGCACACAGAGGACAATAGTTCACACAAATAACATACCTTCTCTCATGCCTTTGTATGTGCCTTGACCAATATTCAGGTAGATGCACAAGGAAGCAGTTTATATCTGAAAAGAAAGCTCAAGCGAATTAATGCAATTGCAGACAAAGCTCCTACTGCATCCAACTTCTGTGGCTCTCCCCACAGCTATGCTCACATAGAAAAAGTCTGCCATAGAAAGAGAACACGGCATTCCTTTGAAGGGACACAAGATGCAAAGTCAGGAAACGGAATTTGCAGCAAACTGAGATTCTGCCCCTGGAAATTTTCATCTGCCACACTTCATTATTAGGATCCATACTCAATCCAACTCTACTGAGTAGAATCCTGTGCTTAGCAAGATGCTGTATTTTCATAGTTCTTAATGCAATTCTATGCAAAAATTTTTTGAAAACTTTTAAGAGTAGCAAGTGGAAAAAAAGCCCCACAGGACTGGCCAAGTTTTAAAAATGTATTCATGTTTTTATAAACATTTTGCCTAGGGATACAGAATATTTAGAGCATAGACTGTTTATAGATGATGGGGATTTAGACAACATTTTTCCATATTTTTTCAGAACCGTTTGTCATTTTTCTCTAGTGAGCTTGGATTGCATATACAGTAATGGTACTAAGTAAAAAATATGTGTAATATTTCTCAGCATCTAACCTCTAGTCTATGAAATGAAAGTAGGTACACCATTGCAGAATGCTCTAGCTACCAACTGAACTACTGGTTCTCGTGCTTTGGTTTAGAAACCTCCATTTGAGGCCCAGAATGGATAGAAGGAAAACCCTTGCTGGCTATTAATGTGCAATGACCTCACTTCACGGGGAGTTTGAATAAAGCTAACAGTGTGGGCATGGGCCACTTTTAACACAGCCGTACTCACTGTGCTTCGTGAGGTTTTTCACTTTTCCTTTTTCTACTTTCTTCTGCATTGGGGCAGGAATACCTATCACCATTACTTTTTAGCCTCAGTGTGGTACAGAGTCTGTTTTCCCAATATGAACACAGTCAGCATAAGGATGTGTTCCACTTGAGAAATGAAAAAAAAAGTCTTCTACAAGTTTGTTCTTTTGCAAGAGCAAGAGCAAGCATCCATTTATTTGAAGCTGTTCTCAGCACATTTCCAGGAGAGAGGCATATATAATACGTAAGAAAAGGCTTTGGTGATGTTATGTGAATAGTTTAACTGGTAAGAGGAAAAAAAAATCACATGACTCAATCTCCTATTTTCTCCATACAAATCAAATTCTGTTACTACCTAGAGATGGCCAGCTAAGTACACACTTCTTAGCAAGCACACTATGAGGTGTCTGTACATTCCTAAGGTAAGTTCATAAATGGGCACATTTAAATTACTTCCTGATGATTTTACCTGCAGAAATTAAGAGAGCAGGAAAAAAAGCCACCCCTGCATTATTTCCTCAAAATATGAATGGCTGCAGTGCCTAATAGGACTAAGACTGAGCTTGGCTTTCTATGGCATATTCAAGAAAACAGTCACATCTGGGTCAGTACTAATCATCAGAATATTATAAGGCAAACACTAATAAGTATTTATGGAAGAAAATTACTCTGAAATGTAGACTTGCTTCTGGGATGTTTTTAGGTGGTTGACTTGGTAGCATAGAAGAGAACTTAGTGGTGGATGTGTATAAGCAGTTAATACTCACAGACACTCATAACCCAAAGGCAAAGAGACAGAGGTACTGGTCAGAAGAAAACAAGTGTTCCTAGATCTTCAGATGGCTAGGCAAGAAGGTGCCTTAGGCACAATCCTCCAGATTTGCTACAATGATGCTTTAAATTTGCTACAATGATGCTTTACAGATGAGAAACCTAGAGAACAGAGACTATCTCACTTACCAAGCTCAGAAATAAAAATCCAAGGTTTTTGACAATCTTTCTTTGATTTCAATGCTCCTCCTTCCATGGAACTGTAACACCATCAGCCTTCTAATCAGACCTCACCAATAGCTTCTACACTTTCTATAGAGCTATTGCTTAACAGATACAGCGGGTCCTGGTTGATTGATGCTGAATGCATTGTGTGCCCAATATGAATTCATACAACATGAAAAATTCAAAAGATAGCACCTGTTGTCACTATATGTATATTTCCTGTCCACTCTTCTCCAAAAGGTGTTATAGTGCAAAGCATTTTAAATTCAATAAAGAAATGTGCTCAGCTTTGATACAATTCCAAACCAGAGGAACTCTTGTGTTGGGGTTTGCATCAAAGAGCTGAAATGATATGTGTCCCTTGCTAGACTGTAAACCACAATGCCTCAATTCAGATGACCTCAAAGCCTGACCAGAAAATACTCAGTGGCTTCTTCCGGTTACCTTTTCATGCTGGCTTGTCCTTAATATAGCTAATGCTCCCCAGATGTATCAGTGGCTGACTTTGTTAATCCCTTGTGGTCTTACATGACCTTTAACTTCCTTTCACAGACACATGAAGGGAAATATCTCCTGATGGAGAAATATAGTGAAATAATTACATGTATATATGCAATGGTAGGTATGTATATAGTATTTGTGTATAAAGTATGGTATAATAAATTCTATGTGTGACATTATTTAACTTCAGAAAACTTATATTTTAATAAATCGGTATCAAAACTTCTTTCCCAAATTATTTTGCAGCAACTTCCAGTTAGGTCCCTATAAACATCCTGAGGTGTTCTTCGTGGAGCTCTGGTAGGTAGCCAAAGCCTCAGGTACTCAGCTCTTTCCATCAAATGAAGTAGCATTTGCATACAGCATGCATATCCTCCAGTAAGTTGAAATCACCTGACATTTTGCATGGTACTTAGGTTTAACACGGAACCATGAAAATAGCTACTATGCGGTGTCATTTATGGAATCACATAAGAAAAGTATCTACCCGCTCAATACAGATGAAGGGTTCTCAGCATTTATCTTTTTATTTGAGTGAACCCATGGGACACAAAATCAGATGGCCAACTATATTTTATGAATAAATATTTCAAAAACCAAAGAGACAAGACTTATCTGTTTTTATAAGACGATAATACCATCGTTTCATAATAGTTACTGAATATCATTCAATATTCAGATATAAAATTTCCAATTATGATTTTAATACCTTTTTTCTAGTTTATTTGAATCCAGATCTACATAAGGCTGATTGTAACCATTAGCACATACCAATGTCTCTTGGTCTATTGCTTTCCCTTCCATTTGTCTTGTCTTTGTAGCTCATTGGCTAAAGGAATTTAGCTGCTTGTCCTGCTGAATGCGGCCTTTGCTCCACGCCATCTCTGGGAATGAGCAAAGGCCTGCGAGGCTCAGGCTGGCCCAGGTTTGATTTTGCAGAGATGACTTCTTCAGAGGAGCTTAGTTCTTCCCACAAGACATGCTAGGTGCTTGGCTGCCCTCCTCCTGTGACGTTGTCAGGAATCAGTGTCCAGTCCTCACAGCAACAGTTCACTCCAAGTCACACAAGGTGAGGGTGCAGTTGTACTGTTTATACTTTAGTAGTTTGCTGAAAATTATAATCAGAAAATAGATTTGGTTGCCAACAGGTTCTACTGTTAATGGGGTTTAAAAATAACTAGTTGCCTCATTAAAATTACCCAAGAGTTGACTTTTAAAATTTCATTTTCTTTCGATTGTGTGTATTCATTATATATACTGTTGTTTCATGAAGACAAATTCAGTCAAGTATTCTGTCCCTGCCCACTTCCCCTTTCCTCCTGTTTTGTGAAGTATCATTATGATCTTATGAATTTAAATTAATTTTATATTACCATATATATGTATATGTTAAGGTATATATGTGTTCAGATCTATCTATCTATCTATCTATCTATCTATCTATCTATCTATCTGTAAAATTGCACTTACTTCTATGTGGGGGTGTGGCTGGGGAATCCCAGAGGTTCAGTTCAGGTGGTAAGTGAGTTTACCTGATGAGCTGTCTCCCTGGACCTCCCACCCTCTTTTTAAAGTTAGAAAGTAATAGGATTATATATGGGATTTAAAAGCACATTTTACTTTGGTTGAGTCCTGTCCCCATCTTGCTCTGCCTTCATCTGCTCTTTCTAGGCTGAGACCTTTCATCCTTAGTACTCCCCTCCTTCCCCCTCTGCTCTATCATCTTCCCAGCCCAGTTCCTTACAGCCACCCCCTCTACTCCAGAATCTAGGGCAGGCCTGCCTTAGTCGACAGTCTCCTAATGTTACAGTCACCCCCTCCAAGCCAGAATCTCCAGCAGGCCTTAGCTGACAGTCTCCTAAGGTGGACTCTCAGATCTTTGCCAGAATGCATATAATCCTTTTTAGCTTTCTTGTTATATAGTGTGCTGAACTTCAGTAATGGCCTTGCAATTTCTTTTCTGTCAAATAGTTGGAATTAGTTATGCTCGGAACCTGCCTCCAACAACTAAATATTGACTGCTGAAGCAATGGGTATCCTCACACGATCTTTGTGTGTTCTTTCAGATGAAAACAATTAATTTCAATATTTCAAATTCAAGTGTAACATGTCTTTAGTTTTTTGTTCTTCTTTCTCATATCTACATTTCCTTTCCCTGCTGCAAGGAATCTTTCTTTGGGGCTAAGAGCATAGTTCAAGTTTAGCATGCACTGCTCTGGATCCTATCCTCAACACTGTATATCTTCTTCCCCAAAGAGGGGCACAGGGGTTCGGAGGTATAATATAAAATAAGTATACGTTATAGATAATCTGTTGAATAACCAACCATTACTATTACTGATATTATCACAAATCTGAAATCTTTGTATCCGTCTTTTTTCTTTAGGACATATTTTATACAGGATATAGATTTAAAAATATCTTTAGAGGCTGAACATAGAGGTATATGTGGGAGGCAGAGGGCGGCAGATTTCTGTGAGTGACAAACCATCCTGGGTTACATAGTGAGTTATAGGACAGCCATGGCTGCGTAGGAAAAGCCTGCCTAAGATTTTACACACACACACACACACACAATTATATTATGTTGTTCACCATTTATCATATATTTGAAGTGGAAATTTCTGTTTGTGTCATATGATGCAGACTCATGTGATGTTTTGCTGAAGCAAGACCCACGAGAAGACACGTGATGTTTGGAGAGATATAACTAGACCTCAACAGACAGTGACTGGGTGCTTGCATTGCTTGCCCTGCATCATTTTGCTGGTCTTGCTACTTTGCTGATTTTCACTTCGTTGAGAGAGACACAGCAGAGAACTTCTAGTATTCCTGCTGGTTCTGGTTGCTCCTGCTGACTTCTGATTCGGTGGAGGCTTGGTTGTTTCTGCTGGATCCTGCTGCAGGTGCTGATTCATGCTTGGTGAACTCTACTGTTGCTATCCTGACACTACTAAACTGGACTGCTGGTATCCCAACAGGAGAGATTGGAATTGCTCTGAAGAACTATTTCTAAACAGGTCCATATCCGCCTGTCCTATTTACCATCTTTTCTTCCCTATCTATGCATGATGAGCTAGAAGTGGGGTCGAAGCAGTTGCAAGTTAGGGTTAGGTTTTGAAAACTCTAAGCCTCCATATATTATATATTACATATATAATATATACATACTATACTTTAATATGTACATTTATAATTTTAATTTATAATTTTAAGTGTGTTTCTATTTCAAAGTCAACCTTATAAAACAAGCACTTTCAGGGAGTCTGTCACCTGTTCCCATCCTTTCTATACACAGCTCATTCTGTGCACTTGTAGGGTGCTGTACACAGTGGGATTGCCCTGTGTATGGTTGGGTACTGGCCACTGTTACAATGAACTGTGCCAATGTTCAGTCTGTGGTGTTGACTTGATGTGGTGCTGGTCACTGTTATCATCTGATACCTTAAGAATAATTCATTGACTGTTAATATGAGTTTGCTTTTATTCTTTAACAATAACTTATCTATATTAAAAAGAAATGGATATATGTGGGCTAGATTTTATTTATGTTTCATTCCAGAAGGTAGAAAGTGTTGTTATTAAAATCTCCAGGTATTTTCAAGTTACTTAGATGTTTTCTTTGTATGTCAAAGGAAGTTTCTTACCATCTTTAAGGAGGAAGCAAAAACCTTTGTCGGGTTTTTTTTTTTTTTTCTCTATATTCCACCATGTGGTATGACCTGCCGTGGCATTATTTTTAGGAAAGTTACTTTTATAGAAACTTTTTTTTTTTCACAATTTTTTTTATTATGTATTTTCCTCAATTACATTTCCAATGCTATCCCAAAAGTCCCCCATACTCCCTCCCCCCACTTCCCTACCCACCCATTCCCATTCTTTTGGCCCTGGCATTCCCCTGTATTGGGGCATATAAAGTTTGCAAGTCCAATGGGCCTCTCTTTCCAGTGATGGCCGACTAGGCCATCTTTCGATACATATGCAGCTAGAGACAAGAGCTCCGGGGTACTGGTTAGTTCATCATGTTGTTCCCCCTATAGGGTTGCAGAGCCCTTTAACTCCTTGGGTACTTTCTCTAGCTTCTCCATTGGGAGCCCTGTGATCCATCCAATAGCTGACTGTGAGCATCCACTTCTGTGTTTGGTAGGCCCCAGAATAGTCTCACAAGAGACAGCTATATCTGGGTCCTTTCAGCAAAATCTTGCTAGTGTATGCAATGGCGTCAGCGTTTGGAAGCTGATTATGGGATGGATCCCTGGATATGGCAGTCTCTAGATGGTCCATCCTTTCATCACAGCTCCAAACTTTGTCTCTGTAACTCCTTCCATGGGTGTTTTGTTCCCAATTCTAAGAAGGGGCACAATGTCCACACTTTGGTCCTCATTCTTCTTGAGTTTCATGCGTTTATCAAATTGTATCTTATATCTTGGGTATCCTAAGTTTTGGGCTAATATCCACTTATCAGTGAATACATATTGTGTGAGTTCCTTTGTGATTGTGTTACCTCACTCAAGATGATGCCCTCCAGGTCCATCCATTTGGCTAGGAATTTCATAAATTCATTTTTTTAATAGCTGAGTAGTACTCCATTGTGTAAATGTACCATATTTTCTGTATCCATTCCTCTGTTGAGGGGCATCTGGGTTCTTTCCAGCTTCTGGCTATTATAAATAAGGCTGCTATGAACATAGTGGAGCATGTGTCCTTCTTACCGGTTGGGACATCTTCTGGATATATGCCCAGGAGAGGTATTACTGGATCCTCCGGAAGTATTATGTCCAATTTTTTGAGTAATCACCAGACTGATTTCCAGAGTGGTTGTACAAGCTTGCATTCCCACCAACAATGGAGCAGTGTTCCTCTTTCTCCACATCCTCGCCAGCATCTGCTGTCACCTGAATTTTTGATCTTAGCCATTCTGACTTGTGTGAGGTGGAATCTCAGGGTTGTTTTGATTTGCATTTCCCTGATGATTAAGGATGTTGAACAATTTTTCAGGTGCTTCTCTGCCATTCGGTATTCCTCAGGTGAGAATTCTTTCTTCAGTTCTGAGCCCCATATTTTAATGGGGTTATTTGATTTTCTGGAGTCCACCTTCTTGAGTTCTTTATATATATTGGATATTAGTCCCTTATCTGATTTAGGATAGGTAAAGATCCTTTCCCAATCTGTCGGTGGTTTTTTTGTCTTATTGATGGTGTCTTTTGCCTTGCAGAAGCTTTGCAGTTTCATGAGGTCTCACTTGTCAATTCTCGATCTTACAGCACAAGCCATTGCTGTTCTATTCAAGAATTTTTCCCCTATACCCATATCTTCGAGGCTTTTCCCTACTTTCTCCTCTATAAGTTTCAGTGTCTCTGGTTTTATGTGAAGTTCCTTGATCCACTTAGATTTGACCTTGGTAGAAGGAGATAGGAATGGATCAATTCGCATTCTTCTACATGATAACAACCAGTTGTGCCAGCACCATTTGTTGAAAATGCTGTCTTTCTTCCACTGGATGGTTTTAGCTCCCTTGTCAAAGATCAAGTGACCATAGGTGTGTGGCTTCATTTCTGGGTCTTCAATTCTATTCCATTGGACTACTTGTCTATCACTATACCAGTACCATGCAGTTTTTATCACAATTGCTCTGTAGTAAAGCTTTAGGTCCGGCATGGTGATTCCACCAGAGGTTCTTTTATCCTTGAGAAGAGTTTTTGCTATCCTAGGTTTTTTGTTGCTCCAGATGAATTTGCAGATTGCACTTTCTAATTCGTTGAAGAATTGAGTTGGAATTTTGATGGGGATTGCATTGAATCTGTAGATTGTTTTTGGCAAGATAGCCATTTTTACAATGTTGATCCTGCCAATCTATGAGCATGGGAGATCTTTCCATCTTCTGAGATCTTCTATAATTTCTTTCTTCAGAGACTTGAATTTTTTGTTATACAGATTTTTCTCTTCCTTAGTTAGAGTCACGCCAAGATATTTTATATTATTTGTGACTATTGAGAAGGGTGTTGTTTCCCTAATTTCTTTCTCAGCCTGTTTATTCTTTGTGTAGAGAAAGGCCATTGATTTGTTTGAATTAATTTTATATCCAGCTACTTCACTGAAGCTGTTTATCAGGTTTAGGAGTTCTCTGGTGGAATATATAGGGTCACTTATATATACTATCATATCATCTGCAAAAAGTGATATTTTGACTTCATCTCTTCCAATTTGTATCCCTTTGATCTCCTTTTGTTGTCGAATTGCTCTGGCTAGGACTTCAAGTACAATGTTGAATAGGTACGGAGAAAGTGGGCAGCCTTGTCTAGTCCCTGATTTTAGAGGGATTGCTTCAAGCTTCTCACCATTTACTTTGATGTTGGCTACTGGTTTGCTGTAGATTGCTTTTATCATGTTTAGGTATGGGCCTTGAATTCCTGATCTTTCCAAGACTTTTATCATGAATGGGTGTTGGATCTTGTCAAATGCTTTTTCTGCATCTAACGAGATGATCATGTGGTTTTTGTCTTTGAGTTTGTTTATACATTGGATTACGTTGATGGATTTCCGTATATTGAACCATCCTTGCATCCCTGGGATGAAACCTACTTCGTCAGGATGGATGATTGTTTTGATGAGTTCTTGGATTCGGTTAGCAAGAACTTTATTGAGGATTTTTGCATCGATATTCATAAGGGAAATTGGTCTGAAGTTCTCTATCTTTGTTGGTTCTTTCTGTGGTTTAGGTATCAGAGTAATTGTGACTTCATAAAATGAGTTGGGTAGAGTACCTTTCGTTTCTATTTTGTGGAATAGTTTGTGAAGAACTGGAATTAGGTCTTCTTTGAAGGTCTGATAGAACTCTGCACTAAACCCATCTGGTCCTGGGCTTTTTTTGGTTGGGAAACTATTACTGACTGCTTCTATTACTTTGGGGGATATAGGGCTGTTTAGATCATTAACCTGATCTTGATTCAACTTTGGTACCTGGTATCTGTCTAGGAACTTGTCCATTTCTTCCAGGTTCTCCAGTTTTGTTGAGTAAAGCCTTTTGTAGAAGGATCTGATGGTGTTTTGGATTTCTTCAGGATCTGTTGTTATATCTCCTTTTTCATTTCTTGTTTTGTTAATTAGAATGCTTTCCCTGTGCCCTCTAGTGAGTCTGGCTAAGGGTTTATCTATCTTGTTGATTTTCTCAAAGAACCAGCTCCTTGATTGGTTGATTCTTTGAATAGTTCTTCTTGTTTCCACTTGGTTGATTTCACCCCTGAGTTTGATTATTTCCTGCCTTCTACTCCTCTTGGGTGAATTTGCTTCCTTTTGTTCTAGTGCTTTTATGTGTGTTGTCAAGCTGCTAATATGTGCTCTCTCTAGTTTCTTTTTGGAGGCACTCAGAGCTATGAGTTTTCCTCTTAGAAATGCTTTCATTGCGTCCCATAAGTTTGGGTATGTTGTGGCTTCATTTTCATTGAACTCTAAAAAGTCCTTAATTTCTTTCTTTATTCCTTCCTTGACCAAGGAATCATTGAGAAGAGTGTTGTTCAGTTTCCACGTGAATGTTGGTTTTCTATTATTTATTTTGTTATTGAAGATCTGCCTTAGTCCATGGTGATCTGATAGGATGCATGGGACAATTTCAATATTTTTGTATCTGTTGAGGCCTGTTTTGTGACCAATTATGTGGTCAGTTTTGGAGAAGGTACCATGAGGTGCTGAGAAGAAGGTATATCCTTTTGTTTTAGGATACAATGTTCTGTAGATATCTGCCAGATCCATTTGATTCATAACTTCTGTTAGTTTCACTGTGTCCCTGTTTATTTTCTGTTTCCATGATCTGTCCATTGGTGAAAGTGGTGTGTTGAAGTCTCCCACTATTATTGTGTGAGGTGCAATGTGTGCTTTGAGCTTTACTAAAGTTTCTTTAATGAAGGTGGCTGCCTTTGTATTTGGAGCATAGATATTCAGAATTGATAGTTCCACTTGGAGGACTTTACCTTTGATGAGTATGAAGTGACCCTCCCTGTCTTTTTTTTTTTTTTTTTTTTTTAATATTTTTATTACATATTTTCCTCAATTACATTTCCAATACTATCCCAAAAGTCCCCCATAGCGCCCCCCACTTCCCTACCCACCCATTCCCATTCTTTTGGCCCTGGCATTCCCCTATATTGGGGCATATAAAGTTTGCAAGTCCAATGGGCCTCTCTTTCCATTGATGGCCGACTAGGCCATCTTTCGATACATATGCAGCTAGAGACAAGAGCTCCAGGGTTCTGGTTAGTACATCCTGTTGTTCCAACAATAGGGTTGCAGATCCCTTTAGCTCCTTGGGTACTTTCTCTAGCTTCTCCATTGGGAGCCCTGTGATACATCCAATAGCTGACTGTGAACATCCACTCCTGTGTTTGCTAGGCCCCGGCATCGTCTCACAAGAGACAGCTATATTTGGGTCCTTTCAGCAAGATCTTACTAGTGTATGTAATGGTGTCAGCGTTAAGAAGCTGATTATGGGACGGATCCCTGGATACAGCAGTCTCTAAATGGTCCATCCTTTCATCCCAGCTACGAACTTTGTCTCTGTAACTCCTTCCCTGGGTGTTTTGTTCCCAATTCTAAGAAGGTGCACAGTGTCCACACTTTGGTCTTCATTCTTCTTGAGTTTCATGCGTTTATCAAATTGTATCTTATATCTTGGGTATCCTAAGTTTTGGGCTAATATCCACTTATCAGTGAATACATATTGTGTGAGTTCTTTTGTGATTGTGTTACTTCACTCAAGATGATGCCCTCCAGGTCCATCCATTTGGCTAGGAATTTCATAAATTCATTCTTTTTAATAGCTGAGTAGTACTCCATTGTGTAAATGTACCATAATTTCTGTATCCATTCCTCTGTTGAGGGACATCTGGGTTCTTTCCAGCTTCTGGCTATTATAAATAGGGCTGCTATGAACATAGTGGAGCATGTGTCCTTTTTACCGGTTGGGACATCTTCTGGATATATGCCCAGGAGAGGTATTGCTGGATCCTCCGGTAGTACTATGTCCAATTTTCTGAGGAACCGCCAGACTGATTTCCAGAGTGGTTGTACAAGCTTGCAATCCCACCAACAATGGAGGAGTGTTCCACTTTCTCCACATCCTCGCCAGCATCTGCTGTCACCTGAATTTTTGATCTTAGCCATTCTGACTGGTGTGAGGTGGAATCTCAGGGTTGTTTTGATTTGCATTTCCCTGATGATTAAGGATGTTGAACATTTTTTCAGGTGCTTCTCTGCCATTCGGTATTCCTCAGGTGAGAATTCTTTGTTCAGTTCTGAGCCCCATTTTTTAATGGGGTTATTTGACTTTCTGGAGTCCACCTTCTTGAGTTCTTTATATATATTGGATATTAGTCCCTTATCTGATTTAGGATAGGTGAAGATCCTTTCCCAATCTTATGGTGGTTTTTTTGTCTTATTGATGGTGTCTTTAGCCTTGCAGAAGCTTTGTAGTTTCATGAGGTCTCACTTGTCAATTCTCGATCTTACAGCACAAGCCATTACTGTTCTATTCAGGAATTTTTCCCCTGTGCCCATATCTTCAAGGCTTTTCCCCACTTTCTCCTCTATAAGTTTCAGTGTCTCTGGTTTTATGTGAAGTTCCTTGATCCACTTAGACTTGACCTTAGTACAAGGAGATAGGAATGGATCGATTCGCATTCTTCTACATGTTAACAACCAGTTGTGCCAGCACCATTTGTTGAAAATGCTGTCTTTCTTCCACTGGATGTTTTTAGCTCCCTTGTCGAAGATCAAGTGACCATAGGTGTGTGGATTCATTTCTGGGTCTTCAATTCTATTCCATTGGTCTATTTGTCTGTCACTATACCAGTACCATGCAGTTTTTATCACAATTGCTCTGTAGTAGAGCTTTAGGTCCGGCATGGTGATTCCACCAGAGGTTCTTTTATCCTTGAGGAGAGTTTTTGCTATCCTAGGTTTTTTGTTATTCCAGATGAATTTGTAGATTGCACTTTCTAATTCGTTGAAGAATTGATTTGGAATTTTGATGGGGATTGCATTGAATCTGTAGATTGCTTTTGGCAAGATAGCCATTTTTACAATGTTGATCCTGCCAATCCATGAGCATGGGAGATCTTTCCATCTTCTGAGATCTTCTATAATTTCTTTCTTCAGGGACTTGAAGTTTTTATTATACAGATCTTTCACTTCCTTAGTTAGAGTCACGCCAAGATATTTTATATTATTTGTGACTATTGAGAAGGGTGTTGTTTCCCTAATTTCTTTCTCAGCCTGTTTATTCTTTGTGTAGAGAAAGGCCATTGATTTGTTTGAGTTAATTTTATATCCAGCTACTTCACCGAAGCTGTTTATCAGGCTTAGGAGTTCTCTGGTGGAATTTTTAGGGTCACTTATATATACTATCATATCATCTGCAAAACGTGATATTTTGACTTCATCTTTTCCAATTTGTATCCCTTTGATCTCCTTTTGTTGTCGAATTGCTCTGGCTAGGACTTCAAGTACAATGTTGAATAGGTATGGAGAAAGTGGACAGCCTTGTCTAGTCCCTGATTTTAGAGGGATTGCTTCAAGCTTCTCACCATTTACTTTGATGTTGGCTACTGGTTTGCTGTAGATTGCTTTTATCATGTTTAGGTATGGGCCTTGAATTCCTGATCTTTCCAAGACTTTTATCATGAATGGGTGTTGGATCTTGTCAAATGCTTTTTCCGCATCTAACGAGATGACCATGTGGTTTTTGTCTTTGAGTTTGTTTATATACTGGATTACGTTGATGGATTTCCGTATATTGAACCATCCCTGCATCCCTGGGATGAAACCTACTTGGTCAGGATGGATGATTGTTTTGATGTGTTCTTGGATTCGGTTAGCAAGAACTTTATTGAGGATTTTTGCATCAATATTCATAAGGGATATTGGTCTGAAGTTTTCTATCTTTGTTGGGTCTTTTTGTGGTTTAGGTATCAGAGTAATTGTGGCTTCATAGAATGAGTTGGGTAGAGTACCTTCTGTTTCTATTTTGTGGAATAGTTTGTGAAGAACTGGGATTAGATCTTCTTTGAAGGTCTGATAGAACTCTGCACTAAACCCATCTGGTCCTGGGCTTTTTTTAGTTGGGAGACTATTAATGACTGCTTCTATTTCTTTGGGGGATATAGGGCTGTTTAGATCATTAACCTGATCTTGATTCAACTTTGGTACCTGGTATCTGTCTAGGAACTTCTCCATTTCATCCAGGTTCTCCAGTTTTGTTGAGTATAGCCTTTGGTAGAAGGATCTGATGGTGTTTTGGATGTCTTCAGGATCTGTTGTTATGTCTCCTTTTTCATTTCTGATTTTGTTAATTAGGATGCTTTCCCTGTGCCCTCTAGTGAGTCTGGCTAAGGGTTTATCTATCTTGTTGATTTTCTCAAAGAACCAGCTCCTTGATTGGTTGATTCTTTGAATAGTTTTTCTTGTTTCCACTTGGTTGATTTCACCCCTGAGTTTGATTATTTCCTGCCGTCTACTCCTCTTGGGTGAATTTGCTTCCTTTTGTTCTAGTGCTTTTAGGTGTGTTGTCAAGCTGCTAATGTGTGCTCTCTCTAGTTTCCTTTTGGAGGCACTCAGAGCTATGAGTTTTCCTCTTAGAAATGCTTTCATTGCGTCCCATAAGTTTGGGTATGTTGTGGCTTCATTTTCATTGAACTCTAAAAAGTCCTTAATTTCTTTCTTTATTCCTTCCTTGACCAAGGTATCATTGAGAAGAGTGTTGTTCAGTTTCCACGTGAAGGTTGGCTTTCTATTATTTATTTTGTTATTGAAGATCAGCCTTAGTCCATGGTGATCTGATAGGATGCATGGGACAATTTCAATATTTTTATATCTGTTGAGGCCTGTTTTGTGACCAATTATGTGGTCAATTTTGGAGAAGGTACCATGAGGTGCTGAGAAGAAGGTATATCCTTTTGTTTTAGGATAGAATGTTCTGTAGATATCTGCCAGATCCATTTGATTCATAATTTCTGTTAGTTTCACTGTGTCCCTGTTTAGTTTCTGTTTCCATGATCTGTCCATTGGTGAAAGTGGTGTGTTGAAGTCTCCCACTATTATTGTATGAGGTGCAATATGTGCTTTGAGCTTTACTAAAGTTTCTTTAATGAATGTGGCTGCTTTTGTATTTGGAGCATAGATATTCAGGATTGATAGTTCCTCTTGGAGGATTTTACCTTTGATGAGTATGAAGTGTCCCTCCCTGTCTTTTTTAATGACTTTGGGTTGGAAGTCAATCTTATCAGATATTAGAATGGCTACTCCAGCTTGTTTCTTCATACCATTTGCTTGGAAAATTGTTTTCCAGCCTTTCATTCTGAGGTAGTGTCTATCCTTTTCTCTGAGATGAGTTTCCTGTAAGCAGCAAAATGTTGGGTCTTGTTTGTGTAGCCAATTTGTTAGTCTATGTCTTTTTATCGGGGAGTTGAGTCCATTGATATTAAGAGATATTAAGGAAAAGTAATTGTTGTTTCCTGTTATTTTTGTTGTTAAAGTTGGCCTTTTGTTCTTGTGGCTGTCTTCTTTTAGGTTTGTTGAGGGATTACCTTCTTGTTGTTTCTAGGGCGTGGTTCCTGTCCTTGTATTGGTTTTTTTCTGTTATTATCCTTTGAAGGGCTGGATTCGTGGAGAGATAATGTGTGAATTTGGTTTTGTCGTGGAATACTTTGGTTTCTCCATCTATGTTAATTGAGAGTTTGGCTGGGTATAGTAGCCTGGGCTGGAATTTGTGTTCTTTTAGTGTCTGTATAACATCCGTCCAGGATCTTCTGGCTTTCATAGTCTCTGGTGAAAAGTCTGGTGTAATTCTGATAGGCTTGCCTTTATATGTTACTTGGCCTTTTTCTCTTACTGCTTTTAGTATTCTATCTTTATTTAGAGCATTTGTTGCTCTGATTATTATGTGTCGGGAGGTATTTCTTTTCTGGTCCAGTCTATTTGGAGTTCTGTAGGCTTCTTGTATGTTCATGGGCATCTCTTTCTTTAGATTTGGGAAGTTTTCTTCTATAATTTTGTTGAAGATGTTTGCTGGTCCTTTGAGTTGAAAATCTTCATTCTCATCCACTCCTATTATCCGTAGGTTTGGTCTTCTCATTATGTCCTGTATTTCTTGGATGTTTTGAGTTAGGATCTTTTTGCATTTTACATTTTCCTTGATTGTTGTGCCGATGTTCTCTATGGAATCTTCTGCACCTGAGATTCTCTCTTCCATCTCTTGTATTCTGTTGCTGATGCTCGTATCTATGGTTCCAGATTTCTTTCCTAGGGTTTCTATCTCCAGTGTTGCCTCATTTTGGGTTTTCTTTATTGTGTCTACTTCCCTTTTTAGGTCTAGTATGGTTTTGTTCATTTCCATCATCTGTTTGGATGTGTTTTCCTGTTTTTCTGTAAGGACTTCTACCTGTTTGATTATGTTATCATGTTTTTCTTTAAGGATTTGTAACTCTTTAGCAGTGTTCTCCTGCAATTCTTTAAGGGATTTTTGTGCTTCCTCTTTATTGTCTTCTGCCTTTTTATCAGTGTTCTCCTGCATTTCTTTAAGTGTGTTATTAAAGTCCTTCTTGAAGTCCTCTATCATCATCAGGAGATATGCTTTTAAATCCGTGTCTAGCTTTTCCGGTGTGTTGGGGTGCCCTGGACTGGGCGAAGTGGGGGTGCTGGGTTCTGATGATGGTGAGTGGTCTTGGTTCCTGTTAGTAAGATTATTACGTTTACCTTTCGCCATCTGGTAATCTCTGGGGTTAGTTGTTATCGTTGTCACTATTTAAAGATTGGAGCAGAAGCTGTGTTCCACTCACCAGCAGTCTCTAAATCCTGCGGCGGGGGTCGTGGGTAGCTGACGGTACCCCGGTGCTGGTCCAGCCGGAAGAGGCCTGTGGTCCTACTCAGGCCGTTTTTCTGCTTCCCTAACTAATGCAGTCTCTGGTCCTGCGTGCAATTGGATTGGAGCAGAAGCTGTGTTCCACTCTCCAGAAGTCTTAAGATCCTGTGATGGGTGTTGTGGGTAGCTGGTGAGTGTCAGCCGACCCTGTGCCCCAGCTGCCCTGGTGCTTTTCTGACCGGAAGAGGGTTGTGGCCCTATGTAGGCCGGATTTCTCTCTCCCCAACCAGAGCAGTCTCAGGTCCCGCGTGATTGGACTGGAGCAGAAGCTGTGTTCCACTCACCAGCAGTCCCAAAATCCTGCGGCGGGGGTCGTGGGTAGCTGGCGGGTGTCAGGCAACCCTGCGCTCCCGCTACCCCTGCGCTGATCCGGCCGGGTGAGGCCTGTGGCCCTACTCAGGCCGGTTTCTGCTTCCCTAACTAATGCAGTCTCAGGTCTCGCGCAATTGGATTGGAGCAGAAGCTGTGTTCCACTCACCAGCAGTCCCAAAATCCTGCGGCGGGGGTCGTGGGTAGCTGGCGGGTGTCAGGCAACCCTGCGCTCCCGCTACCCTGGCGCTGATCCAGCCGGATGAGGCCTGTGGTCCTACTCAGGCCGGTTTCTGCTTCCCTAACTAATGCAGTCTCAGGTCCCGCGCAATTGGATTGGAGCAGAAGCTGTGCTCCACTCACCAGAAGTCTTAAGATCCTGTGGCGGGTGTTGTGGGTAGCTGGCGAGTGTCAGCAGACCCTGCGCCCCAGCTGCCCTGGTGCTTTTCTGACCGGAAGAGGGTTGTGGCCCTATGTAGGCCGGATTTCTCTCTCCCCAACCAGAGCAGTCTCAGGTCCCGCGTGATTGGACTGGAGCAGAAGCTGTGTTCCACTCACCAGCAGTCCCAAAATCCTGCGGCGGGGGTCGTGGGTAGCTGGCGGGTGTCAGGCAACCCTGCGCTCTGCTACCCCGGCGCTGATCCGGCCGGATGAGGCCTGTGGCCCTACTCAGGCCGGTTTCTGCTTCCCTAACTAATGCAGTCTCAGGTCCCGCGCAATTGGATTGGAGCAGAAGCTGTGTTCCACTCACCAGCAGTCCCAAAATCCTGCGGCGGGGGTCGTGGGTAGCTGGCGGGTGTCAGGCAACCCTGCGCTCCCGCTACCCCGGCGCTGATCCAGCCGGATCCCTCCCTGTCTTTTTTGATGACTTTGGGTTGGAAGTCAATCTTATCAGATATTAGAATGGCTACTCCAGCTTGTTTCTTCATACCATTTGCTTGGAAAATTGTTTTCCAGCCTTTCATTCTGAGGTAGTGTCTATCTTTTTCTCTGAGATGAGTTTCCTGTAAGCAGCAAAATGTTGGGTCTTGTTTGTGTAGCCAGTTTGTTAGTCTATGTCTTTTTATTGGGGAGTTGAGTCCTTTTATATTAAGAGATATTAAGGAAAAGTAATTGTTCCTTCCTGTTATTTTTGTTGTTAACGTTGCCAGTCTGTTTTTGTGGCTGTCTTCTTTTAGGTTTGTTGCGGGATTACCTTCTTGTTTTTTCTAGGGCGTGGATCCCGTCCTTGTATTGGTTTTTTTCTGTTATTATCCTTTGAAGTGCTGGATTCTTGGAAAGATATTGTGTGAATTTGGTTTTGTCGTGGAATACTTTGGTTTCTCCATCTATGTTAATTGATAGTTTGGCTGGGTATAGTAGCCTGGGCTGGAATTTGTTTTCTTTTAGTGTCTGGATAACATCTGTCCAGGATCTTCTTGCTTTCATAGTCTCTGGTGAAAAATCTGGTGTAATTCTGATAGGCTTGCCTTTATATGTTACTTGGCCTTTTTCTCTTATTGCTTTTAGTATTCTATATTTATTTAGTGCATTTGTTGTTCTGATTATTATTTGTCGGGAGGTATTTCTTTTCTGGTCCAGTCTATTTGGAGTTCTGTAGGCTTTTTTATGTTCATGGGCATCTCTTTCTTTAGATTTGGGAAGTTTTATTCTATAATTTTGTTGAAGATGTTTGCTGGTCCTTTGAGTTGAAAATCTTCATTCTCATCCACTCCTATTATCCCTAGGTATGGTCTTCTCATTGTGTCCTGGATTTCCTGGATTTCCTGGATTTTTTGCATTTTCCATTTTCTTTGATTGTTGTGCCGATGTTCTCTATGGAATCTTCTGCACCTGAGATTCTCTCTTCCATCTCTTGTATTCTGTTGCTGATGCTCACATCTATGGTTCCAGATTTCTTTCCTAGGGTTTCTATCTCCAGTGTTTCCTCATTTTGGTTTTCTTTATTGTGTCTACTTCCCTTTTTAGGTCTATGTTGTGTTCGGCCAGCAGATCACAGCCTGGGTTCTAGCCTGGAAAGGCATTTTGGAAACCTGGAAGAGAAGAGGGGCTAGGCGGCGAGAGAAAGAAATGTAGCTAAGACAACATTCTGATCAAAGCTCAATTTTACTATTTCCAGACACTCAGTTATAAAGGAAGGGGGAGGGAACCCGATTTCCCACCAAGTAATCTCGGGGTCCAGTAGCAGGACGAATACGTGTGTGCCTCCAAGCAACAAAGCGGCAGGGTCCAGCAGTAGGTGTGGCAGGACGAATGAGCAGGAAGCTCCACCCTTAAGCAAGCAGGTTCAAGCAGGTGGGGGAAGGGAAACCACATCTCCTCCCATTAGTTAACAAAAAAAATTAAAAAAAGAAAAGGCTGGCCTGAGGCAGAAAAATTATCTATATTCAATAGTTTTGCCTGAGTTCTTATTGCTAAAGAAACAACCTGTTTCCGTGGGATTCCCTATCTTTTCTAATGGTAAACTGTCTCTGGCTAAGACTGTCCTTATTATCCTAGTAAACCACTAACAGAGTAGCGCTGAGCTGTAGGCTCTGACTTTATAATGCTAATTAGTACTGAATAGGTAACTTCCTGGTTGCATTTTAAGTAGGTTGTTGGAACCCTGGCTAAAGAATAACACTGAGTTGATATTTCTCCGCAATTTTGGATGACAGGCAGGGAAAGGGCTTGCCCTTTGGACAGTATGGTCTCCAACCTCTCTCCCCCCTATTAATTAAGTTTAATAAGGCAACGCTTAACTGAGGTGATCAAATGATTTTCTCATCTGTAGATGAGTGGGCCTTTAACCTTGGCTTGGGTGGACACTGACCCGATTCCTTCTGTGGTGTTATAACGACCCACATCTGTGGCTCTTGGTATCTTTTGGGGAGGGGAGGCAGAGCCTTAGGCATTTTTGGTTTTTAGCTGGAATCAGATACCAACCTCCTTCAAACCAGGTGTGTCGCACAGGGAACTCAGAAACGGTCAAGCTTGACCTTTCCCCGCAGTAATCTTCTGCGCCAAGCGGTAGCCATACTGTATTCGTATGATCAGGAATCAGTACGCGCAAATCTGAGTTCTGTGTAGTCTCTATAGGAGACTTGTTAACTTCAGATTTAGCAAGGCCTAGACAAGAATTATGTCATTAGTAACACCACGAATTGTGGCTAAAATAGGAGCTGGAAGTCTTTTCTCCTCATCCCTGTTATTCCCATTAGTCTGAGGAACTAAGGACACCTTGCAGTAACAGCAAGGGTGAAAAGCCAGAGGCCAGCTATGGGACTAAGCCCGTCTATCAAAATAAGAACTAATTTCCGTAAATATTAGAAATTTCTACTTCCCTAGCTCTCTTGGTAAATCTAAATTCTATCTCAGACTGAAAGCTACGTGCTGGAATGTCCTTGGAAGGGAGATAGCAGTAGCCACCTGTGTGCTTTTGGGGGAGGGGAAGGTACGCCTGCAGGTCCGGCTGGAGAATATAGATTGACCTGCTTGAAAAAAGAAAGAGATCTAGACAATGAGAAAGTAGCAATGTAAATTTTCTTTTTGGAAAAGTCTAGGTACTTTATTCAGATGCAAATTGTAAAGCTAAGGCTAGTCTCCGGCCTCCTGTGGGGGAGCTGGCTCAGAGAGTAGCAGGAAAACAGCTTTTCTGGGAGCTTCAGTTTCCAGCTGAATTTTAAGCAAAAGAGGAATTTTAGTCCTCAAGGTGATACTTATAAGAAGATTTGGAATGTGTGTTCATCTGACTAATTAATCTCTCTGGCAGCCACCGTGCTCTATCTTTATCTCTTGAAAAAACACAAACCGAGCCTCTTCTCCAGATTAGAACCGGATCCTTTCATTCGTTAGTTAGGGATCCTTCCATTTTATTAATCGATAAGAACTAGAAGTAACTGGATGCCAGTGGCGATCCACTGCAGACTGACCTTTAATATCAGTTTGTAAAAAGTTTAGGACAAATAAGGCAAGATGAGCCTTTGGTGACCTTGGGGGATATGCTCTGAATTAACTTTGCTAGGTAATTTAGAATATAGGAATCTCTAATAATTGGACTGAATATTAGACTAGTCTAAGATTGAGTTAGAATGGCTGGTCACACTGAAGAAAAGTGAGAAATCATTATGACTCTATTAAAAGTCTAATTTTACTAAGTCTGAATATACAGTCTCTGATGTACTATTGTCATAAAGTTAAAAGGCTAGAAGCTAGTCTAAACTGGAAAAATGACAAGCAAGGATGGATCTAAAACATGAATTTAATCTTTTAGTCTTTTTAATCAGGACACTGAGTTAACTTACCTGTCAGCTCGGCACACGAATTACTAATATGCTTTTGTAGCGTTCTGTGGAGAGAACCTGTTTTTTCCTTTCCTAATAAGGTAGCTGTTTTAGGATCAGTCTATAAGCCAATAAGTAGATCTTTTTAAGATACTAAAAAGCATTTATTAAATTTGACATTTTAATCTCAAATTTTGAAAATAAAGGTATGTTTTAAATAGTGTGCATGGAAATGCACTAAATAGTATATATGGGGATACAATTTCTTTCTTTTTTGTCTTTAAGAAATTAAAGTATTAAATTTCACAATATCTAATCCTTTGAATTAATAACTTGTTGGACAAAACATTTTAAATACTTAGCTGTAAAGGGGCAGTGATTAACTGTACTTTTAATCATTTTTCTTAAGGAACGGTTGTAACTAGAAAGCTTGAAAAGTTATTAAGAGTCACAAGTGCATAATTTATTTATTTATTTATTAACTAGAAATATGTATAAGCAATTGTAAATTTGAGAATTAATAGTATCTGAGGGACGAACAATTTTAAGTAATTATGAGCTCAGATATATAGCATTGACTATTAATATACAAATCAAGGTTTGATTGTTCAGCATTTTAAAACACCATGTACAGCACACAACTAGATTATTTGTGCTGGAATAGGGGCAACTGTGTGTCTTAAGACTTCGTCCCACAGCAGCTAGTTGGGCCCACGTGGGCCAACGATCGGCTGGGAGGATGAGAAAAATGACTTTACAATAATGTTTTTTCTGGCCAAAGAATTGTCTTGGGCACAACTAATTTCTAATTACCAATTAACAACAATTATAAAAGCTTTCTTTACTTTCTGTAAAACCTTTTGTAGTAAACTAAAACACTAAGTAATACAAGGATACTGTCTCTGAATCTTTTGGGTGAGAGCAAGGATTTAAGGTAAACTTCTCTTGAGAAGCATTAGTTAATAAAATACTTTCCACTTAGGAAAAAAATATACTGAAAGATTAAAACTTTTGGCTTCTTGTATAGAAGCAGAAACAATAAACATTTTTCTTACATAATGTAAAGCTATATTAGCCATACCTAGAGGTAAAATTTTTTAGTGATTACCAGTTTACTAGAAGTAAAAATTTTTTAATTTAAGCATTATTCTAAACATCTGAATAGATCTGTAACACTGTTAAAAAGAAATTTTCTTGAACACAGGGAAAAACCTTTTCAGGCATTGTTTGCAAAACAAAAGAAAGGCCACAAGCCGCTCTGGGGCTGCCCAGAGCACTGTATTGACTCAAACGTAAAATACTTTTTAATCTGAGCATCAATCTTAAATTTGCAATCAAACTGCAAGCTGCAGTCAATGGAACAATGGCAGTTTTAACCATAATTTTTAAGTTTTTTGTGCAAGGTTAGGATAATACCTACAACCTTGGGAAAGCAAAACCTAAGTTTAAAACAATTTATCATCTTTAAAATCAATATTAGAAGCATTACTATCATATTACGAAGTTTGGATGTCAATTAATACCTATGAATACCTATTAAAGCAAGCTTTAACGCTTTAATAAAGAGGCATTGCTTTAAATCTTATCTTAAAGTTTACTATTTAGGATAGGAACCACATTAATCATTATCTAAACTAGAAATATCTTAGAGACCCAGCCTCTAGGGCTGCCTTAGGCCACGAGTCGGAAGGACTCTAAACTTGAGTTATCAAATTTAACACTAACCATCTGTAGCAATGTAACAATTATTAATCTTAACCAACAACTTATGAGCTGAATGTGAAAACATGTAGAACACATTATCAATAAAAAAAGAACCAAATGAAGCAGTCAATTTTAGACCAATCAGAGAATATTAATTTTTGTAGCTACAATCATAGAATAAAAAAGCACTTTACCATTGTCAAACACATTAATCATGAACCATTTATCAGACTTTTTACTCCGAAACTAAGAGGCTGTGCACTCGCTGCTTTTTCTTAAAACGAATAGTTTTTCCATTAGGGTCCCTCCTGCCACGTGTCTGGTTTTTGGCTGAAACACGTGGCAGCTCTTGGCTTTGCAGATAAAGTTTTTTATACCATCTTTATTATCCAACATAAAACATAGAACATTCATTCATACAGACTGGACACGAACATACATGAATTGAACACGAGAACAGATTGGTGCACCAGACATTAAACAAGACACAAAAAGGGGGCAGAGTACTCCTGCTATTTGGGACAATTTCCTCCCTCATGATGTAGTTTTTATAACTGCGGCAATCCGCCTGATTATTAATTTCCTTTTAATAAACCCTTTCCTTTCTCACACCTAACAATGTAGCTTTTGCGAGCCACGGCCTACCACCTGTGCCTAGCTCCTCTTAAGCTTCACTGCTGAACCTAAGTGAACCAGCGCTCGGGTTTAACGCTGTCTCAACTTAGCCCATACCTTCTCCGGTATGAATTTCCTTTATCCTTTAATTATTCCATGGAGCTCCAAACCAGCAGTGTCTCTTCCAAAAATCCTTTGCCATTTCTCAGTCCCGCATTGGTTCACCAAATGTTGTGTCCAGCCAGCAGATTACAGCCTGGGTTCTAGCCTGGAAAGGCATTTTGGAAACCTGGAAGAGAAGAGGGGCTAGGCGGCGAGAGAAAGAAATGTAGCTAAGACAACATTCTGATCAAAGCTCAATTTTACTATTTCCAGACACTCAGTTATAAAGGAAGGGGGAGGGAACCCGATTTCCCGCCAAGTAATCTCGGGGTCCAGTAGCAGGACGAACACGTGTGTGCCTCCAAGCAACAAAGCGGCAGGGTCCAGCAGTAGGCATGGCAGGACGAATGAGCAGAAAGCTCCACCCTTGAGCAAGCAGGTTCAAACAGGTGGGGGAAGAGAAACCACAGGTCTATATGGTTTTGTTCATTTCCATCACCTGTTTGGATGAGTTTTCCTGTTTTTCTTTAAGGACTTCTACCTGTATGATTGTGTTATCCTGTTTTTCTTTAAGGACTTGTAACTCTTTAGCAATGTTCTCCTGTAATTCTTTAAGTGAGTTATTAAAGTCCTTCTTGATGTCCTCTACCATCATCATGAGATATGCTTTTAAATCCAGGTCTAGCTTTTCGGGTGTGTTGGGGTGCCCCGGACTGGGCGAAGTGGGAGTGCTGGGTTCTGATGATGGTGAGTGGTCTTGGTTTCTGTTAGTAAGATTCTTACGTTTACCTTTCGCCATCTGGTAATCTCTGGAGTTAGTTGTTATAGTTGTCTCTGTTTAGAGATTGTTCTTCTGGTGATTCTGATTACTGTCTATCAGCAGACCTGGGAGACAGGCTCTCTCTTCTGAGTTTCAGTGGTTAGAGCACTCTCTGCTGGCAAGCTCTCCTCTTACAGGGAAGGTGCACAGATATCTGGTGTTTGGACCTCCTCCTGGCCGAAGAAGAAGGCCCAAAACAGGACCTTTCCCAGATGCTGTGTTGCTTTGGCAGGTCACAGAAGCTGTCAGCTTCCGTGGTGCACACTCTCCCCTGTGCAGACAAAGTTCCTAAGTTCAGTGGAGTCCCAGAACCAAGATGGTGCTCCCTGTTCCTGAGGCAGAGGGCTCCCGTGCAGGGCCGACCACTCTCCTCCGGCTGGGAGGGTGCTGGATGTCTGCAGCCCGAAAAGGGTGCTGCCTCAGTGGCTCTGTGGCTCCCTCCTGTCAAGAAGCTGTCTGCCTCTGTAGTGCACACTCTCTCCTGTGCAGACTAAGTTCCTAAATTCGGCGGACTTTTTTTTTTGGTTTTTCAAGACAGGGTTTCTCTGGAACTCACTTTGTAGACCGGGGTGGCCTCGAACTCAGAAATCCGCCTGCCTCTGCCTCCCGAGTGCTGGGATTAAAGGCATGCACCACCACGCCCGGCTGGAAAATTACTTTTATAATTGGATATTCTTGTGCACCTATTAACAGACGAGCTTTTAGAAGCAAATTTTTCTGAACTGTCTTCCAAGAATGGAAGCAAGGGACAGAGAGGTGGGTTGAAAGCCGATTCTTTTCCTCTACTTTTTAATTTTCTTAAATGGCCAAATCAAAATATCAGATGAAGTTTATTACTGCTTCTGAGCTGATGTGGATTTTCCAAAGTACAGTTTACTAAATAGGTGTTATTTATAATTCATTCCTAAGTAAATCTTTCTTTTTCCTGAGTTTCATGTTTCCTTTTCTCTATGCAGCTATCACAGCTAAGCTTTCCTCTCTTTCCCTGTCTTCTAGGCTACCAAATCAAACAGTAGCTGATAATAAATACCACCATACAGAGATATGTCATAAGTGTGTGTTCTTTATATTGGTCCTAATTTCTCTTTCAAAGGTTTTTAAATGTTGGTGTCACAGGAAAAACTTGCGAACAAGATGTACTCAAAATTGAGTTGCATACACTGCCCATCTTTTTTTTTTTTTTTTCTGGGAAAGTTGTAACGTTCTTTAAGACGCTGATTCTGAAAGGGGATGTGCCTCAAAGAGGATATAAAACCCACTCTCCTTTTATTGACTGCTTTATTTGTGAAACAAAAGATTCTCTTTTATGACTTTTAAGTCTTCAGTTATTTGTTCAAAATAAGCAGCTTACTTTCTGAACCATGCTGCCTCTTTTTATTTTGATTTTGATAAAATATTTGTTAAATATTGGAAAGGAAATATTTGATGGCCAGTATATGATCCTTTTAAAGTTACCATTCCCAGTGTTCCTGCAGTGCTTTTATTGGTAAGAATGGAAGATAGCTTAGAAATTGGAGACAGCAATGTTTGCAAATATAAAATTAAAGAAACCTTAAAAGGAGGATTGTGAGATGGCTTAGTGGGTAAAAGTGCTTGCTGCTATGCCAGATAACCTGAATCTAATCCTTGGGACCCACCTAGGAGAAGGAGGAGAGAATAGACTACCACAAATGTTCAAACACGCACACTATTTTGCTTCCACAGGTGAGAGAGAGAGAGAGAGAGAGAGAGAGAGAGAGAGAGAGAGAGAGAAATGAAAAAGGAAGGAAGGAAAAAAGGAAGGAAAGAAAAGGAGATGAAGGAAGAAAAGGGAAGAAAAAGACATTTCCATTGTTTGTGGAAATGTAAATAAGTATAGATAGTCACTGTGGTAATCTGTATAGAAGTCCCTCACAAAGTTAAAACTGGAAACTATCTTACCATCCAGCTACACTGTCCCTGGATCCATGACATTCCCACCCCTGCCCTGATAAACTTACAGTGCATTCTCAGTCTCAGAAAAGCTTGCTATTTACAGAATGTCACTACATTTCTATGTATTTACAAGAGACATAGCTATGATCATTAATCCAGATGCTGACAAGAGCATGATGAAAATGAACTGATTGGAGCCACTTACTTCAGTAAGATGAACAGCAGCATTGAGGGTCATCCTAACCGTATCAATCTTAAAATGGATAGCGGTACAAACCACTTCAATAAAGGCGCTCATCATTACATAAGAGCTAGTTTCATTTTGTCCTCCACACTTCTTTCCACCCTTTCATCACACTGTGCTTCTGCAGGCATGAGGAAATGGCCTGTGCTCTCTTTGTGAACATGTGTTAAAATGCTCAAAGTTTCATTTCTCTTTGTCAGATGCCTCTGGAAACAAACGTCAAAATCTCAATCAGTAATTCAAGTCTACAAATAATTTCTTTGTTTTATAGACAAGGAAAGGATGGCAAAAGACTTTTAATAAAAAGGGGTTTAGAGGTAATATGTACCTGATTCTTCTAATGGTTGAAAACATGTTCTGTCCAACAGTCATATTTTGATACGATTATTTAGAAAGTGTAATATCCCTAAGATGAAATAAAGCACAGTAACTAAATGTTAAGTGGAAATTCATCCTCACCAAAGAAAACAGAAGTAGGAAATATTAGATCTTTCCCATCAAACATTGATTGATGTGCCATGGAGATTTTAGTGATGACCAACCAATATAATTCTATGGCCACTTTCTTTCTCTCCATGAATAATCAATGTACATATCATCATTCATTTACCAGTACAGTGCAGAGGTGCAGCAAGATTCTAAAATCAAAACTAGTAAAACTTGAGAGACAATAATTAAGTTTCTATCTGGAAATGCAATAAATCCCAACTGAAAGTGTATTGAACAGCATCAACTACCTGAAGTACAATCATAGTGCATTGTTCCAGTGATTTAACTGCTTGTTAATCTCCAAATGTTTCATTCTACATTGCAGAATGGTGCATTTATTTAGGGTATATAACATGGTGTGTCTATATAAGTAAATATTTACTGATGATTCAAAAAGAGCAAGATAATTAACATATTCATCACCTGAAAGTTATGAGAAGCTGTGTGTGTGTGTGTGTGTGTGTGTGTGTGTGTGTGTGAGAGAGAGAGAGAGAGAAAGAGAGAGAGAGAATTTAAGGGGAAGGTTACCTTCTGGGAAGAGGGACAGTAGTACATAGGTGAAGTGAAAATGGAGAGCGAGAATCTTGGGGGTATAAAGATTCAAACAGAGAAAGGAGTTGGAGAACGGGAAATGAGTTAAGTGGAGGTATGATTAATCAAAACAAGGTTGGTATATCAAAACCTGCTCTCTGGTAGCAGAATTTAAAATGTAAAAGAAAGGAAGATACATCAAAAGGCTAGACAATGTCAATCAGAGAAGATGCTGTTCAATACAGTTTCAGTTGGGATTTATTGCATTTCCAAATAGAAGCTTAATTAATGGATCACAGACAACAACATCAAAATTCTGTGTCACATGTGGCATATTGCTATGTGAATTATTGATTATGGGAGAAAGCCTTTCTCAATATAGGCTCATATTAACTAATTGTGGTGGGTAACCACTCCTTTTGTTGAAGACACCACAAACCTTGAAATTTGGATATAAAAAATTTAAGCTGTAGTGGAGCTCAGGCCTTCTTCCCTATTGACTAGCATATAAGGTGTGACGCAGGCGGGGGGGGGGGGGCTGGGAATAAAAATATGGTCTTATCAGGTTTTAAACTCTATGAAACGTAACACTAACCCATCAGGCAGGATATGCCTGCTGGTGCAATAGTGATACAAGGGGCTACTGGGTTATTGGATCTGCGTCCTGCTCTACAGGAGGAAATCATGTTGAGTACTGTAAATTCAGCCCTAAACTAATACTGAAGAGGTCTTTTGCCTTAGGAAAGAAGCTAGGACTGTTGATTATCTGGATTGACATAACATCAGCCCACCTCCTTATATCTTTACACCCTTAAACAAAGGCTACTTTCAGCTTTAATCAGAGAATCCTCTCCTGCCCTATGCTCTTCATGAATGAACAAAGGAGAATGAAGAAATCCATGACTGCACTAAGATGCTGAGAATAAAGGACAGTTGAGGTTCATCTCTAAACAAGACATTTGTACCATACATTTAAGTCTCAGGGAGCATTATGGAAGGGGAAGGGCAGAAATATTATAAGGCTGAAGACTGGGAAGAGGTTTGCAGATATGTCATCTTTTAAGCACAACACAGCCATGATAATCATGAATTCACAGCACCTGTGCTAAATGGCGATGAGCCCACACAACTTGTATCTGCCTAATAGTCAGCCATAGATAGGGAAAGAACTAAGAGGTCAATGTCTCTTACTGCTAATTTATTGATAACAGATTCCAGGAGATGGAGAGGCATAGTATCCAGTTACATACTCACTAGTAACATGTCTGTCTATGATGAACGTGTTTTTAGATATGTTCTAAGTCCAGAGCAACATAGATGACCCTGTGGCTTAAATAAAAAAATAAATGACCTTTAAATTCTGTGGGACACAAAACAAAACAAAAAGTAATGAATACAGGACAGAGATTTGTAAAGAAGGAAGAGGCCTGATAAATGTGGGAGGGAAATAAGGGAGAAGGCAGAAGGGGGGAGAGATGCACTGTATAACATACATTACAAAAGAATAAAATTTATCCATTACAAAGCAGAGCATTAAGATATAGTTGCTGAAAAATTTCAGACTTGAAATACATCATTATTAGACAGTGTTAGCAGTTTATAGGTAAAATGTGTAGGATTTTTGTATTGGTGAGTTTTTGGTACTGTAACAAAGCACTATAACCAAAAGTTACTTATGGAAGAAAGACTTTATTTGGGTTTATAGTTTCAGAAGGTTTGCTTCCATAAAAATGTGTTGGAAAGCATGACACCAAGTGGCAGGCATGCTGGTAGGAACAGAAGTTGAGAGATTGCATCTTCAACAGCAGATACGAGGTGAAGAGGGTAAGCTGGGGGCAGGGTGAAGCTATGGCTTCTCAACGCCTATGCCCAGTGATGTACCTTCTTCAGCAAGGCTACATCATTTCCCCAAACAGCATTACCAACTAGGCACCATATGCTCAATTAACTGAGCCTATGGGAGACACTTCTCATTCAAACCATCATAGACTCATTCATGTTATAATCGAAGTTATCTTTGACCCAATCTCCCCACTTACCCCTCCAACATCTATGAAAAATCATTTTGTTCCAAGTTCAACTCTTTTAAACTTCCCACAAGAGGCATATCATACAATATTTGTCTTCCTGTGTCTATATTATTTCCTCTGGCACCACGTAATCACAATTGGCAGGACTTCCTGTTTCTAAAGGGCAAATAATATTGCATTGTAAAAAAAAAATTTGATGGGTTAATTTTTTTCTTTTCTTTTTTTAAATTGGGTATTTATTTCAATTACATTTCCAATGCTATCCCAAAAGTCCCCCCCACGCTCCCCCACCCACTCCCCCACCCACCCACTCCCACTTCTTGGCCCTGTCGTTCCCATGGGTTAATTTTAACCTTTAATTCATTCATTTTTTTTGATGGGCGAAGGCTGTTTCATATGTTGGCTATTAGCATACAGTACGTTTTTAATTCACTGAAAAAACAAATTGACCTTCGAACAGTTGTTCACTTGAGAAAATAATGTCTTGATCTTTTAGCCAATGGGAAATATGATGATATTTTACATTGCTTTTGGGATAACTTTAGAAGTCAGTTCTGAATAGTTTCCTCCTTTTTTGTTATCCTTAGTGGAAATAGACTGAGCTTTTAACCTTAGAGAATTGAGATTTGACCTGACATTTTGAAGTATTTAGAAAGTGGCTAATGATCATACATTGAATAGTGTGGATATAAAAATTGCTTGGGATATGAATGAAAGGCTGGGTGAAATTTCCTAAATCATTTGAAAATTTTGGCAAATTATAACAGGTTTGGTCTGTCGTATTATTCAGCTGACTAGAATTAGTATTTAGCTTGTAATTTGAAGAACCTGAGGTTGAAAGAGAAATATTTGAGGTTGGACTTATATTTGTGTGAAATTTCTTTTTATGATTTGTGAAGTCAGCATGAACGCTTGAGCTGAATTCTAATAACAACACTCATTTCTCTCATCCTGCTGATTGTCTTCTCAGACCATTTCTATGGCCAAATGAAGTGGTCAAAAGCAGTCACTTGTATTTTTACACATGTGTGTGTGTGCATGTTTGCGTGTGTGTATATGTGTGTGAAAATTCTACTGTGCATCTTTTGAGGTGAGAGCTGTGAGTGTTACCTTTTTTTTGAGACCAAAGTGATCAGGTGTGGTGGCAACTCCCTGTACCTGCCAAACCATCTCACAGGTCCTGAAGCAGCTCCCGAGTTCTTTCAGCTTCCTTGTGGTCAGACATCTGATGTTAATCGCAGCAAGGAGAAGGAATGTCGACACTGTGCACAGAACAAAGCTGAATTGACTTTCCTAAGCTTCTAGGAGTTCACAGCTTTCTTGTTTACACATGAATTCTCACAAGAAGTCAGAACTATGAGGCATTTTCTGTAATTGTTTTATTGTAATGATATTCTTCTAGATGATAGAGATAACTTCGAATGTCACAGTAGGCTTAAAGGCAAGAACTCAGAAGACAGGAAGGAATCCACTTGCTTTTCAGCTTTATAACACCCACCCTCCCACTCCCATATCAGAGTCCAACTGGGGCTAACTCAGATGGTTATCTCCAAATTGCACAGCCCATCTCTCTGCAGCTTCATATTTTCCTTAACTGCACTGTACCTCCAGAAAAAAGATCCAGAGTCATCATTAGATAAAACACACAAAAGGTTTTGTTTAACTCCCCTCCACTACACCTCCCATCAAATGAATTCCTTGGAAGTGAGATCATTATTAATAATGCTGCTTTTTGGTAAAATCATCTGCATAATTTCACAAAAACTAGAATAAAAGAGACAGGAGATTGAACACCATTCCCAGCCTCTTTGCTCTATGTTATGATATAATCCTAATAAAGAGCAGGCCTTCCTTGTGTAGCCTATGTATGTGAAGCACAAAGTAAGCCCTCACCAAGAGGCCGATCTCACAGGACAGTGACCCCACGGCTCTGCTGGGGCTGTCTTGCAATTCTTTTCCCAACTTCTGTCAGCTGCACTTTGCACTTATCAGCTCATGTTGTTATTGGGATCAGGTTTCACTCCTATTGTTCTACAGATTTTTTAAATAAAATCCTTACCAATGCAAAACATTCCGTGAGGTCTGCTGCAGCTGTACTTTTTGGGCTACTTTATTGGGTTCTATTATCTATCAACCTTCCAAACGTTATTCCCTACCAATCACTTCCAAAACACCAACACTATGTAGGAAAGCAAGAAGGTTAGAGGGGAAAGGGGCACAGACTTCTTTAGACAACTTCCTAGTGATTAAGGGCACCAGGTTCCTCGGGGCAAGTCCAATCTCCATCATAAGGATATCTCCAACCAGCAACCAGCAATCTAGCAAAACAGCAAGCCAGCAATAGCAAGTGCAACAGCAGGACCCAGCAGCAGTAGAGACCAGCAGCAGGAGAAGTAGTGGCTGGCACAAGGCCTCTTGGGGCTATTGGGTCCCCAGAATTCCAAACATAAACTCTTTGTACCTGGCAAAAACCACACCCTAAATAGATCATGGGACAGTCATAGTGGCTGTGGACAATCTGAAGCAGCCACATATCCCACACCCGGGATTAAAACAAAAACATATTCACATAATATAACAGGGTTTTTAAAGGAATCAACCTCTCACTACAGTCTGCTGACGTGAATCACCTTCTTAAACTGAAAAAAACAAAAACAAAAACAAAAAAAAACCCAACTAGGAAGCATATTCCAGGCCTACCTACTGTTTACAAATCATGTTGTCAGCTGGTGTTCTTGGGCCAACTAGAAGCATGACATTATAATGGTTGCAGGCACCCTTTAAAGAACAGTTTTGATTTGTTTTGGGAAATCTACGTAATATAAACTTTCCTACAACTACTTCTAGCCTTCTATGTATTCCACCAGAATACGTTTATATTTTTGCAACATACATGTTGGGGGTTGGAGCATAGCTAAACTCTATCACAGTATCTAATACCGAGCTAAAATAACAATAAAAGCAGAAGACAACATAAAACAGTTGACAGCATAAGGCACTTTCTTCTTAGAGAACCTGTGCAAACTGTATGTATATTATATGAAAATTATAGATAACTTTTAGAAGGATAATATGGTGTGCATAGTAGTAACACCTCCGTAAAATGCAATTTCGATAGCTCTCAGGAATCCATTCTTAAACTTAAAACTGACACTGCCATGTTCCTCCTTTTGTGTTAAAATAATTGAAATCGAAGTCGATCACAAAAATGGTAATAAACCCAATCACCTGATACTTGAGAAAGCACTGGGGGTTCACAGTAAGGTGATAGTAATACTGGGGAGTTCAAAAGAACTCGTAATGGTTTTAAATAAATCATTTAGGGAAACATAGCTCACAGTATCTTTTTCCTTCCAGGAGGATCAGATTCACAGTACCAGGCATGAAGTCCTTCCTGTGGAGCAGGCCTCCCTCAAATCCAATCAGAAAATGGTTGGTTATTGCAATAATTGTCAGAGCAACACTTCTCCAGTGAGCACATGTTTGCCTGGTCCTGTGCTGGGTAAACCTCTCCCAGAAGCCTGCACAGTGCCTTCCAGAACTGGGAAAGAGAGTCAGCAGATAGAGCATTTCCTTGCCAGTTGGAATTGATTTCTCTTTGTCCTGCAACCAAAGTGTGTGGTGTCTTCATCAAGAGGGGCTTGTCATCAAGTTTGGTGGACAACCGAGGGCAACAACAATAGCCTGTGTTGTTTGGATACCCTCAGCCTGACTGACCAAAAACATCTAAGGAGGTAACCTGCCTGGCACTACGATCTTTTCAATAACCCGTTTCTCCTGGGAGCAGTACTGCTCCCCCTTCCAGGGATCCACAACTCAAACTCCCCCTTTTAAAAGTATATTTTAGTTGGCTTACAAACGAGTGGATTTTGACAAGTCTTCTTAATACACTCCTTAGTTTTAGTTATCATTTTTATATGTGTAGGAAAATAAAATTAGATGTTCATCTTTTAACATGTATAAAATATTGATTCAAACCAGATTAAACATTAGAGGAGAAGGCTTTGCAACCCTGGATCAACTAAGGGAAGAATAAAGGAAACACTTCACGATGTTAAATTAGGCAAAGACTTTTTTTTTGTAGATGGCATTAAAGACACCAGCAAACGAACCAAACCAGGATTATATTAAACTTTTAAAAGCCCACAAATGATATAGTGAACAGAGTAAAGAGACAACACACAGAATAGGAGACAACATTTTTTAAAAGTGTACACTCTTAATTTTAGTGGTACAATTTTACTCTATTCTAGATGCATGTTTATAGACATGAGATTTGTTCCCTTTATCCCAGACAGAATTGTAAGATTATGCATTATTTCATATTTTCGATATTATATTAGTCTTTCATCACTGTAACAAAATACCTAAGTCAGGAAAATTAGAGAGAAAAGAGGTTTTATTGACTTAGTTTGAGACATTGTGTCATGTTGGGGCAGATGGTCCATGGTACCTGAGGCTCCATTAATCTCGCTTCCACTAGCTCATGCTGAGCAGCAGAGCTGAAGCTTTACCGCATGGAACTTCTATGAACAGTGAGAACGTAAAAAGCACTTCTTTTAAGTCAGTAGCTAGAGGCCTATGCTGTCCTGATAACGTAGCCATGGCTCCAAATGCACATGTCACTTCATATAACCATGACACCACAACAGACAGTTTAGTGGTCGCCATCCTTACTTCCTACTTCACTGAGCCTTTCTCTCTCATTCCTTCTTCGACTTCCCACACAATCTATCTTTCTGTAAATACAATGAATCTACCCACATCACACATACTTTGTCATCACTGGCTCCACAACAGTACACTACTAAGTACTCTAAGTCACAACATGGGGTAGAACACTGTCACCCCATTCATACAGTGATGGTCTTGGACAAGAGCTTTTAGTGGTGCCCAGTGCTTCATAAATAATATCTTCAACCATGTCTCACTTGCTCTCACACCTTATTTTATGTCATTTAAATCAATACTTCAATAGGTTCATGTATTTCCTCTAATGCATTTTTGCATTCTGATATCCATGGAACAGAGTTCCAGACATTCAACTGTTGAGCTGAAATATAGGAAAACTTCTAATTTTAATGGACATTGCTAGTAGATTCCAAACACACTGCAAATCATTTGCATTCCATGCTTCTTTAACCATACCTATGGCATCACTAAGTATGACTACTGATCACTTTCAGGGTTTCTGGTCAGCAGTTAATAAAAACTCTCCTGAGACAGTTATTAAGTGGGATTCAGCTGTGGATCTTGATCGTCAACTTGATTGTGGCTACTGAGGCATCCAGCCCTGTGGACTGAGCAGCTACCCGGTTTTCAGCTTTCTCAGCGTGCAGGAAGTTCTCAGACTACCCAGCACCCGTCTCTGGGTCTCTATGTCTGTCTGTCTCTGTCTCTCTGTCTGTCTCTGTCTCTGTCTCTGTCTCTGTCTCTGTCTCTGTCTCTGTCTCTGTCTCTGCATTTGCTTCCCAGATGTGAACACTGAACCGTTTCTTATTGTGGAATGACTTCTCTGTGTAAAACCTTGGATGGTAGCTAATAAAAACACAAAATATCTCTTGACCCAGTGTGAAATAGAGATAGTTCATGGTGAGGCAAATGAGTGACCTGGGACATGGATTAAATTGTCTTAAATGATTGGTTTTACTGTGGAAGGGGTTAAATGAACTTTTACAATCACAGCGTAATTCACAAATCAATACATTTGTCAAACACATTGGTGGGAATGCCAGGGAGTAGGTTCCAGCAGCGGGTCAGGGCTCTGCTATAGGTTCCCATGCTGTCTGCTGACTTTCTCAACCTTTGTTTAGTGGAAACTAGCATTCTGCTAAGTCAATGGATTCCAAAACTTTTACGTAACCTTCCAAGGCAAAGCTAGAGGCTGGCAATAAATGGTTATGGAGGGAGTGCTCAAAATAGGTATGGTTCTTACTCTACACCACCGACTCTCTCATAGCTGCAATGTCCCTGTCTGCCAGCTCGTCTGCAGGATCCTCAAAACACAGGAGAGATTGATTTTTTTCAGGGCATTTAAGTTCACACTAAGTACTAAATTACAGATCAAAGGTAACTTCCACACACAGCATATTGCTCATAGTGGATATTTTAAGCTTAATAAGGACAGTATTATTGGTACAAGTTCATAGCCTGCTTTTCCTACACTTGAAAAAAGCAAATGGAAACAAAAGGGAAAAGACATTGCTCTATTTTAGTAAATATTTAAAGCCATTGCAGTGTCACCTCTGATAACCAGAGTTATAGAATGGGAAGGAAGGAGGGAGCGTCAGTATGTCTATGAATTCATGAGCCCCAGTTAAAACATGTAAGAAAAAGAGCCTCGTGGATACTATGTTTGCCACTGAGAGCAAATACAGACTGACAATGTCTTTTTCAGTTTTTGCTGGGCTTTTCTTCCCATGCTTGGCAATACCTGAAGACATTCACTTAGGGGTTAAAATACGCAGTGGTTTATTTTCGGTAGTCATACATACACAGAAACCAATTACGTTTCCACAGCCCATTTCATAGTTTGAGTAAGATTCTAAAAACACAGCTAGAATTTGGAAATAGCTCAAGGGATACATTTAAATATTGAACTAAAATTGTAAGATTAATTTGATAAGCATCTGTGGGAATACATAGATAAAGTAACTCTGCAGAGATGAGGGAATGGCTTTGAGAACCAGCCATTCAGTCGTTTTGGTTTCAGACAGTGATCAGAGCTGGTTATGGTCACTGCCACTTTGATAAATGACTTTCCCATCATATTCTCATTTTGTGGGTTTGGGTCAGACACCATATTGTGACTTGGTTGGCGTGGAGGCTGGTACTTTACTGTATTTTTAGAATATTTAGTCTATTTAGAAAGTTTACATAATTCTGGTCACAGTGACTAAGGAGATTAGAATTAAAGTGACTAGGATTAAAATGAGGCTGAATTTGACAAAGGAAACCTTTTCAGCATTAGAATAGGGTGGCATTTCCCAGTGCGACACTCAAAGCCATTGGCTTGGGTGCTTATGGTTGCAAATAAGATGCCCATGAAGAAGCGAAAGCACTTACTCTTCTATTTGTAGGAATGTGATGTTCCTGAAAGACAAGTGAAAAAAGACATCTACTCGACGTCATGCAGAATTTCAGTTGTTCTGCTAACTCTGAGGAACCCAGGTCAGCTCATGAAGAGGAGCTTATGCCATTGTCATTGAAAAGTGAGACACGCGTGAGAAGAGCAGAACTGTGATATAGACCTGCTGTGTCGGATACCATGGTGACTGCTGGGACATGAGGGCTCTTCAGTGTTATTCTAAGTTAAGTTTAAGTGTCTAGGTGTTTTAACAACCCATTCATCAACAGTTAAATGTCATCTATTTCTACAAGGGAACACAATATTGGACAAAGCAGCTGCATCATCCAGAAACACTTGTTGTTACATCCAACTACGAACTGTTAGAGGTCAGCACTTCAGGCAACTTGGAGAATGAATGCGGAAGCAGGTATCTTAGTGTGAGCTGGTACAGAAAAAAAAATGCCATCGACTGGATGGCTACAAAACAAGAATTTATCTGGTACTTTTGGAGATTTAGAAGCTTGCTATCAAGACATTGACATAGGGTATCCAGTGAGGGCTTTCCTTCTGAATTGTAGATGACTTATCTTCATCGGGTTTTCAAGTTACAGAATAGGAAACCAAGACATGATCTTGCCTGTCTTTTTTTTGTAGGCATGTTTATCCCATTCATAAAAGATCCACAATCATGACCTGATTACTTTCCAAGGTTCCCACCTCATCCTAGCACATTGGATCTTAAGGTTTCAAAGTATGAATTTGGGGAGGACATAGCATTCATTTTCTCATATGGGTTCTGAGTTGTTGCTGCTTTAGAGCATCCCCCAAGCTTCATCAGGATTTTGTTAGTTCTATTCTTTGGGAAAAAATGCAACAGGAAATAGAGCTAATTAAATATAATTAGTTAAAGATCATACCTAATGATTTAAATAATGAATCATTCAAATTATTCAAGAATTTCATTTCCATTACAGTATCTAGACTCTAGTGCCTAGTTTAGGCCATGTAAAAATACAAAAAGTTCTAAGACTCTGATTACCATGCCATCCAGAACATTGCTCCTGAAGTTGTTTTCTCTTTTAGTGCATAAATTGGATAAGTGTAATTCAAGAGATGATCCAGTGGGCCATCTATAGGCCAAACTTATTTTTCTTTGCCCATAAGGTATAACTGCATCCTTGGCTCATCCTGGTGCTATGGGTTGATATTACATTATCCCTTTGCATTGTCAGCTTTTCTCTATCACAAGGATTCTTAAGAGATTGACCAATAGTCAGAGCTTCAGTTCAGTCAAACTCTGTCTTCCCAGTGGAAGGAAGCATTCCCTCCCCTTCAGTTCCACAATTCAACCTATTTAGGTCCCATAAAATCCCCTTCCCACTAATTAGCAAGAACAATTGCTAATGGTTCTTGAGGATTATGCAAACTTCAGGCTCAGAAAAGGTTCTTTTGCTGGGAGGTTGGCCATCTTGTAACTGCAGGAACTAGATCAGGGCTTTGGATTCAGAGCTCCTATCTCTGCTTTCAAAAAGAATTCATTCTTGAGATCATTACACTGGTGCTTAGTGAGCCAGTAGATGGAATGGTTGAGGTCAACTGGTTATGCACTTCACTTTATTTTGTATTTAGCAGTTTTGTACCTTCCCTGCGACATCAATGTTATTCTTCAGATTAAATGAACAAGAGAAGGTTATACAAACTACTCAGTATACAATTTTAAGTTCAAGGTTAGAGAAATAGCCTCTGCTTTGATTCAGTGGACCTTGTATTTGTTTTGGACAGAACCATTTTCATTACCTGGCTGCTATATGCTCTTACTCTAACCATTTGTCACTTTGAATCTCTGCACGTCAATGCCAACTCTGTCTTTTTGCCCAACAGTCCTCAATATGCCTGGGTTTTCCACTTTCCCATTGGCAAAGGCATAAAATCCATTGCAGAGGATTATGGAAATGACGACTGTGTGATGTGATGTTGTAGAATCCTCAATTCCATCTCTGCTTGTGCCCAGTAGGTTTGGGTGAGAAAAATTTCCATTTCTTGGACCACTGTAGATATTATTATACCCTCTTAAGCATCTTTGCTGTGTGTGGTTGCCTCTCAACCTATTGCTTATTGTGATACATACATCTACCTAGATTTGTATGACTAAGCTAGCCTCTTGGTCTCTACTGTTTGGAGATGGGTAATGAAAACTGTCTTAGAAAATCAAGACTCTCAGTGATGCTGGAGCATATTTCATGATAATCCATTATTCTGATACAGTGAGTGCCTATGCAACTCTTCTTTTGAGTATAGGTTTTTAACTGATAGCTATAGCCCAGCCTTCCCCAGAATATCCACTCTGGAATGCCTAATTCTCTGAACTTTTTGATCCTTTCTTCCTTACCAGTTATGGAATTCAGACATTTTTATTTTACTTAATGAAGCTATTGATTGTTCCAGGCATCTCAAGAGCAGTTCTAGGAACATGCTGATTGCTTCTTGGAGATTTCAAGATTGAGTAATGAAATGTAGAGATATATTTTCAAATGAAAACAAAACAAACTGTCCCTTATCCAAGTTATGTTCCAAATGACTTGAACCGGAGCCTTCGGAATCTAGATTCAAGAACTTTTAACCACATTCTCTCTACATACATTTGGGCATTTTATTGAAAATTAATTAACTCTGTTGACTGATGTAGGAAAATAGAATCCTTTTAGTAATGACTTAGTTTTATTCTTTTGGGTTACTAGAATCAGTTTATCAAAATTGACACATAACCTGCATGAGACAAATTATGAAATCTAGAAATGGGTGGTGAGTATCACAGAGAATACATTCAGTATAAACTATACATATATAAAAATCTTTAAAATTTTCAGTTTAAAAATCATAATCACTGGCAAGTTCTTCTTGATCTAATTATTCCAGATTAATTATTGTTGCATTTTTAGTTGCCACCAAAAGCATCTGCCTTGAAACTGCCGAAATGATTAACTGATTTTTGTATTATTGATCCATCATTACAATCTTAGAAAAACTTATCTGACTCATTATTTATTACTATTTATGTGTTATTAACTATATAGTCTTAATATTTGATTCATTTGCTAGTATTCTGCCTTTTTGCAAGAGCATAGTTGAGTTTTATTTTTTCCTTGAATGTGTAGAACCATTGAACAAAATTGTCTGGGTTTGTTGTTTTCTTTGTGGGAACTTTTCTGTGGACGTTGAATCATCTTTACTCGGAAAACAAATATGCATTCCACTAAAAATTTTAAAACCATGAAGGACTAGCAGGTGAATCACCACAGTTACCAAATCATACCAACATTGCTGTCCGTGAGAATGAAAATGTTCCTGAATTTCTACAGATAGAGACTGGAGAACAGAATGTTTGTTTCCAAGGTAGAATTACTGGCATCTCATGAGAAGTGATGTCATACGCTATCAGCAAGTAACATAGTAATACTCTACCAATTTATGCTTAAATCTGGAATTGCAAAACAAGGGTATCTAAGAAGATAAGTTTCCTTAGTGGCAAAGTGTTCGATGTTAATCCTCCTTCCAATCCATCTCCAGTGATTTCAGACATATGTATATGCCTTTCTTTCCATGCACTGTTCTCTGAGGTGTCCTTCCAGATGAGATACCCTCAATGGCGGCCCATGCTTTTCATGCCGAGGCTCTGTCAGCTCTCCCACTGTCACACTGGATTTAGCTCGGATCTGCTATTCTGATTTCAGTATCCATCCTATTCGTAATGAATCTGAAAGTTATCACTCTTGTAACAAGAACACACTCAAACTCAACACTCTTCTTAGATCTGCCAGAAAGCAAATTACTGCTCCAAACACTGGTTCACAAAGAGCAAAGACGTTGCATTCAAAACCCAGGTGCAGAAGTAGCTGGCTAGAAAACTTTGCCAAGAAATTTTAAAAGTATAATTGTTGATTGATAGAGGCTTTGTGTAGGTAAGCCTAGGATCTAAAACTTCCAGGAGCCTGTCTGGGACAGGGATGTAAAAGTTTGACCCTGCTTCTCAGAACTGAGTTTGAGGTTAGCCTGAGCTAGAGAAAGAACAAAGATCTAGTTAAAAAAACAAACAAGCGGGAGGCAGAGGCAGGTGGATTTCTGAGTTTGAGGCCAAGCCTGGTCTACAAAGTGAGTTCCAGGACAACCAGGGCTACACAAAGAAACCCTGTCTCGAAAAAACAAACAAAACAAAACAAAACCAAGCAAAATGTTCTCAAGATAACTTGTGACAAACTATGTCATACTAGTTTCAGGTATGATGAGCTAATGAAATAGAAACAGAATTAGCAACCCCAGGGGAGTAAGAACATGGATTTAGCATGAAAAGCATGAAAAAAGGCACAGTGACTTTTAAATTTGATAACTTCAATGTTTCTCTGATGAGATCTTTTTTTTTTTTTTTTCTTTTCAATGAGTATGAGTTTCTTTTTAGTGAATTTGTAGTTACTCTGTTCTGGGTCCTTGTGTTAGAGTAAGAAATCACAATATATAATTATTAAATAACATGGGTGTACATAGGGTACAAACATTTGTTTGTTTGTTTGTTTGTTTGTTTTTAAGATAGTTAAGGAGGAATCTCTAGGTTCAATTCCAGGATCTAGATACAGCCAAACAAATTACTTTAATGACTTGGTCTAAATAGTCTTGAATGGGAACTTTCCTAGGAGTACCCAGTCGGATGGAACTAAAAGTTAGAATGGCAGGTGGACAAAGATAAGTCTGTAGTAGGAACCACATGGGGGCAGGAAGAAGCTAGGCCATCAAAATGACAGTATGTAAAGGTGAAGTGGAAATTTCTGCTTTCTTTGGAAACTCAGTTATGTCTATGATGTTTTCCCAGGACAGACAGGTGAAAGAAGCAGACACATGAAAGAATGTTTTACTGAAACAGACCCAGGTGAGAAGTGTTTTGCTGAAGCAGATGCATGAGAGCATCCATGATGGATAGAAAGAGTCCTCACAGAAATATGTCCTCGCAGACAGTGGAAGAGACTCTGACATTGAACCACCTTGCTCCTCTTCCCAACGGACAATACTCTTGCCTTGGTTGGCCTTACATTATGTGGTTGATCTTCATTTCTCATGACTTCATATAGAGTAACTCAGCAAAGAACTTCTCACAGTATTCCAGTGGCTTCTTGACACTTCTGCTGGCTTAGGATGATGGGCAGAGCCTTGTAGTTTCTTCTGGATCAAGCTGCCAGAACTTCCAGAATTGCCAGAACTGTCATTGCTGATTCGTGAGTAGTGATTGCTGAATGGACTGGACTGAAGGTGCTGATTTGTATTTTGCGAGAGGAATGGACTGCCAAAAATGAAGGTAGGAATTACCCCAGAGAACTATTTCTAAACAGGTTCCCAATCCCTGTGTCCTATTAACCTTTCTTTTCCACTACCTTTGGTGGGTGGTGGGCTAGAAGGAAGTTTGAGCATTTAACATTCATTCTTTTCTTTGAGATTTATTTATTTTATTTATATGAGTACACTGTAGCTATCTTTAGAGGGCAATGGATCCCATTATAGATGGTTTGTGAGCCACCATGTGGTTGGTAGGAATTAAACTCAGTACCTGTAAAAGAGCATTCAGTGCTCTTTTTCATTGAGCCATCTCTCCAGCCCTAAGAACCCTTCTTAAAGTAGGTTTTGAAAAATCAAAGTCTACATAAAGGTGCATGTCACCAAGTGTGACAATCTGAGTTTGATCCCTGGAATCCACATGGTGGAAGAAGAGAATCAACTCTTGAAGACTGTCCCCTGAACTCTGTGAAACCCCAAGAAATACACACACACACACACACACACACATACACACACACACACTTAACTAGCTTATTAATAAAAACATAGTGTCTATTCTTTAAGGGCCTGAAAAGATTGCTCAATGTTTTAGAGTACTGGTTGCTCTCCCAGAAGAACCAAGTGTGTTTCTCATTACCCAGGTCATAGCTCACAGTCATATTTGTATCTCCAGACTCAGGGCATCCAATGCCACCTTAGGGCTTCCTTAGGCACTCCACACATATGGTACACAGACAAACATGCAGGCAAAACATGCATACATATAAAATAGAATTAAAATTTGAAAAAATGAAAAACAAAAACCATTTAATTCTGTTATTTTTGTTACTCAATATCACCTTCTGAAGATCAAAATACTTATGTGAAAAGAAAGGCAGTGTTTTAAGGATGATGCAAATAGACTGTACCATAGTATGTGGGCAGCTGTAGAAGGGAAAGTTCAGCTTTAAATGCCTGAGAAGGGAACTTATCTGGTGAGTGGTCTGAACTGCTCAAAGCTCTTAAGTCACTTAGGGTTTTGACTTCCATGTTTCTTTGAGATAAACGTTGAATGGTACCTATCTAAACTGTTTTAAGGTAGCACTTCTACTTACTGTTAAATTGCCTTTGCTATTTTTAAAAATCTCTTTGATGCTACCAATTCATGAAAGATATTTCTATAGATGTATGTTGATACTAGAATTAGAGAGTATATGGGGTGAATTAATTTTTTAAAAAGCATAATGGTAACTTGGTAATGTCTATATCTGTGTATTTTTTCATTTCAGTGAAAAAAAATCACATGCAAAAACATAAGTAAGGCTCATGGTCTCAAAGGTTTTAGTCTGTGCTACCAGGCCCATGGTTTAGGAGCTGATGGTAAAGTATCATATCTCAGTGGAAAGTTATAATGAAGCAAAGATGCTCATTTCATGGCAGCCAGGAAAGAAAGAGACTAAGGAGAAGACAAGGACAAGATCATGGTCATCATTCAAAGACATGATTTCAACGACTTCCTCCGAGAACACGCTATTTCTAATGCTCTGTGCTGAGCTCATGAATAGATTAGCCGGTTAACAAGTTAGTACCTTCATGATCTACTGTGGCTTTAATTTTGATGTTCGATTTTGCATTCACTGACTTTCCAAATCTATCCATTATTCTGAAAATAATATGACGGTTCTGGTTAAACATTCCTAATAAACTTTTCAACTTTGGCTTACAAAAGTAACTTCAAACACCTGCTTAAAGGGGAAGTTAAAACACAAAGTGACAGGTTGGGAGTAAAAGATCAATCTTATTAGGAGATCTATAGAAACCTCCGTACTTGAAATAGGATCAATATCAACATCAGCCTTTGCTCAGTTATGTCCATTATCACTGCAGAGCCTTTTACAACATAGCTTCATGATGCCCACTTTAAGCCCTGGTTCCATTCATGAGTTCCCACTACAGAAATCCATGCTTTCCAATGGCTGTCCTCCAAGAAATTGTCCTACTATATTACAAATTTGTTTGAATTACTCTGGGAAGGCAATTGACCCACAGGCCAGGTTTCCTGTAAATCCCCTCCTCCAGAAGAGTGAATGGATCCTAGGTTATCTAAGGAAGCAAGGCCTATGGAAAGTTTTGGGTGATTTACTCAGCTATATCTCAAAGAACTACATTATCCCTTCAGCTTCCCACTTGTAAACCCCAGGGCAGACAGTGGTGAAGCCAGTGGCTATGACAAAGGAATCACAGCACCACCATGAAGACCACAGACTTATCTCCTTGGTGTCTATTTTCCCACCATTCTTCTGAGAATCACTTTCAAAAGAAACCTAATGAAATTAAAGTGGAAACAAGTGGTCTAATAGCTAATCCCTGAGGCAAATACAACTTGGTAGAAGCAGCATTATTTAAGATTTAAGAGTTCACATCGTAAAGCCAAGATCAACAACTTCCTAGGTTTCTCAGTGCAGCAAACTATGAATCTAAGTCAACGTTTTCTCATTTGTGAAATAGAGATAATGCTGTCCTTTAACATTGTGAGAACTACATGGAATATGGCTTAGATAACACACATATATTACATATATACTGCACTTACTCACAATGTATAGCAACATTGCTGTGTATACATCATTCTCCCCTTTCTTGTCACTATTTTGGTATGAATTTATTGAGCTTGTGTTGCTTCTGACTACTGTAAACTTTCTCTGATGACGACAAAGTTCTCATAAACCAATCAGAAGAGGGATGTTAGTGTTCCCATGTCCCCGGTATTCATACACTGGAGGTCTACTCTCCATCCCAAGATGAGTGCTTGAGGAGGTGAGAATCAGCTATTTATCTCTGATCCAGGTGATGTCTATATTAGAATATCCATGTAGATCCTTAGGCTTGGAGTCTCTATTAGGCACTTACATCAATAACTGCTGATATGTTGGTCTCAAAGAGTGAGTAAAACACTAAGAGATTTGGTACAACCTTTTTATTTTTACATGCTAAAGAAAACCTTCTTAGAATATGTTGACCAGTGTACATGGAGTCACCTGGATATTGCACGGCAAGAATTGTGAGTTCCCCTTCAACAATAGTATAGCATAGTGGCAAAGTAGCTACAGTATTTCCAAGAAATGCAAACAAATGACACAAACAAAACCAAACTCAAGAAGAGTGTCTTAGTCAGGGTTTCTATTCCTGCACAAACATCATGACCAAGAAGCAAGTTGGGGAGGAAAGTGTTTATTTGGCTTACACTTCCATACTGCTATTCATCACCAAAGAAAGTCAGGACTGGAACTCAAGCAGGTCAGAAAGCAGGAGCTGATGCAGAGGCCATGGAGGGATGTTCTTTACTGGCTTGCTTCCCCTGGCTTGCTCAGCCTGCTCTCTTATAGAACCCAAGACTACCAGCCCAGAGATGGTCCCACCCACAAGGGGCCTTTCCCCCTTGATCACTAATTGAGAAAATGCCTTACAGTTGGAGCTCATGGAGGCATTTCCTCATCTGAAGCTCCTTTCTCTGTGATAAATCCAGCTGTGTTAAGTTGACACAAAACTAGCCAGTACAGAGAACAAGTTTGAATGTTTGTTTGTTTGTGTGTGTGTGTGTTTTTTTGCCTAATTCTCCTTGCTATATATACCCCTTAAATACAAATTGCCATTTTCAAAGGGTTCCCACTCAAATGGTTTTTCTGAAGAATCTTGTCAATGTAGTCATAATGAAAGCAAGAAAGAAAACGTATGAGAGAGTTAGCAGGATGGAGGAAACAACTCAGGCCAGCAGCTACAGTTGATTCACCACAGGGTTGGTCAAAACCACAGTGTTGAGGTCACAGCAAAGTGAACGGAAGCGCTAATTTTATCAGTGTTAAAATACAAGTATCTCCTTCCGAGGGAGGGAGGGAGGGAGGGAGGGAGGGAGGGAGAGAGAGAGAGAGAGAGAGAGAGAGAGAGAGAGAGAGAGAGGGAGAGAATATGGCATTTTGCTAATTTGTTATTGCAATTAGGTTAGGTTATTGCAAAAAGGTGAAGGTCACACTTTCCTCTGCAACAAGAGAAGACCCAAAGAAGCATGAGCAAGAAAGTGCTGTAAAGAACTTTTCCAAGACACTGTTTTTCTCCTGGAAAATGTGGTTCATCTAATTGATGACTGAAGAAAACCATCTTTTTAAACTTCCCACTCAGTGAGTCACCCTGGGGTGTGTCTGCCATGCAGCATCCTGTGAGATCCAGTAATCTCAAGTGGCATGACCAACGCAGCCCCAAACTCCTGCGTCAAGCGGAGTTACGGGTGCTGGGAAGCCAGAGCCAGCCGGTTTTCTAAACAGAGTGGTTAGCAAAATTACATGTTATGAAATGAGGCTCCATCCTTTAAAGGATCATTACCTATTTTTAAAAGAACCTGTCCAGTGATTCCTCTCAATCCCCCCATGTGGACAGTTGGTAAAGGCCAGGTGACGGTTTCCCCTGAAGGATGAGTACAGCAACTATATTCTTACAGTTTCTCCCTGTTCACTCTGATAATATCCCTATGCCATGGCCAGTTTGAATAAGTGGAAATAAAATGGTAAACTTGAGGAAGTTCTTTTTTTTTAATGTAACTTGAGACAATGAATAAACATCTGAAGAACCAAACCAGCTAGACAAAGTAACATCAAATGCTGGGAAACAATTGCAGAGAAGTCTGAAACCCTTAGTGTTGGAACAGAACCTTGCCCTGCACAATAACGATGCATTTGTGATACTTAGAATTTGTAGTCATGACAAAGTTAGAGATTTAGTTTATAAAAGCATGATGCACATGATAAGTCATGGAAAAGAGAAGGAGGCTTTCCAAAGGATGAGGATGTATAGGCAACTTAAAGATATTAAGGATAAGAAAAACAAATGCAAAAGAATTGAAAGTCAAGCTATCTTTGCTTTAATATAGCCTATCTTTTTTTTTTGTTGTTGTTGTAGACAAGTCAGAGTAGACATCTAGACACAAATGTGACAGGTCAGCTTTTGGATTCTTTAAAATTCATCAAGCTTTCAGTCTGTTCTTTGGAATAAACCATAGAGGGAACAGAACAATCCAACAAAATGGAAATTTCACTCTTACTCTTACTAGTAAGGTCTTACTCTTGTCTTTAAGAATGAATAGTCTTGAGGAGAATGAGTTACACACACACACACACACACACACACACACACATATATATATATATATATATATAATCACATATGTGGGTGCTCAGGTCTGAGAGGAAATTCTATTTTGGGAAGTACAGCATGAAGGGATTTACTTTAACTTTTTTTGCCTTCCTTAAATAAATATAATGTGAAGGACCAAAATGAGGTAAATTCTAGGCTACATAAAGGTAAAGAAATACTTCAGTGCTATTCAGACAGAGGCGACAAGGTGGGGACCAGTCTCATTAATTGGGTGAGATATGTAAGATTAGCACAATGTGAAGTTCCTGGGAAGTACATTAAGGTAAATAAATTATTTGCCTTTAGCCCTTGAGGGGTGAGTTCTGGGTACAGTGGGGGTTTAGAATGATCATCACATTCCAGACTCACGAGGGTTCTCAGAGGTCCAGGCCTCAGATGTGTAGACATTTCTTGGTTTTGTTTTGTTTGAGTATTATGATTGCTCATTGGCAACAGCATGTGCCCCACTGCTTACTCTCCAAGAGACCTCGCAGTTGCATCTCCACCTCTTAATAATCAGCTCTGTGACAGAGGGAGAGAATCTCACCACAGGATATTATTAAGTTCCTGCAGGCCTGGTTGGCATTTGAAATGAAGGTGGAGAACCAGCCAGTCATTCAATCAGACCAACATTTTATATTAGCAGTTACATCTTTCCTTCTTACTTTCTAAAAGCTCTGTCACTGTCACTTCAGATGCTCTGGTATTTGGAAAACATGGTTGGTCCTGCTCTTAGCAGTGTAACTGCTAGGGTAGGATCATATTAAAACCAATGGTCAGCTGATGAGATCACTCGCTGGAAAAGGCACTTGCTGCCAGGCTTTCTTTCTTTCTTTCTTTCTTTCTTTCTTTCTTTCTTTCTTTCTTTCTTTCTTTCTTTCTTTCTTTCTTTCTTTCTTTCTTTTTTATTTTTTTTAATTAGGTATTTTCTTCATTTACATTTCAAATGCGATCCCCCAAATCCCCCATACCCTCCCCTCCCCACTCCCCTCCCCACTCACTCCCACTTCTTGGCCCTGGTGTTTGCCTGCACTGAGGCATATAAAGTTTGCAAGACCAAGGGGCCTCTCTTCCCAGTGATGGCAGACTGGGCCATATGCAGCTAGAGACAGGAGCTCTGGGGGTACTGGTTAGTTCATATTGTTGTTCCACCTATAAGGTTGCAGACCCCTTTAGCTCCTTGGGTACTTTCTCTAGATCCTCCATTGGGGGCCCTGTGTTCCATCCAATAGCTGACTGTGAGCATCCACTTCTGTGTTTGCCAGGCACCGGCATAGCCTCACAAGAGACAGCTATATCAGGGTCCTTTCAGCAAAATATTGCTGGCATATGCGATGGTGTCTGCATTTGGATATTAGCCCAGAAACTTAGTATACCCAAGTTACAAGTTGCAAAACACATGAAACTCAAGAAGAACAAAGACCAAAGTGTGGTGGTCACTTTGCCCCTTCTTAGAATTGGGAACAAAACACCCATGAAAGGAGTTACAGAGACAAAATTTGGAGCTGAGATGAAAGGATGGACCATCTAAAGACAGCCACACCAAGGGATCTATCCCATAATCAGCTGCCAGACTTTCTTATCCCAAGGACTCACTTGGAAGGAGAGAATTCATTCTTGAATTTTCCTTTGAACTCAATGCACTCCATGGTGAGCACAGGCTGCACACACACTCTTGGACACAAAATAAATAAATAAGTATAAGAACAATAAAAATAAAAGGTTATAGAATGTGTTTAGATAGTATATAAACAGTTGATAGCAGTTAACAAAACAATAAAGGCATATAGTTATATCAGGAATCACACTCAGGTGAATGGCTGAAATCCACTCTGATTTATCCTTTCTGTTAGCTATATCACACAGCCAATCAGAGGTCAATTGTTAGCATCAGAATATTAAACTCGAAAGGATCTGTTAAAATGAGTGTGCTGGTTCATTTTTATTATCAACTTAATATAATCTAGAGTTATGTGGGAAGAGAAAACATCAGAGTTCACTGAAGATCAAACCTTGATCAAACCTGGCTCTGATGGGGTCTGTGAGAGACAGTCTTGCTCAATGATTGATGGGGGAGGGTTGAGCCACTTTGGATGGTAACATTTCTGAGCAGGTAGGTTGGGGCTGTGTAGTATAAGAAAGCTAGCTGAGTATGAGCCAAACAGCAGACCAGCAGGCAGCATCCCCACATGGTTTCTCTTCTAGGCATGTCTGTTCCAAGTTCTTGCTTGGAGTTCCTGCCCTGACTTCCCTCCTTGATGGAACTGTAGATTGAAATAAGTCCTTTCCTCCATAGGTTGCTTTTGCTCACAATGTTTGTCCAAGCAATAGAAAGCAAGCTAGGACAACAAGCAAAGCTGAAAGTTAACATGCCACTATAGATGCCACCTCTGCAAATGAGCAAGCATGTTTCATATAAAGAACTCAAAGTTCTTAGTAACTTCTCGAATTAGTCAGTGCTTCATAAAAGGGTGAGGCTAACAGGTATACCTACTTTTGTCCTGTGAACTGGACAAGCTTTAGAAGGTAAACCTTTCCCAGGGGTAGTCCAACATTATTGTCTGTGTGTATTTAATACAGGTTATATTTAAGAATATATTCTATCAATAGAAGTGCACTTTGCACGACTCTGTGTATCCTGTGTGACCTGAATCAGATCACAAGGGTTGTTAACATTAAGTAGTGTCATATAGATACAATTAAGACAACAGATCACTAAATTGGATAAAGGCCTTTACTGCCGATATCCCAAATATTAGAACTGTTTCCATCTACTTCAAGCCTAATGGAATGAGATTGGATGGGAAGAAAAGGAGACAAATATAGAACTGTTAGTTCATTTATAGGATCTCTGGCAGTGAGTCACAAAGTCATTTTCCGACTTGAGTGCAGCACTTGCCTCACTTGATTTTTGTGTCCTCCCATTCTGCACTAGACACTTTGATTAGGGATTGCGATTCAGAAAGCATCACATATATGGTGATGCTAAAGGGCAGCTGATGCCAGCTTGTTGACCTGAGACAGTTGCTAGAAGTCTATGCTTAGTGTAATCATGATACACAGGAAGAGCCCACATATATGAAGCCTTACACAACAGAACGCAGTGTTTCCACCTCAGTCATCATTGTCATCTGTGACTGCTTTCATGCTGCCTCTTGAATGATAGAGAAAAGAAAATTACATGTTGCTAATGAGCAATGAGGAAAAAACCAAAGAACCAAGAAACATAAGTTTTCTCAGGCCCAGGCCTCTGGGGAGTCCTTTAATGTCTGTAGTGCGGAATGTATCAGCCCAAAGACAGAATGACAATGATGAGCCCTGCCGAGAATGTCAGAGCAAGGAAGGGGGAGTAGGAAATCATGTGAACTCTTACCTTTGTCTGAAAAGCAACCACACTCAATTTTCCAGTGAACTATTTTGTGGATATGAACAAGATGACTTTAAATTTTTTATGTAGAGGGACAGATTACACCAAAGCCAACCCAATACTGAAAATTGCCATAACTGCAGGACTTAAGGCATTAAACAGGTTCTGGAGATAAGTATTAGAACCATGAGACAGAAAGCTGGGAGAACAGTATCTGTGATTTAAATACACAGCATTTAACCTGTAGCATCAAGCATACTCGGTATTCCGTGGTTAATCAGTCATACTTGTGTGATAATTCTAACCATAAAGACTTTTATGGACTATAGAAATATGAAAGCTTCCTTCTTATTTTGTGAACCATATATCAAGAAGATTTTTTAACTATCATGTTGGGCTGTTTAAGATAGAAAGTTAGCAGAGCTGGGCATGGTGGCGCATGCCTTTAATCCCAGCACTTGGGAGACAGAGGCAGGCAGATTTCTGAGTTCAAAGCCAGCCTGGTCTACAAAGTAAGTTCCAGGACAGTCAGGGCTACACATTGAAACCTTGTCTGGAAAACCAAAACAAAAAGAAAGTTAGCAGAAAGTGTTAGACAATGAAGGCTCCAAAATGTGTCTCATAAAGATGCATTTCCTTGAGGAAAATGAGATAAACTGCTTGTAGAGAAGCTTTTCCTTAACATGATAAGAAACACTCCTAACCAATCTTCTACAACACACTTTGAATAATACTGGAGACACTCCTATTAAAATTGAGTATAAGCTGAGAATATAGGCTATGACCACAGCTTCACTATGATTTAATGGTTCTGAGAGGCTCATGGACTCTTCATAACTGTGGAAGTGAACCTCACCCCCACTATGTACCAATTTATGATTGTGTAGTCAAATTATTACAGAGAAGCTCTGTTCTCCTTAAGCGAATTCTCTGATCTCTCAGGGCTTTCTGAAATGTACGAGGTGCTCTGCTCAGGATCCCCCTGGAGTACAGCAAGGATGTTTCCAGAGGACAGTGGGAGGGATTTGTTGTAGCTTCAGTGTCATGGTAATGATGCTTGCCTTTGCCTTTGCATGTTACATACACTCCAGGTTCTATTGGTGCCTGATTAGAAAAGTCCCCATATTACTAGAACCGCACTGGAATTGGGACTCTGTATCACTAGTTCTCATGGTGTTAGTTGTAGAACGTGTTGGAGACATGGAAACAGTTGTAGGATAATTTCTGGGGGAAGCTCAATGTGTCTTTCAGTATCATTACATATGGGGAGTCTGGCAGGGGTAAAAGTGGACTTGAGAAGCAATATCAGTAGTGGGGCAGAGAATGTGATCTTTGTGTTAGGAGCTCAAGATCATCCAGTATTGCCATCAAATATTGAATAAGTGAGTTATGCCTTTTCTCAGATTTCTGTTGGTCTAAAAGCTGCCTCAAAAAAAAAAAAAAAAAAAAAAAAACCAAAAATAAAACAAAACAACAACAACAACAACAAAAAAAAAACCCTCCAGGATTTAATGGGATGAAAAGCCTCTTGTAATTGAAAGACAGTATTTCTGAAAAGCAGGAGCCTTTCATGTCTGACATTTTGTATTTTATCACTGTAATGCTATCAGACCTTTCCATGACCTAGTAGTCCTGGATCAGAGCTGGAATTGCTGAAGCTGATACAGCTTGCTGTGTAAGGCCAAGGAGCTACATGGACTGGGATCTGCAAGTTATGGTTGGGTGGAGGGCGCCTTTTGGTTTACCACAAAGTCTAAGAGTATAATACTAAAATATTCACAGGTCGAATCAAAGACACCAAAACCATCACGGCTTTCTGCCATCACATTGTTTGCTATAAGAACTAATGCTCCTTCAAAGGACAGCAATGATGATGAAATAGTAGCTGTCTTTCATCTGTATGGTACAGAAGAACTTTCGGCTTCAGCTCTCTCAACTCTGAATCTCACACGAAATTCCTGATAGCTCTTTACTGCACACTGGGTTTTAAGAGCAGAGGCAGACCTGCAGGTGCACGAGTGGGCACCAGTAGATCTCTTTGCAGAGGAAACTAAGGAAGCACAGAGTTTAGTAAAAGTGATAACATAAAGAAGATCTTGTTTGGAATGGAACCATTCCCTGCATGAACATACCAATTTTTACTTTACCATCTCAGCAACCATGTCAACCTAATTTCCCTACAACTACCACTGGAGCAAGATGCATTGTGGCATACGACCGAAGAGAACTTTTTACAAGGGTTTGCCTTCGTCTGTCTGAATGATAGACCAGGTCCTTGAGGCTCCTGTCAATTGAACTGCTCTTAGCACCTACTCTAACACATCGTCTTTCAGTCACAGACAGAAGAATTTGATCATGAAACGTTTGCAGGGAGCGGTGAGGGCAAGCAGTCAGAAATGTCTTCAAGGTCTATGACAATCTTACCTTTAGGAACTTTCTGAATAAAGAATGATTATCATAAATAATATTAATGATAAAATCAACCAAGCTGATTGTAGATAGCATTGAGCTTTGTATAGTTTGGCCAAAGTTAAAGTCTGGAAACATGTTTACAGCAATTGAAACTTTGATATGTTTGGCCATTATTTTATCCTGTGGTGACATGTTTATTTCAGTTGGTTTTAATCATTTTAAAACCAATATGCACATAAAGTTAGTATTTATGCTGTAAATGTTACTTTGTACAGTTCTGATAAATTAGTAAAATTACTTCATTTTAATTTCAGCATCACTACAAAAGATAGTTTAACTTCAAAATGTTTTACGTACATTGCAAGTTATTTTTAACATAACAGCTCCACTCTATGTTAAATATTGCAGCATTTCCCCTGTGCCATACAGAACAAAATAATGTTCTGCGCTGGGAGACTGAGAAATCATATGAAGGTTTATTCTTGATCCCAGGGAATATAACTCACCAATGAAGAGTTTCACAGTATGGGAAAGCCTTGGGTCCAAAACACAGCATGGTAAAAACTTAAAATAAAAGATTCATTTTTAACATAATGGAAATTTTTAAAAAGGGTATGTTTATGTGGAGACTGTGTTATTTAAAACATAGTTGGGGGGAGCCAGGTTGGTAAAGTTTGCTGCCAGCCATGCAGTGCTGATGGGTGGTGTGTTCAGCTTTTCCTATCTGCTTCAGTTCACCACTGCAGCTCCAGCCTCGGGTCTGACATGCCACAGCATGGCTTCCACTTTGCAGGAGCTGCAGAAAACCCAGAAGAGGTCAGAATGTTGCTGGAAAAGTCCACTAGAAAAAGACTACATGATACTCTTACAAGTGAAAAATCCAAGATTGAGACAGAACTAAAGAACAAGATGCAACAGAAGTCAAAGAAACCAGAACTTAATAATGAAAAGCCAGCTGCTGTGGTTGCTCCTCGTATTACAGGATACACCATGAAAATCAGTAATTATGGATGGGATCAGTCAGATAAGTGTGGGAAAATCTACATTACCTTAACTGGAGTCCATCAGGTTCCCACTGAGAATGTGAGGTACACTTCCAGAGGGATAGTTTGATCTTTTGGTAAAAAACAAACCTCAATGACAAGAATTACTCCATGATTGGGAACAATCTTTTCAAACCTATCTCTGTAGAAAGCAGTTAAAAAAACATCCAGACCAATAACAGTCATTATCCTACATAGAAAGAAAGCAGAAAACCCACGATGGGACTACTTAACTCATGTGGATAAAAGAATTCGAAGAGAAAGAAGAGCCTTCCTCTGATAGAAAAACCTTCCTCCAACAGAAAAGCCTTCCTCCGACAGTGAGGCAGACCCTAGTGAGGGATTAATGAACATTCTAAAGAAAATTGGTGAAGACGGAGATGGCGACTTAAAATGAACCATTAATAAAGACTGGGTGGAATCCAGAGAGAAGCAAGCCAGAGAAGACACAGAATTTTGACGCTTTCAAAAGTCCTAATGGGAACTCCTTCATTAGCACTCCAGACATTTTTTTTTTCTTCAGAAAAGACTATGTGGCATTCATACTGAAATGTAAAAAAGAAGTCTTACATAATGAAAATGTTATATCACAAAATTTTGTTCTGCCTGACACATAAAAAACAGAAGCATTTGTCTATCTGTAACTGACATTAGGTCCCCATAATGTAAAAATTAAAAGCAAAATTTTTGCATAAAATCCAAATTTTTACATGAACTTGCAAGATACTGTAGAGCTGTTATCCATTATTACGAGCTACATGGTAATATTATTACTAAGCAACATGTGTGCCCTGTGTTACCTTGTACTACTAATTGATTTGAGTAGACTTATGAATATAAAATTAAACACAATACAAACGACAAAAATAGGCAAACATCCTGTGTTGGTAAGTACTGTCATGGATCAGAGGGCTTAAAAAAAATAACCATAATATGAAAACTTGAAAACCCCATTTATTCATTTGTTCAATAAAGTTAGAATTTTAAAAGATAAAAATATAAAACATAGTTGGTAAGATTTGTGAATATCTATCAGAATAAATGGCTTGTAAGTTGTAAGATTTTGCTTTAATATTTTTTGCTTAAATTTTAAATAAAAAGTATTCAGGCAAATTCAAATCAAAATGACCCTAAGATTCCACCTTATACCAATCAGAAAGGCTATGATCAAAAATTTCAAGCAACAACACATGCTGTCAAAGATGTGGCAAAAGGGGAACACCCCACCATCGCTGGCAGGATTGCAAATTAATATAACTACTCTGGAAATCAATCTTGCAGTTCCTCAAAAAATTAGAAATAGTTCTATCTGAAGACCTAGCTATACTGTTTCTGGGCATATGCCATACCACAAAGACACATGCTCCCTATGTTCATAGGATCCTTATTCAGAGTAACCAGAAGCTGGAAACGACCCAGATGTCCCGCAGCTGAAGAACTGATCCAGAAAATGTGGAATTCTATTCAATTATTTAAAATGAGGACACCAAGAATTTTGCAGGTAAATGGATGAACCTAGAAAATATCCTGAGTGAGGTAACCCAGACTAAAAAGTACATGCATAGTATGTACTCACTGATAAGTGAATATTAGCCAAAAAGTAAAGAATACTCATGATACATACACCCCACAGACCCTAAGAAGTGAAACAAAAGAAAGGTCCAAGTGAAGATGCTTAAATCCTACTTAGAAGAGGAAATAATAAATCAAGGGAGGTATCTGGATGGGAGGGGGGCAGGAAAAGGGGCAAGATGAGTGTTGGGGGCAGGAGAGAAGCACAGAGGGCCAAGAAAATGAATGGAAATATGCAGCTGCCAGGGGTAACTTCTAGGAAGCCCTAGAAAGCTGGGATATGAGAGGCTCCCAGGACTCAATGGGAATTGAAGGAGCTGAAGGGGATGGCAACTCCATAGGAAGACCAGCAGTGTCAACTAACTTGGACCCCTTGGAGCTCCAAGAGAATAAGCCACCAACCAAAGAGCTGACATGGACTGCTTTGTCTAATCTCAGTAGGAGACTTGATGCCCCAGGGTAGGAGGATGCCCTAGGAGGGGTATAGCCTCACACAAGCAAAGGGGCATCAAGGGAGAGGGCAAAGAACTCTGGGAGGCAACATTTGGGAGTAATTAATTAGAAAAATAAAACACTAACTTTACTAACAGTAAAAGAAATCTCTGCATTATATTTTCTTTAAGGAAATTTGACAATAAGTGTATTTCATTATATACTCTTGATACATTCCAATGTTTAACGTATTTTACAAATAATATTTACCAGAAGTACTCCCATTACCCCAATAGAGAGTGAGTTCAGATGTCTCCCAATGGTTTCCAAAAACTATTTCCAATTGCATCTCCTGCTGCCTTAGGGGTTTTCTATTCCAGAATCTTAGACAGGAAGACCATGAAGCATCAGACACAGGCAGTGCAGACAGGTTTAGT